>NC_134360.1:184914795-185629795 GCF_048569485.1 Anomaloglossus baeobatrachus | reverse complement strand
TAAAGTGCGGACCTCTGTCTAAACTGGGGATTTAGGACTGGGGCACTAGACACCGCCATTATTAACGCCTGTTGTGTTACACCAGAGTCTATATGAAAGGAGACGACACCGGCAAAGTAGATATTGTTACGGTTTTCAATATTAACTTTTCCCAGTTGGAACGCCTCCAAAAAGGATACCCTATGATGACCACAAAACTAAAGGAAAAGTCACAAAACCTGGACCGTAAGGGGTTAACACCGTAAACATGGTTTAGACAATAACAACAGACTGTCATTCCCTACGTGACCCATCAACCAAGGAGAATCGATGGCAAAGAATCATCGATAGAACCTGTATAGATGCCGAAGAACCACCCAGCCCCTCCTCAATGGCATCTGAATTCTTGCCGGCCCGATATGATGCCCGCTGACAGGGCAGGAACGCTGAGAGAGGCACATTCGATTCTGTAATCACATCAACATCTCTCCAAATCCTTTTAATGTTTCCCAGTCATCAGACTCTGGCCCTTTAACAGTCTGAATCCTCAGCCCTGGTTAATAATCCCCTCTCTTACAGGCCAATTTTGTTAATTAAATGTTTTGTTTGCAATGCAGCTCTCATTCATTTCGGACACGTCATTCCGAGCAGATCTAAGCCAGGGCCCAGATCTCATTAGATAAAACCTATCAGGACTAAAAGAAAATGGAGGAGTCACTAATTAAAGCCTTTTAATTGTGTGTATTCACTGTCAGGCTGTTTTATCTTGAATCTATGATTGTAAGCTACATGTCAGTCTCCCACCAAAAGCACTTTCATTAATGGAAGAGGTGGATTTCAAACCACCACCGCCCCCCCTTCTCGAAATGAAGGGTAGAGCTGAAGCACTTTGTTTGGCCTTACTCAGAAGGTGCTTTTCAAAGACAACCATATCCTCACATCAAACTCTCAAGATATTTCGCCTAGTCCCTTACCTTTGCGTGTGCCCATTTTGACAGGCATCTTAATCTTTAAAATTCGAGCCAACACACCCATTATATAAATCAGTCAGCATTTTTTTCTGTGCCTTCAATAGTGTAATCTGAAAACAGTATTACATAGGATACAGAAGACTTTTCTTTATATTCATGTCTTATTTACTAAACCCTGATATCATATCATCTAATTCTCCGTTAAAAAAATTAAAAAAAAATTGGAGTACTAAAACTTCAAAAAGGCGCAGTCTATAGAAGTTCACAATGAACACAGGTGGCTTTAGATATTATAGACAACTTGACTGGTGATGAGCAATGACTAAATACTTGGGTTCAGATTATTCTCTCCGAATACCTAATGTTATTCCGGTATTCGGCATGAATAACGAACCTAATTAAGTCAGTTGGGAACCCGAGCAGTTTTTTTTGAAGACTTCCTAGAAAAATACTTGGGTTCCTCATTGACTTAGGTTTGTTATTCGTGACGAATACAAGTCAATGGAGAACCCGAGCATTATTCTTGAAGAGTTCCCAGAAAAATACTTGGATTCCTCATTGCCTTGTATTTGTCACGAATAACGAACCTAAGGCAATGAGGAATAAAAGTATTTTTCTGGGAACTCTTCAAGAATAATGCTCGGGTTCTCCATTGCCTTGTATTCGTCACGAATAACGAACCTAAGTCAATGGGGAACCGATAGATTTGTCTTGAAGAGTTCCCAGAAAAATGCTCTGGTTCCTCATTGACTTAATAGTATTCCGGTATTTATCGTCAATAACGAACCTAAGTCAATGAGGAACCAGAGCATCTTTCTAGGAAGTCTTGAATGCAAATCACCTGGTTCCCCATTGAATTGTATTTGTCACGAATAAGAACCTAAGTCGATGAGGAACCAGAGCATTTTTCTAGGAAATCGTCAAGAAAAATATGTTTGGGTTCCCCATGACTTGGGTTTGTTATTCGTGACGTATAGCGGAATACTACTAGGTATCCCAAACCCAAGTATTTACTCATCACTAGTCTTGACATCTATCTGTGAAGATCCCATGGCATATGCAGAGAATCCGAAATGCCTCATGTGGCCATAGTACCATGGATCAGAATTCACATATACATTTTAACACTATATATTAGGTGCCCTGTTACTTCTACCAAAGTTACCAAAAAGCTACAGACCACAGACCTCTAAAATTGATTTCTGTCAAGTTTGGCTGACCTATTTCAACATAAAAAAACAAAAACAAAACAAAACAAAACAAAACGATGACACTTCCGGCTTCAGACACAAAAAAAAAAAAATATATATATACAGCGTGTGAATGAGCCCTTACAATGAACCTAATGATGGGATCCATATGATAACACCAACTCTGTAATTAGTACCCAGAAGTTAGATTTTACAGAAAGCTGTTTATTACTGGATACATCTGTAACATAGGAAGCAATGAGACAGTGGTGTCAATTCTTCCACTTGAAACAAATGGCTCTTTTATCCCATGTTCTGCTCCATTTAATTAAAATTCTGTCAAAACCTACAGCAGCCACCGAGAAGTCTAGAATGGGCTCCGGGTTTTGTAAAGCATGTGCTGATTTCCTAACATTTAAGTCTAAAAAAACCACTTAGCGAAATTAATGTTGCAATCCCTGAATGGCCTTTTCAGCGAGCATATTACTTCTATTTAGCTGATTGAGGACAGTGGGATTCGGCAGGACATAGGTTAGAGCATTTGGACTTCATCATTTTAACACTAAAATGAGGTCTACAGTGTTCCTAAAGCCAACCGATGGTGTAACCGGATCCTACATTACCCCCAGTACATTCCATACTTCAAGAGCAAAAGTTGAGCCAGTATCTTAAGGAATATGTTACTGATTTTGTTTGATGTCTAAATTGGCAATTTATGGAAGACTTAAAAGAAATCTCGAAGAGGACACGACTAAAAAGTGCAGGGCATCCAGGTGCATCAGTGTATTAAAGCGTTCACTTAAAATTAAATATGTAATCTTTCAAATGCCTTTCAGTTTAATGACTTAAGAAGCTTGGTTTCACCTGGAAGGATCGCATGGGCACACTATCCGTATTGATTCCCATCTTTAAAAATGACATTAGGAAGCATGATGGACATCTAATTAATCTGTGCTCACATCTTGTGCAATTAATGGGTTATTACTTAGGATGATTACATCCACAAGTCAGGAAATGGATCATTTTCTAAAAGGAAGGGAATGCAAAGATGCCCAAACCAGTTTAGTAATTAGGATATCCAACATGTTCCATCATGTCGCGGAGTGGAAACTATGTGCAGATAAAATCTTCCAATATTTCACTTATTTGTAAAGCAGCATTAGCTTCGGATGTCATCACATGGCTTGGCTCAGACAATGTTTTTCTCCGACGTATTATGCTACTTTCTAGCAACAAACATTGGGTACACTAAAAAAAGTAGAAGGACACATACCTGATGTAGTCATTTCTGCAGAGGATCATTCCACTCTTTGTATAGCATGAGGTGCCAATTTCCCCAAGTTGAGCCTGACAGCATGAACACTTGAGGCATCTACTATGCCAGTAGCTGTCCATGGCATAGAGCAGGAACCGGTCTGCGATCTTTCCCCCACAACCAGCGCACCTTTTCCAAGAGAGGGTGCTTGCGGTCACAGGAGGAGGCTGGGCACTACTACCTGGGTTCACCATGGTCTAAGAAAGTAGAATAAAAAAAAAGAAAGGGAATAGAGAATACAAAAAAAAAAAAAATAGAGTTATTGAGGATGCTCTTCAATCTACTATGGCTTTCTAAAAACAGTAGCAAATCAGTGGATCCAGCTAAATAATGAAGACTATGAGAGCGTATTTATTTTGTTTGGGGTCAGTGATCTGTCATGGGTTCCTCCCACCAGATTACTTTAACTGATAGTCCTCCTCCTACCAACTGTCTGAAGTTGTGTCAGGACCTCAGGAGGACAACTTTACCAGATATCCTTGAGAAACAAGGATGACAGAAGACACAGTTTGGTACTAGGGAATGAACTGAAATCATATTAATCAGCATGAAGTTCACAATCTATACCGGGATCTTCTATAGACGACCGACCAGCCAACGACTTTACCATAGCCTTCACGAAAGTGAAGGGTAAAAACTTGTTGGGCTTGGGTTTTTGTTTTTTTTTTACCCATTTTCCCTTTGTCATGTTCGACATTTACCGTAATCAATGCCTTATTATCGTTGCATCAGTTGAAATCTCATTTCATTTCAAGGCAATCAATGAATGTCATTTTGGAATTAGGAGCCAATAAAACCTGGTTGAACTTTAGGAGGCCCTGCTAACTTGTTACACAAACAAATAACACTTTTGTATCACTAATCTGTCCTTGATCAGCAATTTAAATGCAATGAATGGACACCTTCAAAAGGCTTCCATTTACAGATAAGTCAGAAGAGACACAATTGAACCTACAGTCTGAGTCCAACATCTGTCAACACAATTGCAGAAGTAAAGAACCACCTTATCTCTGGACTAGAAGCAGTAATATCACCAATATAGCCATTAACCCCCCCAACCTTCATTTCCTGGTCTAAATGAGCAGAAAAACCTAAAACTAGGCTCATCTAAACCATGCATTCATCTCTACAAGCAAATCTAGACAATGCAGTTAGAAGGTAGTGTGAACATAGTATCCAAACTTCACCTTTCTGAATCTCATTTGGATACATGAATGCCTGTCTGGTTTTGTATATACATAAGTACGCCATATTTCAAAAGTGACCCAATTGTGTCTTCTAATCAATGGATTGTGAAATGCCATAATAATGACTTAATAGCGAGCCGATAATGATCTATGTGAATTAGATACACGATGCTACATATTTGCAGTTAGAAGGTAGTGTGAACATAGTATCCAAACTTCACCTTTCTGAATCTCATTTGGATACAAAATGAATGCCAGTCTGGCTTTGTATGTACATAAGTACACCATATTTCAAAAGTGACCTGTGTCTTCTAATCAATGGATTGAGAAATGCCAAAATGACTTAATAGCGAGCCGATAATGATCTATGTGAATTAGATACACGATGCTACATATTTGTTTACAAATACGCATGTACAAAAAGAAACACTATCGTGGAAGAAGTTTGGTGCCAGTGAAGTTGATGGCAGTATTTGAAGACATTTTGCTAAGGACAGTAAATAAACCACATAATCTGCTATAATCAGAACTGTACCTTTTAAGCTGTAACAAAACACTAGGACTTGGGAAACGGAACCACTCTAAAAGCCATTATCTTTGTGTACCCAAATGCATCATACCTTTATGTAAATTGATTTATCTGATGCATTACTCAACGAATGGCTTTTGGTAACAATTTCATCTCCAACCCCTAAATGAATCTGCATTTCCTGCCCAGAGTCCACCAAGTGTTCTCATGTCCTTTCTTCTATTTTTTTTTCTTCTCCCCCCCCCCCCTCTTAGTTTCGAATTTCTTTTCGAAGGACAGCCTATGACCGACCTCGAGCCTTGTCAAAAGGTAAATAAAAAAATAATAATAAAAAGAAACGTGACACTGCGCCAGGCATCCAGTAACCACATTAAGTAAAGCTCTTAAAGACAAGCAATACCTTAATGCTGATTAAATCTACTAGAGATGAATCCTTCTTTACTGACCAGAAAGGACTCTCAAGATAACTTATAGGGAGGGCGCTCATCAAGTTTCATTGCAGTTGAGGAAATAAAAACCTTTTAACTTTAATAGAACTGCTACATAAATTATATAGCCAGGCAATTTAGGGAATGTAGAGGGAAGCCAGCAGTGGCAGCTAGAGGCAACAGCAACGACTCCTGTTTAATGGAGATCTCTTCAAGAAGAAGATGAAGAAGGGAGGGGGGGCATTTTGGAATACGAAAACAAAAAACTAAAAAAAGGTGGATATTAATTAGGCAAGTCTGTGGATTACCAGTTCAGAGACCAAAAATAAAGGTTTCCCAGTTCTCCCATCAAGAAGGCGGGTGGCGATCACCCAATTCACAATTAGGCTAGGGAATCCTGTCCATACAAAAACAGAGTAGATGAAGGGGTGGAGGACAGACCCTCCGCATCTAGATCAGGGGGCACATATATTTGCTTCTGTCAGGGACTAGTGAGATTTCTTCATTATTTTTCCAACAGTCCCACAAGGAGCGGGAATAAGGGGCCACTGCTCCTTGGTGGACAGGGTCAGGAAGCCCACTAAGTGCGCATTCACGAGAGGAACCCTAAACCTAAAGTCTAGCTCCTCTCCATTTGCTGTGCAGTTGAATACAATCTATTGTTATGTCTGTAAGCAGCCATTTGAGCTTGTGGAGAGGCTGACCACAATGTTCTTCAATGGGATTACTGACAGGACGTCCAGACAAATGTGATCACCATCCCTACAGTTACATAGATGGACTTTTCTCAGCTTTGCACTTTAGGCTTCCATTAACCCCTGCAAGTCCCAGGTTTGCTTACCTTTGCCTGTGTCCCAGAATCACAGTGTAGTAATGTGAATGCACAGCTCCAGGAATAGGTAAGGCAGCTCTCCGATCCAAGGGGCAGATAGCTCCCCACCAGCGCAGATCCTGCGATCTACAACCCGCAAGTTTGCTCCTGATCAACTCCTGGGATCTGCTCCTGCACTGACACAAGGGAGGAGGGCGAGGAGTCCTCAGCGAGTCCCGTGTGTGCCCGGAGCGCTGCGTGCACTGGAGGTGAGTGCGGCAGGGAGTCCCGGAGCGCTGCGTGCACTGGAGGTGAGTGCGGCAGGGAGTCCCGGAGCGCTGCGTGCACTGGAGGTGAGTGCGGCAGGGAGTCCCGGAGCGCTGCGTGCACTGGAGGTGAGTGCGGCAGGGAGTCCCGGAGCGCTGCGTGCACTGGAGGTGAGTGCGGCAGGGAGTCCCGGAGCGCTGCGTGCACTGGAGGTGAGTGCGGCAGGGAGTCCCGGAGCGCTGCGTGCACTGGAGGTGAGTGCTGCTGCGAGTCCAGTGTGTGCCCGGAGCGCTGCGTGCACTGGAGGCCCCGGCTCTCTCTGCTCTCCTGCTCTCTCCAGCCTGACATGTGTTACTGACGGAGCTGAGCCCAGCACTGCTGCCTGCTGGCTCCTCCCAGCCCAATCCCCTTCTCTGATTGTTCAGGCGGAATAATAAAACGAGCCAAGGGAAGGCCAGTGCTGAGATTGGGGGCAGTGCACACGATGATGGATAGATCAGGTGGAAGAAGCTTTTTTTCTTCCCTTTTTTCTTCTTTGCCCCCCTTTTAGAAGTCATTTAATTGAGAGATCCAGTCCTAAGTAAAGATCTGACACTGACAATTAGGGACATGTCACAAATTAACCCACTAGCAGCTACATGGTTAAACCAGAACTTTCGGAGCGTCCCTCTACATGGAAATGCGTGTGCGCCACTCAATATGTCAGCGACACTTCAGACCCTTTTGTTTGGGCAGCACCGATCTGGGTGCAGATCAGTTTTTTGGCATCAGGCACAATCCGGCATGTGGCTGACGCAACGGATCTGGCAGAGAATATGCAAAAACGGATGCGCTGGATCCTTTGTCTTGACGGATCCTGTATACCTGATCCGTAAAAAACGGATCCGGCGCTTCCGTTTTTTGCATCCGTTTCATCCGTGTTTTTTTTTTTCTGGATCCGTTTTTTAAAAATCATTGGAACATGCTCAGTTTAAAAAAACGGGTCCGGCGGCCGCATCTGTTTTTGCCGCATTACGTCGGATCAGACGTCCATAGGCCTCCATTTTAAATCCCGCCGTATCGCGCCGCATCTGGTGCGATGCGTTTTTTTTTGTCAGAGACAAAAATCGTTACAAGCGACGTTCCATCCAGCCATCGCACTAGCCAGTTACGACGGATCCGGCAAAAGACGGATGCAACGCAAGGCCGTCAGGCACAATCCGGCACTAATACAAATCAATGGGGATAAAACGGATCCGGCGCCCATAGGCCTCCATTGTAAATCACGCTGTATTGCGCCGGATCTGGCGCGATGTGGATTTTTGTCAGAGACAAACAACGTTACAAGAGACGTTCCGTCCAGCCGCCGCACTAGCCAATTACGATGGATCCAGCAAAAGCCGGATGCAATGCAAGGCCATCAGGCACAATCCAGCACTAATACAAATCAATGGGGATAAAACGGATCCGGCACCGGATCCGTTTTATCCATTTTTTTCCGGATTGTGCCTGATGGAAAAAAAACTGATGTGTGAAAGTAGCCTTAGCAGCCTGTATAAATAGGGCGCTGTGCGTAAAAAAAAAAAATTAGGGCGCCCATAATACTTTCTGAAACTTATACATCAATTTACAGCTGATGTCTTCATATAACAATTATGGGATGTAGACATGTATCACTTATAATCATAATGATTTATTATGGTTTTCCATTGTGTCCATAAAAAATGTTCCCTGATTTTTTTGATAAAAAAATCGAGTTGGCACCCCTGGCACTGATGCTGTGAGGGCCGGGGAGGACTGGTAGGCCCAGGAGGTGGATCCACTGGACCGAGCACCCCACCTGGAGGGCAGGGTACACGGTAGCTGGAGCACTAACGTGGCAGGAACGGGTGCAGGTATCAGGAAGCAAAGACAGGACCAGGTCACTAAGGTCACAGCGTACTTTAAGGCAGTAATAGGAAACAGGAACAAAGACCTGAGCCCCTAGCTCACAAGACAAGGCATAGAAACACAAGCAATGATCAGGCGCCGCCCACATGGAGAGGCCAGTCTTATATACTCCGCACAGCCTCAGGTCATTTCCTGTTGCAGCAGTGCTGGGGCTATAAGACCAGGTGACCGGGCGTGGCCCGGTCCTATACCGAACATTAGTCAGAATCAGACTCCTGAGACCAGGAACAGGAGTCTGGGGAGCAAGAGCGGGAGCGGCAGCCATGGTTGGTGGACACGTAGACTGGATCAGTGGGTAAGGAGTGGTGCTGGGACACGGGGAGCGTGACAGTACCCCCCCTTGAAGCCCCCCCTCTCCTCGGCCGAGACATGAAGGCGCACCGAAGAGAGGCAGCAACAAGCTTCCGGGACAACCAGGACCGGGCCTCAGGACCACAATCCACCCAATCGACCAGGAAGGACTGCTTACCCCGGACCATTTTCATGGCCACTATGTCCCGTATCGGGGAACCCATGTCAGCGGCAAGGGAGGCAACGGAAAGGGAAGGACAGTCAGGAGCAGGACTGGAATCTTGGACGACCGGATCGGGCGTCTCGGACCGGGTATCAGACAATGTCTCATCCTGGGCAGCCGGTGGAGTCAAAGTCTCATCTCCAGAAGATAGTGGAATCAAGGTCTCAGAGACTGGGGACGATGGAACGACACTGGATAGCGTCGTCTCTTCTTCAGGGGTCGGTGGTTCCAACGGTTCAGGTGACAGGGACCGAGGAACAGGCTGTAGGCAGTGGTCATGACACAAGGGACTCCAGCGGGTAATCGCGCCAGAGCGCCAACTAATAACAGGGTCATGGAGTTTCAGCCAGGGCAGGCCCAACAGGAGCTCAGGAGCCATCCTCGGGATCACATAGAAGGCGATGGTCTCTGTATGCGAAGTGCCAACCTGGAGGTTCACGGGCTCGGTGGTATACCGGACAGGTTCGTAGAGCGGTTTGCCGTCTACAGAGGCGAACCAGAGAGGCTTCTTCAGCGGGGTGACAGAGACCTGGTATTTGTCTACCGTGGCCTGGTGGTTGCCTGCCGCCCCAGAATCGATGTGGGCCTCAGCTGAAAACCGGGTCCCCTCTGTTTTCACCCGGACAGTCTGTTTAACTGGAACCAAAGGGATTTCGGTGGCAAGGGTGGCGGTTCCCACCATCCCTTGCGTCCAAGGTGTGGGGAACGTCCCGGCCGGCGAGTTCGTCTTTGATACAACCAGAGAGACCCTCCCAAAAGGCCGCCATTAAGGCCTCATTGTTCCAGCCCAGCTCCGAAGCGAGCGTGCGGAACTGTATGGCATACTGGCTGACTGTTTGGGTCCATTGGTGTAGCCGGAGGAGCGTAGAGGTCACTGCGGTAGTTCGTCCGGGTTCGTTGAAGGTGCCCCTGAAGGCTTGCAGGAACTCCTGGATGTCGGTGGTCATCGGGTCCTCATTCTCCCACAGGGGGTTAATCCAGGCCAAGGCCTCACCTTCCAGGTGTGACATAAGGAACGCCACTTTAGCCTGGTCTGAGGTGAACAAGTTCGGGAGCAACTGGAAGTGCAAGGAGCACTGGTTCAGGAAGCCTCGGCAGGACTTGGGATCCCCTGCGTAGCGAGGCGGAGCAGCAAGGCGAAGTTGCGAGGCTATGGAGGAACCTGGTTCAGACCTGGAGACTGGTTGCTGCGTGGACGAGGCAGCGGTCTGCAGCGTATGCAACCGGTGGTCCACGGGCGTCATGAACTTCAGCATCCGGTTCAGGGTTCCACGCTGTTGCGCCAGCTCCTGGCGCAGCTCAGCCAGCTCTGAGTTCTGTGCCTCAGCGGGATCCATGGCCTGTGCTCCAACGGGATCCATGGCCTGATCATACTGTGAGGGCCGGGGAGGACTGGTAGGCCCAGGAGGTGGATCCACTGGACCGAGCACCCCACCTGGAGGGCAGGGTACACAGTAGCTGGAGCACTAACGTGGCAGGAACGGGTGCAGGTATCAGGAAGCAAAGACAGGACCAGGTCACTAAGGTCACAGCGTACTTTAAGGCAGTAATAGGAAACAGGAACAAAGACCTGCGCACCTAGCTCACAAGACAAGGCATAGAAACACAAGTGATGATCAGGCCCCGCCCACATGGAAAGGCCAGTCATATATACTCAGCACAGCCTCAGGTCATTTCCTGTTGCAGTAGTGCTGGGGCTATAAGACCAGGTGAGTGGGCGCGGCCCAGTATACAGAACATTAGTCAGAATCAGACTCCTGAGACCAGGAAGAGGAGTCTGGGGAGCAAGAGCGGGAGCGGCAGCCATGGCCGGTGGACACGTGGACTGGATCAGTGGGTAAGGAGAGGTGCTGGGACACGGGGAGCGTGACAGATGCATGCATTAGGGTTACCAATCGTCCGGAAATTCCTGGGCACTCTGCAGAATCATTGCAAAAGCCCTGGAACTTTATTTCCCCAACATTTGTTTGTGATTTATAAAACTTTGATCATTATTATGTTTTTATTTTCGTTTTTACTCCCATTTTAGTGCACGTTAATTGGATGGAAAACTGATGAATGTTCATGCAACTCTAGCACCGCTTGTGGCATTTCTATGTGCGGTGACATTCTACAAAAAGTCTGTGTGTAGCTTGGAAATTGGAATTACCAAGCAACAGTGTGTGCACAGTGGCGTACCGCCAGTGGTGGCAGACCACACAGCCGCTATGGGGGCTAATCAAGGGGGACTGGTGTCAGCGCCAGCACCCACCCCTCACACCTATTTAACCATACCAGCATCCTCGGATGACGATGCAGTTGAGAGCAATGATGAAAGAGGGAGCACTAGTCTGACACTCCCTCCTCAATCATTCTCCCTCGGTGTCTGACATCTCAGTGTCAAGGTGAGCAGAGATGCAGACCTCTCACCATGGAGGCCGAATGATGTCAGTTAGTACATTGGTGCATTGGTGACCATAACACTATACTGATGACTATGGGGTGTGCATCATACTATATGGAGGACTATTGAGGTGCATTATTTTATATGGAGGACTATGGGGTGTGCATAATACTATATGGAGGACTATTGAGGTGCATTATTTTATATGGAGGACTATGGGGTGTGCATTATACTATATGGAGCACTATGTGGTGTTCATTATACTATATGGAAGACTATGTGATGTTCATTATACTATATGGAGGACTATGGGGTATGCAATATTCAATATGGAGGACTATGGGGTATGCATTATTTTAAATTGAGGATTATAGAGGTGTACTATATTATATGGAGGAGTATGGGGGGCATTATTATACATGGAGGACCATAGGATGTGTATTATTTTAAATGGAGGACTATAGGGTGTGCATTATTCTATATGGAGGACTATGGGCTGAGCATTATTATACATGGTGGACTATGGGAGGAACAATATATTATATTGAGGATTATGGTGTGTGCATTATTCTATATGGAGGGCTATGGGAGCCTACTATACTATATGAAAGGCTATGTGGAGGCCAATATACTATTTGGAGGGCTTTAAGGGAACCTTTATACTTTGTGGAGGGCTTCTTGAGGCTATTATACTTTATGCAAGCAATTATACAGTGTGAAGGTTTGTGTGATGTCCATCATACTGTGAGCTGTTTGGGGGCCATTATAAAGTTTGTCGGGCTAGTGTGGGCCATTATACAATGTGAAGAGGTGTGGGGCCAATATACTGTATGTAATCCCATTATACTGCATGGGGGAACTGTGTGGGGGTCACCGTTGGGGGATCATACTGTGTTGGGGGTCACCATACTTTTCTGGGTTATTTGAAGGTGGGATAAGTAGGGTCATCATACAGTGTGTGTGGATGGTGAGGTGAGGGTATTGTACGATGCTCGTGGAGCATTTTTGTGGGCACCACACTTTGTGGGTGCAATGGGGCTTCAGTAGGAGGAAAGTTACTTTGTAACGGCTGCAGTTATGAGATATACTCTTCTGTGATCCAGATAAAATTCCAATTAGGACTTTTTCCCTATGGGGCCCCATGATTTCTATGTACACCCCTGGTCTGATAGGAGTAATAATCTGCAAAATTCTTTGAACATATTGCTTTACACTTTTACGGGATGGGACAATACTTCTGTAATGCAGCAAATGGTTCAATATGGGTCCTACTCATCTCTGGGTACGGTATCATTGATCATCACGACGTGGATCTGTAATATAAATGTGTATGCTTCTCCTTAGATGTGACCGTCTTTTTTAATGTGATTTTGTCATCACAAAATGACCTATTATTGTTATTGTTTTTATGCTCAATGGATATTTTTTTTTTTAATTTGGGCAAATTTTTTCATATCACAATCTGTATTAAAAATAAAAGTGTTAAATCTTGCAGTTTTCAGACGGCTTGATAAGGCTATCTTAGATTCCAACTTCCAGTTGTTTCAGGAAATCCACATGTGCATTAGCGGAAATAAACTGAATTAGACTCTATCTTTTGTATTGAAGCATCTAATGAGCGTGTGCAAAGGCCATTGTGAAGGGAGAGAGACGAGGGTGAGCTCTGACATCACCTATTGTGAAAAATGAACTTTTATTAGCTGTATATAGAGGTGTTTGCTCTTATTGTAATCTTTGTGGAGACAGGAGAGTCAGTGGGTGCTCCGCTGGTGTGGCTGTCTTTAGAAAGACCGCACAGACCAAGGCTCATCTCATGGAGGCCCATACTCGTTACCTGTGGGCAGAATACTATGCAGTCAACACAGGGTGAAGGTACCACACTGTGGTACCACTTTATTGGGTCACCGTCAGTCATTCCCCAGCAAGCACACAAGATGGTACAACCGACAGAGTCTCACCTTTTCGCTGGCTCACCAGGGATTAGAATCTTCATGACTTCGAGGCATCCAGGGCCAACTACCCCAGCCAGGAGTGACCCACTTTTGGTGGGCACCTATTGAGAATAGATATCGGCAAGCTTAGAAAACTGACCGAGCACCACAAGGTGATTGGCCAGATGACCAGGTTGTCCCAACCTGGGTTCTCCAAGCGCATTTGTGGGCTCATGGTTGAACAGTGGAGCAGTTCTGTAATCCTCCAGCTGTAACCATGGACCGTCCTGTAGAATGACACCAGCGACAGGAGCAAGGTCCTTTTTATATCCCCCAGTTCCCATTTCAGGGTATTGTGTTTTACAGGATAGGGGGGAGACAATCATGGCTGTTCCCTTATTGTTCGCTGATTCAATTAAACAGTATTATTGTCAAATGTAGACTAGTACACCGCAGGGTGATGATGCAATCCATAATCAGCAGACATTTCACAAATTAACATACAGAAAGAGGCATTGAACAGTCTGACATGAAATGTTGATTAATGTCTCTTGATATACTGAACAAAGGAATAATACATTTGACATAAGAAAATTTCACGCATACGCAAGTGGCCAGATTTTCCTTATTAATGCTGAGTCATCACCATCTGGCTCTGATAATAACAAGAATGCTGAAAACTTTTTGTGAAATAACATGGTGTTAGAGTCTAAACTAGCCCCAGTGGCCAGTGTGAAAACTGCAAGATTACTCATTTTTTTCTTAAAGGGAACCTGTCACATGGAAAAATGCAGATATGGGTTTAATCTGCAGGTTAATAGCATTCTGAATCACCCGGGCCCTGCACATTAAACCCTTCTGCCTGGAGCAAATGAACTTTTATCCTCCCGGCAGCATTCCTGGTTTTAGTCATAGAGGCTGCGCCAGCGCCCCCTGTACTGACTGACAGCTTTCTCTAAGGCCTGCGACACACATCCGTGCCGCCGGCACGTGTTTATCATTTTTTGCACGTACCGGCGGAACGGAGACACGTTAAGCAATGCTACCCTATTGTAGCAGGCACACACACGTAAAACCACACGGAACGTGTGTCCGTGTGCGTTTGTACGTGTGTGCGTTTTTCTAAACGCTGACATGTCAGTGTTTTCTCCGGCAGCACGAGTGTCACACGGCCCGCACCCGTACCACACAGGTGTAGTGTGGATGCGGTCCCGTGTGACACGCGCCGGAGAAAACACACATGTCAGTGAAAAAAACCCAAAACATTTACTCACGTTCTCCAGCCCTGCAGTCTCTC
Organism: Anomaloglossus baeobatrachus; assembly: GCF_048569485.1. Classification (NCBI taxonomy): domain Eukaryota; kingdom Metazoa; phylum Chordata; class Amphibia; order Anura; family Aromobatidae; genus Anomaloglossus; species Anomaloglossus baeobatrachus. The sequence continues at coordinate 185,615,064 of NC_134360.1, read as the reverse complement.
CCGCTGCTGTCTCTTGCTGCCGACCGCCGCTCATTATTCTCATTTAATATTCACTTTACTGTCTGGCAGCAGCAGCAATGGGGAGACGGGAGGGCTGGAGACCGAGGATCAGCACCACGGACAGCAGCGCGGACAGCAGGAAGGACCACGTGAGTATGTAAATTACTGGTTCTACGTGTGCTATCACGGATAGCACACGTAGAACACACGTGGCCCGCACGTACCAGAGACACGTACTTACCTGCACGCAACACGTAGGGGAAATACGTGTCTCTTGGCACGTGCGTGATTTTCACGTGAGTGTGGCAGAGGCCTAATGCTGAGCATCTGTCAGTCAGTGCAGGGGGTGAGTTTACAGCTGTCGCTCTCCATACACAGAGTGGTGACTGAGCTCACATTGGCACCAACTCCCTGACTGAGACAAGAATGCTGCCGTGAGGATGAAAGTCAATTTCCTCCTGGCAGCGGGGTTTCATATGCAGGCGCCGAGCAAGTTCAGAATGCTATTAACCTTCTGATCAATCTCGTATCTGCAGGTTAGTAGTATTTTTCCATGTGACAGGTTCCCTTTAAATGCAAGTCATGATATTTAAAAGAAAAGACAATGCCAACTTCTAAAGTGTGTGTGTGTGTGTATATATATATATATATATATATATATATAATAAATAAAATGAATAAATCTTTATTTTTATATAGCGCTAACATATTCTGCAGCGCTTTACATACATCAGGAACACTGTCCCCATTGGGGCTCACATTCTAATACATATACAGGGTGGTCCAAAAGTAGGTGGACAGTATGTGTAATAGGACCTGTCCCATGCTCCAGTATTGGTGTACCCCTGGTATTTGACAGTAGGTATGGTTTCCAGGTGCCTATTCACTATTAATGTTTTTGTACACATGCTTTTTTGTATTTGATACTCTCTGTAAGTTTATGGCCCTGATGTGACCTCCTCTGTCTACTATTGTTAATATATGAGGGTTTTTGTTTTTTTTTATTGGACTGTGATCCTCACTATTTTCTATTTATAACCCTATATGTTATACTAGATACCATTGTCAATATATAAGGGTCTCCTATTTATTAGGACTATGTTCCTTACTACTTTGTATATGTGACCCTTAATGCTGTACATATGGATATACCTCTCCTGTATGGGATTTTGTTTCCCCCTAACCTCCTATTCTGGTTTTTGTATATCTTTTCATTTTTATGGATTTTTAATCCACTAGCCATCTTTGTCTGGCTGTATTTATGTGCACTTTATAATAAAAGCAGCTTAAAAGACTACATGGCACGCTATCTACTGTATGTGTTATTACTTTCTTCATGTATGCCATCAGGCTCCCCATTTCTTCATTGTTTATATCTAGTTAATGAGCATTTACTATGAGGTCCTTATATCTTGGTATTTTTTCTAGTATGTGTAATAGGGTTATCAAACATGGTGTAAAGTGAAACTGACTCAGTTGCCCTTAGCAACCAATCAAATTCCACTTTTCATTCTTCACAGACTCTTTGGAAAATGAAAGGTGGAATCTGATTGGTTGCTAAGGCCAACTGAGTCAGTTTCACTTTACACCATGTTTGATAACCCTATTACACATACTGTCCACCTACCTTTGGACCACCATATTTATATATATATATATATATATATATATATATATATATATATTTTTATTTTTATTTTTTTACACACAGTACAGACAAAAGGTTTGGACACACCTTCTCATCTCTAGAACAACTGTTAAGAGGAGACTGTGCAGCAGGCCTTCATGGTAAAATAGCTGCTAGGAAACCACTGCTAAGGACAGGCAACAAGCAAAAAAGACTTGTTTGGGCTAAAGAACACAAGGAATGGACATTAGACCAGTGGAAATCTGTGCTTTGGTCTGATGAGTCCAAAATTTGAGATCTTTGGATCCAACCACCGTGTCTTTGTAGAAAAGGTGAACTGATGGACTCTGCATGCCTGGTTCCCACCATGAAGCATGGAGGAGGAGGTGTGATGGTGTGGGGGTGCTTTGCTGGTGACACTGTTGGGGATTTGTTCAAAATTGAAGGCATACAGAACCAGCATGGCTACCACAGCATCTTGCAGCGGCGTGCTATTCCATCCGGTTTGCGTTTAGTTGGACCATAATTTATTTTTCAACAGGACAGTGACCCCAAACACACCTCCAGGCTGTGTAAGGGCTATTTGACTAAGAAGGAGAGTGATAGGGTGCTACGCCAGATGACCTGGCCTCCACAGTCACCAGACCTGAACCCAATCGAGATGGTTTGGGGTGAGATGGACCGCAGAGTGAAGGCAAAAGGACCAACAAGTGCTAAGCATCTCTGGGAACTCCTTCAAGACTGTTGGAAAACCATTTCCGGTGACTAGCTCTTGAAGCTCATCAAGAGAATGCCAAGAGTGTGCAAAGCAGTAATGAAAGCAAAAGGTGGCTACTTTGAAGAACCTAGAATATAAGACATATTTTCAGTTGTTACACACTTTTTTGTTAAGTATTTCATTCCACATGTGTTCATTCATAGTTTTGATGCCTTCAATGTGAATCTACAGTTTTCAGAGTCCTGAAAATAAAGAAAACTCTTTGAATGAGAAGATGTGTCCAAATGTTTGGTCTGTACTATATATATATATATATATATATATATATATATATATACAGCACAGACCAAAAGATAGTGACAAAATATATAACTGGTGGAGGAAGGTTGAACGAGATGGACCTAGTTCTTCTTCAAGCTATGTAACTATCATATAACCATGAAAAACCTCTAAAAAAACAATTTTATTAAATATTCATTAAAATACTCCCAATCTAAAAACTTTGGGGTCATACCCAGTAGTTCAACACTACAATACTAGACAAAAAGTTGTGATTGTGAATAGTGTATAAGGTCCTAAAAATAGGGCAGTAGGCCAAGGGCGTGCGCCCCCCGTTCGTGATTTTTAAGGGGTATCGCAATATGGGATGGAGGGACCTAGTATTCCCTAATGTTTATCCCTACCTGGCAACGGAGGTGAATACACCTTAAAGTTTTTGGGTGCCCCCGTTCCTCGGTGGCTAGCCCTAAATGCCCCTGTCACTATTCCTGGCCTATAACCACCACCAGTGCATTGTGTTGGGGTGATTAAGTGGTCATGCGTCAAAAGTCCTACTTTGAGACCTTATGTAACTATGTAAGTATATATATACACTGCATATATATATATAATATATATATATATATTTATATATATATATATATATATATATATAGACTAGTGTTATGGACATGATAGGGGGAGAAAAGATGCAAAAAAAAAAAAAACACTAGATGAAGAAGAGCTGTGACAGTATATATATATATATATATATATATATATATATATATATATATATATATATATATATAAAATTAACTGTCACAGTTCTTAATCTAGCATTTTTTTTGGCATTTTTCCATCTTCTATCATGTCCATAAATCTAGTCTTTTTAGCCAACTAGGTGTGGACTTTAAGAAGACTTTCATAGAGAATAATTGACCATGCTCATTTGTCCGAAAGGCAAGATTTGCCTGTAGAGAACAGAAGGCGTATCTCAGGAATGGAGAGGCAAAGGATCAAAAGAAAAACACCAGATTTATGATAACAGCTGCATTTACACCAAGTAAAAAAAAATACATATTCATGGCAAGTGATAGATCCTCCTTAAATGAGAACTGGAATCTGATTGGTTGCCATCAGAGATTCTCCCACATTTCTCTTGTATTTCTCTAGATAAATCTTTCCACGGTTCCAAATGATACAAGATATCTTCTCACGATGTAGATTCTCGTCTCGCAGCCTTCTTGATAATGTGTTATTGGAACTTCAGCTTTGATTGGGGCCATAATCTTAATACATACACCGAGCCTTGAAGCTAAACATTCATCAGAATGCAGTTTGTTTACAGCCATGGCATTTTATTTTTCATGTGAAAAGGTTACAGCAATCTCATATCCAAATAATCTGATTAGCATCATAAAACTAGCAAAATAATAATAAGAAAATAAATATATATGTATGGTAACTTGGTAGGGATCTGAAACACAAATGGTAAAAGAATGCCATATGAAATGCCATCTTTACAAAAACCCCTAATGTTCTGGAAATAATGAACACGTTAGATAAATACAATGGTAACAATGTTTCAATCCATTCTGAGGACATAGGGTTATTAATTTAACAGTTATTCTAAGTCATGTTGGGTATATTGTGTTCACGCAGTTATTAATTGTTGGCAGAAGTAGCTCGCTAATGGAGGTGAAGGCCGCATTTCGCAGGTGGAACATGCCATTAAGTGATTATTGATTTTAGAAGGGAAAAAAGCAGAAAGTAAAAAAAATAAATAAATAAATAAGTTTTTCTTTTCAAGTCATAATAGTTTCTGAGTGCTCCTGTGGTGATATGACGTATTTATTCCTAATGTAAATGCATCAAGGTGATACATATATAACCAACCATTGTAATATTACCCTCGGAAGCTGCTTTTAAAGCTGTTTGTGACACAGTTCATAAAACAATGTTGAAGAGATATACAAAAGCAGGAAGGGATCGGTAAGATCATCAACGGGCTGAACATATTTTCTTGGTGTATATGTATTTCTGTCACTGTAACCCTTGAGGGAAACTATTGTTAAATATCATCGTTGTTGATTTGAACTACATTAACGAAGACATATCACTTGCTCAAAATATTTTGTTAATTACCATGCAAAAAAAATATCCCTGATCTCCCCCGATTTTGCTGTTCTTTTCTGTTTTTCGTTGTAGCTCTCCATTATAGAGATAATTATCCGTTTCTTCTGGAGCGCAATATGTGAAATCTCTGTAGTCCAACTGAGCATTTCTTCAGAGTTTTCTCTAGGGGTTTGCACTTTCATCTTTCTCTCTTAGATGCTGCGAATCATAGCTCTGCAGCATCTGAGACTGCTAGCCTATGTGCCCACGGGAGCTTGCTCCTGTGGATTTTGCCGCGGAAAACCTGTGGATTTATCTGTATTTTCCAGATAAATCCGCAGGTTTCAGCATGTACAGACACTCCCCATGTTATTGTATGGGACATGGGGAGTACTGTGTCCACGTTGCGGAATGTGCGGTTGTGGAATATACTGCGGATGTCCCGCAGCTGCACGTAACTGCATGTCAATTCTTCCTGCGGATTTACCTGCAGAAATCCCGACACTCCACTATGGAGATAGAAGCTTACCTGCCTTGGTGCAGAGGACGTCACGGCAGTGGAGCTAGGAGCAGGAAGCAGGAGGTGGGCGGGGCCTGCATGAGCTCCGGTCATGTGACAGCCAGAGCTAGTTCAGGCCCGCCCACCTCCTGCCCAGTGCAGAAGCTGAAGGCCGGACAGTGAAGTGCTGCGTGATGGAGTTATGAACGCCCCGATCACTCCAGCACTTGTTCTGCATTGAGGATGCAGTGCCGAAGCCATGGTACTGTATCCTCAATGCAGAATGCCCGCACCATATCCGCAGGACACTCCGCAATAAAACCGCAGCATGGAAACAGACAAAGTTGTGCTGCGGTTTTATGGGAGATCCTGCGGAATGTCCTGCAGATATAACCGCAGGACACTTTCCCCGTGGGCACATAGCCTTAGGCCCTGTGCCCACGCTGCGTGTTTTGCTGCGGATTTTGCCGCAAATTTTCAGAAATCTGCAGTAAAATCTGCATGTCCATTGTGAAGCGAGCAAAGTCTATGAGAATTCAAGTGCTGTGCCCACGTTGAGTATTTTTCCCTTGCATATTTGGTGCAGATTTCTTTTTTCTGCACAAAATATGCAAGGGAAAAATAAGCAACGTGGGCACAGCACTTCTGAATTCTCATAGACTTTGCTCGCTTCACAATTGACATGCAGATTTTACTGCAGATTTCTGAAAATGACTACCTCTTGAAGCTCATCAAGAGAATGCCAAGAGTGTGCAAAGTAATAATGAAAGCAAAAGGTGGCTACTTTGAAGAACCTAGAACATAAGACTTATTTTCAGTTGTTTCACACTTTTTTAAGTATTTCATTCCACATGTTTTAATTTATAGTTTTGATGCCTTCAATGTGAATCTACAATTTTCAGAGTCATGAAAATAAAGAAAACTCATTGAATGAGAAGGTGTGTCCAAACTTTTGGTCTGTACTGCATGTGTACCGACAAAGCAGACGTGTGTGTATATAAACAATCAATTACAAATTTTATATATATATATATATATATAGTAAGTATATATATATATATATATATATATATATACACACTATATATATATATATATATATATATATATATATATATATATAGTTATATATATATATACATAGATCTATGTATGCATATATATGCATACATACAGTATATATATATATATATATATATATATATACTTACTGTATATATATATATATATATATAGATATATATATATATATATATATATATATATATGTAAAATTTGTAATTGATTGTTTATATACACACACACACGTCTGCTTTGTCGGTACCCACACACATACACATACTATATACTTTTTGCACTCACTATAAATAAATAAATATATATATATATATATATATATATATATATATATATATATATATATAGTGAGTGCAAAAAAAGTATTCAGACCCTTTAAATATTTTACTCTTTGTTTCATTGCAGCGATTTGGTAAATTCAAAAAAGTTCATTTTTTTCCTCATTAATCTACACTCTGCACCCCATCTTGACAGAAAAAATCCATAAATGTAGAAGTTTTTGCAAATTTATTAAACAAGAAAAACTGAAATATCACATGGTCATACGTATTCAGACCCTTTGCTCAGTATTGAGTAGAAGCACTCTTTGAGTACAGTCATGAGTCTTCTTGGGAATGATGCAAACAAGTTTTTCACACCTGAATTTGGGGATATTCTGCCATTCTTCCTTGAGGAATCCTCTCCAGTTCCGTACTAAACAATAAAGAATAATAAAGCGTGGCTTCTCCACCATGTAACTAAGTGACACAATGTAAATTTACTAAAGAGAAACCTAAATCAATTCAGATTTTGATGTGACTTCCATTTGTCTCCAAACCACTATTTATTGGTCTACTTACACAGCTTTTGAAGGACTTCAAATAGAACGTTGTTCCATACATCTTGGAGAACTAACCACAGATCTTCCTTGGGTGTAGACTTCCAGAAATCCTTCTACCTCTTCATACAATCCCACACAGAGTGGATGATGTTGAGATCAGGGGTCTGAGGTGCCATATCATCAAGACTCCTTGCCGATGATAGTTGTTCATGACATTGGCTGTATGTTTGGGGTCGTTATCCTGTTGCAGAATAAGTTTGGAGCCAATCAGACGCCTCCCTGATGGATAAGTATTTGTCTGTATTTCTCAGCATTGATCCTGACCGAATCTCCAACTCCATTTGCCAAAATGTAGCCCTAAACTTGCAAGACCCTCTACCGTGCTTCACTGTTGCCTGCACTATAGAAAAACCCCACACTTCTGGATATAGGTGCTCAGATAGGATCCAATCCCATAATTCAAGATAAATATAACAAGGCACGCTAATAAAGTAAATTACTGGTACTTTTTGGAGATACAGCCACAATCCTGTTTGTGAAAACGTTTCGACCTAGTAAATTTGACCTTCTTCAGTTCCCATATTGCTGCATGGAGGATTGGTGTGGGTACAGATAAGCGCCTCTTTACTTTTGCGGAGGACATCTCTTGTCTACACCCATGCCAATCCTCCAGGCAGCAATTTGTGAACTGAAGGTCAAATGTACTAGATCGAAATGTTTTCCTTAACAGGATTGTGGCTGTAATTCAATACATTATCACTAATTCACTTTATTGGAGTGTCTTCATATATTTTTGACTGTTGCCTGCAGAAAAATATAATTGTACCACTTTATGTCCTACAGCAAATAAATTGTCTTCTGTTACAGCCGAATAGTTCCCATTTTTACTAATCAGTCCAATGAGACTTCTGCCATTTTTCTGCACCTCAGTCACTGTTTTTACACATTGTTGAGTCACTCAGCCTTGTTTCCATGTTGAAGGTATAGTTTTTGGCATCAATTCTTCCATGAAGACCACTTTCTGGCCAGACAGTAGAACAGTAGATGGGTGAAGCTGGGTTCCACTGGTTCCCGCCAGTTCTAAGCTGATGGCACTGCTGGACATCTTCCAATTAGAAGGGGAAGTAGGCATGATGTACCATTCATCTGCTGAACTGTTTCTTTATTTAACCACTGTGTCTGTGGCATACGTTTGCCCATTTCTTGGTGCTTCTTCCAAAAACCTTGAACAGCACAACTTGAAACTCCAGTCTGCTTTAAAATATTTCTCTAAAAGAAACCTTACTAAAGCTTTAGAACTGCCCTGTGCTTTGTTGCTGCGCTCAGACATGCAACTGTACATTAAGGATAAGCCTGGCTCAACCACTAAAGGTAGGTGCTGTAGGGGTAAAAGTAAACGTATCATAGAGAGGAACCCCAGCACACAATAATGTAGAAACAAGCAAGGGAAGTAAATTTTGAAAGTTTTATTAGTTTTGATATTCTGCAAAAAGTACACCAAAACAGGGGGAGCAAAAACCCAATGTTTCGGCTACTGGAGCCTTTTTCAAGGTTTTACGTGGAGAATGAATAGGAGCAGCATGGGTCACAAACGGACAGCCATCAAGAGTATTATGTAAGGTGGCCAAATTTTGCAGCTTTTCAATAGCAGCCAGGTATGAAGAGGCATTTACCACTGCCACCATTGTTACACAGGACTCTTCCTGTCTCCTAGGCATACAACAAAGGCGCACCTCTCACATCACATTATCTCTGCCTCTTCATCCCTGGCCGATATTGAAAAGCTGCAAAATTTGGGCACCTTACATAATACTCTTGATGGCTGCCTGTTTGTGACCCACATTGCTCCCATTCATTCTCCACACAAAACCTTGGAAAAGGCTTCAGTAGCCGAAATGTTAGGTTTTTGTTCCCCCTGTCTTTGATGCGCTTTTTGCAGAATATCAAAATTAATAAAAATTTCAAAAATTACTTCCCTTGCTTGTTTCGACACTATTGAGTGCTAGGGTTCCTCTCTATCAGACAAGAAACTGAGGCACAACTTCACGTTTTTAGTTGAGTTTGGCTGTCACCCAGTTTTAAGCCTCCTACACAGCTGTTTCTGTTTCAGTCAATAATTGTTTTCAACCTATATGGGAAAATGACAATCATCATCAGCATCGCACTGGCTACCAGAGGAATCTCCAGTGATGCCAGGCCTGGATTCAGGTACCTGCATTGCACTCCGGAGCTCTCATCTGAGCTCCAGAGTGCAGCCTAGACTGTACCGCGAGCGCCGAGTGATTGATTCCCCGGCGATTGCGGTTCAGTTCATGTCAGCTGCAGACAGTCCGGTGCTCTCATCTGAACTCTGGAGATCAGCCCGGCCTGTCTGCAGCTGCCATGAACTGAACCGCAAGTGCCGGGGAATCAATCACTCAGTGCTCGCGGTACAGTCTAGGCTGCACTCTGGAGCTCAGGTGAGAGCTCCAGAGTGCAATGCAGTTACCTGAATCCAGGCCTGGCATTACTGGAGATTCCTCCGGTAGCCAGTCCGACGCTGATCATCATTACCTCTTTGGTATAGTTGGTCACTCATAAAACTGACTATAATTTGGCAAAAAATTGTTTAAAAGAACTGAAGTCCTCAGTGGTTGATACCTTTTAATGGCTAACTGAAAAGATGGTTATAATAGCAAGCTTTCGAGACTACGCAGGTCTCTTCTTCAGGCTCAATATAACACAAAATCTGAAGAGTCACATATTTATATATATTTTGCGTTATACTGAGCCTGAAGAAGAGACCTGAGTAGTCTCGAAAGCTTGATATTATTACCATCTTTTCAGTTAGCCATTAAAAGGTATCAACCACTGAGGACTCTCAGTTCTTTTAAACATTTCTTTATCTCCACTGGCTAACACGGCACAAAGATATATTTACCTATAATTTGGCAAAATCCCTGACTTTGTGCTGGTGATATCTAAAAGAATTGATGCTGTTTTGAAGGTAAAGGACTGTCAGCGCTAATATTGATTTGCTTTAAATTTTTCCAAATAGTTAATTAGTAAATGCAAATTACAAAACACTTGGTTTTTTTTTGTTTTTTTTTTTAAAAACCTCCTTACTTTACAGCTTTAAAACAATTTATATTGCAGTAATGCATTTCAACATTCATGTATTCAATGTCTGTGTGCTCCTGCAACTTAGTGTAATATATATATACATTCATGTATGCAGGAAACGCCTACAGTATTTGACCTGAACATGTACACTCACTCCCTCATCGCTATCTTACAATTAATTAGAATAGTGTCATCCACTATGTAAAAAAAAATACAATAATGTGCCCGAAGGTAAGTGTACACCCGGCTCACCATCGCCAGGCTTGATACCTTTCCCATTAACTTTACTAATAGAGGAAGTGAACTCAATTTATAAAGAAATTGAAAAATATTTCTTGCATTTTTGCCTTTGGATATTAAAAGAGAAGAAAAAGCATAAAATGACTGTATATTTTTTAGCTCAATAATATCTATGTTTATCTGAGCACAAATCCAGTCCCGGTGGAGTGATGGTGACCCTTGGATTCCCCGAGGGGTGGCACCAAATCCGCCTTAATTAGATTTTAATGAAAGATACATGTATGACTATAGAGGAGACCAAGTTTATCCTGGAGGCATACATCTACATAGATACAATACATAGACTGTATTAAATTCTACGCAACCACTTGTTTTCTCTTGACAAATTGAATCTAACGAACAGTCAGAGCCTTTCCGAGCCTAATAGTCACTGTCCTTTCCTCGGGCCCTAAATCTGTCCCCCTGCAACAGTTTCCCCTAACTAAATGCCCACTCCTAGGGCCAGTCACATTATGTTTAATTAATAGCATGGCTCCGGCACCCTAAGAACATTAATGTGATGAGGCTTTAGGGAGATCTGTTTGCACATAAAAATGGAAAACATTCCCTTATCTAAATAATAAACTGGAAGTGGATGTTGTTTAAATGAGACATAAATATATGAAGCGTATTCGTTAAAGCACTTGCCGTATAGACAAATGTAATATTTATATCCTTATGATTACATTAGTAACGAGAAGAGTTACTTATGCAGAAAGGTGAGACGGGTTTTGTCACATTGGGATTGTGCCTTTACAAGAGCGCCATCTGTTGGAGATTTTTGTAACTTGGTGTATGTCTATGATTTTACAAATGAAATCGGCCCTAAGAATTTAACGCAATTGTGTAAAATACAATAAGAATTAACAAATAAAGTCTACAGAAAGTTTAAGAGCAATTTTGATTAATGTTAAAGAAGAGTATATCAGAATGCTATGTTAAAGGGTTTCGACTAGATGAAATATTCAGTATAGCATGTACTGTATGTTCATAATTTCTTTATTTATTTCACTCATGTCACAATTCTCTGTGCAGAGCATCTCACAGACCTAGAGATGCTCTACAGCGCTTACAGATCTGACAATGTGTCCATTCCTTGTGCAGAGCATCTCACAGACCTAGAGATGCTCTACAGCGCTTACAGATCTGACAGTGTGTCCATTCCTTGCGCAGAGCATCTTGCCTTTAGAGATGATCTGCGTTGCTTACAGATCTGACAGTGTGTCCATTCCTTGTGCAGAGCATCTTGGCTTTAGAGATGCTCTGCAGCACTTATATATCTGATAGTGTGTTCATTCCTTGTGCAGAGCATCTTGGCCTTAGAAATGATCTGCATCACTTACAGATCTGACAGCGTGTCCATTACTTGTGCAGAGCATATTGCCTTTAGAGATGATCTGCGTTGCTTACAGATATGACAGTGTGTCCATTCCTTGTGCAGAGCATCTTGCCTTTGGAGATGTTCTGTAGCGCTTACAGATATGACCGTGTGTCCATTCCTTGTGCACAGCATGTTGCCTTTAGAGATGAATGCAGAGCTTACAGATCTGACAAGGTGTCCATTCCTTGTGCAGAGCATCTTGGCTTAAGAGATGCTCTGCAGCACTTACATATCCGACAGTGTGTCCATTCCTTGTGCAGAGCATCTTGGCTTTAGAGATGCTCTGCAGCACTTACATATCTGATAGTGTGTCCATTCCTTGTGCAGAGCATCTTGGCCTTAGAGATGATCTGCATCGCTTACAGATCTGACAGTGTGTCCATTACTTGTGCAGAGCATATTGCCTTTAGAGATTATCTGCGTCGCTTACAGATCTGACAGTGTCCATTCCTTGTGCAGAGCATCTTGCCTATAGAAATGATCTGCGTTGCTTACAGATCTGACAGTGTGTCCATTCCTTGTGCAGAGCATCTTGCCTTTAAAGATGATCTGCGTTGCTTACAGATCTGACAGTGTGTCCATTCCTTGTGCAGAGCATCTTGGCTTTATAGATGCTCTGCAGCACTTACATATCTGACAGTGTGTCCATTCCTTGCGCACAGCATCTTGCCTTTAGAGATGAATGCAGAACTTACAGATCTGACAAGGTGTCCATTCCTTGTGCAGAGCATCTTGCCTATAGAGATGATCTGCAGCACTTACATATCTGATAGTGTGTCCATTCCTTGTGCAGAGCATCTTGGCCTTAGAGATGATCTGCGTCGCTTACAGATCTGACAGTGTGTCCATTCCTTGTGCTGAGCATCTTGCCTATAGAGATGATCTGCATCGCCTACAGATCTGACAGTGTGTCCATTCCTTGTGCATAGAATCTTGCCTTTAGGCCCCCTTCACATGTCAGTGATTCTGGTACGTATGTGCTTTTTTTTATACGTACCAGAATCACTGACATACGCAGACCCACTATAATCAATGGGTCTGCTCACACATCATTGATTTTTCACTGAACGTGTCTCAGTGCAGTGTAAACGCGTGTCCGTGATTCTGCACGGAGACAAGTCAGTTTTTTTTCTGGCATCACTGATGACCCACGGACCACACTATGGTGTGATCTGTGTGTGATACGTGAAACACGCACCAGAAAAACACTGACATATCAAATAATAAACATTTTCAACTAACCTTCCCAGCGATTCGCTGTGCAGCCTGTGCTCTCTGCAGCTCCTGCCCGGCTCATGAATATTCATGAAAGCAGGAACAGCCGACCCGGAAGTAGCTGCAGAGAGCGGTGGGTGGATGCTGCAGAGCCGAGGAGTTCAGCACCATGGACAGCAGTAGTGAAGGCAGGTGAGTAATGTCCATTTGCAATCATGGATCACAGATCATGGATTGCACATGGAAAACCCACGTATGCCGTGAATCACTGAACACGGAGGGACATGTTTTACATGTCAGTGAAGAACGTCAGTGTTTTTCACTGACGTATGAAACAGACCTTTTACACGCTGCAATGTATCTTACAATGTGTCCGCGGGGGTCACGTCGTAAGTGATGCACATCCGGCATCGTAAGTTACATTGCAGTGTGTGACAGGTACGTGAGATTGCGATTGAACGTTAAAATGTTCATCGCATACACATCGTACCTTTCTTTAGAATTGCAAGTCAGATTGTTCATCGTACCCGGGGTAGCACACATTGCAGTGTGTGACACCCCGGGAATGATGAACAGATCTTACCTACGTCCTGCGGCTCCCGACCCACAATGCGGAAGGAGGTGGGCGGGATGTTTACGTCCCGCTCAGCTCCGCCCCTCTGCATCTATTGGCCGGCTGCCACGTGACGTCGATGTGACGCCGAACGTCCCTCCCACTCCAGGAAGTGGACGTTCGCCGCCCACATCGAAGTCGTATGGAAGGTAAGTACGTGTGACAGGGGTTAATCGTTTCTGCGACACGTTCAACAAATTGAACGTGCCACACATACGATGGGGGCGTTGCAAATCTCATATGATATCGTATGTGAAATTGCAACGCGTAAAACAGGCTTTAGAGATGATCTCTGTTGCTTAAAGATCTGACAGTGTGTCCATTTGGAACATGCCGCCCACCTCCTTCCTCCTTTTCCGGTGGAGGCAGGTAAGGAGATGTTCGTCGTTCTTGCGGTGTCACACATAGCGATGTGTGCTACCGCAGGAACAACAAAAAACATCGTACCTGCAGCAGCACTGATATTATGGAAATGAACGATGTGTCAACGAGCAACAATTTTGCAAGTTTTTGCGCTCGTTGATCGTCGCTCATTTGTGCTACACGCTGCGATGTCGCTACCGGCGCCGGATGTGCATCACTAACGACGTGACCCCGACGATATATCGGCAGCGATGTCGCAGCGTGTAAAGTACCCCTTAGTTTTATAGGCACATCTGTGATTGGCTGACAGGGGATGATTTGCCAGTGTCTTCTGTGCCTTGAAGAGGCAGATTGAAGGGGAAGCTGCTGCAGATATGGACCAGTCAAACTGGATTGGAACACTTGTGAAAATGTAAGGATATTTTTTAGAAAAAAAAATAAAATTATATATGAACCATGTTGGGAGTAGCAAAGTGACTCTGTAATATTGCCACAAATTGTGTGCACAGTGGCCTGTTAGTGACATACACTAGCCTTGTCTGTACATGGACCATAAGTGCATATGAAAAATGCCTCATGTACCATAGTTACTATTGGGTCAGTGTTACAGGGTATGAAATGACAGAACAGGGGCTCTTAGGCTGGTCCTCAGACTTGAGACCCTGTGCTGTCCCTTATCTCAGAGGTAAGCTTCATGGTAGCCAGGTATGAGCCTGCATTCAAACACAAAGGAAAGACAGTATGTGTACAGGGGAATAAAGGAAAAGGAAGTAAACGCATGACATGCAAACTTCCACACCACTCAAAATCACAACTACAAATCACCATGAATTGGATCACCACTAAGACCAGAATCACTAGAGCTACGCTGAAGTTATTAACAGCGCTGAATAGCAAGGTCCAGAATCTTTTATAGGAAGAAGACAGCAGGGATTGGTAATTAGCAACCTGAGCTCCTAGTGTGCCACCCCATGGCCCCGTTACCTTCTGGTCGTCTCAGGGTCTTCAGGGACTATACGTCCTGGATCCTTCTGGTCACAGGTAGGTTGACTTCTATGGGATTCGTGACGCCACTCTCGGTATTGTGGTCAGGGCGACCACCACAGCAGTTTAAGGGGAACCTGGGACTGATGTTGGGTGCAGTTTGATGTGGTGGCCTCCCGAGAGTGAGGCTGGCCCCATGGCCCGGTGTAGGTGGGTGGAACCACAGGTCGCAGAAGAACTCACACACGCACAGCAGGAATGTCTTTCAGGGTTTTTACTCACTTCAGGTGGCAGGGGTGAGTAACCTGGGCGATGCTGTGATGCTCAAAGTAGGGAACCAGGCTCCTTCAGGCTGACTTAGGGGGTGGCTACTGGCTCGCCGTCCTAGCCCTCTTGTTTTTGTGGTGCCCCAGACTTGAAGTCCTACGGGGTCACCCAGGGAAGTTGCTTCCGCCTGTTCTCACCCATTTGCTTGTAGCCTGGACCAGGTAACTCCAGCTGCTTGCCTCTTGTCACCTATGGGCCCTCTCATTGCTACGTGGCTGTGGACTCTGTGTTGGTGAGGCGAAGGGCATGAAGTGCCCTCACCAGCAGGTTGAGCAGACCAACTGAATGGGCCCTTGCTCTGGGGACCTGTAACCCCGTGCGGGCCTGGTTCACCTGGCAGTCCCCGTACTCAGCCACCTCCTTGCACTTCGGCCTCAGGTGGTTTACGGGCAGCACTACAAGGTGACCGTTCTCCCCCACCAGCCACCACTGCACCTGCGGTGTCTGACTAGTGACAGCCTCCAGGTTCCCTCCTTGTGACTGCTCTCTCTCCCTGAGCTTCACTAACTGACTCGGCTCACTACTCCCTCTCCTCTGTGCCTGCCTCCTCAACTTGGCAACCAGCCTCTCTAAAACACCCCTTGAGTGGAGATGGAGGCCACGCCCCTCCTGGATTCCCCAGGAGTCCCTTCAAAGGTCAATGTGGGAGACCTGGTTACTATGTGCCTGTGTGTCCACACCCCGGTCAGCCTTCTGGATTACCTGTGTTGTACTGCCCCCAGCATGGGTGCAGTATTCAGTGGTGCCTGACCAGGTCAGGGGCGCCTGTCAGGCTCTGCATTGTGAACCGAGCCTGACGCCGCCATGACACTAAAAAAGTCTTGACCGGAATAACGCATGACAGTCAGTTTGCTGTCCGTTGAACATGGGCGTCATACTGACCAAATATTCAGTTGTTTGAATGAGTTCTGTTGCAACCCTTAAAATAAATTGCAGTCATGATTCTGCTTCATCACGTGCCGACTACTTTCCTATAGCTTTTCACAGTTCTGTTTTATTGAGAAAAGCCAAATTATTTAGTCAGCACATGGCCACACATCTAACGTATGGGGGTTGCCCATCAGCGCACCCTTGATGTGATTACTAATTATTAATAAAGAGGATGTGCGAAACTATTCTCTTTTTTTATTTTGGCCCCAAGAACTAAAATGTAGTTAGTAACTACCTGTATGTACTGCCCATTGCAGATCTCTGCCGGGCCAGAGCAGTCACAGGCCACTGCAATGGCTTTCACTGACGTCACATCAACAGTGCAGCAGCTTCTTTACTGATCTGTTCTTTTGATGACCATTACTGCCGATCTAAAGCAGATTGACAGCTGCCTCCACGCTGCGTAATTGCGGAGAGCCGACTGTTAATCCTCATGATGTCGACAGAGCAGCCTGGAAAATGAAGAGCTCCTCTATTGACATGGAGCAACAGAATCGCCAGCAGGAGCAGTCCGTGACCATTCTTTGGCAGCACTAGAACAGGTAGCAACTACCTCCCTATTAGATCCATAGTTAAAAATAAACCAATCCTAGACAACCCCCTTTAATCCCTTACCACCATAGACAAAGCCTGTTTTCACCTTCCTGATCGCCAAATTTTTCAATTTTATACAGTGTCACTTTGTGTGGTAGTAGCTTTGGAACGCTTCAACGGATTCCAGTGTTTCTCAGATTATTTTTTCATGACACATTGTACTTCATGATAGTGGTAAGTTTCACAATTTTCAAATGTTCAATTTTTATGTCCTTAAGGGATATCTCAGACTGCGTATAAAATGGTTGAGTGCAATGTAAGAAAACAAATCACATTGCAGTCTGACCAATATTAGTCAATGAGGCAGAGGAGATATCCCAAATGTGGAAAAATTACTGTTTGGGTGCACAACAGGGTTCGAATGGGAAGGAGCACCATTTGACTCTTAAGGCCGCTTTACACGCAACGACATCGCTAAAGAGATGTCGTTGGGGTCACGGAATTCGTGACGCACAACCGGCCTCATTAGCGATGTCATTGCATGTGACACGTACGAGCGACTGCTAACGATCAAAAATACTCACCTAATCGTTGATCGTTGACACTTCGTTCTAATCCCAAATATCGTTGCTGTTTTTGGACGCAGGTTGTTCGTCTTTCCTGAGGCAGCACACATCGCTACATGTGACACCCCAGGATCGACGAACAGCACCGTACCTGCGTCCTCCGGCAACGAGGTGGGCGTGTCTTTCATGCGGCTGCTCTCCGCCCCTCCACTTCTATTGGACGCCTGCCGTGTGACGTCGCTGTGACACCGCATGAACCACCCCCTTAGAAAAGAGGCTGTTCGCCAGCCACAGCGACGTCACAAGGAAGGTAAGTCCGTGTGACGGGGCATAGCGATATTGTGCGCTACGGGCAGAGATTTGTCCGTGACGCACAAACGACGGGGGCGGTACACACGCTAGAGATATCATAGCGTGTAAAATGGCCTTTATAATGCAAAATTGTCTGGAATCGATAGCGGATGCCACATCGTGATTAGAGAGAGCCCTTGATGTGCCTAAACAGTGAAGCTTCCCCACAAGTTCCCCTCAAGGAATTCATCTAGATGTTTGCTGAGACCCTTGAAGCCACAGGTGCTTCACAAAGCTGAAAAATGAAAAAATACATTTTTTATGATAAAAATGTTGCTTTAACATCAAATCTATCAGTTTTAAAAGGGTATCAGGAAAAATGCATGTTAAAATTTGTTGTGCAATTCATCCTGAGTATGCTGATACCCCATAGGTGGTGGAAAACAGCTGTTTGGGCAGAATACAGGGCTCGGAAAGGAAAGAGCGCCACCTGACTTTTGAAACACAAAATTGTCTGGAATTGATAGCAGATGCCATGTTCATTTGGAGAGCCCCATATATGCCTATACAGTAGAAACTCCCCAAAAGTGACCACTTTGTGGAAACTAGACTCCTGTTGGAAGTTACTTAGATGAGTGGTGAGCACCTTGAATCCTCAAGTGATTTACAGAATTATATGACGTTAAGCCACAAAAATATAAATCACATTTTCAAATAAAAAAATGTTGTTTTAGTCTTCCATTTTTAAATTTTACAAGGGTAACAGGAGAAAATGGACAATACAATTTTTTGTGCAATTTCTCCTGAGTATGGCAATACCCCATATGTGGTAGAAAACTACTGTTTGGATGCACAGCAGAGCTCAGAAGGGAAGAAGAATCATTTGACAATTGGCACCCAAAATTGACTGCACGTGATAGCGGATACCATGTCTAGTTTGCAGACAACGTGCCTAAACAGTGGAAACCCCCCAAAAGTCACGCCAATTTGGAAACTACACTTCTAATTTATCTCGATGTGTAGTGAATACCTAGAACCCAAAGGTGCTTCTCAAAATTTTATAACGTTGAGCTCTGAAAATGAAAAACTTCATTTTTCCCACAAAAATGTAGCTTTAATGCAAAGTTTTTCATTCTCACAAGTATAACATGATTTAACCTTATAATTTCTCAAACAATTTCTCCTCGGTACATCAATGCCCTATGTAAGGTGGAAAATTACTGTTTTTGCACATAGCGGTGCTGGTCAGTGCTGTCCACACTTTTGTGCACTCCACACTGTAGGCCAGACATGAATTGAAAGTGACTCCCTCTGCTTCATTACAGTGAATTTTCCATTGTAAATTTGGTCTGAATCACTTTTTTCAGAGATCAACACATAATCTTCAGTGTAAGCATTCAGAATAGAGTGCAGGATAAATGTGAGCTGAGCCTTACTGCGATCTTTGGGAGGCGGAATATACAAATCAACAGCAGTTGAAGAATTGGCTTTATTTTTATTTTTTAACGCTATTTACCAAGGCCTATAAGTGATTGTGCGCCTTTATTCCTCAGGTCACTACGATTACATTGATACCAGATTTATATAGGTTGGGTTTTTTTAGGATTTCACATGAACCTGTGGCGCCTGGACAAGCCAGGTCGTCACAGGTACTACAACATGCACCCCCACCTCGAGATAGCACATCAGCCAGACACAAAATCTTTGTTGTTTCCCTCCAGGGGCTGATGTCCACTCCAGGTGGGGTGGAGCCAGGCGGTTGGCCCCACCCACTGAGGAGTTCACAGTCCTGGAGGCGGCAAAAGGAAGTCAGTTTAGATCAGAGAGAGTTCAGTTAGGGAAGTGAAGGAGTGAAATAGCAGTAGAGGAGCAAACTGACTCTGTCTGGGTATGTGGCCCGGGCACCCAGAGCAAGGTAGGCAGACGGTGGTGCCCGTCTGCAGGAGAGGCAGATCAACGCGGAACCGTAGGACCGGGGACGGGCGGTGGCCCGCCTGTACCGAACCGGGGAGCGAAGTGAAGCCAGCACAAACCGGCAGGGCCTGCGGACCCCGACCAGGCTTGGAGTCGCCGTTAAATAGGTCAAATCCGTCAGTTACCGGAACCCCAGGGGTTTCCTAACAGCAAAGACCCGATAGAAGGCAACCGTCCAACCAGCAAGAGGAAATACAGCTACCGCCACAGCTAGAGTTCCAAGGGCCAGAGCCTGCGGGCAAAAGGGCTCCTCCAGCACATATACACGCTGGGGAGCTGGTTACCATTGGGAATCCATCGGGACCGAACATACACACAGGTGCAGGGAAAGGCAGCCACCACCAACCGTCCGGGAGAAACCACAGCAGCCGGCTGCGGGACCCGTCCATCCAGCCGTTTGGTTTACCAGAGACTTTGCATCCATTTGTGGCTGAGTGAGTACTACTGTGCCATTCGGCACTGCGCTGCGCAGTCCAAGCGACCCTGCACCTTGCCAACCCTGCCTCCCCGTCATCTCACCGGGCCCCGGGACCACCAACCCCTACCCACGGAGGGGAAAACAACATCCCAGCTGCTCCCTGCCATCGCTCCCGGGATCCCCGTCACCAGCAGCGGTGGTGCCCAACCTCACCACAACTCGTGGGTGGCGTCACGGACCAATTCCCCAAACCAAACTACCCCTTTCACTCACGGGCGAGGAGCGCTGCTTGAGTCCCCGGATCCGGCCCACCGCTCGAGCCACCGAGCAGCAGGAGCAGCAGCGCCAGACCCGAGCGTGGTGACCGCAGTGCACCGCCGCCCGCGACACACCCATAGACTTGTATGATCTGAGATTTTTCTCTCATGCTCAGTGAATTACATTGGTCAGAGTGCAAAGCGAGATTTTCTCACATTGCACTCATCCGATTCATACGCTCGTGTGACCCTTGCCTCAGTATTACATTGACAGATCACTTCTTAGACCATGCTGTTGGCATGGTCTAAGAGGCCACCATTGTCAGGTTGTCATTTGACCTTGTGTTGCTATGGTAATGATTAGGAATCTGTGATCAGGTTGCGGTGGTCCAAGTTGGATGGGAGAGGTAGCGGACTCCATCCCATAGCCTCCTAAATTCTGCGATTGCTATTGATCCCAGCCTTTAGGGTGTTAAACAGCCAGGGGCAATGCAGGCACCAGCCCTTGCTTTGACAGCCAAGTCTGAGCTATCACTTAAGCCAAGCTCCTGGTGGTCATGCATGCACAGCTCCTTTGACTTCACGATTGACAGGATGTACCGGTACAGTACTTCGAAGGTTGGGAAGTCCCCACAAAATTAGATATACTGGTACTTCCAATGTCAGGAAGGGGTTATGTTTTGAAAAAAAAATCTTATTCTCCTCACTACAGTACTATTTCCTCCAATATATAAAGTAATGACAATCTGTACTTCTAGATAAGTCATAGACTATGATAAACACATATGACATATCAATTGCATGACTGTTTTGTGTAATATTCAGTTGTTAAAGCACCACTCCAGAATTTCTTTGTTTTTCAGTGCTGGCAGGACGCTTTAAATATAAGTCCCTACCCCCGCTCATATAGTCATCTTCTGGTGTCTTTATCTCTTACTGACACCACTTCTGTCTCATGCCGCCATCCTGTGCCCTTAACTTCTGGCTGGCTGGAAGTCAGAAGTTACATCACTAGTGCTCGATGCAAGTCTATGAGATCCAGAATGAGGCAAGAATAAGGCTCCCGTAGAGTTGTACTGCGTTGTGACCTGCTGCTCCATGAAACACAAATCCCTGAAGACTGACCGCAGCAGCGCTGGTGAAAGGTGGAAGGTGAGTATCAAACAGGGGCAGGAGATTTAGATTTAAAGCACCACTCCAGTGGGGAAATAAAAAAAAACCAAAACACTGTAGTGGTGCTTTAAATGTGAAAATTACATTTATTGTTTAGATTTGATAGTTGTATTTTAAACTAGTAATAAATAGTAAAATTTATGCTTACATAACTTTGTTGCGGTATGGGGGGGCCATAAAGATTTCTTCCACAAGGGTCCTCAGCGGTCTGTGTCTGCCCCTAGCTATGGGTTTGCTGATGACCCCTAGCCAGCTGCGATCCGATATTCACAGGAGAGCTTGGTTTCTGCTCTACAGAGCGATGCTGATGGTGATACGCTGCTGATTGACTCATCACAGCTTCAAGTCCCCTAAGGAAATTAGTAAAACAGTCAAGAGTAAAAAAAAAAACAAGACAAAAAAAACACAAGTTCAAATCCCCCCCTTTTGCCCCATTGAAAATAAAACAATAAAAAAGTTTAAAAAAATACAGATTTTTTTTATCGCTGCGCTCAGAAATATCTGATCGATCAAAATATAAAATAAATTAAATTAATCCAAACGGTAAACAAAAAATCGAAACTGTAGAACTGCAGTTTTTTGGCCTTTGCGATAACAGAAAAAAATTGAAAAACAGGCAATCAAGCCATCGTATATACCCCAAAATAACTTCAGTACAAACATCAGTTTAGGGTGCAAAAAAAGCCCTCAAACAGCTCCAGATCCCAAAAATTGAAAACATTACGGCTCTCTGAAAGCACAAGCAAAATTAAAAAAAGTTTTAATTATTTTTTCACCACTTAAATAAAACAAAAACTATTCATGTTTGGTAGCTATGTAATTGTATTGATCTGGGATATCATACTGCCAGGTCAGTTTTATGGTAAAATGAACAATAAATAAAAAAATCATAAAACAATTGTAGAATTTCACTTTTTTTCTATTTTGCCACACTTGGATTTTTTTTTCCCCTCTTACCATTATATCATATGATAAAATGAATAATGTCATTCAAAAGTACAACTCATTCCACAAAAACCAAGCCCGCACACAGCTTAAAATAAAACAGCTATGGCTCTTGGAATAAGGGGAGGAAAAAATGAAAGCGCAAAAATGAAAAATTGCCCGGTCCTTAAGTGGTTAAATGAATTGCTATTTTGATCTAAAATAATGTGAAAGCACATTTATTTTAAAATGAAAGATAAAACTGACCATGAAAAATTAAAGGGTCTTTCTAGGAAAGAAAAAACAAAAACTCTCAATATACAGTACTTATTTGTAAAATTCCTCTGTGTCCCATAAATGCCGTTGTTCAGGGCCCTATCCCAAGTGGGCGAGCTAATCAATCATAGGCATTTAATGATGTGCCTATAGTGACATTACTGAAGTTTGCTACCCACTTACATAACATTTCAACCATATGAAGTATAAGCAATCACATAGGTTGGTCAATATTGATGCAGCAAGTAGCAATGTGTTGCGCTACCCACGGGGAAGCGCAGTAGTGAACCCACAGGACCACAGAGGAATCTGGCAGCTGACCCCCGAGACGGACTCAAACAAAGCTTCAGTGAAGGAAAGGACTTTAATGATCTGAGCGCGACCAGTGCCAAACAATACAGGGTCCTATGGTAGAGTCCAGAATGCAGGTACAGTCTGCACAGGAATAGTCCGAATACCCATAGGCATGGCCGAGTGGCAATGCACAGCTGATACGACCTGAGCAACAACAAAGTCTGGTTCAAAGTGGAGGAAGATGGTAACACCGAGCCAGGCCTTGATCCTGTAGTAGGAAGGAAGTTGACACAGGCGACTCGGTAAGAAACTCCTCTGGTGGTGCTTGATCCGATCCAGTGGCCTGACGCGGAGTGGACATAGTTGGACAGGTATGGACTCTGGAGCGTAGGAACCCAGGTATGGGCTGGAGCAGCAGACAAACACAGCCAGTTCTAAGTGGAGGCAAGACACAGAGATTAGGAAGAGGAGCAAGGTTAAACAAAGCAGGGGACAGGAGCCTGATGGAAAGCAACATCACACTAAGAGACAGGAAGACGTTGCTCAGGCACCTCCCAGAAGGGGAGGCTGCCTTATATAGCCTCTCTGCAATAGGCTGAGAAGCACTTCCAGGTTAAGGAGTACTAGCCCTTTAAATCACAACAGGATGTGGCAGGCGTCGCCTAAGAAAGGTCCTTGAAGACCTGTTCAGTGCATGCATGTTTCTGGATGAGCAGGCCACAGGAGAGAGAGAGCTTGAGGAGGATCCAGGACTGCAATCCGAGTACCCTGTATGGAAGGAAGAACAACGGGTTGGGCAAACCGTACAGAGCCGTGTGCTGGGTGCCGACCCCCTGCCTAGTAGGGGTTGGTCCCGTGGGTCGACGCATGGCACATTGAGGATCTTTATGGAGGACCTATTTGTTACTTGTTATAAAAATATAATATTTTACCTGGTGTAAATGGCACTCGTTTACTGAATCTGGCACTGTTGTTCTTTAGTTCCTGTGCCTCTTCATTCCTGAGACATGGCTCCCTCTTTCCTGTATATAAATCTGATCTGTTTAGCTAAAGAAGTGTGGTCACCAACTATTTTCTATGGGAGTCTTCTTGAGAACCAAACCCAGGCACTGGAGGTGAGTAGAGATGTTGGAACCCAAGGTTCAGAGTTCGGACCAAACACAGACTTTTTAAAAAAAACAGAGTTCGGATGCAAACCACTCACACAAGCATCGCTGTACTCAGGTACGCTTGGTGCTCAGACCAGTACAGCCACTTACGGTGTTTGATCGGCTTGCACTGAGGGTAACAACCCCATGATCTGATGTAGTGTAAACAAAAAAAAAACTGGAAAAACCTTGCCCACAATCCTCTGGAAGTGTTCCGTTTATGGCTGTCTTTTTACCCTCCACTACATGATATCCAAGCATATCCTGTGCAGTGTATATGTTGTATTTTTAAGGAATTTTCAATAAATTACGTATTTTATACTGGCCTGGAAGCTGAATATTTTTTCCCTGGATCATCTGTTTTGTACATTAAGTGCGTTTTAGATCATTTTGCACTTTATTTTATTTGGTTATGTACTGTGCTCATTGGGGCTCACATTCTAAATTCCCAATCAGTATGCCTTTGGAGTGTGGGACAAAACCCACGCAAACACGGGGAGAACATACAAACTTCTTGCAGATGTTGTCCTTGGTGGAATATGACCCCAGGACTCCAGTGCAGCAAGACTGCAGTGCTAACAACTGATCCACCGTGCCACCCAAATACAGTTCTTTATCATGTAGCTGCCTCTTTTTCTAGGGGACAAAATTAATTGGATAATTATCTCAACAGGTCTGTAATGGGCTGCATGGGTGGGTTATTCTCTCATTAATCCATCATTAATAAAGCACATAAAAAGTCTGGAGCTGATTCCAGGTGTGGCATTTACATTTGGAAGCTGTTGCTGTGAACCTATAATATGCAATCAAAGGAGCTCTCAATATTAGAGAAGCATAAATCATTGGACTGAAAAATATCCACGCAAGTAAAAATGTTCCTGCTCACAGGTCTGTCCCTCGTTTTTCTGGTGGTGCTTCAGATATGCAGCAATGTTTTTCCTCGGGCAGACACTGTCTGAGAAAAAATCTGTTGTGTGCTCTCCCTTATAGGCTAAAATTGGTCTGAACGCGATATGATGTTTGTCGGATCTCACTCAGACCACAAATATGGCTGCCAGCCCATGCCATTAGTTTTCATGAGTGTGTCCATCCTGGGGGATATCTCGAGCAAGTCTGTAATCAGAAGAAGATAATTGCTTAGATCCACTACTGGTATTTAAATAACATCTATTTGCTTGTACTGCTGTAAGGGTTAAGCACTCTTTCCTGTCTGGCTGCTGTCTGTAGCTTTAATCCCAGCTGCAGCTCTTTTGCTACCACTCCCCTTCGCTATATAAAGTCACATGTTCTATCATCTGACACTGGTGATAGAATATGAGTCCTCATTATTTCTATGCAGTCCACTTTAGAGGAGTCATGCTCTGGAAGAAGGTTTAGTTTCGTGTCATTTGTGTCATTTGCAGCTCTGGTGTTAGCTGCATTGTAGCTGTGTTTTTTCTTTTTGTGTCTATATCCTCTGTCTTTTATCCTACCCTTGTGTTTCTTTATTGCGGAGGTGAGACTAGAGCTCTCACTAGCCTGTTCACTAGCCAGGGTCAGTTTAGGGCAAGCAAGAGCTTAAGCATGTGATCGGCGACAAGGTGAAAGAACATGTATAGGGACATCAGGGAGGGCAGGATACAGCTTCAAGTGAGTACAGGTAGTGACCTCGCTCCCTTCTCCTTAGCGCCAGGGCCCTCCAATGTATTGTGGCCCTTGTGTATCCTGTGTGTTGCAGCACCTGCTGGGGGTTTCCTGGTACCTGGCAAAATCCAGTTTGTAACTCTGTGACATTAGTCCTACAATATAACACCCCCAACTTATTGGTAAAAATAAAAGCGGACAACCCCTTTTAATGCGTTACATATTACATGCACAAAGCATTCTGATCACAATAGCAAAACACCATGAGCGCTTTTGTTTAAAAAAGACACTGGGGAGGCGGGAAACTGAATATTAGTCCCTGCGCTCTGTTTAATTCAGTAATAATGTTGTCTATGAGATTTGTCAAAATCTTCTGACAGTTTTAGAATCTGAAAACTTCAGTATTGTATAGATATGTATGGTTAGGTCATCCAGCACTGTAATCACAGGGCTCCAACAGAGGAACTATTAATAACAGGATTAATAAACATATTTTCTGCAATATGTAATCAGTGGTGAAAAATGAGGCTTTTGCAATTGGTCTGAATAGACTCCAGCCCTCCCTCCTTGCTCTTCCCATACACTCTTTTTCTTCTTAACACATAACAGAAATGCCATGTCTGCCGGGAAAACAAACTGTCTTACAAGACTATAAAGGATTAGTTGAAAAAATGAGAATGTTATACATATATAATTATCTTTCTATTAAAGCAATTATTCTGAAGTACCCTCCTAGCATATGACTTTGCCTGTGAATAACCTTTCTATCATGATATTCATATCTCTGCCTCTGAAGCCTGTAATTAAACCAATACATTAGAAAGTGTCATTTTCTGAGTTCACTGGATATCCTTCATTTAGACTGAACCCGCTGAAGTGTTTTATTTTGACAGTTTAGTGCATTCACCTGTGTTCAGTAGAAAAGGGGAAATGCTTACTGCTGAGTTGGATATAACCCTAGTCTTCAACAGCTGTTGAAAAACTACAACTCCCAGCATGTCCTGATAACTTTTGTAGTTATATTTTAGTGACAGTTAAAACCCTACAGATTTGAGGCCATAAACAGCCATTGATTGGTCATTAAAGGGAACCTGTCAACGGATGTTTATAATACTTTCCTAATGGTCGGCGCGGAGTAGATGGGTTGGATGGGCGTCTCGGTTCTCCGGGGTCCCTTGCCTCCTCTTTCGGCCATCTTTGTCCTCCTTCTGAAGCTATTCTACGTCATCTACACAAACTGACAGTGAGGTCCTGCGCAGGCGCACTACAATACTTTGATCTGCCCTGCTCAGGACAGATCAAAGTGCGCCTGTGTCGCGAGCGGGGAGGGGGGCCGCTGCGCTCACCGCGCTCGGGTCCGGCTCTGGGCTGCTGCTTGCTCGCCGCTGCTCGGTGGCTCGAGCGGTGGGCCGGATCCGGGGACTCGAGCGGCGCTCCTATCCCGTGAGTGAAAGGGGTGGTTTGGGGTTGGAGGGTATGGTCTGAGACACCACCCACGGTTTGTGGTGAGGTTGGGACACCACCGCTGCTCTGGACGGGGATCCCGGGAGCGATGACAGGGAGCAGCCGAGATGTTTCTCTCCCCTCCGTGGGTAGGGGGATTTGGTGGTCCCGGGGCCCGGTGAGGTGTCGGGGGAGGCAGGGTTAGCGAGGTGCAGGGCTGCAGGGGCAGCGCGGCGTGATGCCTGACGGCACGGTGGTACTCACTCAGCCAATGATGAATACAGAGTCTCCGGTAAAACAAACGGCTGGATGGATGGGTCCTGCAGCCGGCTGCGGTGGTTACTCCCGGACGGTTGGTGGTGGCTGCCTTTCCCTGCAACTGTTGTGTGTCTTCGGTCCCGATGGCTTCCCACCGGTAACCCGCTCCTCAGCTTGGATGTGTGCCGGAGGAGCCCCTTTTGCCCGCAGGCTCTGGCCCTGGGAATTCTAGCCTTGGCGGTAGCTGTATTTCCCTTTCTCAGTTTGGACGGTTGCCTTCTATCGGGTCTTTGCTGCTAGGAAACCCCGGAGGTTCCCGTCGCTAACGGATTTAACCAGTTTAACGGCAACTCCCAGCCTGGTCGGGGTCCGCAGGCCCTGCCGGTTTGTGCTGGCTTCTCTTCGCTCCCCGGTTCGGTACCGGCGGGCCACCGCCCGTCCCCGGTCCTACGGTTCCGCGTCGATCGGCCTCTCCTGCAGACGGCTACCACCATCTGCCAACCTTGCTCTTGGTGTCCGGGCCACGTACCCGGACATGGTCAGTCTGCTCTTTCTCCTCAACTACCACTTCTCGCTCCTTCACTTTCACTCTCCCTCACTGTTCTGCACTGACTTCCTTTCCCGCCCCCAGGACTGTGAACTCCTCAGTGGGTGGGGCCAACCGCCTGGCTCCACCCCACCTGGTGTGGACATCAGCCCCTGGAGGGAGGCAACAAGGATTTGTGTGTGACTGATGTGCCTATCTCGGGGTGTGGGGTGTGTTGTTGCAGTACCTGTGACGACCTGGCTTGTCCAGGGCACCACACCTGCGCAGGATGAATGGCCTCAAATATAGAGATGGTGCTGGTGGACGTACTGCAAGCTGGGCGTCTGATTCTTCCTGGAAGGGGTAAGCATCAACTCCGATGTGGCAGGGATCCACCTTTGTTTTGTGAACTTTTGGTAGCAAATGCGAGCTTAAGGTTATTCGCTAGAATTATGGCATTGTCCTGGTTCTTGTCTCTTCCAGAGATGAAAGGCTCTCTCACCGAAGAGTCTGTGAGCAAATGGCTCATTCCCCACCATAGTTCTAAGGTCCCCTTGGAGTTTAAGTTTATATATATATATATATGTGGCGTCCTGGCAAAACCAGGTAGTCACACAAGAAGCCCCCGCATAACTCCATCCCTCACAGGGTTACATACAGCCGACCTGAAACCCTAGCCACCCCCCTCAGGGCAAGACAGGCACACCAGTGGGCGGGACCAGGCGGTTAGGAAACGCCCACCTAGGGGTCTAGACAGCCCGGGGCGGGAAAACAGTAGAGTAGAGTTTAGTTGGGTCTAAGTCTAAGTGGAGGCAGGGGCTAGGTATAGCTCCAGCGGAGGTGAAGCTTAAGTTTACAGGTGCCAGGGTCGGAGCCCTGGTGCCTTGGCTAGGTGGCAGACGGTGGTCTCCATCAGCAGGCGACGGGAAGACGGCAGCCAGAGATCCGAGGTGGACCGGTACAGGGTAGGAGTCCGCCGGTACCGACGCCGGAGAACTGACCTGGAAACCGTGCACAGAGGGGGTACTTGGACCCTGAAGCCAGGACCAGAGCCAACGGCCTAGCTAATTAACCAATTGAGGGCAGGATTTTAGGTCCTATCCCAACCAAAGTCCCAAAAGCAGACAACCACCCACAGAGAGGGATAGGGCAACCGCCAGGGCCCGATAGATCCCACGGGTCAGCGTCAGCGGGCACGGCTCCTCAGGTACACAACAAGCCAGGAGCGGACTCCCGTGTTCCATACCGGGAAGTCCAACACAAGCAAACATAGTGCAGAGGGAAAAGACGTTGACCACCACCCCGGGTGGGGGACTAGAGTACAACCGGCCACGGCGGCCGGCCACCAGCACCTTGGTTTACCAAAAGACTCGTGTGATTTATTCAACTGTGAGAAACCAAACATCCCCTGGTACGTCCGGGTGCGCAGGCCCCTGCCATTGCCTTTCCCTGCATGGAGCCACTGGGCTCCGGGGCAACCATCCCTACCCACGGAGGGGTTAACATCCAGCTGCCATTACATCTCCCCCGGGGTGTCCCACAACAGCAGCGGTGGTGCCTCCTTTCACCACACACCGTGGGTGGCGTCACTGAATACGGCCAAGCCCGTACAACTACGTCCCCCTTTTCATTTGGCATGTCCAGAGGATCCCTCGAGCCACACAGCGGGTCCGGATCCGAGCAGCTCGGTTACTACAGGCGTGGGGGCGGCACACACACACACACATATATATATCAAAAAAATCAAACCATACATGTCCATAAAATATTATGTCTAAAATTGACAAATTTCACAGGGCAAAAGTAATGAACACTCTTACTGAAATTTATTTATTAACTTCATACAAAGTCTTTGTTGGTGATGACAACTTGATTCCGCCACCTATATGGAAAATCAAGGTACATGTATTGTTCAGGTGTGAGTTTGGCCCATTCATCCACAAAGTCTTCAAATTCTGAAGGTTCCATGAGCACCTTCTATGAACTCTAAGTTTTAGTTCCTTCCATAAATTTTGTACTATGTTTAGCTCCGATCATTGGCTCAGTATGTTTTGAAATAATAAGGTTTCGAAGGTCTTGAGACAGCTCTCTGGTTTTACCCATCATCATAAGATGTTTCTTGTGTAACACCTTGCTAGTGTGACACCTTTTTATAGGCCATCAGTTAAACCAGCTGATGTTATTTTTTAGTAAGTGACAGGATTGCTTTCTAACTATTGATAGATGTCAGATGGTGTCTTGATTTACGATGGCTTTTTGCACTGCTCTTAACCTTTTCCCTGTGTCATTTCTCATTATTACACATAACTTAGTTTATGGACATCTATGGTTTGATTTCTTTGCCTGTCTGGATTGGATCAGTTGTTACTGGCATCTGGTGAGAAATTCATGTCAATAGCACCTTTAGAAATATATTTACTTAGAAAATTGGTGATGTGTTCAAAACTTATTTAATCCGCTGTATTACCAATGGGTGACAAAGTTTTAGAGTAGTATAAGAAAAAAAAAACGAAGTTTATAATAACAACTCCGACTGATTTTCTAAAGTTTCAGTTATGAAACATAAAGGATTACTGCCCTGTTAGTATCTACATTTTGGTCTTGTCACACAGGAAATTTCAAAAAGTGTTGATCAGCCAATCACAGCCCACAGCAGTAATCCAATTCAGTGATTGGCTGAGCAATTAATTCCTATGCTGTGATACGCTAAAACAGAAGCAGAAGCAGAGACCAGCGTGGGATCCAGAGAGTCTCTTAACCCAAAGCAGAGGTGTATTAGAGCCTTTAAAAAAAAAAAACAAAAACAAACGTAGAACATTTTAAAAAACAAAAAAATAAAGGTAAATCTAGTTGTTGCTGCTGATTTCACTGCAACATCAGCACTGCAGGGCAGAGGAACTGCTCTCTCCCTCAACATGCAGCAGTGTGATGATGTCACTAAACTAGCACAGAGGAGGCAAAGATGGCAGAAAATCTTTATAAGGAGGTGAAGGTTCAAGTCATGGTAGTTTTGAGGTGTGTACATAGCAGGAGGGAAAAAGTGAGGTCTCATTATGCGGCGAATAGTATCCAGAAGAATGGAAAAGTGGGACATAGCGTGGAGAGTGCAGAATTGGGGTAGTGTCAAAAGGGGTGCTTAGTTCGGCTAGGGCTGTGTTGGAGGCAGTATGAGGTCATAGTGTGAACTGGAGGCTGCATGAAGTGGGTGTACAGTATGAGGAGGTGGTAGAGAAGTGTACCACCTCGTGCTCAGCTGCAGCCGAGCCGCTCGTATCCGGGCTTATTGGTGGGTGGCTCGAGCGCCTCCGGAACCGGGGTCACTTTGCTCTGAAAGAGGATGCTGGCGCTTTCGGTGGGGGGTTAGGTAGGTGCACGGCCAGAGCCGCGCTTGAGTTCGTGACGCCACCTACGGGAAGTGGTGAAGGTAGACACCACCGCTGCATTTACGGGGTACCCGGGGGAGATGGTAGTGCAG
The DNA here is from genome assembly GCF_048569485.1 of Anomaloglossus baeobatrachus. Taxonomy (NCBI): domain Eukaryota; kingdom Metazoa; phylum Chordata; class Amphibia; order Anura; family Aromobatidae; genus Anomaloglossus; species Anomaloglossus baeobatrachus. The sequence continues at coordinate 185,583,573 of NC_134360.1, read as the reverse complement.
CCAGATGTTAACCCCTCCGTGGGCAGGGATGATGGCCCCGGGACCCATTGGGGATAGCTGGGCAGTGCAGGGCGATGTGCGCGGCCGGAGGGCACTGTTGTACTCACTGTTATTGACACACACAAGTCACTGGTAAACCAAGTTGATGGTGGTCGGTGGTCGGTGCCCGCAGCCGGCTGCAGTCGGGTCCCCCACCCGGATGGTGGTCTCTGCCTTTCTCCTGCACTGTGTTGTGTAGCTGTAGACTGCCTGCACTTCAGCGACGGGAGTCTGCTCACCGGCTTTGTGTATGTCGGGAGAGCCCGTTTTCCCGCAGACGCTGGCCCCTGGGATCTCTCTGCCTGTGCGGTGGCCTTCTATCCTCCTCGGTGGGCTGCTGTCCAGTCGGGACCTGGGTGGGAAAGGACCTATAGTCCAGACCGCAACCAGCCAATTAAGTCAGTCCAGTGGATTCTGGACCCCGTCTCAGGGTCTGAGGACCCCCCCCTCGTGTGCTCCGGTCTCCTAGTAGGTTCCCCGGGTCGACACCGGCGGGCTACTACCCTGTCCCAGTCCACCACGGCTCCACCGAGCCGTCTTCCCGGCTCCTGCAGGCTGAGGCCACCGCTTGCCTCCTAGCCAAGGTGTTCGGGCTACGACCTTCACACCTGTCAGACTGTCACTGGCCTGTCTAATAGGCCTCACCTCCTCACTCCTCAACACTCAAACTGAACTGACTAAACTCAACTGTGTTTCCTGCCTCAGGCCCTCTGAACTCCTCGGTGGGCGTGGCCAACCACCTGGCTCCACCCCCTGGTGTGTCCATCAAGCACCGAGGGAGGTGACTAGGGTTTTTGTGGTTGGCTGATGACTCCTTTTTAGGGGACAGGTGTTGTGCTGGAGTCTAACTGTGACTACCTGGCTAGTCCAGGGTGTCACAGAAGCGCCCCACGGGGCGTGGGTTAGCCTACTCATAGCCGGGCCATTGAGGGTCAGGCTTGGAGGTGTCATGGGTGGCCTTGTTTGGTTCCATTGCCCTGAGGCGTACACAAATGGAGCGTAAAGTTGGGTGATGGGGATGGTTTGTTATGACGCCACCTGTGGTTCGTGGCCAGGTATTTAGCCGCCACTGCAGGGATCCTCGCTGGGGCCGGTATTAATGCGCCGAGGTGTTATCGCTCCCCACAGGCGGAGCAGACCCCGGGAGGACGATGTGGGTGGTAGTAGTGCAATGAGGAATGGCAGTCCCTGGGAGCGCCAAAGCGCGGGGCGACAGCGTCGGTAATCAGAGTCTCAGTCAGCAGCTGCGGTTCCAGGTTTCTTTACTCCCTGATTGGATGCTGCACCCCAGGTACTGGTCTCTGCCATCATGGGCTCCGGTCAATCCCAGGCGAATCAAAAAGCCACCACCGGTGTCTGAGAGAGAATGTCCTTTCTGCAGAGTGCCCCCGTTAGAAGTAAGGAACCTGGGCAGAGCTCCTACTCCAAACCTCGGGCCCGTGAAGAAGAAGAGTCCCAAGTGGTATGTGTTTCCAGAACTGTGGTCATGACTAGACTGCAGTTTGTTATATGGTTGCACCTATCTCTTCCCCAAGTGGCACCCGCCCCCCAGGTAGTTGTCCTGGCGACTGGAAAGTCCCATGTCTCGTAATGGCCACCCCCGTCTGCCCCAAGACAACCCCCCTGAGAAGGCACCTGACTGTATGTAAGATGAGATGTGACAACACCGATGGTTAACCCCCTCCTCACCTGAGATGAGCACCGCACCTTAACTGAGGCACAGTACCCTGTGGCTACCGGAGCCTCAGGGGCAGGGGGATACTGAGAAGATGGGGACAGCAAGGAAGGGACAGTGTTAAGATGAAGGCAGTATATAGGTCATGGTTCATATGGGTGGACAGTATGGTGGTTATACTTCATAAGAGTAGACAGTGTGATGGTAATTGTTAATAAGGGCAAATGATGTAGCAGATAAAAGCCAATAAAAGTGGACAATGTGGTGGTTATAGCTAAAAATGGCAGGGCAGACAGTGTTGCAGCTAATAGAGAACATAGTGTGATAGTTATAGTTCATTAAGTCAGACAGTGTGATGGTTATAGTTTATAAGAAAGGACAGTGATACAGTCATAGCAAGTAAGGGCAGACAATGGGGTGGTTTTAACAAATAGGAGTGAAAAGGGTGGAAGTTAAAGTTCATAAGGGAGTAGAATGTGGAGGTAATGTACCATAAAAGGAACAGTATGAGCTACATACAGTATTTTGTATATGGAACACAGTGAGAAGCAATTATTTACTCAGGGGCACAGCATGGACAACCATCTTTATTCAGTGACATTATAAGCACACTGTTATTTTTAAGGGCATCACATCGTGATGTGCTGCAGAAGACCAAAGAAGAGGAAAGTGGGCAGAGAAGAAGTGTTTGCATGAAAAGTCATCATGCTGTCTGGACAAGATGGATGAAAAAGGGATGGGAATGATTCCCAGTTAAAGGATATGTCTCCTGTAGGGTATCTGGATGTACAAGCCTAATTCCAAAAAAGTTGAGACTTGTTCCAACATTTTTGGATTTGTAAATAAAATTTGCCAATAGCAACTTCATTTTATCAGTATTTTAATTCCTGTATGGTCTTTTGATGCCTGGTAACAACAACTCACAGTATATCTTTACCCTTTTTTACAACTTAATGGGAATTGTAAGTTTAAGCGATACAAATATATACAGGGCTAACCTGAAATTGCAATTTATTGCTGGAGTAAGCTTTGTTTTTGTACTTATGTACTGATAATGCACCGTTGCTGTAGATGTACTCGTGTACTGATGGTTCTGGTTATGTGCTCATCTACTGATGGTGGTTCCAGTATTGTATTCATCTACTGATGATGGTTCTGGTCATGTGCTCATCTACTGATGATGGTTCCAGTGTTGTATTCATGTACTGATGGTGGTTCTGGTCATGTGCTCATCTACTGATGGTGGTTCCAGTGTTGTATTCATGTACTGATGGTGGTTTTGATGATTTAGTTATTTCAGAGCCTATGGAAAGCTGGGTATTAATTGTTGAAAGCATTTTAATGATAAGTTTGGTATCACCCCTCTATATTAGAGGTCAGATATAGGCTTGCAAATAGTATTTCAGCAGATATTATCACACATGATAGCCTTCTACAAGAGTCACAATTGCACTTGAGCTTCAGAAAGGAACTTTTTTGCAAGCTGCATTTGTCCCATGAGAGACGCAAATGCCATCAGATGAATCCTTTTAGCTATGATTGGGTCTGATTGATTTCCATTAGGGTATCCAAATGCTGGACACCTTAATTTCAACCAAACAGCCAATTAAAGTTAAGCTATATTCATTTTCCAAGACCATCTTTGAGTTTCAAATATAGGATGTCGGAGGTGAATATCACTATTTATCCCTGGTATGGTGTAAAGTGAATGGAAACACACTGCAAGCAATGAGTAAGTTATATATGTAACTGTGAAACTGTATCCCATGTTGAACCACAATCCTAAAGGACACCCTGTTTTTACTTTGTGTGGTATTTTTTGTTAGTGAAAAAGGTGACGATCCTAGTGTATTTGGTCATCCAAGGCGTGTGGCCTCAGAAATCCTTCTATCTTACTTTCTTACCCATCCTTTTCTAGGAAGAGTGAGCATCCTGCTGATAGCCTATTTTTGGTGTAAACCCTCAATTTAACACCATTAGCAATTCAACTTACAGGAGTACTTTCAAGAGCTGATCCTTGAGAGTGCGGAGTCATTCCTACATCAATCTAATATTGACCTAAGCATACAACATGAGAGATGATGATTCTAGTGAAAGCAGAAACCTACATCAGTTTATGGTCCCAAACAAAGACACAAAACAGCCCAGCACAACTTGTTGAAAAGACGTATACAAGTAATATTCTAGAGGCTGTCATCGTCTGCACACAAGTAAGAGTCTCCGCAAATACACACAAAATAATCAGCTGCTCAGAGTTAAAACTTAGAGTAGTCAAACTAGTGACAGTCGCCAGCTATCGAAGTTTAAAGTGGAAACATCAAGGTTTAGAGATGACTTTTGGGTGGTTATTACTACAAAGAGTACAACTTTAACTCATTCATACCATGGCCATTTTCCGTTTTTTGTGCTTTCATTTTTTCCTCCCTGTAAAACCCCTCCTGGCTGTCTTGCCCGCCTCCTCCGGCAGGGACAACGGCACACTCATCATCCCGACCACTCAGCGGTGGCTGCTGATTCCCAGGGGCCTGCACACTCCGCACAGGCCTCCTCGGAGAACTGCTGGGGTGTGCACACCTTTTCTTAATGAAGACAGTCTTTCCTAACCTAGAAGTGTTTCTCAGCCTATGGCTGAGAAGCATCAGGCATTTATGGCACTCTCCCCTTATGGGATGTGCCTGGGCAACATGGTCTAATCCTAGAGACGCGCTGATAGATGTTCAGGTTCCCTACCTATGTATTGCTGCTGTATTACTTACACCTGTCTGTTTCATAGTCCCAGTTCTGCTGTTATATCATTCCATATCGGTCGAACCTGCTATCCCGACCACTGCTGCATCATACCATATCAGCCAAGTCTGGTATCCCGGCCATCACTGCTGCATCGTACCCTATTAGTCCAAGTTAATTGGTGAAAAAAAAATAGACATTTGAAAAAAAAAAAAAAAGAAAAAAGAAAAAGAATGTTGCTTTTGATGCCATTTGCCAAGAGCCTTACCGTTTTCATTTTCGGGGAAACTGGGTCTCTATGATGGTTTATTTTTTGTGCCCTCAGCTACTGTTTTTAGTGACACCATTTTGGGGTAGATACAGTGTTTTGATTGCCTTTTATTGCAATGTTGCAGAGGCCAAAAAAAACATAATTTTGGCGCTTTTTTTTTTCCATTACGCAGTTTACTGATCAGATTAATTTATTATATATTTTGATAGATCAGACATTTCTGAATGCAGCAATACCAAATATGCATTTTGACTGTTTTATTAAACAATTGTTTTATTTTCAATGGAGCAAAAGGGGTGTGTTACGAAGCGGCGCCGCCATAGCCGCAAGCAGCCTGCTGCGGTTCCTGTTGCGCCCAGGCGCCGGCTGCCACTCTTGGCCGTGCCTCGGGTTGTCCAGTTTGCTGCTCCTTCCACCACGTTTAAGTGTGGAGAGGCGGCTAGTGCGCATACGCGCGCCGATTTACCCCAGCCAGAGTCTAAGCCCGGTGTTTTGCCTAGTGAGCATGCTCAGGCACTTAGTGCATCAGAGGCTAGGTCTGGTAAGGACCTCCCTGAGCATGTCTGTGAGGTGGCAGGCCCTGATAGGGCAGAGGGTGGCAGGTGTCCTGATGACGTGGCCACTCCGGACTGGCTCGCAGAGGCCCGCCCCTATGAACTGGCACCTCACCATTGGTCGTCAGACGATGACTGGTGAAGTGTTTGGGGCATGGCTGCATGAGGTCATCAATGACATGGCGGTTCCAAATAGGCCGCTGGTGACGTCGCTGATGATATGGCACTCTGCTATTGGACCTTGGTGGTTCCACTCTGGGTTTGGGGTGGATCTAGGTTATAAAAGGGGCTGGAGACAACATGGAGGTGTGCAGTCTTCACTCATATTCACTTAGAATGCATGGTGGCATAAGCCTTGTTGGAAGCGGTAGGTAGGGCTAGGCGAACGGTGCCTTTCACGCCAAGATTCGTGGCTCAGCACATGAGGGTCAGGCGCCGTGCTTCCTTGCTACCATTCCTGTTGTGCTATAGCAGTCCACTGGCGTTAACTGGCCTGCGGCTGCTGCGTCACCTGTCAAGTTGTGCCTCCTACGCACACAGACAGCATACCTGCTGCTTCTCCTGTCCGGTTGTGCCTCCTACGCGCACGGACAGCATACCTCAGGACCCCTGTGGAGTTAACAGGGTGTTCCAGGATTGGGTGTGTGAATCTATTATCCTCCATGGCTTCCCAGTCAACGCTACTGGTGTGATCCCTTAGCCTGATGTGTCCTCTACACACGTGGCCATTCGAGTAGTGACCAGAAACGCTAATCGAAGGACTGCTCAGCCTGTCGTGTATGACACACGTGGCCGACAGGGCACTGTCGCAGCGGTCTTCTCGGTCAACGCTACCTAGTCACCATCCGGCCGGACGTGTTCCCTGCAGATGGATGATATGGCACTCTGCTATTGGACCTTGGTGGTTCCACTCTGGGTTTGGGGTGGATCTAGGTTATAAAAGGGGCTGGAGACAACATGGAGGTGCGCAGTCTTCACTCATATTCACTTAGAATTCATGGTGGCATACGCCTTGTTGGAAGCGAAAGGTAGGGCTAGGCGAATGGTGCCTGTCACGCCAAGATTCGTGGCTCAGCACGAGGGTCAGGTGCCGTGCTTCCTTGCTACCATTCCTGTTGTGCTATAGCAGTCCACTGGCGTTAACTGGGCTGCGGCTGCTGCGTCACCTGTCCAGTTGTGCCTCCTACGCACACAGACAGCATACCTGCTGCATCACCTGTCTAGTTGTGCCTCCTATGCGCACGGACAGCATACCTCAGGACCCCTGTGGATTTAACAGGGTGTTCCAGGATTGGGTGTGTGAACCTATTATCCTCCATGGCTTCCCAGTCAACGCTACTGGTGTGATCCCTTGGCCTGACGTGTCCTCTACACAAGTGGCCATTCGAGTAGTGACCAGAAACGCTAATCGAAGGACCGCTCAGCCTGTCGTGTCTGACACATGTGGCCGACAGGGCGCTGTCGCAGCGGTCTTCTCGGTCAACGCTACCTGGTCACCATCCGGCCTGACGTGTTCCCTGCACACGTGGTCAGGGTTGCGCCAATTCCACCGAAACGCTAACTGTGTTGTCATCCGGTCTGACGGGTCACTACATGTGACCGGTTCCCTGGGTTATCTCAGAGCCATCCAGCTCTATAGTCTCCGCCTAACCCACAGGGTGCCAGCAGCTCCATTACCATCTGGAGCACGGTGGGCCCCGACTGGCGATTGGGATATATACCCCCTGGTCTTAATCTGCCGGTTCCCCCGTAACAGGGAGTGATTTGAACTTGTGTTGTTTTTTTTTTCCATATTTCATAAAACTTTTTTTAAACTTTTTTTATTCTATTTACTAGTCCCCTTAGGAGATTTGAAGCTGAAATTGTATGATGATTTCTGCTGCACAGAGCAGGGCATCAATATCATCAGTGCTCTGTATAGCTGAAATCATGATCTCCTATAAACGCTGGCTCGCAGCTGGCATTCATAAGAGGATTGGCATGACAGACACAGGGTTCATCAGCTGTCATGACAACCCATCAGCGCCCTGCGATGACGTCATGGGCGCACCAAAGGGAGTGAGGCGCACCGGCACATGTAAAATTCTGCTGTCAAAGATTGAGAGCAGGATTTAAATGGTTGAAAGCCACTAGCAGATCTATGATCCACTCTTGGGTGTTAGAGGCACATGTCAGCTGATCACTTCAGCCATCATGTGCAGTGAAAGATGCGGGTTTAGTGTGTGAACCCGTATCAAAGCAGTGGACACAACATATAACGTAAATATAAGTCATATGTCGTGAAGGAGTTATTAATCATGAATGACAGATAGGCAAAAGCCACCATTAGCTTATTAATGCTTATTAGTGCTTATTGATCACTGTAGTTCTCTGCCATTATTCACATTGATGTCACTGACAAAAGGTAAATGTACCGCCCCGCGGGCTGGACCGGCTGCCGAGCTGCTTGGATCCATGCTCGTCGGTGGGTGGCTCGATCTCTCCATGGACCCGGGGGTCACGTCGCTCTGAAAGGGGGTTGGCGCTACACGCAGGGACTTTGGTGGTTTGTAGGGGATTTAAGTTTGTGATGCCACCCACGGGTTGTGGTGAATGGATGGACACCACCGCTGCCGTTGACTAGGCCTCCCGGGGACGGTGATGCGTAGCTTGGTGTTGACCCCTCCCTGGGTAGGGGAGTGATGGTCCCGGGGGCCCGAGGGAGGCACTGAGGCGGGGGAGCGGGTGCGTGCTGGGGGGTGTCGGCGCGGTGCGCGGCCCGAAGCATAGGAGGCACACAGCGGTCTCCGTCTGCAGGAGCCGGGAAGACAGATCGGTGGAACCAAGGTGGACCGGGACAGGGTTGTAGCCCGCCAGTACCGACCCAGGGAACCGACTCGGAAACCGGAGCACAAAGGGGTGTACTCAGACCCTGAATCTAGGTCCAGTAGCTACTGGGGGCTAGCTAATTAACTGATTGTGGCTAGGACTAGAGGTCCTGTCCCACCCAAAGTCCCGACTGAAGGCAACAGCCCAAAGAGGGGGATAAGCAGCCACCGCCACAGAGATCCCACGGGCCAGCGTCTGCAGGCAAAGGGCTCCTTAGGCAACAACAAGCCGGGAGCGGAGTCCTGAAGTTGCAAGTACAGGCAGTCCACCATCCAACACAGGTGCGAGAGAAAGACAGAGACCACCAGCCGGGTGGGGGACCAGACTGCAGCCAGCTGCGGGCACCGACCACCATCACCTTGGTTTACCAGAGACTCGTGTGTTTACTAATAGTGAGTACAACAGCACCCTCCGGTTGCCCATCTCCCTGCACCGCCAAACACCCCCAATGGGTCCCGGGGCCACCATCCCTGCCCACGGAGGGGTTAACAACTTGCTGCCGAACATCTTCCCCAGGTGCCCCGTAACTGAAGCGGTGGTGTCCACCTTCACCACATCCCGTGGGTGGCGTCATGAACTTAACACGGCTCTGGCCGTACATCTACGTCCCCAAACCACAATCCCCCTTTCAGTTGAAGTGACTGCGAGACCCCCGGGTCTGGAGACCCTCGAGCCGCCCACTGAAGGTCCGGACCCGAGCGGCTCAGCTGCCGAGCATGGGGCGGTACATAGACATAGAAGGGGAGCAGATATGAGGTCTCCCCACACATGTAATTAAAGGAAAAAGCAGACTAGCAGAGATTAACTTTAGCCTGGCTATGAATCAGCACACAGCAAGTGGATGCCCGAGTCTGTCTGTGTTGATCCCAGACACCAGACATACCATTGGGTACAGTGTCAGAATCTGTAATCTGAACGGAGTGCAATGCCACCATGACAGTCAGCAAAGTTTGTGCAAAATTCTGTGTGAAAGATGTTGATAACAAAAATCACATGCCCTGTGACCTTCTCTAGTCTGATTTCTGCTGTGATTCTGCTGTGAAATGTATTATTACTATTTTTTAAACTACAAGGCCATTATAAGTATCACCACTTGGGGTCCTCTGGAGCAAGGTGTGGCACTTCTTCATAGAGATACATGGGTGAAAAAATGGCTAATCCATTCGATTCCGCAACTCAGTTCTGCAATATGTAATATTGCCATTATGCAATGAATTAAAATACCGTACAAATATCAAGCTCCGTGTTTTATCATAATTTGGGATGAGCGGCTCTCAATCTAGTATGAGGGTGCTTGATCGAGTAACGAGCAGTGCTAAGCATCACCTGATGCTTAAGTGCTTGGGTTACAGAGCATCAGCTTCCCTCAATGATTGGAGCTGCGCACTTAAGTCAGGGATTTCCCCAACTGAGTGCAGGGACTCCTCCTTCAGCTGGACTCTTATTGCTAAAGAACTCCCTCGTTAGTTCTCTCTCTTTCTCTCTCTCTCCCCAGGAGCCCTACCTGGACTACTAAAAAGGTCTGGTGAAAAAATGTTTGAGTTTGCCAATAACTTCCATTACGCGCACTCAAGAATTAAAACTTGCTTGTCTCGAGTAACAAGCACTCAAGCACTTTAGTGCTCGCCCATCACTAATCATAGTGTCAAATAGGAAACTATCACTGAGTATGTAATGACAGGTCAGGTGGTCCATGTCCCTTATTTCGAAGGTAGGCTTGATGTTAGCCAGGTCTGAGCCCCCAGCGTGACCCTGACTCCTCTCCGAGCCCTGATCTTACTCCCTCTCAGGGTGAGCTGGAAAACCCAATAACGAAACCCCACAAAATGACACGGACAAGCGAGAATGGAAACTCACACATACTGCCCTCAAAACACCCAGTTGAAACAATATGTGTAAAGGGGAGCAACAAAAAAGGGAATGAAGTAACGCACAACAGGGGAACATTCATAAGACTCAATATCGCAACAAAGATCACCATCAACAGGTTCACCAACAAGACCGGTATCGTTTGGAGCTAAAGCTGAAGCTTTTATCAGCGCTGAGTAGTAAAATCCAAGATCTTAAATAGGAAGTAGATGACTTTGATTGGCAAGTGGCAACCTAAGCTCCTAGCAGAGTTCCTCAGATCAGCAGAAATTAACACCTGCAGGACTGAGTAACAGAACACATTAAACAGCCGACGTCCAGCTCTGGCTGAACAACTAGGAAACATCAGGTTGCCTGTCAGGCTGTGCAGTGTGAACAGAGCCTGACGCCGCCATAACTCCAAATGAGTCTGGACCTGAACACTGCATGACAGAAACAGACTGGAGTGTATGGGCGACTCACCACATGACTACTGTACTCTACTTTTAACCAAAATGTGGTAACAATACCATGAACTCAAACTGTAAAATGTAAAATTGTTTACATACTTAGAAAATATCGTGTCTCCTTTTCAGCAGAAGACAGACCAAATGGCATACTTCAATTTGGCAATAGAGTAGCACAACCGTCATTTCCAAATCTTGTCCATGTGCAAGAATGAAAATCCTCAACAATTCTCTTTTTTCCCAATATGAATTTTGAATAACTGAACTTAAAACAGAAATTGTCTAAAGTGGATTGAATAGAAGGGTGCAGAAATTGCTAGTGGTTATAAATGAGAGCACAAAATATATATCAATTTTAATCTGCAGAAGTATTTATCTGAAATCAGTTTTTCTATCTCCGTGCACACTCTTGAAATCATTTTGGCTGATTGATCTGGGACTGGTTCACCCGTCTGTACTTTCAAGTAAAATTATTATGGTTTATGGATAATCTGTGCATATAACATTAGATTCCTTTTAAAATAATAGGCCATCGAGTATTACTGTATTGGTCTAGGTAGGATGTGATACCATTTACTAATATGTGAATCAGTATTGCATCTCTATGCAGAGTTGTATTGGTTATTCATTACAGATGAACGCAGCAAGATGCTGTATATTAAAAGAATTGTCCTCTTTCAGAAAATCTTATTCTCTGGCTACAGTTTGTTTAAAAACAAACAAACCGCTTTTTAATCATCATCCCCGGGTCCAGTGTTGAGTCTCTGGCTCTAATCCTGGTAACTGGTATTGGCTGTAGCTCTGACTTCATGTTGAAAATGTTACAGCCCATCAGTGAGATCAGCGACTTTGAGGATCTGAGGACAGCGTTTCGATTACAAGGGCAGAGCCACTGAGCTCACTATATGGCTGCCATACTGCCAAAGCGATATTGGTGCCATGAGCGTCGGACTTGCTACCGGAGGAACTGCAGTGATAGCAGTCCTGGGCGCAGTTACCTGCACTGAACTCCGGAGCTCTCACCTGAGCTCCAGAGTGGAGCCTGGACTGAGCCGCGGGTTTGCAGGACTGAACTGCGAGTACCGACTGAGTCCCCGGCTATCACAGTTCAGTCAATGACAGCTGCGGACAGGCCAGGCTGCACTCAGCAGCTCAGGTGAGAGCTCTGGAGTTCAATGCAGGTATCCGCAGCCAGGACTGGTATTACCGGAGGTTTCCGGTAATACCAGTCCTGACTGCGGTAAGCTGCATTCAGCTGCGAACAAGCCGGGTTGCACTCCGGAGCTCAGCTGAGAGCTCTGGAGTTCAGTGCAGGTAACCGCGGCCAGGACTGGTATTACTGCAGTTCCTCCGGTAGCCAGTCTGACGCTGGGTGCCACAACCAATAATGGTGTAATAGACTCAGTTGGTGTTAGTGAGTAAAATGTGGTTTGATTGTTTTAAACAAACTAAAGCCACCATAGAAGGTGAAGCCATCATTTGTTTGAGAACATTAGTGATTAAACAGCATCATCAAAACCAAGGAACACATCAAACAGGTCAGGGATATAGTTATGTAGAAGAGTAAAGCAGAGTTAGATTATAAAACAAAGCAGAAGCTCTGAATATCTCACAACTGCAGGCCTACTGAGACATTTCCGTGCATGACATCAAAAGCAAGGTGAGCACTAATTAGAGAAGCAGCCAAGAGGCCCATGGTCACTCTGGAGGAGCTGAAGGGAACCAAAAGTCAGGGGGGAAATCTGTCCATATGGCAACTATTAGGGGTACTTTGCACGCTGCGACATCGCTACTGCGATATCGTTAAGGTCAAATCGAAAGTGACACACATCCGGCACCGGTAACGACCTCACAACGTGTAAAACCTAGATGCGCCGATAAACGATCGCAAAAGCGTCGAAAATCGGTGATCTGTGTAGCGTCAGTCATTTTCATAATGTCGCACCAATAGGAGATACGATGTTGTTCCTTGTTCCTGCGGCAGCACACATCGCTGTGTGTGAAGCCACAGGAGCGAGGAACATCTCCTTACCTGCCTCCACCGGCTATGCAGAAGGAAGGAGGTGGGCGGGATGTTTACGTCCCACTCATCTCCGCCCCTCCGCTTCTATTGGCCGCCTGCCGTGTGACGTCGCTGTGACGCCGCATGACTTGCCCCCTTAGGAAGGAGGCGGGTCGCCGGCCAGAGCGACGTTGCAGGCCAGGTAAGTGCGTGTGAAGCTGCCTTAGCGATAATGTTCGCTACGGCAGCTATCACAAGATATCGCATGTGCGACGGGGGCGGGTACTATCGCACTCGGCATCACTAGCCGATGCTAGCGATGTCGCAACGTGCAAAGTAGCCCTTAGTCCTTTACTCCACAAATCTGGCGTTAATGGAAAAGTGACCAGAAGAAAGTAATTTCTGAAAGCAAGCCATATGAATTTTCAGTTTGCCAGCAGCAATATAGGGGACATAGTTAGCATGTAGAAGGTGCTCTGGTCAGATGATACCAAAGTAGAACTTTTTGGGCTAAATGCAAAATGCTATGTGTGATGGCACTAGCACTGCACATCACCCCGAAAAGACAATCCTAAACCATCAAATATGGTGGCGACAGCATCATGCTGTGGGGAGACTTTTCTCTACAGAGACAGGGAAGTTGGTTTGATGTGATGGGAAGATGAATGGAATAAAATACAGGGCAATCATGGAGGGAAGACTTTTAAAGGCTGCAAAAGACTTGAGAATGGAGCGTAGTTCACCTTCCAGCATGACAATGACCCTAAACGTACTGCCAGAGCTGTAATGGATGATTTAGATCAGAGCATATTCATGTGTGTGAATGGCCCAGTTACAGTCCAGATCTAAATTCCATTGAGAATCTGTAGTAAGACTTGAAAATTGCCATTCACAGACATCTCCATCCAATGTCACTGAGCTAAGATATTTAGAAAAGAAGAATTGGCAAAGATTTCAGCCTCTAGATGTGCAACGCTGGTAGAGACATACCACAACAGACTTGCAGTAGTAACTACAGCGAAAGGTGGTCCTACAAAGTATTGATGGAAAACCATATGTCAATTCCTTCACACGTCACACATACTTGCTACTTTGTGTTGGTATATTACAGGGGTGGGGAACCTCCGGCCCATGATCTTTTATGCGGCCCCCCGGCAGATTCCCGGGGGCTGCAGTGCTGGGGCCGCAGGCCCTTTAAATGACCACATATACTGTTTGGGCGAACCAATGGGCTCTCCCGCTGTCCAGTGTTAGCGTGATCAGCGGTGTGTGCCCGTCCCTCTGCTTTTCGGAGCGATGTGCCCGCCCCTCTGTCCTCTCGTGCTGTGTGCCCACCCCTCTGCCCTCCAGAGCGATCTGCCTCCTTCGGAGTGATGTGCCCGCCCCTCTGTCCTCTCGTGTAGTGTGCCCGATCCTCTGTCCTCTCGTGCTGTGTGCCCGCCCCTCTGCCCTCCTGAGCGATCTGCCCCCTTCAAAGTGATGTGCCCGCCCCTTTGTCCTCTCGTGTAGTGTGCCCGCCCCTCTGTCCTCTCGTGTAGTGTGCCCGCCCCTCTGTCCTCTTGTGTGGTGTGCCCACCCCTCTGTCCTCTCATGTAGTGTGCCCGCCTCTTTGAACTCTGGAGCAATCTGCCTGCCCCTCTGTCCTCTGGAGCGATCTGCCCCCTTTGGAGCGATGTGCCCGCCCCTCTGCCCTCCGGAGCGGTGTGCCCGCCCCTCTGCCCTCTGGAGCGATGTGCCCGCCCCTCTGCCCTATGGAACGGTGTGCCCACCCCTCTTCCCTCCGGAGCAGTGTGCCCACCTCTCTACCCTCCGGAGCAGCGTGCCCACCCCTCTACCCTCCGGAGCAGCGTGACCACCCCTCTACCCTCCGGAGCGGTGTGCCCGCCCCTCTGCCCTCCAGCCTGCACTTTCTCCGGCACTTTGTGTGTGCGCACGCCTGCACTCTGTTCCCCATCCAGTACTTTTTGTACCATCCCCCTAGAGTTGTGTGCAACGATCAGTGCTGTGTCCCTCACCCCATGATTATGTATCACCTCAGGTTTGTGGCTCCCCAGTAATGTCAGGGCTCTGCAGGTGCTGGGTGCAGCCCTCCAGTGCTGTGTTCCCTTCCAATGCTGTGTATCACCCCCAGTTTTGTGTTCCCCCAGTGGTGTCTGTGCCCCCCTCAGTGATGTCTTTGCCCCCAGCCCCTCTTGTGTGTCTTTGTCCCCAGCCCCTCTTGTGATGTTTGTGCTTCTAGCCCCTCTTGTGTTGTGTATGCCTCCAGCCCCTCTTGTGTTGTGTATGCCCCCAAGTGTCTCCTGTTATGTGTATGCCCCCCAGCCCCATCTTGTGTTGTTTGCCTCCAACGTCTCCTGTGACATACATCCCATTGGAGATGCTGGGGGCATATACATCACAGGAGACACTGGGGACATACACAACACTGGAGGGGCTGTGGGCATTTACATCACAGGAGTGGCTGGGAGCATATATATGTCCCCAGTTCCTCATGTGATGTATGTGCCTCCAGTGTCTCCTGTGATGTGTATATACAGCAGTCCCAGCATTTCCTTTCTGTTGTGTATACGTCAGTCCCAGTGTTTTCTATGTGATGTATATTCCCCCAGCTCCTCCAGTGATGTATGTGTTTTCAGTGACTCCTGTAATGTATATAGAGCAGCCCCAGTGTCTCCTATGTGTTATATGTGCCTCCAGCATCTCCTGTGATGTATATACAGCGTCTCCTATGTGATGTATATGATTTACCAAATATTATTATGACAAAGAGTTGACTGCACTCCAGACCGAGACAACTCTGGAAAAGCAGTTGTGAGAAGCAACATGAATAGTATCATCAAATATCACAGCTGCACCAAAGAGAAGCAGCTCCAGCCACCACAGTATGGGTGAGTTAATTAATTGTTTGACCAAATATAGCAGGGTTATTTTCACAGTGATAATTTTGTATGCCCCTGAAGGTTGGTAGAAATTTCCAAATGGCCCCCGGCAGTAAAAAGGTTCCCCACCCCTGGTATATAACATAAAATCCCAATAAAACAAATTTATTGGGGTTGTCCAATAATTAGGACAACCCTTTTTTATTCCACATGTTATCCCTGATAAAATAATAAAGACTATACTCACCTCCCATACCGGTGCAGCTCCAGTGATGTCGGAGCTCATGGTGCCGATGCTCACAACCCCCATTGAGCCCCTAACATAGCGACCCGGGGCACCACTGTAAAGGCACCAATACGGGAGGTGAGTATAGTGTTTATTATTTTACTGGGAGAAAAGTGGACTCAAAAGGGGTTGTCCTAGTAGTGGACAACCCCTTTAAATTTGTGGGTATAATGTGAAAAAATGTGGAAAAGTTAATGAGGTATAAAAACTTTTTCAAGGCAGAGTATGAATGACAAAAATTATTCCTCCACATTTTATGGCAAAAACACACTGATTTGCCCCCATGTTATTATATTTGACCATCTGTGACCATTTTTACTTTGTCAGTGCAAGAGGTTGAGTAGGGAATGAAATAAGATCGGATACGCTGTATACTGCTCGTAGACAAATTTATTGTGAATTATCATCTTTTGTAATTAAATAATCCTAAAACTACCTCTCTTCCATTGCTGGATTTCCAAATGCATAGGATCTTCTGTTTTACCTTTTGCCTTTTAGATTTAAGTCTACTGCCTAAAATGTCTAAATGTTGTTTCACACAAAATTCCACTTACAGAATGATGCCAAGGATGCGGAGGCACTCAAAACAGCAAAATAGAGGCTTTTTGAAGAGGTCCTCAATCCTAGGCCTTGAGTCTCATCCATGGCATCTATGCAAAAATACAGGGTAACATTTGGGAATAACAATCCTATAGTCATCTATAATGCACAGTAGACCCCATACATATCAAACACACAAAGCGCCAAGTTTGCTCATGATCCACTGAATGTTTAGCATGGCTATTCCTGTAAGTACATTCACCGCATTCTTCTTGGGCCAATGAACCTTACCAGAAGAGCCAGTTAAGCTGCATTTATAAGAGGATGAAAACCTCTTGTAAATACAAGTTCTGAGGGTGGTGACAGCAAAATCTTTTAAATAGAAATTGGCTTTTAAAGAAACACAAAGGTAATTGAACAAAATGATTGTAGACTTTGTACAAAAAGAAAAAGCAATGTTTCCGATGCTGCTCTTTATGTAGAAAAAAATTAACAATTTAAAGGGAACCTGTCAGGTGCAATATGTACACAGAACCACGAGCAGTTCTGGGTGCATATTCCTAATCCCTCCCTAACAGCCCCAGTCTATAGTAGTATACATAAATGGAGCTTTAGAAAAAATATTTCTAAAGATCTTTTATGATATGCTAATGAGCGCAGGGACTAGTTGCAAGGGCGTTAGTTCCTGTGCTCATTCCGCCCTCTTAGCATGTTAGCACGCCCACAGGGGCATGACCATGATCTTTCCACCACCAAACTTAACTGTTTTCTGGATCCATACGGGCTCCAGAAGGTCTCCTGCAGTATTTTTGGTGGCTGTGGT
Organism: Anomaloglossus baeobatrachus; assembly: GCF_048569485.1. NCBI lineage: Eukaryota > Metazoa > Chordata > Amphibia > Anura > Aromobatidae > Anomaloglossus > Anomaloglossus baeobatrachus. The sequence goes on along the minus strand of NC_134360.1, from coordinate 185,566,594 downwards.
GTAATTCAATTGAAGATTCATCAGAGAAATCCACCTTCTGCCACTTTTGCAGCGTCCATCTGTTTAGCAGGCTGTGGGACTTGGCAAATGCCACACGTTTTTTTAATTGCCTTTTGCTGGCTTCTGGGCACTGATTCGACCATGGAGGCCATTTCGAGACAGAATCCTACAAACTGTTCTAGTTGACACAGGGACTTGAGGTGACCAGGCCTTTTGGAGCTCTGCTGCAGTGGAAGAGAGGCTGGCTTTGGATTTTGTAACCAACAAATGATTCTCCTGAGCAGTTGTCTTGCAGGGTCTGCAGGACCTGGGCTTGTCAAAAACATCTCAAGTCTCTTCAAATCTCTTTTTAATTTTTTGTATTTGATGCTGAGACACATTAAAGGTGCCAGACACCTCTGCAGTGGATCTGGTCTTCAGCTTCTTGATAATCAAGGCTTTGAATTCAGTGTGGATTTTTGGCATGTTGTCAGAGGTCAAGTTGCAGTTCAACTGAAGGTCTGGGGTGCTGGCTTTCTTTTTATACACACCCACTAATTAACCGATCATTTAGTGAGCACAGGTGAGAATGTAAACTAGGATTGGGTGCATTATATGATAGGCGACAAAACTTTTGTCTTGCCAAAATCTGACCTTTCGGTGTTCATTAAATGATCAATATTTCAGCTTTGCAGCAACTTTATGTTCATAATCTAAACCAAATTTGGCAGGGTTTCAGCTTTCAAAATAGTAATTTATGAAACCAATGGATGAATTTAAAGTCAAGTTATAAGCTTTATTTACATAACATGGATGAGAGACAGAACTTCTGTCAGGGACTGTAAAGATCCCTTTATGCTACTAGATACAGGGACGGTAAGGCAGAGATTAAAAATACCCCCCAGAACTGCTCATGGTTCTGGGTGCATATTGCACCTGACAGGTTCCCTTTAATTGCTCTGTTTTACCCAACCATAGTCCACCAGCCATTACCCACCTAGAGTACCAGGACCCTTTTCCCTTTCCTTTATTCTGGATGTGTTCTTCTGTGCAGATATGAAACTGCCTGTTTTACAAGAGGTTCTTTATACCATTAGGCTATTGTTAAGAGGCTATAGAAGCCATATGACCTTAGGTTTTTCAAAATAGCAATAATTTTGAGTTAAAGAATTTGCGCAATGTTGCTGTCATTATTTAAATTTCTTCACTTATTTTCAGATCCCCTGTTATTGTGAGAATGCAATATATTCGTCTATGTGCTTTTCTACTGTGAGAATACAATATATATTTTTCTATATGCTTTTTCTATAACCAAGCTTTCTTTTCTATATGAAACAAGAGCCTGTAAGCATATCTACACCAAGGTCATCAGCTGATATCGTGAAAAAAAGGAACAGAATTAAAATATTGATAACAATGGCCGGCTGCATCTGCGTCAGTCCAAATTTATGACTGAGTTACATAACAAAGACTTTGCAAGTTATGGAGTCAGAAAACAGGAGGGGATGGAGGGGAAGTCCCATAAAATGGATAAACGTCACAGACTTTCTGCACATGCTTTTAATATAGCCAATGACATACTTAGGAATTTTGCTAAAAGATTAACCCATTACAGTCCTAAAAAAAGGCTTGTAATAATAAAGCATGTCACATGTGTGCTCCTTACTGAGAAAGGAATTTATACCAGCTATATTGTGTGGTCTGAATTTTTCAACCGGCTCTCAGTGACCTTCAATCTAAGATTACAGCAGACATTCAATGTTAAGAAGGAGATTTCCCGAAAACTATGGAATTTCTCCTTAACATTATGAAGTTTGAAAACTATTGTTAGTTTCAGGGTTTTTCCCCCTTGAGATGTTTTCCTCACAGTAATACTTTCTGATTGTGAGTTCGATGAGGATACTGTTGCTTTCACTAGCTCCAATGTGCTACCACAGCTTCATTCCTGTACTGAGTTCCCATGTTATAGCCCATAAGGCATCTCTTTTTCCTTGTCCATACATATACTACTGCTGAAGAAAATGTGATACCCACATCCCTCAGCCTGCTTTCTTCTTGATCTATACTCAAACTTTTAATATTTTATTTTTCCTCACTAAAGACTTTAATGCTTTCCACACTCTTCACAATCTAACCTGCCATATACAACCACCTCCTCCTTACTGCTGTCTCTATGGCCACAATCACATGTCCAGTATTTGTTAAGCTTTTTACCTCAGTATTTATAAGTCAAAACCTGGAGTGAGTGAAAAATACAGAAGTAGTGCCTGTGTTTCTATTATACTTTTCCTTTGATTGTTTCACTCATGATTTTGGCTTACAAATACTCAGGTAAAAAACTAACTATATAATGAATGTGTGAATGTGGCCTAACACTGAGTGTAGGGAAGGTGAGACCTGACAGCCAGGAGTGGTGTGCTGTGAAATATTTGTTGGAATCCCAGAGTTGGGACCTGCATCTATCCCACTTCTTTGTGATATTTTGTAGATATGTCATTGATTCTAAGATGGTAATACTTTCAGATAAGAGTTACTTTCAAGAACACTTGATCCAGTACACATGGTTATGTGTAAGGTCCTGGTGGTGGTAACTCTGGGCCGTGCACCGGACTCCTCCAGCGGAGCAACCCGGAGCTAACCCCTATACAGGGACTGTCCGGTCACCCCGCCCGAGGGCCTTGATGCACGGTAGCCGAAGCACTAGCTATACAGGCACACTCCATTCCGGAAAGAGGAAGGAAGATGTCCCTGAGGTCACAGGGTTCCAGATGGTAGTCCCGATAACAAGGCTCTGGTTCAGGTGCCGGGTGGAGATGACAGATGGAACCGGATCCAGCTGGACGAGAGGGCGGAGGTCACCACATGGAGCTGGGGATCGGAGCCGAGTCCGGGCTGAAGAAGATGGTGGAGTCCTCAACCGACAGTCCCCGACAGGAGTTAAGCAGCAGTCGTGGTTAGGACCGGTTGGCGTGGCAGGACGTGCTCTGCGAGACAGACAAGGGTAAATACTGGACAAGGCAAAAGGGGACCTGAACTCCTAGCTTACTAAACACGTAGAACAGGCCCCGCCCACCTGGAAGAAGAATCCTCTTATACCCTGTACCTGCAAGCCAATATCCTGTTTCTGGACGCTGGCCCTTTAAGAGAGGGTCAATGACCGCGCGCGTGCCCTAACGCGCATGCGCGAGGCCTGAGTGCCTGAGACCAGGGAAGGAAGCGGCGCCCAAGAAGCAGGAGTGCCGGGCAGAGTGTCCTGCTATGCAGAGGGGGGCCTGGAGCGGGAACGCATGGAGGACACCGGCGAGGGAGAGGGAGCAGGAGGACCGGGGACAGGAGTGGTGAGCACCGTCGGGAACTGGGGAGCGTGCCATGGGGGCCGGGGAGTGTGACACGGGGACCGGGGAGCGTGACATTATGTCTTGTACAAGACATCAAAAGATGGCACATGAAATTAAATTCAAAGAAAACGAAAGAGAAAATATTGGAATAACTTTAAACTCTGTACCCCGGCTTCACCAATGTCAACCTGTTGCAGTTTCCAGATTCCTGTACAGTACTTTAGATATGCCTCTTCCACCTTATTTACTAAAATGTCCTCTAACAGCCCAGCACTTACTTAGGGCTTCGGTCCCTCTGAGAAAAGCCTTTCATCTGATGGATTACACTGATGAGCAAAAGGGTATCAATGTTTTTAACTTTTGACTTTCAGGCTCCATTTCTCACCATCCACCACAGCTTCAAATGTGAAACGACCTTCATTTTATAGACAATCATCTTGGCTATCTCATATATACATAAATTTGACTTTTACATATTTAGCATATGATTAGTTATGCAGATTCTTGTCATGTCACTGAATTGTTACTGTTTTGCTCCTGGTGGTGGAAAAATCTTTTCCATCTTATATATTACAAATTACAACCTGTTCTCACATTCCCTTATAGCTCAGTTTGTTTTTAGGTTGATTCCCAAGCTATAGCTCACCGGTTAGAATCAAGGAGCAACCATGAAGAAGATTTCCCAAGAAAAGAAAAACAGTATCATCCAGCTCATCAATCGCGGTCTCTCGGCCAAGAAGAATGCCAAACTGAATTATGTGAATGCCATGACAGTTGGAAGAACTTGAAATGAAGTCTGTTTATCTGCTTAAAAACAAAGAGGTGGACGTCCAGGAGAAATATTGAAGCTACCACTTGGCTCATCCCAAGGTCTATCATTTCTGGCGAGAAAAACGTGGCAGTAGAGGTGACTCATTTGCTTCGCAATAATGAGGTCACAGACATCCATGAAAGCAATGTCCGACGCATGTTACACAAGTCGGGAAAGGTGGCTTGAAAAAAGGTGAAGAAGCCCCAACTTCAATATTGTCATAAGACGGCTTGAGTTTGCAATAGAAGTACAAAAATGGGAAAGTAGAAGATTGCAAATGGGTGATTTGAAGCAATGAGACAAAAGTCAATAGACTAGACTCTGATGGGTCTAACTGGGTCTGGAAGAAACAAGGGAAAAGAGGCTATTGGAACGAGAAATTGAAGGAACTGTCAAATTCGGTGGAGGAAGTCTGATGATATGGGATTGTTTCACAGCCAAAAGCATTAGATACTTGACCAGATCGATGGTGGGCTCAATGCTGAGCTATATGTGAGTATCCTACAATACGAGTTACTTCTTACACTCGAGTACTATAGGTATGAAAAGGACGACATAGTGCTCCAACAGGACAATGACCCAAAGCATATGTCAAGATTGGCAAAGAAATGGTTTAATTACAATGAAGTAGAGGGCTGGATTGGCTTGCACAGTCCCCAGACCTCATCCCATTCATACACTTGTGGTTAGATTTGAAGAAAAAGCTGTATACATACCCAAGTGAGTCGACATATATGCACCAACACAGGGAACGTGTAGAAGAGACCAGGGATCAGATTTTGGCTGAGACACGATTGAATCTGATTGAAAGCATGCCCAGAAGGATTCAGGCAGTGTTGAAAGCCAAAGGTAGATTTACAAAATACTGACAAAATAGCAAAAATTCAAATTTAGATTTTTAGGAGCAAAACAGTAACAATGCAGTGGCATGACAAGAATCTGCAGAACAAATCATATGCTAAGTAGTTGCATCCAATTTGAGATAGCCAAGATGATTGTCTATAAAATGAAGGTCGTCTCACGCTTAAGCTGCAGTGGATGGTGAGTTAGGGAGTCTGAAAGTCAAGAGTTCAAAACATTGTTACCCTTTTGCTCGTTAGTGTATAAAAGAAGATCCATCTTAACCTAGCTAATGAAAACTTAGGTATATGACAGTCACCTCTCATACAGCTTCAATGCCGCAAATTCATTTTTTAAGCTGCGTTCAGCTCTTTCCTATTTGCAGAATGTAAAATCTATAGAAATAGTTGGCACTGACAGCCTATATAATAGTTGGAGTTAAGATTGGATATGTTCAATACGTAAACACATTAGCGTCCTTACATATAATCTTGGACATAAATCATATATCTCTTAAATTGTCTTTGATAAATAGCTGTCAGTCCATTTGAACACAGTAAGTCATTGTCCTTCTATTTCCCATGATGGAAAAGTAACAGTGGCTTATTACCAGCTACGGGATTCATCGGAAAGAGCTTTTTTAACTCTGAAGCCAAGATAACACATACTACATTTATTGAATTACTAAACAGCAAATGACTAGAGTGCTTTTATGTATCATAGGAAAAAAAAAAACATTGTTATCTACCTTTTACGGAAAAAATACAGTACAATTGAAAGACAAAAGATTGCAAAAAGAATTGTGCATAAAATATATTCTGTCTTAGAAAATGCTAAGTTTACCGCTAATAGCTACTATTAGTTGTTGTGTACAGTGAATGTGGAGTACAGTCTTGTATGTCTACAAGAATAGATAAGTAGATTAGCTATAATCACCACATGGATGAAATACAAGCTTAGGAATCCTTTCATTATCTTCATTATTGATAAAGATGAAAAGTCTTCAAAATTATAAAAAAAATGTTATAATGCACATATAGTTATGTAAAAAAATCTCATATGAAAACGTAAGAAAAGTGGCCATGTAGCTCAAAGCACCTACGCAGTCAAATATTCTTTGACAAATCTTAAAGGTCGTAAGTCTCAACTCTCAAATAACTTTCTTTATTATATTATATACTCCTCAATAGTGAAATTGCAACATCAGGGAGGAAAAGTCATGGAATCATGGATATCACAGGATGGATAGACATGTTAGTTATATGCAAATAATGGAAACATGGAAACAAAATTTCAAAACATTTTCATTCATTAAGAATCGAATAAAGCATCATTGTCACGCTAGGTACAGGGAAGTACCAAACGCATGGCGAAAGGGAAGGAAAAGGAACCCTGTGTCTAGGGAAAGGGAAGATGATGACCCCTGACCAAACCTACCGCTGGTCCCTGGGGTCCCTCACCTCCCTAGATAGGTTCCACACCTATGCGATAACCTGGATACCTGACCCTAGGTATTCCTAGTGCTGGTCCCTAAATAGGGAACAGATGGGATGGGCTCTTTGTCAACCCCACTAACCACTATAGATGACACAAGGAGGACACACAGGGGGAAAATGCCTGAACTACTTATGTACAGATGACTCAGGTGAAAGTTCAGCAAAGCTTTCTGCAACAATACCATAGAGGAGTACAAGCAACCTGCTTGCACCCAGGACTTGAATAAACAGAAGAATATCACCAGCATCAGTCCAAAGGATGGAAGGTGGTTATAAGCCCGAAGAGACCCCTGATGGTCAGCAGCTGGGTGGAAAGCGAACTCCTGCTGGGTCCAAAAGAGGGAGAGATGAATCCAGCAGGAAAGCTACCTATACCAATGAATACTGACAGCAGAAACAATTGTAAGTCAGGGAGCATATTGCACAGCCAAACGCTGTGACCTTCTATGGCCTTAAACCACATGACTGCCTGTCACCTGTGACAAACCCGTGACAATCATGCTCAGAAATATATTCAGTTACATGCCTTGGCTGCTCTCACTGAGGTCATTGAGGAACATTCTTCCACGCTAAATGCATGTGAGCATGAAAATCATCAATATTCATGGCTGGTACCTCACTTTGCAATTGCCAATCAATGATGTCCAAGATGTGCTTGATAGGCTAAAAGTCCAGAGATGCTGCATGACGGCATAGTAGAATGTTTAGGCCACATAGACTGCTCAAGAGCAACATACGGCCAGGAATTGCCGGGTTGAAGTAGGGCTCAAGGGACTCTTTGGAGAAATGGCTTTACCACTGATTCCACAGCCAAATCAATGTAATGTTGAGCTTTTCGTGTACTTGGAATGAAGATTAGAAGCATCCGGCTACACCACATTTTGCTGCTCCACCCTATATTCCCGGGACTAGGACAGGAGAGACATTCCCTCTTGAAGGTCTTTTCATGGCTTCAGCCACTTGGTCTACAGCTGCCACTGCTACAACACAAAAGTGGGATTCATCACTAAAGATGCTAGACCTTCATTCTAGCCTCCATTGTCATCTTACTCTGCATCATGATAGCCTTTGAGAGAGATTGCATGAGGTCTATGGAACACCTGTAGCTAGATGTCTTGCTTTTACTGCAATGTTGTGCAAATGCCTTCTGATGCTTTAGGTCTACCCTACTTGACATCTTAGGCTTGTTATGTGAAGTATAATTTCAAAATGGTTTCATCTTGCAACTAGTGGTAAAGCCATTTCTTCAAAGTATCCCAGGAGCTGTTTTTCAAATGGTAATGCCAGGCCACAGGTTCTACTGTGAGCAGCCTATGTGGCCTAAACATGCAACCATGGCCTGTAGCATCTTCTCTACCATCGAGTACATCTTTAAAGTCATTAGTTGGCAATTGCAAAGGGAATTCCAGAAGCATATATTACTGATGTCCCCAAGTGCATTTAGCGTGCCTGAATATTTCTCAGACAATCATTAATAATCGTATTAATAGCAGCCAAGATGTCTACATGCTTCAATTCTACTTGTGGCGCTAGAACTTTTCACTGAATAAATTGAGATGTTTTGAGAATTTTGTTTAATCTTTTGTAAATCATTACAATCATAGAATCATACAATGTTAAAGTTGGAAGGGATCTACATGGTTATCATGTCCAACCCCCTGCTCAATGCAGGATTCACTAAACCATCTCAGACAAATGTTTATCCTGCCTCTCTCTGAAGAGACTTCCATTGAATGAGGACTCATCACCTCTTGTGGCAGTCTCTTCCACTTATTGATCACCCTCAGTGTCAATTTTTTTTTCTAATATCTAATCTGTATCTTCTCCCTTTCAGTTTCATTCCATTGCTTCTTGTGTTTCCATGTGCAAATGAGAATAAGGATGATTACTCTACACTGTGACAGCCCATCAGATATTTGTAGACAACTATTAAGTCTTTTTTAGCCTTCTGTTTTGCAAGCTAAACAGTCCTACATCCTTTAACTGTTCCTCGTAGGACATAGTTTGCAGTATGCTCACCATCCTGGTAGTTCTTCTCTGAATTTGCTCCAGTTTTTTAAAGTCTTTTTTAAAATGTGGTGCCCAGTACTAGACACAGTATTCCAGATATGGTCTGACCAAAGAAGAGTAGAGGGGGATAATTACTTCACGTGATCTAGACTTTATGCTTCTCCTAATACATCACAGTACTGTGTTTGCCTTTTTACTGCTGCATCACACTGTTGACTCTTGTGCAATCTGTGATCTATTAGTATACCCAAGTCTTTTTCACACGTCCTGTTGCTTAGTTCTATTTCTCCCATTCTGTAGATATTATTTTCGTTTTTATTGCACAGATGTAGAATTTTGCATTTCTCCCTGTTAAGTACCACTCTATTAGCACCACCCAGTGTTCCAGCTTATCTAGGTCCTTCTGAATCTTTCTCTGTCTTGTCTAGTGTTAGCTATTCCTCCTAGCTTTGCATCACCTGTATACTTGATTAGTTTACCTACAGTTCCCTTATCAATGTCATTTATAAAAATCTCGAACACTGGGGCCAAAACACTCTTCCAATTGAATGTGCAACCATTTATTTACCACTCTTTGAGTTGATCACAAAGCTAATTATGAAACCACCTAACTGTAGCCTTGTCAATCACATACTTGGTTATGTTTTCCATAAGAATAGTATGAGATACTTTATCAAATGCTTTACTGAAGTTGAGATTTAGTATATCTAGTGTATTTCCCTGATTCACTCAGTCAGTGATTCCATCATAGAAGGAAATTAGATTAGTCTGGCATGACTTGTTTGCTACAAACCCATGCTGGCTTTGGTTAATTACTGTATTCTTATCCAAATAGTTACATACATGATGTTTAATAACTGTTCAAAGATCTTTCCTGCCAAAGAAGTAAGGCTCACTGACCTGTAATTTCCTGGCTACCTCGTCTTTCCTTTTTTGAAGACAGGGACAACATTTGATTGTCTCCAATGTTCTAGGACTTCTCCTTTTCTCCAGGAATTTTAAAAGATTCTGGCCAGTTGTTCTGCAATTTCCTCTACAATCTCTTTCAGTATTCCAGGATGTAATTCATCTGGACCAGGAGATTTAAATTAATTTAAATTAGCTTAGTGTTCCCTCACCATCTCTCTGTTTATACATAATGTGGATTCTTTTATTCTTTCAATAGTACAGTGATGATCAGTTGATGCTACATTTGCTTTCTTAGAGAACACATGCAAAATAGGATTTTAAAAAGTTTGGCCTTCTCAACATCATTTTTGACCACTACCCCCTTTCATCCTGTAAAAATCCTAAAGCATCTTTGACTTTGTTTTTGCTTTTAACATACGCTCCAAAACCTTTTTTATTGCTTTTGGTCTCCCTTGCAAGCCTCACTTCATGACTGGCTTTGGATCTTCTAACACTTGCCCAACAATCCCTACAGACAGAATTATATTCTTCTTTAGATAGGCCGCCATCTTTAATTTGATATACATTTATATTCCCCTAATTAGCAAGTGTTTAAGTTCTGCGTTTATCCATCCTGGTCTATTTAAATGTTTCCAATTCTTCCCTCTTTTAGGGATTGTTGCTGATTGTGCAGTGAGAATTTCACTTAGCAAAATCTCCCATCCTTCTTGGACATTTCTATCCTTCAGGACATGCAGCCATTGGACTTTTCCTACCCTTTAAAATCTGCCTTTCTGAAGTCCAAACTTAAAGTCTGAGTCCTCGTAGGTCTTCCTCCTCTTGTGATCCAAAATTTGAGGACAGCATCATCGCTGCCTCCTAAATTCACAGCTACCTTTACTTCCTCAACCATTTCTTCATGGTTGGCATGAATTAGGTCCAAGATGGCAGATCCTCTTGTTCTGTCTTCTACCTTTTGAAAATAATTGTGTCAGCTAGAGAAGATAACAGTTTTCTGGACCCATTTCTTTTGCCTGAGAGAGATTTATCTGGATAGTTAAAATCTCTCATGATCACTATGCCGTACTTTTTTTTAGACCAAAGACATCTGATGTTAGAAGAATTCATCCATATCTTCACTTTTTCCAGGTGGCCTATAATAAACACCTATAATAGGGTCCTTTCTGTTCTTCTCTCCTTGTATTCTTACCCAAACATGTCTATCAGTCCTGTGATTTCCATAATTCCACAACTTTTCCTTTTTGGGGTTGCAATTTGTTGAGGAGTGTATTTTAATTTCATAATTATTTAATAGTCAATGTTAATTTTCATTATTAATAAATACATATAAATTGCATATTCTCTTTATATAAACGAATATGTGTCTAAATCATCCTCCTTTGAGCATGGAGTGAAGCAAGTGTAGCAGTCTCAATGCTCACTGTAGCTGCTACAGTGCAAGACACTAATGTCCATTATGCCAGCCACATATTTTCCTATGATAGTCATAATGCCTGCCAATACATGCCCTGATGACAAAACACAAATTCCTTGTGTTAGACATAATGGCCTCCATAATAAGCACAGTGTCCTCCATAACAGCCACAATCTCCTCCATGACCGTCAAAATGCTTTTCATAACAGCCACAATGTTCCCATGTCAGCCACAACCTCTTATGCTAGTCACAATGCCTTACATAACCGCCAATAATGCCCTAATAAGCAATCATCCAGCACCAAACCATGACACTCCCACCACCATGCCTGACTGTGGGCAAGACATACTTGTCTTTGTACTCCTCACCTGGTTACTGCCACATACTCTTGCCACGATGTGAACCAAAAAAGTTTATCTTAGTCTCATCTGACTACAGGACATGGTTCCAGTAATTCATGCCCTTAGTCTGCTTGTATTGAGCAAACTGTTTTCTGGCTTTCTTCTGCATCATCTTTAGAGGAGGCTTCCTTCTATGACAGCATCCATGCAGACCAATTTGATGCAGTGTGCGGCACATGGTCTGAGCACTGACTGGCTGACCTCCCACCCCTTTATTCTCTGTAAGAATGCTGGCAGCACTTGTTGCGGGTGGAGGACAGACCACGGCAGGAGCGCTGCTCGAGATGCTTGGATCTGGGGTCGTGGCTGTTGCTCGAGAGTCAACCGGACCCGCTCGTGAGCACCTGTCCATCGCTCGCAAGTGAAAAAGGGGGGTTATTTACAGGGGAGAGTTTGTCAGTGACGCCACCCGTGGTTTGCAGTGATTGTTGGTGACACTGCCGCTGCCTTGGTATGGGGGGTCCCCGGGGCTGATGGAGCGGGGCAGCAGGATGGTATCCCTTCCATGGGTAGGGGAGGTGTTGTCCCAGGGCCCAGGTGTCGGTGAGGCAGAGTGATCAGGCACTGTCTGCGGGGATGGATCGGATGATGACGGTGTACTCACTGTTTTGAATAAAGTCACACAGAGTCCAGATAGTAAACCAACTGCCAGTAACCGGTATCCTCTGGAGGGATGTGCTCGGGTCCCACACACCGGTGGACAGAACAGGGGCCCTTCCTCCTGCACTTTAGTTTGGTGTCTTGTGTGTTGACTAGTCCGCATGAAATGGGGAAAGTCCACTCCGGGTGTCTTTGCTGTGGGAGCTATTGGCCGCGAGATCTGACCCTTGGGATTTTAGCAGGCACTTGAAAACGCCCTATCCCCCGCGTTGGGCTTCCATCTCGCCCTATCTGGGCTGCTAGTGGGACAAGACTTGGAATCTTGTCCCCTGCTGGCTAATTGGAAAGGTGCTTGCAGCTGTCCTTGCCCTAGGGTCCAGGTACCCTGACTGTGCACGGCCTGCGGATCGGATTCCCGCTGTCAGCATAGGTGGGCTACAACCCTGCCCCGGTCCACTTAAGGTCTCCCGCGACCGTATCTCCGTCGCCTGTGGCCCTGCTCTGCAGTCTGCCACCTAGTCAGCTCAAGTAGTCCAGTAGTCCAGGATCTACAACCCACGACTACCACTTCACTCCTCTCACTTCAACTTTCTCTGTTCGACTCCCTGGTTCCCTCCCCTTGACACCTCAGAACCCCTAGGTGGGCATCACCATCTGCCTGGCCCTGCCCACTGGTGTGTCCCTATTGTCCTGGGGGGTGATTAGGCATTTTTGGCTGGTGTATGTACTTGTGTGGGGTTGTGTTGGAAGGCCAAGGGGAAGGGAATCATGCATCTGGAAGATAGATGCAGTTTTCTGTGACAATCTGAGTTTGTCAGGGCGTCACACACTCATATGTTTTTTTTTAAAAGACAACTTCTGCATATGATGCCAAGCACGTGCACTCAACTGCTTTGATCGACCATGGCAAGGCCTGTTCCGAAAGAATCCTGTCATGTTAAACCACTGTATGGTCTTGGCCACCATGCTGCAGCTCAGCTTCAGAGTTTTGGCAATTTTCTTATAGCCTCGGCCATCTATTTTGTAGAGCAAACATTTTTTCCGATCTGCAGGGAATGCTTTGCATAAGGTGCCATGTTACACTCAAGTGACCAGTATGAGAGAGTGTGGAAGTGGTAACACCAAATTTAACACACTTGCTCCCCATTCACACCTGAGACCGTGTAACACTAATGAGTCACATGACACCGGGTAGGGAACATGGCTAACTGGGCACATTTTGGCCACTTAGGGGTATACTCAACTTTGATTCCAGCAGTTTAGACATTAATGGCTGTGTGTTGAGTTATTTAGATGGCACCAAATTGACCCTGTTATACAAGCTGTACACTGACTACTTTACATTGTATCAAAGTGTTGTATGTTCAGTGTTGTCCCATGAAAAGATATAATAAAATATTTTAAAAAATGTGAGGGGTGTACTCACTGTTGTGAAATACTGTAGCTAGAAGACAGATAGATCTAGATCTATGAAAAAAAAAATATTTTTTATTTTGTACATGATAATTTTTCAAAAATAATGTTCATTTCATCTGTCAGAGAAGAAGAACACGTCTTATGACTCCATCAGCGATTCCCATCCTCGTAAGAACTTAATTTTACAATTTATCGCCTTCTGCATTAAACCACCCGGCTTCTTTGCCAAATCTTGGAGGTGTTAAGTCTCAGCTTTCAAATAACTTTCTCCATTACATTTTGACTTTGCTATTATTTAATATTAAATGTTAATTTTCATTATTCTTTAATAATAGATAGAAATTGCGTATTCTTTCTCCATCCATGTTAATGAACATCTGCCTGAATCATCCTCCTTTGAGCATGGTGTGTAGCAATTGCACATTATTATATCCTCTGCTTCTCTATTCTGTGCGTTATTAAAAAAAAAAAAGGAAAAAAAAATAGCGCGGCTAATTTGCACATAGATAATAAATCCTCTAACATGGTTCCAGTGTTTGCCAGCATATAAAATATATAGGGGATACATGGAGCAAGGCGGCTAATTGCTACATTAACCAATACATGCTCGGATCCTGTTGTCACTTGTTTCCAGACTTGGCCTAATTGCCTTGCGAAAGCTGAAGGAGTGCAAATCTTTTCCATACGTTGCTCTTGGTAATTGAGGGATAAAATGGTTTCCAAATGTATCCTCTGTCCAGTTGGAGTCAGCGGAGAATCTCTCCTGGGACTCCTTAAAGTGCAAGGGAAAGGTGGTGTCAAGAGCAATCTTGTATTGGTAAATAACCGAGCTTGGATTCATTAAGGAAGATGAAAGGGTGAACCGGACCCTTTCAATGATTTGAGCTTCTAGACCTAGCCCTGAGCGTGTCCCACAGTTTAACCCGTCATCAGGCAAAATATATATATAGTTATCCTATTGATTGTGGCCTCAAACGGCAGCCAAAGGGTTACGAGAACAACTCAAATGCCAAGACCACCGAGAGGAAAGCAAATAAAAAAGATAAAAAAGGTATAGGAGACAAATATAACTGGAAGAGTCATGATGATGCTTATTGTATAAGTACGTTTCCACCGTGTGTACACGCTCGTAATCTCCGGAGAGCCATCCGCCCTGCAGTGTATTGTTTTTAGAGAACACAAATTAATTCCTCCTCAATTCTTAGAGATGGGGATTTGAGTTCTGGCTTTAACTATCACAAGACCGGAGTTAATTGCAGGTCTACATACGCCGCGGCTTCTTCTACCCCCTGGGTTTGTTGATAAGGAGATTGCAAAGGAGTATATTGCTGATCTAGAAGAAAATGATACCAATAATAATTAGCGGCAACGAAAATACATATTTGTGTAATTTCCCCTCTGCATTGATAGGCATTCGGTGACATGCAATCACTCCCATTCACCCGGCAAAAATGGAGAGAAGGAATTGTATACTTTTCACTAAGGAATAATTAATTTGTCTCAAGTATTAGAACAGAGAGAAGTAGAGTGCCTTTGAATGGTAGCCTCAGAGGGCTGGCATTGTTTGTTCCTTCCAATCTTTAATGAGCGTTAGTAAATGGGCAGGAAAAATTACCTTCTTTCAGTAACTTGAGAGATGTGAAGAATGAAGAGAAGCTATTAAATCTTGAAGAGAAAAGGGACCCAAGTGTCTTCATTTCCCTGTGCTCATTTGCTACCTCCTGAAAATCCTTGGTGCTAATTTGGTAGTAAGAGAAGTCTTAGTGCACACAGATGTTATGGGCTGTATATATGTTTGTGGTCACGTGCTACGATTTTCTATTAAAAAATGTTATGGTCAACAGTCAGTTTGCTTATTATTAACACTAACACCCTAACTTAAAAGGTTAACCATCATTTTCAATTTTACTACATAAATCATTAGTACGTTTAAAAAGAAGCAACTTTGTAATATATCTTATTAGATAGATCTGCTTCTTTCTCCTCTTGGACTGATCTCATTCTCAATTCATGGGTATAATCTGCCTTCAGAGAATTCAGATTTTCCAATTACTGAGATAGAAGATGACAGTTGGGGCTTATAAGACTCCATGGAGAAGGTACAAGGCACAGACAAGTTCTCCTGAAACAACAGTTAAGGCTGCTTTACACGCACCAACATCACTAGCGATGTCACTCGTGAAAGCACCCGCCCCCATCATTTGTGCGTCACGGGCAAATCACTGCTCGTGGCGCACAATATCGCTAGAACTTGTCACACGTACTTACCTTCCTAGTAAGTCACTGTGGGCGGCGAACAACCTCTTTTTTAAGGGGGAGGTTCGTGCGCCGTCACAGCAACGTCACACAGCGGCCCACCAATAGAAGCAGAGGGGCAGAGACCAGCCGCATTAACAACACGCCCACCTCGTTGCCGGAGGACGTAGGTACATTGTTGTTCGTCGTTCCCGGGGTGTCACACATAGCGATGTGTGCTGTCTCAGGAACGACGAACAACCTGCGTCCAGCACCAGCAACGATTTTTAGGAAAGGAACGATGTGTCAACGATTAGGGGAGTATTTTTGATCGTTAGTGGCTGCTCATAGGTATCACACGCAACAACGTCGCTAAAGAGGCCGGATGTGCGTCACGAATTCCGTGACCCCAGCGATATCTCGTTAGCGATATATAGCAGCCTTTACACGTAATGAGCTAATGAGTAGTCTTGTATCTGGTGCAGGGTTGCTAGCTTGACTATTTATTTTTACTAGACAACTTATCAAAAAATCAGAGGCAATATTTTTTTACTGACACATTGGAAAATTGTAATAAATCAGTATGATTATAAATGATTAGAAATGTGCGGACTCGCAGAAAACCAGGACCGACGGGTCCCTGCTAAATTTTTAAAAACCTTGGATCCAGTCCGGAATCCGGTATCCATAGAAGTCTGTGGGAACCAGAATCCGGAGATTAAAAATCTTGGTAGAAGGGATAGGGGGGTAGGAGCGCACATGGTGTACTCACTGAACCCCCGTCATGGCGGCAAGCTACTTTCAGGTCATGCTTTTGTAGCACCCTACGGGGCAGGTGTTTTACCCAACTCGTTGATGGGCCGGGGCTGCAGATCCTCTGCATTGTCACGGGGTGGCCTGGCCCGATTCCGTTACCCTGAGGCATACAAGAAGGAGGGTAGGAGGATGGCAAGTAGGATGGAGGTAGTAGTCGGAAGTTAGGAAAGTGTTTTAAGGTGATTGTGACGCCACCTGTGGTATGCAACCAGGGAGAGGTCCGCCGCTGCAAGGTCTCTTGCCGGGGCACATGTTAAGTGCAGCCGGGATGGTGTCACTCCCCACAGGTGGAGCAGGATTACCCCAGGGAGGATGGCAGGGGTGGTGGTAGTCCCTGTTGACGCTGCAGTGCTTGGCAATGGCGCCGCTAAAGGAGAGGCAGAGACAGGGGCTATGGTTCCAGGTGTTTTTACTCACAAGTCTTTCAAGCGCTACCCAGGGTACCGTTCTCTGCCACGATGGGCTCTAGCCGATCCCAGATCCGTGAAAGGTCAAATCCTGTGTGTGTGTCAGCCTGTGAGCCCTTTCCTTCTTTGATGTGCTAAGTATCGGACCCCCGTAGCGTGGAGCACTTGAGGGTCCCGGTGTCAGTAAAGTGTCCCATTCTGTATGCTGATAGCGCGGTTCCGTTATGGGGCCGGTTCTCAACCCCAGATCCTACAGTTAGGTCCAGAAATATTTGGACAGTGACACAAGTTTTGTTATTTTAGCTGTTTACAAAAACATGTTCAGAAATACAATTATATATATAATATGGGCTGAAAGTGCACACTCCCAGCTGCAATATGAGAGTTTTCACATCCAAATCGGAGAAAGGGTTTAGGAATCATAGCTCTGTAATGCATAGCCTCCTCTTTTTCAAGGGACCAAAAGTAATTGGACAAGGGACTCTAAGGGCTGCAATTAACTCTGATGGCATCTCCCTTGTTAACCTGTAATCAATGAAGTAGTTAAAAGGTCTGGGGTTGATTACAGGTGTGTGGTTTTGCATTTGGAAGCTGTTGCTGTGACCAGACAACATGCGGTCTAAGGAACTCTCAATTGAGGTGAAGCAGAACATCCTGAGGATGAAAAAAAGAAAAAATCCATCAGAAAGATAGCAGACATGCTTGGAGTAGCAAAATCAACAGTCGGGTACATTCTGAGAAAAAAGGAATTGACTGGTGAGCTTGGGAACTCAAAAAGGCCTGGGCGTCCACGGATGACAACAGTGGTGGATGATCGCCGCATACTTTCTTTGGTGAAGAAGAACCCGCTCACAACATCAACTGAAGTCCAGAACACTCTCAGTGAAGTAGGTGTATCTGTCTCTAAGTCAACAGTAAAGAGAAGACTCCATGAAAGTAAATACAAAGGGTTCACATCTAGATGCAAACCATTCATCAATTCCAAAAATAGACAGGCCAGAGTTAAATTTGCTGAAAAACACCTCATGAAGCCAGCTCAGTTCTGGAAAAGTATTCTATGGACAGATGAGACAAAGATCAACCTGTACCAGAATGATGGGAAGAAAAAAGTTTGGAGAAGAAAGGGAACGGCACATGATCCAAGGCACACGACATCCTCTGTAAAACATGGTGGAGGCAACGTGATGGCATGGGCATGCATGGCTTTCAATGGCACTGGGTCACTTGTGTTTATTGATGACATAACAGCAGACAAGAGTAGCCGGATGAATTCTGAAGTGTACCGGGATATACTTTCAGCCCAGATTCAGCCAAATGCCGCAAAGTTGATCGGACGGCGCTTCATAGTACAGATGGACAATGACCCCAAGCATACAGCCCAAGCTACCCAGGAGTTCATGAGTGCAAAAAAGTGGAACATTCTGCAATGGCCAAGTCAATCACCAGATCTTAACCCAATTGAGCATGCATTTCACTTGCTCAAATCCAGACTTAAGACGGAAAGACCCATAAACAAGCAAGACCTGAAGGCTGCGGCTGTAAAGGCCTGGCAAAGCATTAAGAAGGAGGAAACCCAGCGTTTGGTGATGTCCATGGGTTCCAGACTTAAGGCAGTGATTGCCTCCAAAGGATTCGCAACAAAATATTGAAAATAAAAATGTTTGGTTTATTTGTCCAATTACTTTTGACCTCCTAAAATGTGGAGTGTTTGTAAAGAAATGTATACAATTCCTACAATTTCTATCAGATATTTTTGTTCAAACCTTCAAATTAAACGTTACAATCTGCACTTGAATTCTGTTGTAGAGATTTCATTTCAAATCCAATGTGGTGGCATGCAGAGCCCAACTCGCGAAAATTGTGTCACTGTCCAAATATTTCTGGACCTAACTGTATATGCTATTTGCTGCAGACTCGTGGGACGGGTCTGGTGACTGCTCGGTGGCAATTGGGGTAATAAAAAGTGACTGGCAGCCCACAGCAGCCACTAAGTCCTCGATTAGTGATGTCAGTATCTATAACACCCCATTACTAATCTGTAAGTAACAGTAAATAAACAAAGACACCAAAAAAATCCTTTATTTGGATAAAATACAAAAGTCACCCTCTTTCACCACTTTATTAACCCCAACACACCCCTGTAGGTCCAACGTAATCCACACGAGGTCCCACTATGATTTCAGCTCTGCTACATCTCTGTCACATCGAGCGGCCATAGAGCATGACCGCTCACTGTGTGCTCCATGGAAAGTATGAATGAGCGATGACTGATTGCAGTCAGACGCGGTAACACAGGCTGAGGGCACATCTGACTGCAACCAATCACACAGGCAAGGTTGGCTGGGGAGGGGGGAAGCATTGCTGAGGGGATATGTACGAGCAATGATGAGCTGAGGCCGCAGCAGTGTACAGCCGCGCGGGAGCACTTTACAGCTGTGATGGAGCTTAGGTAAGTATGAAGCGCTCACTTCATTCTTATTTTCTTTTTTTTTTAAATTCTCGAGTTCCGGATCCAGGTCGAACAGCCGGAATCCTGGGCCCGGGTACGTCACCCAGGAAACTTTGAAACCATGCGGATCCAGACTTCCAGTCCGGGTCCACCCAGCTTTATAAATGATACATGTCTACAGCCCATTATTAATGATGATATAAATACTTTAGCTGCATTCACTGTAAACTGTAACGTGATATAATTATAGTAAAAAAATCCATATTTTTTTTTTTTCAAAGATATGAAGGATAGCTTAAAGGGGTTGTCCAAAACTAGGACAACCATTTTGATTCCACTTGTTTCTCCTAGGTAAAATAATAGAGTTGTTATCTGGCCTAAGAGAAGACCTAGGAGAAGACCTTACCTGATGAGCCCAGCTGTCCGGTGGATCGAGGGAAAAAAAGTCCAGCCTGGTCCTCCTCGAGGAAAGTGCGCACCATCGCATCATCAAGCCTCAGAGAGGGCCGTTCCTGCTGAAAGTGCCATGAGTGTACAGCCAGATGCGGCGGTTTGGGAACTATATCAGGCCACCATAGTCAGGGTGCGGTAGCCGCACGGTCTATGTAGGGTAGACCAGTAAGAATAGGGGACAGAGCAGAATTGTTTAACATTGAATATATGCATATTGCTGTACTGCTGTTAAAACTATAGCGAATGTTGTTCTAGTTGAGCAGTGGCTTCAGCTAATAAGTATACTCCTTTCCCCCCCCTCTAGTTTTTCGGCAGCTTGCGTTTATTTCCTGTAAAACATTCTCCTTGGTTTATCCATCAATCCGTCTAATCCTGTGACTTGCTCTGCATAGCGGAAGGCCCTCGGTTCATCGCTTCATTTGGACCAAATGAGTTAATCAATAGGAAGTGACAATGTGGCTGCCACTTACTTCCTGTTGATTGCTCATTTCCCCCGAAGGTGTGGTGAGAGAAGCTGGCATTAATTCGACACGGGGCTCGCATGATGTCGCAATGTCACATGAGCTCCATACCGTTGTTACCAACAGCGCTGGAATGGTGCCACCAAGGGCGGTGAGTACAGGGTCTATTATTTTACCTGGGGAAACAAGTGGAATCAGAAGGGGTTGTCCTTGTAGGGATCAACCCATTTAAAAAAAATTGGTGAGGTCAAACATATCAACAAAGTGCCCTATTTTTGTGGGCAGTCCTGGAATTTCTGGATTTTTGGCAACCCTGCTCTGGTCTTCTAGGCTAAGATAGCCAGTTTAAAAAACCTGCAGCAGAATACATTGAAATCCTCTTGTAAATTCACATTTGTAAACATGGTTCTGCATGGGAGTTACCAGCACCCCTTCTGAAAACCTTGTATTAATATAATGCATTGACCTCTTGTATGTGTGTGCTTTATTTACTTATGTCATGCAGCAGTTGCTTAGCCTGCAGACAGGGTTAACAATTGGGCTAGCCCATGGTGGAAAGAGTTAAGTTGGGATAGAAACTTGGTTCCTTTTGGTTAGGCAGTTGTTAGGAAGTAGTGATGGAGAAGGAACTGATGTTTGCAGACCTGCCAAGAAAGGTGTTGTGTGCAGAGAAGAAAGATTATACTCAGGTGGCAAGTCCTGGAGTCGCTAAATATCAAATGGTAGAAATAAACCTCCAACAACAGGCAAGTGAGGTGTCCATGACATGCATTATCTATATTAGATAAGAAAGGCAAGTTTTAGCCAGGCCTGGAAGCCATAATGAAGGAAGGCTGGACTGACCAGCCTGGGACACGTTGTCTCATAAGAAGCATAGCTGAACCCATATGGCTCTTATGCATTCAAAGATAGATATGCTTGTGATGTTTTTCATCCTTACACCTCGACCCGTGTGGCCCTCACAAGGGAAGATAGTGTCCATCACTAAAGTTTACTGTCTCAGTATAACATGTGCTGCAAGCTATGGGCTGTC
This sequence comes from Anomaloglossus baeobatrachus, assembly GCF_048569485.1. Lineage (NCBI taxonomy): Eukaryota > Metazoa > Chordata > Amphibia > Anura > Aromobatidae > Anomaloglossus > Anomaloglossus baeobatrachus. The sequence goes on along the minus strand of NC_134360.1, from coordinate 185,545,525 downwards.
AATTATAACTGTCACGTACGTACCTCTGTGTTGTATGATATCTTGCTTAAGTGCCATTCCCACTACCAGATATACAGTATTAGGCAAAAAAACCTGTGGCACATTAAGTAGCAATAAAAGGGGTCAACCTCAGTGCAATGAAAGGTATTGAACCCATACCACTCCAGTAATCATGGAAAAAATGGAGGACAAAGGAGTTTTAAAGGTGAAAAAGTTAAAAAATACATTTTATTGAAACAAAGTGTTAAAAAGGGAATTTTTACATTTCCATGTGACACAGAATTATATAGTTATAAAAATGAAAACAGTACAAAGAGGAAGTACAGTGGGTAAGCAGAGCAAAAGTAACCTGAATTGCGCCCAGTGTCAGGTAATCTATTAGTAATCTTATTAGGAATGTACGGCTACCAATAAAGGTCAGAAATAATACATAGGACGCCTGGTATACAAAAGCCCGCGGGTGGGAGCGATGGAAAGGCAAGCGGTAGTGACCGGAGATACGCCCTGTACCTAGCCTGAAAGTAATCGCCGGGTGAGCGGCTAACAAGGAGTCAGCGGTAAGACCTGGGGCGCCGGTGCACACAGCCTGCAGATGGAAGTGCTCCGTGTGGAGGACCCGACGTACGTTTCGCAAAGGATTATGGTCGCTTATTCATGGGTTTCCTTTGCGAAACGTACGTCGGGTCCTCCACGCGGAGCACTTCCATCTGCAGGCTGTGTGCACCGGTGCCCCAGGTATTACCACTGACTCCTTGTTAGCCGCTCACCCGGCGATTACTTTCAGGCTAGGTACAGGGCGTATCTCCGGTCACTACCGCTTGCCTTTCCATCGCTCCCACCCGCGGGCTTTTGTATACCAGGCGTCCTATGTATTATTTCTGACCTTTATTGGTAGCCGTACATTCCTAATAAGATTACTAATAGATTACCTGACACTGGGCGCAATTCAGGTTACTTTTGCTCTGCTTACCCACTGTACTTCCTCTTTGTACTGTTTTAATTTTTATAACAATATAATTCCGTGTCACATGGAAATGTAAAAATTCCCTTTTTAACACTTTGTTTCAATAAAATGTATTTTTTAACTTTTTCACCTTTAAAACTCAGATATACAGTATATCACATTTTTATAAATATTTTATTATATCTTTTCATGGGACAACACTGAAGATCTGACACTTTAATGCAATGTAAAGTAGTCAGTGTCCAGCTTGTGTAACAGTGTAAATTTTGTGCCCTATAAATAACTCAATACACAGCCATTAATGGCAAAACTGCTGGTCACAAAAGTGAGTACACCCCATAAGTGAAAATTGCCAAATTGTGCACAATTAGCTATTTTCCCTCCCTGGTGTCATGTGCCTCATTAGTGTTACAAGGTCTCAGGTGTGGATGGGGAGCAGGTGATTTAAATTTGGTGTTATCCCTCACACACTGTCTCATACTGGTCACTTGAGTGTAACATGGCACCTCATGTAAAGAATTCCCTGTGGATCGGAAAAAATATTGTTTTCTCTACAAAATAGATGGCCGAGGCTATAAGAAGATTGCCAACACTCTGAAACTGAGATGCAGCATGGTGGCCAAGACCATACAGTGGTTTATCATGACAGGTTCCTTTCAGATCATACCCTTTTTTTTCTCTTTTTATATTGCTATAAGAAGATTGCCAACACTCTGAAACATTTGGTGTTATTGCTCACAACTCTCTCACTGGTCACTGGAAATTCAAATTGGCACCTCATGGCAAAGAATTCTCTGAGGATCTAAAAAAAAAATTTGTTGCTCTACATAAAGATGGCCTAGACTATAAGAAGATTGCCAACACCCTGAAACTGAGCTGCAGTCCAGTGACCAAGACCATACAGTGGTTTAACAAGACAGGGGCCACTTAGAACAACTTCTTTCAGCAAAAAAAGTTACTAAACCATCTCTGTCTCGTCAGGTCCTGGAGGTAACCACATACACCCAACCAGGTACCCCATGCTATGATGTTTAGGAACACTGAAATAACCCTCAGCAAAGATGTTCCTCAACATTACAGGAGTTCTGCAAGTTTCATATCCCACATTACAATTAGTTTGCATACTTTCCACACACAAAATCTTCCATAGTTGAAGAGTGGAGTGGATTTCTAATTTCATCAAAACATGGTGAATACACATTGATTTTTCTTACTGTTTGTGAACTACTAGCAGTGTTCTCCTCATTGTCTGATGCTCTCCTCTAAAAGACTCTGCTAAATCTTCCTTCAAAGAAAGTTTCTGCAAACTGAGCATTCATAAAAAGCCTTTCCCCAGCACTTCTTGCCTGAGCAATAAAGTTCTAAAAGTTCCCATTATGTGCATGTCCTCACTGACCTGGCTAGCTTCCTGACTGATACCTTGTCTGCTGCCTGCCCTGATCTAACACCTTTCACTCATATTATAAGATCTCTCCAGCCTTGATTTTCAGTCTGTTTGAAAATGAAGTTTGCCTATTGTTTTAGTACTATGAATAGGTCTTTTGTTGCACTTGGAGATGGTTCTTAGAATCTGTCAAAAACGTACCAACATAGAGAATTCCCTTTTTCCAGGTAGAACTAGTGCATATTGCACTTTTGTACAAATGTAGCAGCCGAACTTGGTTACACTTGGTTACACCTTGCAGTTTTGTAGTAAATTTTGCCTTCTTTTAGACAAAGGCAGGAGAAAGACACTTATAAACATACTGTTTCTTGCAGAGAACTCACATATTAAAGGGGTTGTAGAGCAAAAAGAAAGGTTCCCATGGGGTTTGGAGCTGTAAAAGTATCAAAGAGATGGTCACTTACCACCTACACTTTCCTGGATCCAGCACAACCTGCTTCATCGACTGTGCTGACACAGAAAGAGGACGAGTAACTTACGCACTGCCGGGGCCAGGGGTAGAACTCGTCACTGGCCCGTGGATGGTGGTGGTGGTTTGGGATGTCACAGTGGCCTTGCCCGGCTTCGTGGCCCCAGGGTGTCAATAAAAGATGGGGATGGGGATGTTGGGAGTAGTTGTCTTCCGTGACGCCACCTGTGGTATGCGGCTATGAGGTGGAGCCGCCACTGTGGGATGTCGCTCGCTTCTGGGGCTGATAGTGTGACGCAGCTCGGGTGTTCCGGGTCTCCATAGGTAGAGCTATGGCCCCAGTGTTACATCTCGTGGCTCTTCTGAGGCAAGGACTGAGGCAGTCTCCCATTCCTTGGCTGCCACGAGCACTCCTGCTCAGCAGCGCCGAAGGTCTGCCAGACTGCGCAGTGTGCAGGAGATACCTTCTCAGAGAGGCAGCAGAAGGGTGACACCTAGTGGTTCTCCTGTTACAAGGAGTGAAGCGGTCTCCCATTCCTGGCCTGCCGCAGACTCTCCTGCTCAGCGGCCCCGAAGGTCTGCGAGGCTGCGCAATGTGCAGAGGTTTACTGCTCAGGGAAGCAGTGAGATTCCCGTTATCTCTGCACATTGTGAGACCGAGGATCCCGCCTCTATTTCCCAGAGGCAGGAGGGTGACCATGTGCAATGCGTGGTGGGTCCTGATTCGCTCACTGACGTCACACGGCTTGATGACAAGGCTGGTGACGTGGTCAATCCTGACTGGCCAGGCTGGGACGTCGTGGACCCTGATTGGGTCAAGTCCGTCATCTCCGCCTCGCGCCCGCCCTCGGGTGGAGCTGCACCTCCTTAAAAGCTCCCCCTGCCATCATGGCGGCGCGCGACCGTCCTTCTATGTTTGGATGTCTGGCAGCGTGCTGCCACGCCACTGCTCAGGCATTACTGTCTCTTGTGGGCTTGGCCCTTGCTGCTCCGGCAGTACCTCGTTTGCAGGCCGTGTTCCTGCCTTGCTGCTCCGGCAGTACCCCCGTCAACAGGCCGTGTTCCTGTCCCAGGTGAGCTCCTCAAGTCTCCATTGGACTCACCTGCTTATTGAAAGCACACGTGCGTGGGCACCTCTGTGCTACCCTCGTGCCATATTCTCGTGACTTCCACTGGCACACGTGCGTGGGCACCTCTGTGCTTCCCCGTGCAACAGGTACACCGAGACGTGAGATCTGTGCCATACAACCCTCACGGGTTAGGGCAGATTGGTGTACATAGATCGTCTGTGACATTCCAGACGATCGCTAGCAGCAACCCGCTCACTCTTCACCCACCATAGCGGCGGTCCCTTACACCGCACAGTGGACCTTGACCGGCGGAAGCAGTCCATTTCCCATCTTGGCACGCTTCCCCGGGTCCCCCTCGTAACATTACGGTCGCGCCAAAGGTCTGGCTATGGCTGAAGAGCAGCAGCAGTTGCTGCGTTATGTGCAGCAGTTGGAGTCACGATTGGCAGCAGTGGAGCAGTCTTCCTCCGATAAGACTACTCTGACGACAGTCGCCACCCAGGCGGCTACCCAGGCTGTGCTATTGGGCGGAAGGTCTCCTCGCCTTGCGCTTCCAGAGCGCTTTAGCGGCAACAGCTCTGAGTGCCGTGGTTTTATAAACCAGGTTACCACCTACTTAGAGCTGTCCGCGACTCTTTACGCTACCGAGAAGGCGAAGGTAGCCTTCGTCCAGTCCCTGCTCACAGGGAGAGCGCTGAAGTGGTCCACGCCATTGTGGGAGCGCGGAGATCGTGTGGTGAATAACTTAGCAGCTTATCTTGGGGCCATGAGAATGGTGTTCCTCGGGCCTCAAGTCACCCACGATTCCGCGCTGCGCCTCCTACGACTTCGGCAAGGGTCTGCTTCAGTCGGGGACTTTGCTGTACACTTTAGGACACTGGCCGCAGAACTGGACTGGCCGGATAAGGTCCTTGTCCCTGTGTTTTGGGAGGGCCTGGCAGGGTTTGTCAAAGACGCACTGGCCACACGTGAGGTGCCTGCCACTTTAGAGTCCTTGATTCAGGTTGCCTCTCGCATAGACATCCGCCAGGCGGAGCGAAGGCTCGAGGTCTCTTCAGCACCCACGTCTTCTCGGCCTAAAAAGCGTCTGACTCCCGTCTTCCATCAGACAGGTCCCCCAGCCAGTCCTGTAGGCGACTCCGTGGAGTCAATGGAGGTGTCCAAGGTGGTCTCCTCTGCCCCAGGTTCTCGGTCTTGTGTCATCTGCTTTTCCTGTGGGCAGAGGGGACACATAGCTACCCGATGTCCCAAACCGTCGGGAAAAGACAGCGTCTAGTTTCTATCAGAGGGGGGACTCTAGACGCTACTTCTCCCTCTAGGTTGACTATCAGCGCCCAGTTGCAGTTCGGCACTACTCTCTTCTCTGCCCTGGCTTGCTTGGACTCAGGCGCTGAAGGCAATTTCATCTCGACCTCCCTGGCAACCCGATACTCAGTTCCCCTGGTTCTGTTGCCCAAGCCACTCAGGGTCCGGGTAGTCGACGGGTCCATACTACTCGATCCTATCACCCAGATCACCATCCCTCTCAGGATGGATGTACCACCGGGACACCATGAGCAGGTGTCCTTCCTGGTGCTTCCAGGGGGGACGGATGAGATCCTACTGGGCCTTCCCTGGTTGAGACAGCATGCTCCTATACTCAACTGGGCAACAGGGGAGATCTCATCCTGGGCAGGATCCTGTAGAGAGCACCTCGTGACTACCGAACCACCCGCTACCATTAGGTCGGTTGGGTCCTCAGGGAATACTGAGGGGCCGGGTTTACCGACACCTTATGAGGCCTACAGGGATGTCTTTTCCAAAAGGGCCGCAGATACTCTTCCTCCCCACCGGCCATATGATTGCCGAATAGACCTGAAGCCAGGCTCCGAGCCCCCTAGGGGCAGAGTGTATCCACTCTCTGCTCCAGAGACGGAGGCTATGTCCAAATATATTCAGGACAGCCTGGCGAAGGGGTTCATTCGCAAGTCTATTTCACCGGCTGGTGCAGGGTTCTTTTTTGTGCAGAAGAAGGAAGGGGATCTGCGCCCCTGTATCGATTACAGGGGATTAAATGCAATCACAATCAAGAACAAATACCCTTTGCCCCTCATTACTGAGCTATTTGATCGATTCCACGGGGCAAAGGTCTTCACAAAGCTGGATCTACGCGGGGCGTATAATCTAGTGCGAGTCCGAAAGGGCGATGAGTGGAAGACCGCCTTTAACACCAGGGACGGTCACTACGTGTATCTAGTAATGCCCTTCGGACTCTGCAATGCCCCCGCCGTATTTCAAGACTTTGTGAATGACATTTTCCGGGATTTGTATCTTTCCGTGGTTGCATACCTGGATGACATTCTTATCTTCTCCCCCGATCTTACCACCCATCGGAGGGATGTCATCCGAGTACTTAAGAGGCTCCGCACCCATTCGTTATATGCTAAGCTGGAAAAGTGCGTTTTTGAACAGGAATCCTTGCCGTTCCTGGGGTACATAGTGTCCAGTCAGGGGTTAGCAATGGATCCGGGGAAGTTGGAGACAGTGATGAACTGGCCTGAGCCCCGCTCGCTGAAGGCAATCCAGCGATTCTTGGGGTTTATCAATTATTATCGCCAGTTCATTCCCAACTTCTCGACGGTGGCAGCACCCATCATTGCCCTTACCCGCAAGGGCGCTAATCCCAAAGCATGGACACGGGAAACGGTAGAGGCATTTCACACTCTCAAAACTCACTTCTCCAGAGCTCCCATCCTTCATCGTCCAGACATCTCCAAACCCTTCCTACTGGAGGTAGACGCCTCTTCGGTCGGTGCAGGTGCAGTCCTGTACCAGAAAAACGAACGAGGAAGGAAACATCCGTGTTTCTTTTTCTCCAAGACCTTTTCTCCGGCCGAGAGGAACTACTCCATAGGGGATAGGGAGTTACTGGCGATGAAACTAGCATTCCAGGAATGGCGGCATCTCCTGGAGGGTGCGAAGCATCCATTTGAGGTTTTTTCTGACCACAAAAACCTCACATACCTCCAGACAGCACAACGCCTGAACCCAAGGCAGGCCCGTTGGTCTTTATTCTTCTCCCGGTTCCGCTTTATTATCCGCCACCTGGCCGGTGAGAAGAACGTACGGGCCGATGCCTTGTCACGTTGTATGGTTGTGTTGGAGGAGGACGAGGAGGAGCCTCGTCTTATACTACCCCCGGACAGCTTGAGGATGGTCACTCCCACTTCTTTGGACCAGGTGCCACCTGGCAAAACCCTCGTTCCCCCTGAACTACGGAACGAGGTGCTATCGTGGGCCCATGCCTCCAAGGTCGGGGGTCACTTCGGGGTCAAAAGGACCAGAGACCTGGTGACCAGGCATTATTGGTGGCCAAGACTACCCCAGGACATACAGGAATATGTGGGAGCCTGTATGTCGTGTGCTCGGAATAAGCCGTCCCGGCAGAGACCGGCAGGTCTTCTTCACCCACTGCCAGTGCCGGATCGTCCCTGGGAAGTGGTAGGGATGGACTTCCTGGGAGATCTGCCCAAATCAGCAGGGCACAGGGTCGTATGGGTCATCACGGACCACTTCTCTAAAATGGTCCACTTGGTGCCTCTCCCACGACTCCCGACGTCACGTGCTCTCGCCACCTTGTTCATTCGGCATGTATTTAGGTTGCATGGCATGCCTGACAAGGTGGTGAGCGACCGGGGTCCCCAGTTCGCGTCTCGCTTCTGGAGAGAGCTCTGTAAGCTCCTGCAGATAGAGCTGAACATCTCCTCCGCATACCATCCCGAGACCAATGGACTAGTGGAGAGGACTAATCAGACCTTGGTAACTTACCTCCGCCATTTTATATCCGCGCACCACGACAACTGGGCTAACCTCCTTCCTTGGGCCGAATTTGCCATTAACAATTCGGTCCATGAATCCTCTGGCCAGACTCCGTTCCTACTCAATAACGGACAACATCCCAGAATCCCGGTTCCGATGCCCATTACGTCACCCGATACTAGAGTGGAGGATTGGGCTACCAAGGCCCGGGAGATCTGGGATGACACCCAAGAGGCTCTTAAAAGGGCTAAAGACCGGATGGTGACAACGGCTGATGTTCGCCGCCGCCCTGCACCATCCTTCGCCCCTGGTGACCTAGTATGGCTGTCCTCTAAGAATGTTAACCTACGGGTACAGGCAGCCAAATTCGCCCCTAGGTATCTGGGTCCGTTTAAAGTACTACAGCAGGTAAACCCAGTGGCATACCGACTCCAGCTCCCTCCACGCTGGGCTATAGCCAACACCTTTCACGTGTCCCTCCTGAAACCCGTACGACTTAATAAATTCTCGGGGTCCCTGCCGGCTCAAACCGACTCCCCGTCCGACGACCCTGAGGTGGCAAAACTTGTGGAGACAAAAGTCATACAGGGCAAGAGGTACTACCTCGTGGAGTGGGCCGGCCGTGGTCCGGAGCATAGATCCTGGGAGTTGGAGGATCATATCCGCGCCCCGGGTTTGATAGCGGCCTTCGAGCACGGACAGGGGGGGGGCAATGTTACATCTCGTGGCTCTTCTGAGGCAAGGACTGAGGCAGTCTCCCATTCCTTGCCTGCCACGAGCACTCCTGCTCAGCAGCGCCGAAGGTCTGCCAGACTGCGCAGTGTGCAGGAGATACCTTCTCAGAGAGGCAGCAGAAGGGTGACACCTAGTGGTTCTCCTGTTACAAGGAGTGAAGCGGTCTCCCATTCCTGGCCTGCCGCAGACTCTCCTGCTCAGCGGCCCCGAAGGTCTGCGAGGCTGCGCAATGTGCAGAGGTTTACTGCTCAGGGAAGCAGTGAGATTCCCGTTATCTCTGCACATTGTGAGACCGAGGATCCCGCCTCTATTTCCCAGAGGCAGGAGGGTGACCATGTGCAATGCGTGGTGGGTCCTGATTCGCTCACTGACGTCACACGGCTTGATGACAAGGCTGGTGACGTGGTCAATCCTGACTGGCCAGGCTGGGACGTCGTGGACCCTGATTGGGTCAAGTCCATCATCTCCGCCTCGCGCCCGCCCTCGAGTGGAGCTGCACCTCCTTAAAAGCTCCCCCTGCCATCATGGCGGCGCGCGACCGTCCTATGTTTGGATGTCTGGCAGCGTGCTGCCACGCCACTGCTCAGGCATTACTGTCTCTTGTGGGCTTGGCCCTTGCTGCTCCGGCAGTACCTCGTTTGCAGGCCGTGTTCCTGCCTTGCTGCTCCGGCAGTACCCCCGTCAACAGGCCGTGTTCCTGTCCCAGGTGAGCTCCTCAAGTCTCCATTGGACTCACCTGCTTATTGAAAGCACACGTGCGTGGGCACCTCTGTGCTACCCTCGTGCCATATTCTCGTGACTTCCACTGGCACACGTGCGTGGGCACCTCTGTGCTTCCCCGTGCAACAGGTACACCGAGACGTGAGATCTGTGCCATACAACCCTCACGGGTTAGGGCAGATCGGTGTACATAGATCGTCTGTGACATTCCAGACGATCGCTAGCAGCAACCCGCTCACTCTTCACCCACCATAGCGGCGGTCCCTTACACCGCACAGTGGACCTTGACCGGCGGAAGCAGTCCATTTCCCATCTTGGCACGCTTCCCCTGGTCCCCCTCGTAACACCCCAGGGAGGAGTCTATAGCCTGTAGTCTATAGCGCCGGAGCGCAGGGGCGACGGCGCCAGCAATGACAGGGATGACACAGGGTCTGCAGTTCAAGTTCTTTACTCACTGTCAGGTTATCGCCCCTGGAATGCCGGTTTTCAACAAGATGGGCTCCAGACCATCCCGTATAATTCGGAAGCCAGTGCCGGTGTTGTGGGTGGTGGGCCCTTCCTCCTTGACCGTTTTCAAAATGGGTCCCCTTGGCTTAAAGCTACATAGGGTCCCCTCTCTGTGGTGTTTAAGTAAGGTCAGTGCGAGTCCGTTGATGGGCCGCCTTATGGTCACAAATCCTGGCTCTATATGCTGCTTTACCCCGGGCACTGTTGTGGACTAGAATACTTGAAATCCTCTGCCCGGCAGAATTATTAAAGGACTTGAAGTTCCCCTTAATCTATGGCTCTGCACCCCGTCTGCGCTGGTCCTGGGGGAACTGACTCTGTATCCCCTCAGCAGCCATGTTCTTGATCCGTGCCTCTTGAGAACTTTGTCCCACCAGGTCCACCGTTATTGCTGTCTGCTTGTTTGGAACTGCACTCCACCAGCCTGTGTCTGTCTCAAGCCGGCTCCTAACTCCAACTCACTGTCTTCACTCCTTTCCCACCCCAGACATCACCCCTCCCCCTCCCGGGTCCCTAGACTAGTTGGTGGGAAGGCCCTTACCATTAGGCGCCATCCATGTGACCCGACCCTTGCCTGGTCCCCAGTTGGAAAAGGGCAATGGTGTGTATGTGTAGATGAGTGGTGTGGAACCAGCACTGACCTCCTTCAAACCCGGGATGAATACTGCACCTTAAGTCAGGTGCAGTACCCTGTGGCACTTGAAGCCTCAGGGGCACCAAATAACCATTCCATGAGTACCTGGACTGCGGTATCCTGTTATTGGCAGACGTAGTAATGTTAGTTGAGTAGCACACCATCAGGTGTTATTCTGATGATGAGTTGCTCAAGTCACCTGACCTCTGCAGTCAATCCCCCGCTGCAGTGGTCCTGCTGCTGGTGAAACATTCATGTTTCCTGCTTCTGTGTGAGCACAGACCATGGAGAAGACTGTACAGGATCTAGATGAGTGCTGGAAAGGTGAGTATCACTTTGGGTTGTTTTTTTTTTTTACCTCCCAGTCTCTTGAGAACTTTGTTTTTTGCCCAGTTAATGCTTTAACATGAAACTGATCCAGGTATTAACTTAGAGAAAGGAATGTAACAAATGGAAGGATGTGGGTATTCTTGTACTCTTAATGGTGGCAGAATGAAATGGGGATTGTCCTTTAACCACTTGCGTTGCAGCCAATGTGTCAGGAGGACCATATATAAAGGTCTTCAGATATAGGATTGAATGAGAATATATTATTGAAGGTATGTTCTTCTTTGTTGATTGTTGTTGATATTTTTCTTTTACAAATAACACATCAATCACCATAAATAAGGAAATTAGAACTACTTTCAAAAACACTGATCAACGCAAAAAAATCATCAGCAAAGGTAATATGTCTGTTTTATGTAGTTTGATTTGCTGATTCTAAAAATATTCTTAGTTTTGCTCTATCACATAAATTTTCTGAGATAGAAGTATTTTTGTTATTACGTTATTTCTGCATTTTCAATTTATGCTATGTGATCTACTCAAGTCGTTCAAATTGTCTTCGTGACTGGTTGAATATGAGGAAAGTGGCTATGCCATTTGCTGTTCCCATGATTTGGACAGAACCCAAAAATCATAGTGATGACTTCTTCTTTTGTTTTGTCAAACTGAAGGGCTTTTCTACAAAGAACAAATATAAGATTAATTACCATGAACTTAAATCTGCGAATAGGCTAGTTCAACATGATGGTACCTTGCCAGTTCCTGTACCACCGTTTTCTGGATTGGATGAAAATGAAGTAGAAAATGAAGTAGAATATGAAGACTATGGAGCTGAAGCTACTGACGAAGACATGGAGACCTCACGTCAAGATGAATACGTAACTAATGGAACAGCCAGAACGCTTTACTCAACATAGATTAAATGATCTCATCAGAGACCTTTCATTGTCAAAAGATAAAGCTGAACTTCTTGCATCTAGGTGGACGTCCAGGCAAAATATCAGAGTCAACAAGTCGGCTTATCACAACATCAGTTCTAGCGTGACAAAAACAGCAGTGGAGGTGGCTCGTAGGCTTCGTAATAGTCAGATCACAGACATCCATGCTGTGCACTGTGTGATGCACATTACACTCTGGAATGTTAGCCCAAAAAAAGGTGAAGAAGCCTCAAGTTCAATATCATCATAAGAAGCGCCAGCTGCAAGAAAAGCACAAAAAGTGGGCAGTAAAAGATTGGAAACAGGTGATTTGAACCAATGAGACAAAAGTCAATAGGTTAGGCTCTGATGGGTGCAAGGTCTGGAGGAAACGAAGGAAAAGGAGGCTAATGGATCAGAAAATTGAAGGAACTGTCAAGTTTAGAGAAGGAAGCCTGATGATATGGGGTTATATCACAGCCAAAGGCATTGATACTTGACCAGGATACATGGTGGCCTCAATGCTGAGCTATTTGTGAGTGTTCTCTAAAATAAGTTACTTCGTATTCTCAAGTACTTTGGGTATGAAAAAGACGACAAAGTGTTCCAGCAGCACAAGGACCCAAAACATAGAGATGGGCGAAGAAATAGTTCAATGACAATGAAGTAGAGGTGCTGGATTAGCCCGCACTTCTCCCGACCTCAACCTAATCAAACACTTGTGGGTAGAGTTGAAGAAAAAGCTGTATACATATTCAAGTGAGTTGACCAGTATGCACCAACATTCGGAATATTTCGATTAGACCTGAAATCAGATTTCAGTCCAGACATGTTTGATTCTGAACAAGAGCATGCCCAGAAGGAATCAGGCAGTGTTGAAAGCCAAAGGTGGATTTAAATAATACTAACAAAATTATAAAAATGTAAGTTTACAAGTTAAGAAGAAAAACAGTAACAATGCAATGACATGACAAGAACCTGCATAACTAATCATATTCTAAATAGATGGAAGTCAAACATATGATTGAGATAGCCAAGGTGATTGTCTATAAAATGAAGGTCGTCTCACACTCAAAGCTGTAGTGGATGGTGAGATATTGAGCCTGAAAGTCAAAGGTTCATAAGTTTGTTACCAGGGATGATCGAATACCTCAAATATTCGGCTTCGTGAATATTCGACGAATAACTCGCAGCTATGCGAATATTCGATGCGCCATGTAACTCTATGGGAAGCCCGAATAGTTCCAAATAGTTGTTATTCGGGTTTCCCATAGACTTACATTGTGCATTGAATATTCGCGAATAGTCGAATAGTGGTGACCTATTCGGCAAATATTCGCGAAGCCAAATATTTGAGGTATTCGATCATCCCTAATTGTTACCCTTTTGCTTTTCACTCTATAATATTATGTACATTTTGGCTACAATAATTATTTTTTTGTTTTGTGCAAAATCCATATATACGATGGTTAAAAATAGAAGTATTTTTTCAGTGCGTAAGAAAATATAAGAATCAGTCACTGGATTTCAAAAACATTTCATAAACTCAAATTTTACATGCCTATTTTCTGGTATAAAACAAAAGTTACACATATTGAAGCACAGAATATTTTTGCAAAATTGGTAACTTTTTACACTTCTTGCCACTTTACAAAAAAGCCAATGAATAGCGGGTGAAGTAAAGAGGGAGGGGAAAGAGGTTAGCAGAAGTCAGACGGATAAATTAAAACTTGTGCCTACAATTGCAGCAAATTGTATTTAAAAAAATTACACCTGTCAACAGCAGCATGGAATTGGGGAAAATTTACTTAAACCAACATTTCAAATTAGCAGTTATTTTGGCCATATGTGCGCCAGTCTGTTTCCTGTCATTGATGCTAATTTCTTGTGTAAATTTCAGCAAGTCTATTGGACTAATAGTGGTTCTGACCCCTTTTCCCTAACCACTTCCACTTTACTTGCATCTCTCAATACAGTTGGTGTATCTTACTCCTTTTGGAGCATATAACACTGTGGAAGTATCTATAGCAGACAGCAGATGTCCTGTTAATTGTTAAAATTTATTAATACTGTACAATGTGACCTCTTTGGTTTGTGTGTGAGTTTCTCCAATAATCCTCCATGTTGTATGACTATAAGGTTGGGGCCACAAGGGCATTAATGCAAATGAATCACATGATACTCAGCTCCCGCTCTGCTGGAGTGTAAGCTGAGTGTCATGCGACTGTCAAGCCACTGTGATGCGATCCTACGATCGCAGCACAGCCGTGGAGGACTGGGCGGACTGTTATGATCTAGTGACCGAGGAGGATCAAAAGAGCAATAACTCGGAAACCCAGAAAATAACCAGAGTAGCTGGAAACTTAATAGACTGCAGACCTAACACTGACACACAACTAGAAGTAGCTGTGGGACGAGCCTATGATGACCTAGTCGTCTCGACACAGCCGGAGAACTAAATATTCTAACAGAGAAATTTAGAAAAGCTAATCTGCCTTGGAGTAGTCCCCAAAGATATAGATAGCCCCCCACATGTAAAAATTATGGTAATATAGGAAAACACAATACATACCTAGAGAACAGATTCAGCAAAGATGAGGCCCAAACTATCTGCATAGGACAGAATAGGAAAGCGCACTGACTGCAGCCGTAAAAACCCTAATAAATACCAGCATGCCTGACATGGAAAAATACTGAGCCTAAACAGGCTCTCCCTCGCTATAGAGGACTCTGATATTACTGGGATCCAAGAAAAACACTGATCTAGAGAGGGGACTGAATATTGTACCAAGCATGACAACTCAATACATAACAGAACATGAAGCAAGGTACACAGATACTCCCAGCAGGGAATAATCCAATACCACCAAGAACTCCACACAGGCAAAATAACAAAGTGAAAGCCAAAAGCAAAAGTACAAAGACAAACTTATCTGAGAAGAGTTCTGGTAGACACAGAGAAAAGGGCTGGTTTCAGGATGTCCTTAGCACACAGGAAATACAATTGAGCACCGACAAGGAACAAAAGGAAGCTACACAGTTATATAGGTCCAAACCAAATGGCCTGATTGGAAATCCTACTCAGCTGTCTAGTTCCCATTTAGCAACAAAAATGCACTACCAGCACTGACCACAAGAAGGAGCCGCAAACTGGAATCCAATTCAAATGCATTCACAACAGCGGACACTGCGGTAGGAGAGGGAGGTATTAATCTACCTATCTCCTGTATTATAAACTGCTGCAATTCGCACACTGCACTTGCATTACACCGGTGTAATGCGGGTGCAATTAAATGTTTCTCTCTCACCCATAGACTTGTATGGGTGCGAGTGAATACGGATCGGATTGCACCCCCACATGCTGCGATTTTTTTCTTGGTCAGATTAGGGCTGAGAAAAAAAACGCTGGGAGCGGCCCCATAGAGTAACATGGGTCCAAGTGATATGCGATTATTTATTGCATTCCTCTCGCTCCGTTTTACTCGCCGTGTGTGTTGACCCTGATGGTTGCTGTATGACCCAAGTAAATCAGTTTAATATCCCACAATGTCTGAGTTCAGGATGACTCTGCTGAAAGCTAAAATCTGCAAACATTCCAGCACAAATGAATTTCAGTTTGCCATATGAAATGCCATTTTTAGTGAATCTCCCCAATGTCTTGTCTTACTTTTGTAATAGTTCTGCAAGTTTGAGAAGGGACCTGTTTATGTCATCCTGAACATGATTCTATAAAATGAATCCAAATAGCTTCCTATTAAATGAACTACATTGAGTCGTAATACTCCAGGTCTTAGATCATTACCTGGTTTAAACATTTCTGTGCTCTAATCATGTGCATAAAACCATGTTTATTTCTGGAGATGTGTGGGAGTTTATATTCTCGCGCACAGATAAGTCTATAAGCTGCATGCTGTTTTCGAAGGGGTTCTGTAAGCAATGCTTCCCATTAGTGTTATTTTTTTTTCTTTTTCAGCTTTGAATCCCTCTCTGTGTTTTTGAGAGCTGAAATTATTGGATCATCTGGCAAATGCTGAACTTTGCACAGAGTCCTTATAGAGCATGAACAAATAGTGCAAAATGAATAGTATTTGTCAGTCGCTTCCCAGAAATCATTGAGACACCAGTCACTTTTGTTCTCAAAATAGTCAGTTAATGCAATACAATGGAGTTAGGTAATCCATGCTATAGTTTGAGGGGGAGGGGGGATTTATTATTAAAAAACAACTTTTAGAAATTTTTAACTAGTGGCTTCAATATCGCACCAAAGATGATTCCCTTAGTTTCGTCAAAGCTTAAACCATAACTTCTTAGCATTTTTATGCTGTGATACCACTGTCCAGAACAGAGTTATGCTGCAGCCCCCCAACTGGTCATAGTTCATATGGAGCGCCTGGTCCCAATGCGGCACCCCTGCGCGCTCTCGATCCCAGGCCCCGGTGGGGTCACCGCTCTTCTCACCTGCCCGGCGGTTCCATGCGCCCTGTTCCTTCCCCAGGGTCTGCCACGGCCTCCTCCTGTTTCCAGGCCACGCGCAAGCCTTCTGTGAGTGTCCAAAGGGTGCACACGCTGCCAAGCCCCCTTTCTTAAAGGGCCAGCGTCAAATTACCCGCAAATGATCCCTAAGGTCACCTATTATCCTAAAAGTATTTAAGACTGTCTCCCCTTAGGGGAGGCGCCTGAGCAACATTGCCTATTCCTTTAGTGCATTGCTACTTCTCAGGTCCCATTACGCTACTGTGTCTAGTTCAGTTTGTCGTGTCCTAGTACCAGTCTCGTGTCACTAAACTGTGTCTCATCCTAGAGACTGCTCACTCCCATCACCTCTGTGCGGCCACATCTGAACCACCACCTCCATTCTGCCACGTCTGAACCACCACCTACGTGCTGCCATGTCTGAGCTTCCACTTCTGTGCTGCCAAGTCCAAGTTACCACCTTCATGCTGCCACATTCGAGCACACCCGCTCCAGACATTTAGAGACTAACCAGTCCGTCAGAGCCGACCTCCACTGGTCCTGGCAGTCTGTAATACTTATTATATGTTCTGAGGATTTCGATAGCGTAGGGCAATGACAATCAGAGACGAGTTCTGGGTACAAGATGTTTTATAACATGTAACCACGGTAGATACACAACAGAACAAACACAGTAACACAATAACACATGTAATACCTTCCCGAATCGGAGCGGAGGGAATTCCCGGGGCCACGCACCGGACTCCCCCAGGGAGACCACCAGAGCGAACCCCTATACAGGGACTGTCCGGCAATCACCCCGGAAGGCCTAAATGCGCAGCAGCCGGGACACAAGGGGCAAGCGGTAAAGTCCAGGAGTGTCCGTACGGGATGATTGTCCAGAGTGGTTACGAACCGGAGAGAACCAGGCAGAGTGCTGACCGAAGATGGCAGACGGAATCCGGGCACAGCTTTGAAGAAACCGGGTATGGTCCAGAGTCGGTCGGTAGTCTTTAGGAGGTTCCAGAGGCAATCAGGATTAGCAGCAGCAAAGCAGGAGCACACAGCAAGCAGTATACTCAGGCACTGGACTGGGCTGAGAGGCGGCCTTTTAAGCAGCTGGACAGGAAGTAGGGCAACAGAACCTTAAACTCCATGTTAACTGAGGGCAAGCTCATTCAAAAGAGAACTGGAAAACCTGGAAACCTGACATTACTCCCCCCCCCAGAGACGGCCTCAGGACGGATCAGGGCCCGGCTTGTCCGGGAACCGTCGATGAAACTGAGCGATCTTCCGGGGTGCCCGAATGTTACCCACCGGTTCCCAGGAATCGTCCTCGGGGGCGTACCCCTGCCAACGTACCAGATATTGAAGCCGACGACGATGGAGCCGGGAGTCAATAATGTCCTCAACCACGAACTGCTCCTCGCCGTCGACCATCACAGGCGGAGGAGGAGGCACAACACGACCACGAAACGTATTAGGGGAGACAGGTTTGAGGAGAAACACATGAAAGACCGGGTGTACCTTTAGATGGTGCGGCAACCGTAGCCGACAGGCCACAGGGCTCACGATCCCGGTGATCTTAAATGGACCGATGAATTTTTGTCCCAGCTTCTGCGAAGGAACACCCAATCTCAGGTTTTTGGTGGACAACCATACAGAGTCCCCTACCTTGTACATGGGTGCCGGTTTCCGGTGAGTGTCGGCCGACCTCTTGTAACGCTCCTGGGCCGTAGCCACAGTGTCCTTCAGAACCTCCAGATTTTGTCGTAGCTCTGTCAATCTGTCCTCCACCGCTGGCACCGAAACCGCAACCGGTGACCTAGGCAAAACATTCGGATGGTAACCCAAGTTAGCGAAAAAGGGCGTTACCTTAGTGGAGCTGCTCTGAGTGTTGTTATATGAGAACTCCGCCAACGGAAGCATCTTCAACCAATCGTCTTGGAGATGGCTGACATAACATCGAAGGTATTGTTCCAGGGTTTGATTCGTCCGTTCGGTTTGCCCATTCGTCTGAGGATGGTATGCAGAAGACAAACAGACATCAATCTGGAGTGCCGTACAAAACCCCTTCCAGAATCTAGACGTGAACTGCACGCCCCGGTCAGAGATGATCTCGTCTGGTACCCCATGCAATCGGAATACATTCTGGATAACCAAATCCACTGTCTCTGCGGCTGAGGGAAGACCGGTACACGGAATGAAGTGAGCAGCTTTAGTCAATCGATCTACCACCACTAAAATGGTATTGTGTCCGCATGAGACTGGCAACTCCACAATAAAATCCATGGAGATAGACCCCCAAGGGCGAGATGGCACGGGTAACGGTTGGAGGAGTCCCGTAGGAGCCACACGAGGGACCTTGCACCGGGCACAAACCACACATGAGTGGACATAGTCCTTCACATCCTTTAAACAAGTAGGCCACCAGAAAAAACGGCTCAGAAATTCTTGCGTCTTCTGTACCCCCCTATGACCAGCCAACACGGAGTCATGGACCAACTTGAGAACCCGAAGTCTTACGGCCTCCGGGACATAAATGCGTCGCTCTCTCAACCACACACCATTCCGAAGAACAAGAGTTACATCATTCGGGGGGGCAGCAAGAAATACGTCA
Organism: Anomaloglossus baeobatrachus; assembly: GCF_048569485.1. Taxonomy (NCBI): domain Eukaryota; kingdom Metazoa; phylum Chordata; class Amphibia; order Anura; family Aromobatidae; genus Anomaloglossus; species Anomaloglossus baeobatrachus. Next base: position 185,526,928 of record NC_134360.1, on the reverse strand, counting down.
CCATCATAGGCCAGCTTGATGTCCTTCCACAAGTCCTGGTCCTGGAGTACTCCAACGAAATTGGCATCCGATAACACGGTCTGAGACGGGGTTCCAGGCACGGAGTCCACGGCGTGGATTCGGGACAAGGCATCGGCTTTCCCATTACGTGAACCTGGACGGTATGTAACGACAAAATTGAACTGGTTAAGGAATAGGCTCCAACGGGCTTGCCGTGGAGACAGGCACCTGGCAGACTTAAGAAATTCCAGATTACGATGATCCGTGAGTACTATCACTTGCTGCGCGGCTCCCTGTAAGTGGTGTCTCCATTCCTTGAAAGCGGAAATAATCGCCAATAATTCCTTGTCCGCAATGTCGTAGTTCCTTTCTGCAGGGGACAACCGGCGGGAAAAGAAGGCACACGGATGCAAGAGACTCTTGTCCCCGGTCCTTTGAGAAAGAATGGCCCCTAATGCATAGTCGGAAGCGTCGACCTCCACGATAAAGGGAAGTGCGGGATTCGGATGGACTAATATTGGCGCTGAGGTAAAACATACCTTGAGACGATGGAATGCTTCCTGGGCCTGGGCGGACCACACAAACTTCTGTCCTTTCTTGGTTAACAGAGTGATGGGACGGACAATCTCTGAAAAGTTACGGATAAAGCGTCGGTAAAAGTTGGCAAAACCGACAAAGCGTTGTACCTCCTTGATGTTTCCCGGTTCCGGCCAGTCCAGAATGGCTTGTATCTTGCTAGATTCCATGTTTAGTCCCTGAGGAGAGATGACATAATCTAAGAATTGTATTTGTGAGCAGTGGAACTCGCATTTCTCCAGCTTAATGTACAGGTGGTTTTCCCTCAGACGGGTAAGTACGGTCTTGACGTGCTCCTGGTGTTCCTGTAGAGAATCAGAAAAGATTAGGATATCGTCCAGATAGATCACCATGAATTGGTCCATGATATCCCTAAAAATATCGTTAACTAGATGTTGAAATGCCGCGGGAGCGTTACAAAGTCCAAAAGGCATCCCTAGGTACTCAAAATGTCCGTACCGACATCGGAACGCGGTCTTCCACTCGTCTCCGGGACGTATACGAAGCAGATTATATGCCCCACGGAGGTCCAATTTGGTGAATATATTTGCCTGTTGGACCCTCTCCAATAGCTCAGGAATCAACGGTAACGGATACCGGTTCCGGATGGTTATTTTATTCAGTTCCCGGTAGTCAATACAGGGTCTCAGAGTCCCCTCCTTCTTTTTCACGAAAAAGATGGGTGCCCCTGCGGGTGAGGTAGACGGACGAATAAATCCCTTGGCTAGGCTTTCATCAATGTACTCTTTTAGCGCTCCTAGCTCAGGTGCCGCCAACGGGTAGACATGACCAAACGGAATCTCCGCCCCTGGGAGTAAGTCTATGGGGCAATCATACGGTCTATGCGGGGGAAGTCGGTCGGCTTTTCTTTTGTCGCATATATCAGCGAAGTCACGGTAAACCGGGGGTAAAACAGGTACCTGTACAGTGCTCTCCGTATTTGGTGGTACTGGAACCGGAACAGTTGGACTAATGGTCGGAATATTCTGCGGTGGGAAGGATATTTCCTTAGTTTCCCAATCGATGACCGGATTTGTAGACCGTAGCCACGGAATACCTAAAATAATCGGAAAATGAGGAGATGAAATTAGCATGAAAACAAGGGTCTCCTGCTGACCTGGCTTCATGACGCATTCTAGAGGTACGGTTTCCCGATCGACTGGTCCAGAGGTTAACGGAGATCCGTCTACCGTCTCCATGGTAACCGGTGAGGATCTTTGCTGAGTCCGGATACCGTGTTTCCTGGCAAAAGAAGAGTCCATGAAATTTCCCCCTGCCCCAGAGTCTATCATTGCAGAGGTAGGAATTAGTTGTCCCTCCCACCGGATCTGAATGGGGAGTGAACAATGGGTATATTTCCCTTCTGAGTCCTTCGGTGAGGTAGACATTACAGTCAAGGGAAATACCGCATCCAAGTGTCCACTTGCCTCAGAGATATCGGACTCTGCGTCCGTGTTGTCACACTCTGCCATGGCTGCCAATACCTTATTTGGGCGATTCGGACGTTTCGGGCAGTCGATCAAGAAATGGTCCGATTGACCGCAATAGAAACACAAACGCTCACGGAGCCGGTGTTCACGACGTTCGTTGGTCTCTCGTTTTTGCAGAGAGTCCACTTGCATAGGAACGTCCTCGGCCTCCCGTGGCGTCCTGAGAGCGGGTTCTCTGGAAGGAAACGCAATATTGTTTACACGGTTTACAGCTGCCCATTTTTCCTGTCTACGTTCCGTCAAACGGGTATCAATGCGCACACAGTGCTGGAGAAACAGTTCAAAATCCCCTGGAGATTCGGAACGGGCTAACTCGTCCTTGATGGTACCGGACAAACCTTTTCTGAAAACAGACAATAATGCATTGTTTCCCCAGTCGGTGTCTACCACTAACCTCTTGAACTCAGTGGCGTATTCAACGACAGAACGCTTTCCCTGACGTAAGGAAAGGAGAGCCGATTCAGCGGTAGCACGGCGATTCGGATCATCAAACATTTGCGCCATTGCGTTAAGAAAGTCATCTAGGTGATTTAAACGGATGTCCCGATTCTCTATCATAGGATTAGCCCAAGCCAGTGCTCGTGAGGTTAATAACATGATGATACATAACACCTTTGACCGGTCAGAACGGTAATAATCAGCATGTACATCGAAAAACAGTATACATTGGTTAACAAATCCACGGAACTGACTACGATCACCATTGAAACGGAATGGGGGTAACCTAGGCATACCGGCAGCTGATACGGACGTAGTGGGGACGGCTTCCTGAGCCTCCACTCTGACTTGCAAATCCTGTATAGCCGGACCCAGTACCTGGTGATCATGGCCCAGCTGTGCCTCCACATCTCTAAGTTTATTCTGCACCGCCTCCATCTCCTGCTGCAGGGAGTTAATCATGGAGAACAGCTGATCTACTCGTGTCTCAGTCATTGCCCCAGCGAAATCCTCTTATGGCCTGAGTATAATGTAATACTTATTATATGTTCTGAGGATTTCGATAGCGTAGGGCAATGACAATCAGAGACGAGTTCTGGGTACAAGATGTTTTATAACATGTAACCACGGTAGATACACAACAGAACAAACACAGTAACACAATAACACATGTAATACCTTCCCGAATCGGAGCGGAGGGAATTCCCGGGGCCACGCACCGGACTCCCCCAGGGAGACCACCAGAGTGAACCCCTATACAGGGACTGTCCGGCAATCACCCCGGAAGGCCTAAATGCGCAGCAGCCGGGACACAAGGGGCAAGCGGTAAAGTCCAGGAGTGTCCGTACGGGATGATTGTCCAGAGTGGTTACGAATCGGAGAGAACCAGGCAGAGTGCTGACCGAAGATGGCAGACGGAATCCGGGCACAGCTTTGAAGAAACCGGGTATGGTCCAGAGTCGGTCGGTAGTCTTTAGGAGGTTCCAGAGGCAATCAGGATTAGCAGCAGCAAAGCAGGAGCACACAGCAAGCAGTATACTCAGGCACTGGACTGGGCTGAGAGGCGGCCTTTTAAGCAGCTGGACAGGAAGTAGGGCAACAGAACCTTAAACTCCATGTTAACTGAGGGCAAGCTCATTCAAAAGAGAACTGGAAAACCTGGAAACCTGACACAGTCATGCATTTAGGTCCTCTGGGGCTGCGCTTGTGTGTCGCCCAGGGCTATAGGATACTCGGTCCCGGACAGTGTACTATTGGGATGTGTCACTGGGTGGCTGTTGCCCAGTTCCATGACCCTGGGGTCACTTTTAAAAGGGATTTACATACAAGGGAATGTTTATGCCGCCCGTGACACCACTTGTGGGTTACGGTTATGGTGATGGAATCGCCGCCGCACAGTCATTCCACTGGGGCTGATGTGATGGTAGCTTGGGTGTTGGGCCCTCCGAACTAGGGCCGGGGCCCCAGGGGGTTAGGTGTAGGAGTTGGGCGCAGAAAGAAGACTAGTCCACATATGGGTTACTGTTTAACTCGTTCTCTTTACTCACTGTAGTTGGTAACTGGTACCTGGAGGAAGGCTGGTGTTCACCTCTGGTTCCCTTAGTCCCAGTGCCTGTTGGTGACCTGGTGGCCTCTTTCCCCTGCACCTTTCTCAAGTTGGTGTGTCCCCTTGGAGCGACTTGGGGTCCCCTCCTGTTTGTCTCTCAGTCTCTGGTCCATACGACGGCAGTGTGAACCCTGTAGCGATGGTGTTTGGTTCCGATCCTTGGCTCTCCCGTTACTGCTGGTGCCCCCCCGGACTTTTAAGGTCAGTGAGGTCCTGGATGGTCCCCTCAGTGTGCAGATTTTATCAGGTGTGCCTGGAGAATTTGCCTGACCTAGGGCTCTGTACCCCGTCAGTGCTATGGTTCTGGGAGTACTTCACCGTGCTCCTCCGGCAACCACACGCCTGGGCCCTTAGGTCCCCGTTACACTCCCCGTGTCAGAGCAGTTGCGTCCATCTCCTCTCACTTCCTACTACTCTCTCCTAATGATTGTCCCCTCCCACCTGGTCATTGTCTAGTGGACTGGATCGACTCCACCCCTGGGTGGCCATCCATTCGGTCCATGTCTAGTCTGTCACCAGTCTGTGTGGATGGGGGAAAACTGGGATTTTAGTGTGTTTTGCTGTTACAGGCACTGGTCTTCCAGGTCCCTGGGGGTAGGCCCTGCATCTTTGGATGGATGCAGTACCTTGTAGTGCCCTGATGGGTTCAGGGGCGCTACATTCCCCCTTGGTTACTTCCATCACATCCTTGGGCTGCAAAGGGTAACACAGGTTAAGATTTTTTTTAATATAGAATTTTTAAAACATTTAACATTCTTCCCTTGCAGGGGAGACACTTTCTTAAACATTTCAAACTGGAGTACCCCTCCCATCAACCACCACCCAAAGGTCCTGGTCCCAAAACCCCTAGGAGGAAGGTCACCGGTTTCCATGGTGACCGGATCTTGGCCGCCTCTGCCGCAGACCCTAACTGCAACCTTTTCCTCTCCTTACTGGTGGAGTCAATGAGGGTTCCTTTTTGGCAAAGTTGTACTGTGGTATTGGCACAACTCGTGCAACTTATTCACAGGTAAAGTTTTTGACTGCTGCCAGTCCTGCAGTCTGGGTCCATTTTTATTTGCAAACATTATTCAAAACTGGTTAAAGGCAACGTCACTCAACATTTTTCAGGCATTATAACTCTATTTACATAAGGACACCATTTTACACATTTTCTGTGAACACTTACTGTATTACTCTGTATCTAAGTGGGGGCTGACCAAAATTGCTACGAGTAAATCTGCGTAACCCTGGTGTCTCAGCTGCTCCCTGTTGTGTTCTGGTGTCTACTGCAAGTGTCTCACTAGTGTTTGTGGTAAACTAGGTAATTGTCTGCGTCTTCTTGGTGAACTGACAGATCCATTTTTTGTAGCTTCTTCCACTGGTTGTGGGAACGTGATGACTGGCACTATTATTGCTCCATTGTACTGAGGCCAATTCTCTGGAAATTCTCCAAGTATTGTGTGTATCACCTTCTCTTTCTTCTCTAGTACTTGAGGTGTACGTGGTACTTCTCCTCTTAGTTTCAATGGTTCTGGGAATTTCTTCAACTGATCTCTTGAGACTGTGGCTAAAGTTTTCCCATTGTCTTTGCTGATTAAGCAAGTTTTCTTGTTGTCAGAATTAGAAGATAGCACTGTGTAAGGTTCTGTTTCCCACTGATCATCGAGTTTGTGGACTCTTCTTTTTCTCTTTAGAACTATTGCTCCTGTTAAGGAAACAGCTTGTGCATTTTTGTTGTAGTCCTCTTGTTTTTCTCGACTTTGATTTAATCTATTTTCAACACACTCTTGTATTTTGTATGTACTGTGCTTGATGATTAGCATCCCAGTCTGCACCTGATGAATCTATTTCTGGCATGACAACTCCCATTTTTCAGCTTCAAATGCAGAACCTTGATCTGTTAATACCTGTTCTGGGTATCCATGAGGTCTACAGAGGTAAGCTTGAAAGGCGCTTGCTGCTGTTCTCGCTGTCAAGTCCTTTACTGGTACGACTGTAATGATGAGCCAGGGGCGCCTCTGGCCTTGTAGTCGTGGCCCTTGAGGATTGACTTACCCCTGGCTCCACCATTACTTGAAAACCGGGCTCTTCTCTTGTGGGGCAGTGTGTGACGGCGCCTTCGCCGGATGATGCACAAACAGTCTTTAGGCAAAAGCTGGTTATAATAAAAGATGACATTTATTTGCACAATACAATCCGGTCAGCAGAATCCGGCACTTTCTGTGGAGCTGGGGACAACCTGCCCAAATGCGCCCTCTGGTGGGGATATGCCCTGGGTACTCCGCTTCTCCGGGCTCCCACTCCTAGGTCAAGCACACACCGGACCCACACCAGCGGTTTCAGACCTTGAGGTTACGTTCCCCTCCGTTGCTCCGGCGTCCCCTGGTGTTCCGCTCACACACACTGCCACCGATGTTCACACACTGCTGTCCCGGATCCCTCTTCTCTCCACACACACAGACCTTCCCTAGACATCCAGCCGACTCCTCCTTCCCTGGTGGCAACAGCCGTCCCACCCGGCCACTAGGGGGTGCCCTAACACTAGACATCAATATCAACAGACATTTTTATTAACAACATTTCCGGTCCTTTAGTAGGGGTTATGAGCACCCACTACATGCCTCCCCTCTTAAAATCCGAGCCTCCTGGCACGGCTCTTCTTTAAAATACACATAACATGAGAAAACCTTTAGTCTAGTTCACAACAACAGAGGCACCAGTTTAGCACCCGGCAGCTCAGCAGCGCTCCCGATCTTTAGGTGGCGCCCGGAGACGCAGCAGCGCTCCCGGTCTTAGGTGGCGCCCGGAGGCTCAACAGTGCTCCCGGTCTTAGGTGGCGCCCGGAGGCTCAACAGCGCTCCCGGTCTTAGGTGGCGCCCGGAGGCTCAACAGCGCTCCCGGTCTTAGATGGCGGACAACAGGCCCGTAGAACTTTTAACCCTTTGGAACGATAACTTCTGCCGGTCTAGGAACAATACCGGTCTTCAAACAGGATATCTGCAGAGATCTATTCCGGAGGCCAGGACCGCTTCCACTCCTCCGCCTGTGCCTGTATGTAGGCACCCAGGGACTGCCCCGGTTGGCGGCGTATTCTCCGGAATGACACGGGGGCAAAAGGTGGCTCTGCTGGCACAGCTTCTTCAGCTCCCGGCGGGGGTGATGGCGTCGCTCCCCGGGGTGGTTGTGGCGCGGGTTGCGGCACGTCCAGGACTATGACCGGCCTGTTGGTCACACTCTGATTCACCGCTACCACCGGGGTAACCCTCTCCGGGTCAGCGGTCGGGCCAGATGGTACTTCCGGTGCAGCTGCCAAGGTGCGCCTGGAATGAGAGGCCGCGGTCGGTACCGGTTTTGGGTGGCTCCGGCGCCGTTCCTGTTGCTCCTCCCACTCCAGCTCTTGCTGCCACTGGGCCGCTTCCCGGGCGGTCGGCATCCGAGTGACACCCACCGCGAACAGGCCACGACTACCCGCATCGGGCAAGAATTGCACCTTCTTCCCCGGATAGAGCGTGTGGAGACGTTTGGGCAGCCCCTCTACGTCCAGGTGGACCCGATTGTAAAAGTAATCGTCCCCGGTGTTTGCTTCGCGGATAAACCCGTAGCCCTCCTGCTGGTTGAACTTCACCACTATGCCAGTGGTGAATTGCAGGGCCAGCTCCTCACCGCCGGGACCGGACAACATTTCCCGGACGATGGTTTCGGCAAGCAGGCGTTCTCGGACAGGGTCGGGTACCGGGGACGGAGCTCTGGGGTGCGGTACGGGGGACGGGACGACTACCGGATCCCAAACGAAGCCCAGGTGGTCTTCCTCCAGCCGCTCGGCAGGCACTTCGGCCGGCTCCCCAGATGGGACAGATGGTGTGGCGGCGGTGGCGCCAGGCTGTGGTGTCTCCCAAGGGGAATACGTAATCCCCGGAATCCGGTCTCTCACTGGTGGCTGGGTGGCATACGTTGCCCGTACCTCCGTAATCGTACCTCCGGTCTTCGCATCCCAAGTGGTCTTCCAGGTCACCTTTTCGGGACGCGTGGAACCTCCCGGCCCGGTCGGAAGGTCTACTAGGGATGCCTCGCTTGCGGCAGCAAATTTGGGACGCCCCCGGCCTAGGCTGACCAGAGCCATGGTGGTGGCAAGTTCTTCTGGTTGTCCGGAAGTCTCCATCCCTGTCTCCGATCGTTGTACTAACAATGGCGGCGGCGTCAAAGCTGAGACTGAGGAGAGAGGAGGCGGGCCTTTGTTTCCCGCTCTTAAACAGATTCCTCCCCCAGCCTCACGCATCATCTTGACTCCTCCTCGGCGGTACTTTTTTTTCTTCCGAACACCGCCCACTTCGTATGTCTTCCTCAATGCCCTGGAACTGGCGCCTCCCCTCTTTGGGCGGAGTACTCTGTACCTCTTCTTCGGCACCGGCCAGCCCCAGGCTCTTCTTTTGGCGCCAACTTTTCGCGCCTTTTCTTCATCTTCACAGATAACGGCCCTCTTGCCGCCATCTTGTGCCCGGTCCAACGCTGCGGGCACTGTGTTCTCTTCCCACCAGGGGACTGGAAATCTTCTCCCGTAGTCGGGATCCTGTGCCCCAGGCACCACTTGATCTCCAGCTTCTTGGGTCCCTGGCAGGGGATTCGCATCCTGCCGACTACGCCACATGTAATGATGAGCCAGGGGCGCCTCTGGCCTTGTAGTCGTGGCCCTTGAGGATTGACTTACCCCTGGCTCCACAATTACTTGAAAACCGGGCTCTTCTCTTGTGGGGCAGTGTGTGACGGCGCCTTCGCCGGATGATGCACAAACAGTCTTCAGGCAAAAGCTGGTTATAATAAAAGATGACATTTATTTGCACAATACAATCCGGTCAGCAGAATCCGGCACTTTCTGTGGAGCTGGGGACAACCTGCCCAAACGCGCCCTCTGGTGGGGATATGCCCTGGGTACTCCGCTTCTCCGGGCTCCCACTCCTAGGTCAAGCACACACCGGACCCACACCAGCGGTTTCAGACCTTGAGGTTACGTTCCCCTCCGTTGCTCCGGCGTCCCCTGGTGTTCCGCTCACACACACTGCCACCGATGTTCACACACTGCTGTCCCGGATCCCTCTTCTCTCCACACACACAGACCTTCCCTAGACATCCAGCCGACTCCTCCTTCCCTGGTGGCAACAGCCGTCCCACCCGGCCACTAGGGGGTGCCCTAACACTAGACATCAATATCAACAGACATTTTTATTAACAACATTTCCGGTCCTTTAGTAGGGGTTATGAGCACCCACTACACGACCACTAGGAATCTGCAGTAATGAACTACCATGGTGAGAGCGTATGTATAGCCTGTTCGACTTGGTGTTAACTTCACATGGTCCAGGGTGACTATCTACAATGGCTCCTTGGTAACAATGGGTTGCAGTGATGCTCCTTGGGTGTTATGATCTTTCCTCCTCAGAGCGCAAGGACCACAATTTCTGCACCATTTTTCTATGATGGGTCTCATTTCAATCCAGTAGAATCGATCCTGCAGTAACGCTTCTAACTTCTTCCATCCGAAGTGTCCTGCTCAATTGTGGTACGCTTCCAACACCATTTGGACGTGTCTTTTGGGTATTACCACTTGACATACCATTTCATGGGTTTTTCGGATTGGCAATGCTTGTGCACAGTTTACCTTGATGGATGTATAACCTGCTCCTAGAATGTGCACATTACTATAGGATGGGGACATTACTATAGGGTAGGGACAGTATTACAGGATAGGGACATTACTACAAGGGGAAGAGGATGGGGAACATTACTATAAGATGCGGACAAGGATGGACACATTACTACAGGATAGGCACATTACTATAGGATGGGGAACATTACTATAGGAATGGGACAAGGATGAACACATTACTACAGGATGGGTGCATTACAATAGGATGGGGACAAGGCTGGGGACATTACTATAGGATGGGGACAAGGATGAGCACATTACTATAGGATGGGGACAAGGATGAGGCACATTACTACAAGATGGGGACAAGGATGGGTAATATTACTATCGGATGGGAACAAGGATGAGCACATTACTGTAGGATGGGGACTAGTATGGGGCACAATACTACATGGTGCTAATTGTAAGGCTATTAGCTACAAGAAAGAGATAAAAGAAAGAGATAAAATGTAAAAAAATAAAAATTCAAAATAAGGCATGACTTTTTTTTACCATCAAATTATTATTTTTTTTGTTTATATATATATATATATATATATTTAAACAAAGAATGTGCATGTTTGTTATAATAAGTGAAAAATGTTAAAACCCAGTGATCCAAAGGTGTGTAAAAAAAAAATATATATATGGTACCAATAAAAATGTCACTTTGTCCTGCAAAGAATGCGGCCCCCCAAATTATTTTTTTTCCTTTGCGGCCCATACACCCAGCCGAGTTTGAGACCTCTGCCCTAGAGCAAGGGTTCCCAAACTGTAGCTCGAGAGCAACATGTGGCTTGCGGGCCAGTGATGTGTGGCTCGCAGCTTTCTGCTCATTCTGGTGCATTAGCACCAGGTGTACATCTATTAAGAGCAGATCTCTGGATGGTGACTTTTATGCATAGCCCTGCAGAGAAGAGCAGATGTGAATGGGGTAATAGAGGAAACCCTGGAGTTTGGCCTTCTGCCTTGGTGTGATTTTAGTGGAAAAGCTTTGGCTGTCATTATACTGGTAATGGGCGCTCTGAGTGTCACTACTGTAAGTGAGGTTTGAGCTGGATGTGGCTTGCCACCGTCTTTCACAGCATTATGTGACTCACAACCCTCTTGATGAATGTGGCTTACAAGGTCAAAAAGGTTGGGGACCTCTGCCTTAGAGCAAAATAAACAAGAGGGGTTAAAAAGATATTACACCCATCTCGCCCTTCATCTTAGCTGTCACCATAGCTCCTCACCTATTCCTCCACCGGTTTGCTTATTCCCTTCGGCTTCAGTCTTCTTTTTGTCTTCAGTCTAGTCCTCATGCAACATTATGTTCTGCTTGCACCACATCATGACATCTCTTATGGTCTTGTCTGTGCTAGAGGGTCTGAAAAGTGACCATAAAAGAGAAGACTGTAACTGGAAGGAACTAGAGGTGGAAAACAAGCTAATGGAGGACCGGCCAGAAAGCTGCAGTGTCAGGGAAGATGAAGGCAATGTGAGTATAATATTTTTAGTTTTTAATTCCTTTCTAGCCCTCAAAAGAATCAAGAATCATCAAAATGGTGACCTTCAGGGTTCTGGTAAATTGTTTGTGACATTTGAAGCTAATTCTTTTTGCCTCAAATTGATTTACTGATGTGTAATAACCATGACTTCTTTAACACTTCCAATCCCCACAACCTGAAAATACATCTGATTGCCTCCGTTCCTTCCGAAAAGAAAGCACATCCTGGCATCACACAGGAAACCTAAGAGAAGTGCAACTTTCAGGGAGGATTCTGAAAAGCTTTTGCAGTGTCCAGGGTAAATGAACACTTCTGGAGGTATCCCCTTTTCTCATGACCCTCCTAGACATTTCAGGACAGTTGGCAAGTGTGACCTAATTGAAAAGCAATGATTTGATTATTGACCTGGTGTCAGCTCACAGTCATATTGTCCGTGTTTAGTGCCAAGTATCATCAATGCTTTGATGCACTACAAGAGATGACATAGATGCATAAAAGTATATTGAGCATTCTACAGGTCAAACGTAAAGTAGAGCAGATCAATTTTTGCAGTACTGCAGTCCATTGTCTGCAGTAGGTCAGTAGTCTTTGGCCACTGGACTGGAGACTTGTGAATCTCTTACCTTCTCATATCCCCACTGCTGCTTTTGATTAGTCGGGATGGCTTAACATCATCATTGCATCTTAACACTGAGTTGACATTGTGCCAACATGGCTAATCAAAAGCAGTACCATTGATTACTGAAAGTAAGTGTTATGCGGTGTTCAGCTTTGCATTTGCTGGGTGTCAGAGCGGCGTCAGACTCTATTCACACCACAGAGTCTGACATACCACCTGAGGTCTCTTAGTTGCTTAGCCTGACTTGCTTGTCCGCTGTTTTAGCTTCACAGGTCTCCAGTCTGGCAGGAGTTAATTCCTGCTGGCTTTGTGAACTGCTGGTAGGAGCTCAGGATGCTTTGACCACTCACAGCTGTCTTCACTCTTTATAAGGTACTGGATCCAGTTACCCATCACCGAATATAGTTTAGCATTACTGCAGCGATACTGGTCCCATTGTAGTGATCCAGAGCCTGGTGATCTGTTGTGTGCATTCCTGTGTTGTGTGGAAATATTCCTGTTTTTAGTTTATTTCCTCCTTGTGTTGTATTTCCTCCTGGGCACTTGTTGTCTCTCCCCTGTATCTGATTGCAGTGTGCTTGTGTTTTGTTTTTTTCCCATGTCTGTGGTATTTGTGGAATTTGTTTCTCCAGTCCCGGTCCTCTCCTGGGGTTGGGGGAGAGGGGGTGTTAGTTCAGGGTTCGGACAGGAGTTAGGGTCACGCTGGCGGTCTAGACCTGGCTACCATCAAGCCAACCTCTGGGATAAGGGGCAGTGCAGGGTCCCTAGTCTGAGGGCCAGTTTAGAGGTACCTGCTCCAGTTACCCCTACATTCTTGTGACAGTAAGAAATTTGCAAGCCTTTCATCCAGTCATCTCAAAGCAATAGCTTGGCTGATAGACCAGAGTCAAGCCCAATCGATATACCCAACTCTAATCACAAGCCATCCAAGTGGCCCTTAAACTGCTTGTTGAGAAGCTTTGTAACAGTACATTCCATGGATATTGAATGTTTTCAGTTGGTTATATACCACGCTTTTTTTTTTTTTCTCAAACACCGTGTTGTCCATGTTAAAGGAAGAAATCAAAAAATATGTACATGACATGGTCCTATTTTTATTAAGTAGAATTCACACATCCGCCTTGTACTCTCTTGCTTCTGGCCATTTCCCAGGATATTGCTATCACGGTAGTTGATGCATAAGGCTTTCCGTTACTACTGGCATAGTTATTTTAGCGTTAGAAAAAGTATATATTCTTGGCGCCTGTACGCACTAGATCAACCTGAGTAAACCTATAATGAGTGCTTACGCTGTGTGATAAATCTCGTAATTATTCAGGACTCAGTTCTAACACCAAGATTCATCAGTCAGAGACAATTAGCCAAGATTCATTAGAAGCAGACGTCTACTAGTCACATGTATATTATTAGCCACTTACACCAATGGTTTTAATCATGAACATATATCATGTCTCGGGAGCTAGTAGAGAATTTGTTTTATCTGGTTTATTTACAGTAATAAGCCATCAAACCAACAGCTTTAAAATGGTATTTTGATTTAACGGGAGACGTATTGGTTCCAACAGTAGTAGATGATTATTGAGAATGTTAATCATATCAATCTTGAAAATGGGGCATCGTTACAAAGACATGTTTTACAGCACCACTGAAGCAAAAGACATTATATTTTTTGCATCTGAATTTAAAATGCATTACATTGTATTTCCAGCAGGAGAATGGCTGCTTACATTGCTTGATAAAGTAAGGCATTGTGGGTCACTGGAGCAGTGAAAGTGATAATAGGCAGTCATTACGACTAAATAAGTTGCCCTCTAAGCTCCCTCCAGCCCCTTTATTTATCACATCGGAGGAGATAATTTAGTAATAAGGAAAATAAAGAACATTCTCATGCTGGAATAAAAGGATATCAACTTGTATTCGCTACGAATATTGAGTGATCATTTTAGAGCAGCATGAGAGTAAAACTTTTGCATAAAAACATGAATGAATAAGATAGCAAAAACCTTCACCTGGCAAGAGTATACAGCTATAATAAAATATGGGAATACATCAAAATTGGCCTCAGACTTAATCAAAGGTTTCCTTCCTTTTTAGCTTGACCAAGTTGGCCTATTTTTGGTATGGAGCAAGGAAGCATCAACCGATAGATCGGATTTCCGGGATCATTTTTATTATGTTTATTTTTCAAACTTACTGTTGCAGCTGTTTAAAGTAACAAAGTCAGTTATAATTACCGTCCTCCGCTCCAGTGCTGCCTCTACGCCGCTGCTTTAGACTTTGTTGATAGGCTGCAGCAGTAGCAGAAAAGTAGCACTGGAGTGCTGAGTTTCATATTTTCAATAGTTGCAACTCTATGGATAAAATTAAATTATCACAGACAACGCCTTTATAGGTGAGATGAGCGAACCCCGTAGAAGTTCGGTTCGGAGGCTTTAGCCGGACTTTAGATAAAGTTCAGTTTGGGACCGGGACTTGACCTGAACCCCAATGAAAGTTTCTAATTGGGTAGTTTGAGTCTCCCCTCACATACACAGATCACTTCCGGAGCGGCTGGGTGGAGTTTTCCCATTTTTTTTGTTTGGTGCACCCTACATCCGATCATGCTGTTGATATCCACAGTGCGAGCCATTCAAACACTGCTAGTGCCTTGCACTAGGCTGAGCGCCAAGCATACCCAAGGACAGTGATGTTCACACAAGTAGTTTGCCTCCATAAAGCACCCGATCTCCAAACCCAAACTGTCTTTTTTTCTAAAGTCTGTGTTTGGTACGAACACTGAACACCAAACCTCGGGTTTGCTCATCTCTATTCAGGATTAGAGATGAGCGGACCCATGGAAATTCAGGTTTTGCAAGTTTAGCCAGACTTTAGATAAAGTTTTGTTCTGGACCCGAACTTAATTTGAACCTCATTGGAAGTCACAGATCGGGCAGTTTGGGTCATTGCCCACATGCACTCAGCCATAAACACTTTGTGTAGGGTACAGTGACAAGCCCCTACTACTTGAATACCGTCATTAATCCACTCATTGTGCCTCTACATGAACAACATAGGCCTAATTTCATCTTCATGGATGACAATGCTCCAGCTCATAGAGGTTGCATTATTAGGGAATGGCTGTTGGAGAAGGGGGTAAATCAAATGGAGTGACCTGCATTTTTTCCACACCTGAATCCCTTAAAAAAAACATCAGATTAGCTTAGTCGCTGTGTAGACGTTCATATGTCTGTACTCCAGAACCTCAATGACCTAAGGGCCGCCCTTCAAGAAGAGTGGGATGCCATAGCTGCCTCAGAAGACAATAAGTCTACTTCTTCAAGTTGTAATTGATGCTCAAGGCCACATAACAAGTTATTGAGACATTGACTTTTTTTTTTCAGGGGGGGGGTATAGCCACCACTGTTGTTGGCTTTTTTTTCATACATTTTTGAGACGAGGAAATCACCGTTGCTGCTTCTACTTAAATGCCAGACTTTACTAAAACCTGATTTAAACCATAATCCATTTTTTCTGACGATAGTTTCCTGTTAAGTGGGAAAAATCTTTTGATGTAAGCTGCAGGCACCTCTTGAGATCAGCTGTGATCTTTTCGGGTGATAAAAAAAAAACTTTTGTTTTATTTCTCTGCTAACCTTCTTGAGCGTGAATATCTTGAAGGCCAAGAAGTGCTACGTTTGCTTGGTTAAAGACATGGAATAAATTATATCCCTTCGTTTGAATGGTGAATAGTGCTCCAAGACACCCGGGTCTTTCTCCGTTTGTATTCTGCTGGATTTCTTCGCTGCTGCGGCTGTTCCATTTTTAAGCCAACACGGAATTACAAGAGTTGTGACTTACATAACCCCTTTAGGTGAGTGTATCTACTTAAAAAAAAAAATTGTTTTTTATCGGTTAAGACCCTATTGCGCTACTTCTCCACAGCTTCCTTCTGATCGAATCACCATGCATAGACTTGTTGCGTCCTTTCTGAAGATGTCCATACTCATTAAATGGTAGTTGGCCAAACCTCATGATTTTTATGGAACCTGCCATCAATCTAAAGTTTTTTATGGTTGGCAAGGTGACATTTTATCCAATATTCCTAGAGAAACTAAAGCCTCTATATCCATGAAATGAAGAGGATCAGACAATTATTTTAGCATAACTCCACTATTCATTGGAACATGATTATCATATAGTGTTGTCTACAGGTCAAACAAAGAGAAGAGCATTTGATTAGAGGGTCATGTTTATGTCCTCTTCTCTATAGGATTGGATGATGTTGTTACATAGCATCAGGTCCTCCTGCTCTGGTGAACTAACGCCAAGCGGGGTGACACTATTTTAATTTTAATGATAGGGTCATCTATGTATATGCCCTAATATGCAGAACACTAAGTTTCATGGATTATGAATACAAATGTCTGTCTTTTCTGAGGTCAGAGTGAAAATTAATTTCAAGCCAATGGTATATCACCTTCAATGACATTTCCCAAAGGTGAATGCAGTTGATCTATGTGTACATGATTTAACATGATTATATTTCCATAGAAACACAGAACTATTTAATAGCAGGTAAAAGGCACCTAAGCCGTATTTCTCATTGATTTATAGCCTTCAGGTACACGTGATCCTTGCCATTTTTTGATTACGGTACCTCTTATAATAGTTTATCCATTCTAAATTTTTCCTTTATTACTTTTACTTTGGGCACTAAAGCTTGCAGGGCAGTGAAACAGTGTCAGAATTTCAAGGGTCATTTTATTAGCCTCAGTGAAAATACTAGACCAAGAAATTACCAAGTAACTGTTGCAATCAGATGATGTAATTATGTCTTGGGATGAAATAATTCAGCCAGATGCAGAGAAAAAGTTTTATTCATGGCGTTTTGTAATTCCAAAGCAATCAAATGAGCAGTTATCACTTGGCCTAGCAGCTTAAAGGGCCGGTAAGCAGATGAGAACTTGGAGAAACTATCACCAGTCTGTGGCTTCCTTTTTTATTTAAAGGAGTTGTCCACTACTAGGACAATCCCTTCTGATTCCACGTTTCCCCCAGGTAAAATAAAAAAGCCCATATTCACCTACCTTACCGGCGCTGTTCCAGCGGTGCCACAACTCAAGTTCCCGGGGCTCACATTACATTGTAATGTCACGCAAGTCCCGTGTCCAATCACCACCACCTTCTCTCTCCTCGACTCCGGACAAATGAGTTAATCAACAGGAAGTGAGCACTGCGGCTGCTGCTCACTTCCTGTTGATTACTCCTGTGTCTGAAGGCAGAGAGATAGAAGCCGTCGCTGATTATACACGGGGCTTGAATGATGTCGCATGTTGCCAAAACGTTACATGAGCCCCGAAACACCAGCTGTGGCACCACTGGAATGGTGCCGGTACAGAGCTGAGTATAGACTTTTTTATTTTACCTGCGTAAACATGTGGAATCAGAAGGGGTTGTGTTAGAAGTGGACAACCCCTTTAAGGAAATAATTACCAGTCACAGACTGATAATTTTACTAAATAACACTTAGCAGAGTTGCTAATAAAAGTCCCTAATGCTACCCTAAGGATGCCAAATGCTAGCAAAAATCTAAACAAAAAGACTGATGACACTCACCAAACTGCAATGTGAATAGGTGCATAACTGAACATGACATAAAATTACAAAAAAGAGACAGTTTGCACTCTGAAATGCTAAAGCATGAAAACCATGAATGGAAGAGTACAGATATGCATTACTGCTAAAGGAAATCTAAGAAAAATGAGATATTTAGAATACAAAAAGTGACATTTTTATATCTGCCCAGTTGTCACGTCATGGCATATCTCATAACTGGGTACCCACTCTATTTTGAAGCCTCTCTCTGAGTTTAAAAACCTCCTGTGTATGGGGAAGTAGGAATTAGTGATGCGTCGGTCGTGAACGATCCGACACAAAGATCTGGCTCCCTGCTGTGACTGACAGGAGCCGGATCACCAAAGTGAGCCACTAAAATCGCTAAACGGCTCTTTTCGCAGCTTAAACCCCGCCCACTCCACGATTTAATTGGTCCCTTGTAAGTGGGCGGTGTTTAGCCACGGGTGGGCATGGTTTCAGCGGCGTCACTATAATCTTAAATATGTGTTCACTTTGGGGTGAACACATATTTAATAAGGAGCCGAGATCGATCCGAATGAGCCAGCTCTTTTTGGTGAGCAGAGCCATGGGATCCGGATCACCAAAAAGAGACGGACTGCCCATCATCAGTAGGAACCTGCTATATAGGATAAAATTACCTGTGGCTAGTGGGGGAGGGGTGCACGATCAGAAGATATGACCCTCATAAATCTGGACAAAAAGACTGAGTGGGCTCTTTGTCTTCCACTCTGCTCTGTTGACAGGGATTCATTCCCAATGAGATGCTGATTGACAACCGACTCCTCACAGCTGAGGTTCACCTGTCAATCAGCATGATATCCTCAACCGGGCAGCGGTTCTTCTCCTGGGTCGCTGTGGTGGCCTCGCTCGCTCGGTTCTGTGACCCCCGTCAACTGTCAATAAAAGTCTTTTTGGGGAATGGGGATGATGGGAGTAGTTGTTCGTGATGCCACCTCTGGTGCGTGGCCAATATGAGCCGCCGCTGATTCTCTCTTCGGGGGCGGATGGTGACGCAGCTCGGGTGTTTCAGCTCTCCACAGGTAGAGCTTGGCCCCAGGGAGGATGGGAGTGGTGGTACTCGCCTATGGCAGATGGGCGCGATGATGTGGGCGCCGGCAATGACTGAAAGACACGGAGAGTGCAGTTCAAGGTCTTTACTCACTGTAAGGTCGTCACCCTTAGAGCGCCGATCCCCGCCGTAATGGGCTCCAGCCGATCCCAGATAGTTCAGAGGTCACCACCGGTATAGTGGACTGTGAGCCCTTCTTTTCTGCACTGTGCAAGAGAAGTCCCTGTGACCTGTAGTCCTTCACAAACTCCTGTCCTTGGTTTAGTTCCTGTCCAGTATAGTAGGCATCACGAGTCTATTATCGGGCTGGATTGTGGTCACAACTCCTGGGTCTCTCTGCTGCTGTGACCTGTGCAAGGAAACTTAGAATCTCATGCCCAGCGGATTTACTAGAGGGAAATAAAGCCCCCCTTAGCCTAGGGCTCCTCACCCCATGGTGTGCGCCGGTCCTGAGGGAGCTAACAGCTCTCTCTTCAGTGACCATGTTCTCCTACGTCTCACATCTTTCCTGTCCTTTGCTGTTCTGAAGTGTGTATCTGTCTCCTAACTCCCCAGTGTGTGTAGCTATACCAGCTAGGTGCTCACCAGAGAGTGGAAAGTCCCATTGCTATGGTGATCATACAAATGACCTCTCACCCAGTTCAGTGGCTGCTACTAAGCTGTGTGTGAATGTGAATGTGATACACACCGGTGATAGCCTCCTCCATACCCGGGATAAGTGCAGTAACCTGTGGCGCCCGAAGCCACAGGGGTGCCACATATATAACACATCATACATACTATGATATATCACTCACTATGTGTGATGGGGGTCACTCACTTTGCTTGTATTGTGAGGTAGCATGCAGGAAACACAATTAATTTTAAAAGTCCAGCGAGTTTATTAATATCCCGTAAACCTCTCCAGGAGCATAACATACAAAGCCTCTTCCAGCTTAAAGGCACATACACATAGTATTACAGTCCCTTTACCTCCCAGGTATGGCTGCACAAGTTCGGTTACCTTCCTGAAATATCCAAGTGGAGCGATCAGCCGCCACTCACTGACCCCAGCCAGTATACATTTCAAACTTGTTTAATTTCAGGAGGTTAGGTTCTTCCATACACTGACTCTTATCAGTGCACACACAACTCCCAGAGGCTACTTCTCACAGACTGCCTCTCACACACTGACTGCCATGGGCCAAACAGTCTTATTAAAACACACATATGAAACATATCCATGGGTGAAGGTATGTAGATAGCCAGACCCACCCATCTCTCCAGCTATCTGTAACCTGGCCCTTTGAATGCCTTAACAAAACTCATGGAATTACAGGTGCGAGCATAGACATTCTAGGTTTACATCAAAGAGTACAAGCACCTCTGGAATACATACCGGCCATTTGCAACGTAATTGGTCACCATGTTACATTTCCCCTCCTTTACCTAAAGCCTTGGTGCTTGGCACCATTTCTTTCCACACCAGAGAGTCTTCTCTGTCTATTTTGGTCTTTAGCCCTTGAAACACAGTTTAACACTCACCAGACCCTTTTAATGAACTCATGTCTTAAGCCCGCTACACACGCTTCAATATATCTCACAATCCGTCGTTGGGGTCAAGTTGTAAGTGACGCACATCCGGCATCGTTTGTGAGGTATCTGCGTGTGACAGCTACATGCGATCAGGATTGAACGCAAAACCGTTGATCGCAAACACATCGTATCATTCTCTAGAATTGAGCGTTTTGTTGCACGAACCTAGTCAATTGTAACGTGTGACATCCCTCATACGATTTTGTTGTCTGATGCTATGTGCGCAGGTGTGCGCTCTGCACCGCAGCTTAAAAAAGGTCTGCTTCAGAGCGCAGCTGAAAAGCTGCGTTCTGAAGCGCCTCACAATGTCTGTCATGCACTAATCTCTGTCAGTCCGTCACTATCTCTGTCCCTCACTCTCTGTCCATGTCAGTCTATCCCCCTCTCTCATATACTCACCAATCCCCGATCCCCGGCGCTGCACGGCATTCACACTGCTCCGGCGGCTTTTACTGTTTTGAAAAAGCCGGCCGCCCATTAAACAATTTCGTATTCCCTGCTTTCCCCGCCCACCAGCGCCTATGATTGGTTACAGTGAGACACGCCCCCACTCTGAGTGACAGGTGTCACACTGCACCCAATCACAGCAGCCGGTGGGCGTGTCTATACTGTGTAGAGAAATAAATAATTAAATAATTAAAAAAAACGGCGTGCGGTTCCCCCCATTTTTAAAACCAGCCAGATAAAGCCATACGGCTGAAGGCTGGTATTCTCAGGATGGGGAGCTCCACGTTATGGGGAGCCCCCCACCCTAACAATATCAGCCAACAGCCGCCCAGAATTGCCGCATACATTATATGCGACAGTTCTGGGACTGTACCCGGCTCTTCCCGATTTGCCCTGGTGCGTTGGCTAATCGGGGTAATAAGGAGTTATTGGCAGCCCATAGCTGCCAATAAGTCCTAGATTAATCATGTCAGGCGTCTATGAGACACCCTCCATGATTAATCTGTAAGTTACAGTAAATAAACACACACACCAGAAAAAATCCTTTATTAGAAATAAAAACACACACATATACCCTGGTTCACCACTTTAATCAGCCCCAAAAAGCCCTCCTTGTCCGGCGTAATCCAGGATGATGCAGCGTCGCTTCCACCGCAGCTGCATGGAGGTGACCGGAGCCGCAGCAGACACAGCCGCTCCGGTCACCTCCACACAGCAAATGAAGACAGCCGCGCGATCAGCTGCTGTCACTGAGGTTACCCGCGGCCACCGGTGGATGCAGCGGTGGCCGCGGGTAACCTCAGTGACAGCAGCTGATCGCGCGGCTGTGTTCATTTGCTGTGTGGAGGTGACAGGAGCGGCTGTGTCTGCTGCGGCTCCGGTCACCTCCATGCAGCAGCGCTGGATGCGACGCTGGATCATCCTGGATTACACCGGACAAGGAGGGCTTTTTGGGGCTGATTAAAGTGGTGAACCAGGGTATATGTGTGTGTTTTTATTTCTAATAAAGGATTTTTTCTGGTGTGTGTGTTTATTTACTGTAACTTACAGATTAATCATGGAGGGTGTCTCATAGACGCCTGACATGATTAATCTAGGACTTATTGGCAGCTATGGGCTGCCAATAACTCCTTATTACCCCGATTTGCCAACGCACCAAGGCAAATCGGGAAGAGCCGGGTACAGTCCCAGAACTGTCGCATATAATGTATGCGGCAATTCTGGGCGGCTGTTGGCTGATATTGTTAGGGTGGGGGGCTCCCCATAACGTGGAGCTCCCCATCCTGAGAATACCAGCCTTCAGCCGTATGGCTTTATCTGGCTGGTTTTAAAAATGGGGGGAACCGCACGCCGTTTTTTTTAATTATTTAATTATTTATTTCTCTACACAGTATAGACACGCCCACCGGCTGCTGTGATTGGGTGCAGTGTGACACCTGTCACTCAGAGTGGGGGCGTGTCTCACTGTAACTAATCATAGGCGCTGGTGGGCGGGGAAAGCAGGGAATACGAAATTGTTTAATGGGCGGCCGGCTTTTTCAAAACAGTAAAAGCCGCCGGAGCAGTGAGAAAGCCGTGCAGCGCCGGGGATCGGGGATTGGTGAGTATGAGAGAGGGCTGCTAACTTCAGTTACTCAGGAGTTTAGCGGTCACCAGTGAGTCTTCACTGGTGACCGCTAATCAGGGCGCGACACAGACAGAGCCGCAGCATGACAATGAAGTCGGGTGAAGTTCACCCGAGTTCATTCTGACAGTGCGGCTCTGTCTGTGTCTGCTGTCGTCTGCCATTAAGCTCTGCTACATGGCTGTCTGTATCTGCTGTTAGCGGCCATGTAGCAGAGCTGAATGGCAGATGACATAGTAAAAACGCATCCCTACACATTACACACGCTTGGCAAGTCAATAAATAAAAAAAAAAAAAAGGTGCTCAATGCATACGTCACAGAACACATGATCTAAAGGATCGCACACAAAATTGATCAATTTAACATAGACTACTAACGCACGTGTGACAGCAAATGAACGACCAACGTGAAATCTCATAGATCCCGTATGCAACCTGGGCGTGTCACATCGCAAATGCGATTGTACAACTAATTGCAACGTGTAAAGTGGGCTTTAGATACGCATCTTTGTCAGATCGCTCTCTCCATGACTGCCTCCAATGGTTAGCATGTTAGTGAGACTCCCTCATAGTCGGATCTACTGTCTGGTCTGACTCTGAGTTATCTAGTAGACTAAAGGAGCTACTATCTTGGTTCTTCAGCATTTAGGTCCTCCACATCCTCTTTTTGCAGATCTATTTTGGCTTCTTCTTCCAGGACATCTTTTGCTGTCTCTCTGTCGCTGCATTCTCCTATCACCATCTTTGGCTAATACTCATGATGATGAAGACAGCAATCAGCTGTTGAAAAGCGTAGTGGCCATTAGAGGGTTTTTAAATTAAATAAAAGGTTTGTAATTTTAAAATCCTCCCTGTCCTCCTGCTCCCTAGCGCTCCTATCTGACCGCCACTTCGATATCTTCACAAACAGTCTTATTAAGACACATGGGTGGAGGTGTGTGTCAGACCCACCCATCTCTTCAGGTATCCGTAGCCTGGCCTTTTCAATGCTCACTTTTGTCAGTAACTTGTATTTAGAAAAATCTCTAGTAAAAAGGGCAGCATTCTAGTGATAGGCCCTCTTTAAAGGGATTTCTCCGAGTCTGGCACAAAGTCTGCAGTCACTTTGTGGCACTGCAGGCATGTAAACTCTAACAGCGTGCACAGCACACGCTGTTAGGACTCTCCTGTGATGGTCATGTGACCACAAGTACTGTATGTGTTATGTATACTTTTGGCTTTATTCCAGCTAGACATGTGCGGCTTTGCTGAATCTACTTGTATTGAGCTAGACTAAACATGCATAGTCAGAATGTAGGTGGAAGTATGCATATCGCATACTTGAGGTCACATGACGGGTTCCTGAACCAAAAAATCCTGACAGTGTGCACTGTGAGGATTCACAAGTCTGCAGTCATATAGCCACTAAATCCTAGATTAATCATGTCAGGCGTCTCCACGAGATACCTTGCATGATTAATCTGTAAGTTACAGTAAATAAACACACACACACCTGAAAAAATACTTTATTGGAAATAAAAAACACAAACATATACCCTGGTTCACCACTTTAATAAGCCCGAAAAAGCCCTCCATGTCCGGCGTAATCCAGGATGGTCCAGCATCGCTTCCAGCTCTGCTGCATGGAGGTGACCGGAGCTGCTGAAGACACCGCCGCTCCTGTCACCCCCACGCAGCAACTGAAGACAGCCACACGATCAGCTGAGCTGTCACTGAGGTTACCCGCGGCCACCGCTGTATCCAGTGACAGCGGGCAACCTCAGTGACAGCTCAGCTGATCACGCGACTGTCTTCAGTTGCTAGATGGAGCTGACAGGAGCGGCGGTGTCTTCAGCAGCTCCTGTCACCTTCATGCAGCAGAGCTGGATGCGACGCTGGAGGTCCGTGGATTACGCCAGACATGGAGGGCTTTTTCGGGCTTATTAAAGTGGTGAACCAGGGTATATATTTGTGTTTTTTATTTCTAATAAAGGATTTTTTTGGGTGTGTGTGTTTATTTACTGTCACTTACAGATTAATCATGGAAGGTATCACGGGGAGACGCCTGACATGATTAATCTAGGAGTTATTGGCAGCTATGGACTGCCATTAACTCCTTATTACCCCGATTTGCCAATGCACCAGGGCAAATCGGGAAGAGCCGGGTACAGTCCCAGAACAGTTGCATCTAATGTATGCGGCAATTCTGGGCGGCTGCTGGCTGATATTGTTAGGCTGGGGGGCTCCCCATAACGTGGAGCTCCCCATCCTGAGAATACCAGCCTTCAGCCGTATGGCTTTATCTGGCTGTTTTTAAAATTGGGGGGGACCGCATGCCGTTTTTTTAAATTATTTAATTATTTATTTCACTGCACAGTATAGACACGCCCCCCGGCTGCTGTGATTGGGTGCAGTGAGACACCTGTCACTCAGCGTGGGGGTGTGTCTCACTGCAATCAATCATAGGCGCCGGTGGGCGGGGAAAGCAGGGAATACGAGATTGTTTAATGGGCGGCCGGCTTTTTCAAAATAGTAAAAGCCGCCGGAGCAGTGTGAATGCCGTGCAGCGCCGCGCCGGGGATCGGTGAGTATTAGAGAGGGGGTAAGAGGGATAGACTGACATGGACAGAGAGAGAGGGACAGAGATAGTGACGGACTGACAGAGATTAGTGAATGACAGACATTGTGAGGCGCTTCAGAACGCAGCTTTTCAGCTGTGCTCTGAAGCAGACCTTTTTTAAGCTGCGGTGCAGAGCGCACACCTGCGCACATAGCATCAGACACCAAAATCGTATGAGGGATGTCACACGTTACAATTCACTAGGTTTGTACAACAAAACGTCCAATGTATGAGGAATAAACGACGTGTATGCGATCACCGTATTTGCGTTCAATCTTGATTGCACGTAGGTGTCACACGCAAATACATCATGAACGATGCCGGATGTGCGTCACTTACAACTTGACCCCGACGACGGATTGAAAGATTTATTGAAGCGTGTAAAGCAGGCATTATTCAATTCCTTGAGGTTATAAGTTTCAAGAATTTTTTCTACTGTTGTGTGAAAAAGAAAGGTCTTTTATTTAAATAAACAGTCTGAAAATGTTTCTTTACTGTGAATGTATCATCAGAAAATGAACTATTGTTTTTTTGTTTATTTGTATTAGATGTGGTTTTTTTAGTTTTGACTGTTTTTTTTCTTTACAGTTTTCTATATCAATTTCTATATTAAAAACAGAATCACAAAGCTTGTAAATTTCACAATTGCCACTGAGCCAATACCAACAATAGAGCCCCTGTGCAAGAGCAATATATAATAATAATAATAATTTTATTAATTTATATAGCGCTATTAATTCCACAGCACTTTACATACATTGGCAACACTGTCCCCATTGGGGCTCACAATCTAAAGTCCCTATCAGTATGTCTTTGGAGTGTGGGAGGAAACCGGAGAACCCGGAGGAAATCAACGCAAACATGGGGAGAACATACAAACTCCTTGCAGATGTTGTCCTTGGTAGGATTTGAACCCAGGACCCCAGTGCTGCAAGACTGCAGTGCTAACCACTGAGCCACCGTGTCGCCCATATGGACCCAGTACAGTCCAGTAGCTCATCATAATGCATCATTGCACCTGGAGGTCAACGTGGCCCCACTTCCTCGATGGCCCTTATTTGGCTGCACAGGTTGCACAAATATGTCTGCCCCTGGTCTAATACTAGACTTATACCTCCTGTTCTTTAAAGGAGTTGTCTGGTATAAATCCACAAGTCTGCAGTCACTCTCTGAGTCGCTTTATGTGACTGCAGACTTGTGACTCCTCATATCACATGGACTGTGAGAATTCGCTAGTGTCAGTGCCGAGAATGGTGGTCACATGACTGTGGGTATGTGATATACCGACTCCCAACCACATTCTGACTACAGTAGATGGGCACACCCTCAGTCAATATACTTGAATTGTGACCAGGAGAATATACTGTATGTCGCATACTTGCAGCCACTTGACAACCATCCCCAGTACTGACAGTGGTGAATCCTCATAGAGCACAGTGCATGTGATTATTCCACAAGTCGGCAGTCACAGAGAGCGACATGTGCTGCCCCCGTGCCAGCAGCCGGAGATGCTTGGATCCGGACCCGCTGTGTGGCTTGAGGGATCCTTCGGACCCGGGGGTCACGCGGACACGCCGAATGAAAAGGGGGACGTAGTTGTACGGCCTTGACCGTATTGGGTTCGTGACGCCACCCACGATGTGTGGTGAAGTGGGATACCACCGCTGCTGTTGTGGGATACCCGGGGGAGATGCAATGGCAGCCGGATGTTAACCCCTCCGTGGGTAGGGATGGTTGCCCCGGGGCCCAGTGTCTCTGTTCAGGGTATGGCGATGGCAGGGGCTTGCGCGCCCGGATGGACCAGGGGATGTTTGGATACTCATAGTTAAATAAATCACATGAGTCTTTTGGTAAACCAAGGTGCTGGTGGCCGGCCGCCGGTTGTACTCTGGTCCCCCACCGGGGCTGATGGTCGCCGTCTTCTCCTCTGCACTAGTTGTGGTTGTGCTTTTAGACTCCCGGGTATGGAACACAGTAGTTTGCTCCCGGCATTTTGTGTGCCTGAGGAGCCGTGCCCGTCTGATGCTGACCCATGGGATCTACAGGCCCTGGCGGTGGTCCTATCACTCTCGGTGGGTGGTTGTCTACTTTTCGGGACTTAGGTTGAGACAGGATCTATAATCCTGCCCTCAATCGGTTAATTAGCTAGGCCGTTGGTCCCGGTCCTGGCTTCAGGGTCCGAGTACCTCCTCTGTGCACGGTCTCTGGTTGGGTCTCCGGTGTCGGTACCGGTGGGCTCTAACCCTGCTCCGGTCCTCCTCGGATCTGCCGAGCCATCTTCCCGTCTCCTGCTGATGAAGACCACCATCTGCCACCTAGCCAGAGGCACCAGGGCTCCGACCATGGCACCGTTCAACTTGAGCTCTTCCTCTGCTGGAGCTACACCTAGCTCCAGCCCACACTCCTCTCAACTTGAACTCCAGACTTCAACTTCCTGTTAGACTCTCTGTTTTCCCGCCCCGGGCTGTCTAGACCTCTAGGTGGGCGTTTCCTAACCGCCTGGTCCTGCCCACTGGTGTGCCTGTCTTGCCCTGAGAGGGTGACTAGGGTTTCAAGTCGGCTGTATGGGGTGAGGGATGGTGTTATGCGGGGGCCTATTGTGTGACTACCTGGTTTTGCCAGGGCGTCACAGACACATAGAATGAGTGACTGCAGACTTGTGGACTTAGACCAGACAACCACTTTAACAAAGACAATTTAGCCATTTTATTATCATAGCAAGTATGACTACAATGAAAGGTGACAGCCAATGACTCAGAATCTACCATTCAGAATATGTGATTGTCACAGCTCACCTCCTCCCTCTTCCTTCACAATGACCATTGCTTGTATCTCAGCATGTCCTGAAATTGCTTTAATACAAATAAATAGGGGAAGAGTCAATCTTCTGTTGCTAATGTCCGTATTGCTACTGAAAAAGACATGAATTATCAGTCAAGTATTAGACCAGTGTGAAAATTGCAAGATTTTTTTTAAATATAGTGTGATATGAAAAATAAAAAAAAAATCATTTTGACATAAGAAGAGTTGAGCGATGTTCGAATCGAACGGTTCGCCAATTTCAAATTCGAGTGATTTTGGTCGGTGTTCGAGTCGTTCGATAACGGTTCGATCATCAAAAAGCGTAGCTAGTTACTAGCTAACTTTTCACTGTAATACTGTGAGTCACTGTGAATCATGATATTATCAAAATTCAGCATATAGTGTGCGGGGGGGACGGGGTTTAGATCAGTGCTGCTGCTGAGTGCTGAAATAATGGCGATCACCATTTTTTTTTCTTTTTTAACCGCGCATACAGTGGGGCGGGCTAAGCTGTCAACCAATCACAGACACACACACAGCAAAGTGGATTGTTGCCAAACAAGCAAGAGCATGTGTCATTGGCTGTGCATGTCACATGTCTTTGCCCTATAAGACCTGGCCATTTTCCCCGTTACCGCCATTATCTCTCTCCTGTGGGTGGGTGACAGTCACCGCTCCCGCTCCCGCTGCTGCTGTGTGCGCTATAGACATACGGTGCAATCTACACATCGCTTTAGGGATTAGGGACTACTTGTAATTTCAGCCCTTTTCAGGGCTACATTACAGCCGTTCATAGCCATTTTTGCTAGGCAGGTCTGTGCCAGCGCTGTGCAGGGGTTTATATCACAGCATCTGGCTAAATCAGCTCAGGCAATTCCTTGGGGCATTGTTTCATTGGCAGGGATAGAAAGTGAGGCTTCCTCTGCTGACAAGCTAGCTACAGCACCTGTGCATTCTACACACCTGCCCATTTTTGCTTTGCAATTTTAATTGCAAAAAGTGCTGCCACTTTTAGGGGCATACTAAAATTGTCTGGGATACTAACTTAGGGTTCCTCTGCAGTCAAGCAATGTACACCAACTGTACATTCTACACACCTGTCCATTTTTGCTACGCAATGTTAATTGCAAAAATTGCTGCCACTTTTAGGGACATACTAAAATTGTCTGGAATACTAACTTAGGCTATGTGCGCACTTACCGGATTTTGCCGCGGATTTTTCGCAGATTTGCTGCATGTTTCGCTGCAGAAAATGTTCATAACATCTCTGCAGTGAATCACCAGCAAATCCTATGGAGAAAAAAAATCCTGTGCGCACTGGGCGGAATTTGACAGCTGCATGTTTTGCTGCGGGAATCCCGCAGCAAAAACAAGTGCATGTCACTTCTTTTCCGCACATCGCTGCGGGATTTCACTCCATTGACTCAATGTTAATCATGAAATCCCGCAGGGAATAACGCAGGCAGCAAATTCTGTGCGGTTCACTGCGTTTTCCTGCGTTATTCCCTGCGGTATTTCGCGGTTTACCTCCGGTAATGTGCATCACTTGCTTGCGGTTTTGCAGGGAAGTGATGTCATTACAGGAAGAGGAAGCAAAGCAGAGAGTAACACACACAGATCACAGACACACAGACATCACAGACATAGAACACATAGACACAGACACATAGAACACACATAGAAAGAAAACGGAAATATAGAAAAAAAAGAACGTGGGCTCCGCTGCATATTCACCATCCAGCCGAGGTAAGCACACAGCGGTGGCCCGGTATTCTCAGGCTGGGGAGGGAGAGGGGCAGGGGTAATGTCCCCCGCCTCACTCCCCCTCCGGCAGCCGAGAATATCAGCTGCAGCTGCCCCGGCACTGTCGCATGCAATATGCGGCAGCACCGGCGTGTCCTCGGCTCTTCTTGCCACCGTGTAGCAGTGGTGGCAAGGTAATACAAGGGGTTAATGATGGTGGGGGACCACCGCCATTAACCCCAGGCTTGATCATGGCAGCGTCTATGTGACAGCTGACATGATCAACCCGTAAGTAAAGTGAAAAAAACACAGACACAGAAAAATCCTTTATTTTAAATAAAACCAACAAGCCTCGTTCACCATTTTATTAACCCCCCCAAACAAAGCTCCGGCGTAATCCACACAGCTCCGGCTCCAGCGTCCTGCACTGCTTACATCCAGCCGCGACTGTCACAGACACAGCGCTGAATGAAAGCAGACAGCAGAGGTAATTACCGGTCATTTCCCACGGCCGGTAATGTGAACTCACTGCCGACCGTGGGAAATGCAGCGATCTGTCCTCTATCTATCCCTCTATCTATCTGTCTGTCTATCTATCTATCTATCTATCTATCCCTCTATCTATCTATCTATCTATCTATCTATCTGTCTGTCTATCTATCCCTCTATCTATTCTTCTGTCTATCTACTATCTAAGAATTAAAGGACTTTTTTTTTTCCTTCAATGTGCTTTATTGCATTGAATGCAATAAAGCACATCCCAACCCGCACGCGGCAAAACCGCGGCAATACCGCGAATAATACCGCGGTAAAACCGCGGCAAACCGCGGCAAACCGCATGCGGTTTTCGGGTGCGGTTTCCCGCGGTTTTTTACCGCGGGTGCGGTAATCTTTGAGAGCATGCGGAATTTTCACAAGAAAATTCCATTTCCCAGTGCGCACAGAGCCTTAGGGTTTCTCTGCAGTCAAGCAATGTACACCAACTGTGCATTCTACACACCTGTCCATTTTTGCTACGCAATTTTAATTGCAAAAACTGCTGCCACTTTTAGGGGCATACTAAAATTGTCTGGGATACTAACTTAGGGTCCCTCTGCTGTCAAGCAAGGTACACCACCTGTGCATTCTACACACCTGTCCATTTTTGCTACGCAATTTTAATTGCAAAAAGTGCTGCCACAATAAGGGGCATACTAAAATTGTCTGGGATACTAACTTAGGGTTCCTCTGCTGTCAAGCAAGGTACACCAACTGTGCATAGTACACCACCTGTTCATTTTTGCTACGCAATTTTAATTGCAAAAAGTGCTGCCATTTTTAGGGCCATATTTTCATTATCTGGAATAGTCAGTGTTGGTTCTTCAGCTGTCAATAAAGCTAGACCACCTCTGCAATCTACACCACCTCTCCATTTTTGCTACGACATTTTAAGTGTCCAATTTGGTCACAAACAAAATGAGTGGCAAAAGGACAGATGCTGGTGGAAAGGGGAACAGGTGTGTTGGAAAGGGAAAAAAAGTTTGTGTCCATGGGGTAGGTGGTAAAGCTACAGTAACATCTGCAGAAGAAAGGCCATCTTCCAGCAAAAGTAAGATGTCTAATACTTTCCATGAACAATCTGATGTGATCCCTTTCTTACGGAACCGAACAACTCTTACAAAGGAAGATGATGCACAAAAAAAGCACATGCTTGAATGGATCTAAAGTGCTCCATCAAGTGGCCTCTACCCCACCTCAACTTCAACATCCAAAAAACTCCAGTCCTGTGAGTTGTCACCCCTATCGCACTTGCTTTCTACCAGCTCTCAAGTCTCCACCCACCCTGCAGAGTATGGGGTAACAGAGATGGGTGAGTCTGCAGAGCTGTTCAGTTACACTATAGCCTGGGAATCAGAGGTCTTCTCCAAAGCTTTAGTGAGTCCTGACCAGGAAATGATCTGCAGTGATGCCCAGAAGTTTTGTGAGTCAGATTCAGGCCCTCATGAAGAAGTTTCTGAGCATAATGTAGACCCTCAAACTATTTTTGCAACTTTTGCAATCGTTTTAGGTCGCACATAAGTGTCACACGCTGCGATATCGTTAATGACGCCAGATGTGCGTCACAAACACCGTGACCCTGACGATAATTCATTAACGATATCGTAGCTTATAAAACCCGCTTTAGATCCCCGGTACAAGTAAAAATTTGCCAAAATAATTCCAGCCATAGAAAGAGACGCACGTATGCAGGATTATCAGCAGAAGCTGTTATGCAATCTTAGCCCGGCTGTGTGGTGCACAGAGTGAATCTCCCAGTTGTAACTTGACAAGCATGGGACTGTCGAGTCATCATCAGTCAAACCGTACCAGCAACACCGTATGTGGTGGTAAAAGCAATTTTATGGAATCGTTTCATGATTTTTTTACACCATCCTTTGCAAGGACACAAGAGACAAGAAGTCTGACACATAGTTAACGGCTGGAGAGGATGATATGGGAGTATCTCCAAGTGAATATAGATGCCATGACTCTGCAACTGGAGCCTTGCTCATTTTGGGCTTCCAATCTGGAAAAATGGCCTGAGCTCGCCACTTACGCCTAGGAGATCTTGTTGTGTCCTACAGCCAGCGTTCTCTCAGAACGTGTCTTCAGTGCTGCTGGGTGTGTGCTGACAGATAAACGAATGCGTCTGTCCAGTGACAATGTGGACAGACTAACGTTCATCAAGATGAACAAGTCAAGGACTTTTCTACCCCTGTGTCATCATGGGGACAGTACAGTACAGGCTGGCGTATTTTTGAATGTGCTTGATGCAAATCAACATGTCAAGTTTGCAACTGGGGACAATTGATGCCACTTAAGTGGTGTCTGTGGCCCAATTTGGAAAAAAGGGAGACTCTGCTTGGAGTCCCCTTGCTGTTTTTTTTAAAAATGTTCCAAGATGAACAAGTCATGGTTCAGCAAGGACTTTGCTACCTACCCCGGTGTCATCATGGGGACAGTAAAGGCTGGCGTATTTTTGAATGTCGAACGTTCGCCGAACTGAGCCGCCATTCAACGAACCGAACCGAACTCGAACACTAGGAGGGTGGCTCAACACTAATAAGAAGCTGTAGATAATTTTCTGGTAACACCTATGACTCACTAGCCACCCCTTTCATTCTCTATATGCAACTCTCTAAGTATTTTAAAACACTACTTCAGTGTTTTTTTTGGAGTGGTGCTTTAAATCTAAGTCCCCTGTCCCCTGTCTGATACTCACCTTCACATGTCTTCATCTTTTTTTAGTGGCGGTCAAGTGATTTATAACCTGTCAAATGCTACAGTGTTTCATGGAGCGCACTGAAGGTCACAACTCAACACAAGTCTCGTTATGACTCTCATAGACTTGCATTGAGCGTCTGTGATATAACTTTTAAAAAAGATGACGCTTCCTGAAGGTGAATATATTGAAGGCTGGTACGGACATTAGGCCATGGGGGCTTCGCACGTCTTCACCAGAGAGAGTCATTGTGTGTGTATGGCTTTGGGCGGGGTGTGAGAAACTGACTATTTTCTTCGGGTTGGTGTCCATCACCCCGCAACCAATCCCCATCATAGATGCAGTTGACAAACACGTGACACCGGAGTTCTCTTGGACAATTTATTCTTTTCACACTATGACAGACATGACCTCACTCCTGATGGTACTGTTTCTTTGGGGTACTCTCACTCAACCTATCCCTGCTATCTTGGAACTAGTGCACAGGCTGCTAGGCATCTGTGCCTCCATTCCACCACTCATCTTCTCACTGCTGTCCGCTTCTGGCCTCCGACAACTGTCTAGTTGTGGGACTTACCTGAGCCCGCAGGGGTGAGCTGTAGCCTCCGGACCTTTAAGAGGTTAGCTCAGTGTTGCCTGACTGGCTCCTGACACAGTGCCATGTCTTTACTCTTTGAACCCGTCTGCAGAACTCCTTCTCGCCAGGTCCGTCTCTCTAAACAACCCACTGGCCATCTGTCACTCCTCCCATCTATTCCACCATTGCTCTTTCCCAACCACTAGGTGTTGCTGGACGCTACATGGTCCTGGCTCTGCTACATCATGGACATGCACTTCACTAGCAGCAGTGTCATTTAACCAAATACATTTTACAGCATACTCGGTAGCTAAAACACAGACAAATGACAGTAGGAGGTGTCGAGGGGCAGGGGTCCTACACCTAAAGCGTCACTCCAACACTGAAAAAAAAATGTTGGAATGTTGCTTTAAAGATTTGTTCTTGGTTAATAGATATGATGTATTACGTAAGGTATGGTGGACAATGTGCGTGTATTGCACTTGTGATCGGATGAGAAGGTTTCTTCACTGTGTCTCTGTGCTACTTGTAATAGTCAGATGTGACATCATGGAATCTCCCCGTTGTTATACTACTATAGACACTTTTGGTTTAATCCAGTTACAGAAACATATATATAGAAATGTCTCAATGTTAAACAGCAATCTCCAAGAAAAAGTGCTGTGCCTGGAGTGCAAATCCCTGAAACCAACAGATTAGAATGTAAGATCTCAGAGTAGGGTCATCTTCATGCTGCTTCCTTTGATCATTTGCACTTACGGTAATTCACACTTTATCTGAGCTTCTCTTTCTTCTTCTAAAAAGGTTCACGCAATATATGAAGACACACGAGAAAATATTCATGGCTTCAAATGCTCCGCGACTGTTATTAAATATAAGAATCCACAGCGAAATAGAAATAGAATTTAGATCACAATAAACAACATCAAGAGTGAAGAGATCACAATGCCATCATCAAATGTCAGTCCTGGGAGATAAAGTAACGCACTCCTTTGTTAGCAGATAATGAGGATGCACCTCAATATCCAGGCAATTGTCTGGCTTCAAAGCACCATGGAGGCACTACGGCAGTGATAAATATAGTAAATGTGTCATTGTTTCTCTATGAAGGGGATATCCCAAGCCACAAGCTGTCTCGTTGACAGCTAATTTCACTCAGTAAATGTGGAGATGGTGATATGTTAACGAATATAGGATAACATGCATTGTTTATAGACCACAAAAGGCTCCACTTATTGAAATAAATGCATACAAAGATAAGTTTTCTCTACACTTTTTAATGTTTTATATGGACAATATAATATATTTGAACTCAAATTGTTTGGAAAATTAAGCAACATTAGGCAAATTAAGTGGAATATTCTTTAATCCCTTACGGATGAAGCAATTTTTTGTTTTTGACCTTCCATTTTTCTCTCCCTTTCTTCTTAGAGCCATAACTTTTTATTTTCCCACCGTCAAACCCATATAGTCTTGTTTATTGTAGGACTAGTCGTACTTTTGAATTATATCATCCATTTTATCATGCATTTTATTGTAAGATGGCACAAAAAAAAAATCCAAGCAAAATTAAATTGCAAACAAAAAAGCAATTCCGCAATTTTTTTTTATGTATTTTTAAAGCATTCATTCTGCAATAACATTGGCCTGGAAATGCAATTGTCTAGGTCAGTATGATTACAGGGATATCAAACTTGCATATTTTTTTTTTACTTAGATGATAACATTTTTTTAAGAAATTACAAAAAAAAAAAAATAGCTTGAGTCACCATTTTTGAAAAGACGTAATATCTTTATATTTTGGTAGATAGAACTATGTGAGGGCTTTTTTTTATACTTGATATACTTGATCTGATGCTTTTATTGGTATTATGTTGTGGTAGATATGATGATTTGATCACTCCCTATTGCATTTTTTTGTGTAGTTGCATCAACCAAAAATCCACAATTCGTGCAATTCTATTTTTTTTACAGGATTTACAGATTAGGTACAATAAATTAATTTTATATTTTCATAAATTTTAGATTGGACAAGTGCATCTCAATAAATTAGAATATCATCAAAAAGTTAGTTTATTTCAGTAATTCAATACAAAAAGGAAACACATATATTGTATAGAGTCATTATGTGGCGCCCTTGAGGCTTCAGTCGCCACAGTGTACTGCATCTCCTTTAAGATGTAGTACTCATCACTAAGAAGAGGTTAATCGCTGGTGATTCTCACATTCACACACCACAAACATTTAGGTGCCTTCCCACTGGGGGGATGGCCTGGGGTAGATAGGGGGGTGGCCATCACGAAGCATGGGACTTTCCTCGTCACTGAGCCAGCTACCTGAGGGGCGGGCACCACATGGGGAAAAGGGAAGGAGCATCTTCACGCATAGTCAGTTAGCCCTGGGCACAGCTTGGGGTGAGACACACCTAGGACCTCGGGCCACTCTTCTTCTACTCACACTTCTGGGAGCGCCATAGGACCCATGGCTTGGAGCATCCAGCTCAGCCCAGGAGCTACAGCTTTACAGGATTCCAGGGTCTGTGGAGAGTGCAGGAAACACCCGCGACTCGTTCCATATTCCACATATTCCACATACACCGGGATTGGAGGGACCCCGACCAGAAAGGACTAACAGTGGGAACACTGGCGGTGACCTCGAATTGCTCGGGATCAGCTGGGGCCTATCACAGCGGTGGCCAGTGCTTCAGAAGCTTAAACTGGGTTACTTAAGGAACTGTGAGTAAAACACCTGAAACCCGCAGAGACTGTGTCCGACTATCATTCCCGGCGCCGCCGCCCCGTGCCTCGGTACCTACCATCACTACTCCCCTCATCCTCCTCCCCTGGGCCCGCTCCAACTGTGGGTAGCAGAAACACCTTAGCTGCTACTACCATCCACCTCGGAGGACAGCGGCGGTTAATTCCCTGGCCACATACTGCAGGTGGCGTCATGAAATCAACCTCCACCATCATCCTTATCCCCCCTTCTCCCGCTGTATACACCTCGGGGTCACGAAACCGGGCAGGGCCACCCGTGACATCCCCTGATCCTAACCGGCCTGGTGATGAGTATTTTCCCCCGACCCCTGGGGTGCTACAATTACACAGAGGGATCTATTTCAAGTGTTTATTTGTGTTAATGGGGATGATTATTGCTTACAGCCAATGAAAAGCCAAAAGTCATTATCTCAGAAAAGTAGAATATTATACAAGACCAACTGAAAAAATGATTTTAAACTCAGAAATGTTGGCGCCTACTGCAAGTACAGTAAATGCCCACAACACTTGGTTGGGGCTCCTTTTGCATGAATTACTGCATCAATGTGGTATGGCATGTAGATGATCAGCCTGTGGCACTGCTGAGGTGTTATGGAAGCCCAGGTTGCTTTGATAGCAGCCTTCAGGTTGTCTGCATTGTTGAGTCGGGTTTCTCTCATCTTCCTCTTGACAATACCCCATAGATTCCCTATGGGGTTTAGGTCAGGCGATTTTGCTGGCCAATTAAGCACAGTGATACTGTGGTTAGTTAACCAGGTATTGGTACTTTTGTCAGTGTGGACAGGTGCCAAGTCCTGCTGGAAAATGAAATTTCCATCTCCAAAAAGCTTTTCGGCAGAGGGAAGCATGAAGTCCTGTAAAATTTCCTGGTAGATGGCTGCACTGACTTTGGCCTTGATAAAACACAGTGGACCTACACTAGAAGATGACATGGCTCCCCAAACCATCACTGATTGTGGAAACTTCACACGAGACCTCAAGCAGCTTGGATTGTGGCCTCTCCACTCTTCTTCCAGACTCTGAGACTGTGATGCAAAATTTACTTTACTTTCATCTGAAAACCTTAGACCACTGAGCAACAGTCCAGTTCTTTTTCTCCTTGGCCCAGGTAAGACACTTCTGGCATTGTCTATTGGTCATGAGTGTCTTGACACAAGGAATGCTACACTTGTAGCCCTTGTCCTGGATACGTCTGTGTGTGGTGGCTCTTGAAGCACTGACTCCTGCAGTAGTCCACTCCTTGTGAATCTCGACCAAAATGTTTAATGGCCTTTTCTTAACAATCCTATCAAGGCTGCGGATATCCTGGTTGCTTATGCTCCTTTTTTTACCACACTTTTTCCTTCCACTCAACTTACCATTAATATGTTTAGATACAGAACTCTGTGAACAGCCAGCTTCTTTAGCAATGACCTTTTGTGCCTTAACTTCCTTGTTGAGTGTGTCAATGACTTCTGGACATCTGTAAAATTAGCAATCTTCACCATGATTGTGTAGCCTACTGAACCAGACTAAAAGGGGCTTTATACGCACTGACATTGCTAATGAGATGTCATTGGGGGTCACGGAATTCGTGACGCACATTCGGCCTCGTTAGCGACGTTGTTGCGTGTGAAACGAACGAACGACCAATAACAATCAAAATTACTCACCTAATCGTTGATCGTTGACACGTCGTTCTAATCCCAAATATTGTTGCTGTTGCAGGACGCAGGTTGTTTGTCATTCCTGCGACATCACACATCGCTATGTGTGACACCGCAGGAACGAGGAACAACATCGTACCTGCGGCCGCCGGCAATGACGAAGGAAGGAGGTGGGCGGGATGTTCCCGCCGCTCATCTCCACCCCTCCACTTCTATTGGGCGGCCGCTTAGTGACGCCGCTGTGACGCCGAACGAACCTCCCCTTAAAGGAGAGCTTGTTCGGCGGCCACAGCGACATCGGTAAAGAGGTAATTGCGTGTGACGCTGCCGTAGCGGTATTGTTTGCTACGGCAGCGATCATCCCGTGACGCGCCACTGACATGGGTGGGTGCTATCGCTCGCGACATCGCTAGTGATATCGCAGCGTGTAAAGCCCGCTTAAGGGACCAATTTAAATGCTTATCAAGCCTTTGCAGGTATTTTCTCGTAATTATTCTAATTTTCTGAGATAATGACTTTTGAGTTTTCATTAGCTGTAAGCCATAATCATCAACATTAGCAGAAATAAACACTGGAAATAAATCACTCTGTGTGTAATGACTGTATAATATATGTGTTTCCCTTTTTGCATTGAATTACCAAAATAAATTAACTTTTTGATGATATTCTAATTTATTGAGATGCACTTGTATTTTTAGAAGACAATGTGTCCAATAGACAAAAATTCTGACATCTTATAAATCATTAATTATAGTGATTAAAGGGTTTGGCCGGGACTTTAACATGGATAACCTATCGTTAGGGGTACTTTGCACGTTGCGACATCGCAGGTGTGATGTCGGTGGGGTCAAATCGAAAGTGACGCACATCCGGCGTCGCTGTCGACATCGCAGTATGTGAATCCTTTTACATACGATTAACGAGCGCAAAAGCGTCGTTATCGTATGATCGGTGTAGGGTCCAACACTTCCACAATTTTGCAGCAGCGACAGGTACGATGTTGTTCCTCGTTCCAGCAGGCAGCACACATCACTGTGTGTGAAGCCGTAGGAGCGAGGAACATCACCTTACCTGCGTTCACCGGCTATGCGGAAGGAAGGAGGTGGGTGGGATGTTTACATCCCGCTCATCTCCGCCCCTCCGCTTCTATTGGCCGCCTGCCGTGTGACGTCGCTGTGACGCCGCATGGCCCGCCCCCTTAGGAAGGAGGCCGGTCGCCGGCCAGAGCGACGTCGCAGGGCAGGTAAGTGCATGTGAAGATGCCGTAGCGATAATGTTCGCTACGGCAGCAATCACAAGATATCGCTGCTGTGACGGGGGCGGGGACTATCGCGCTCGACATCGCAGCATCGGCTTGCGATGTCGCAATGTGCAAAGTACCCCTTAGGATTGGTCATCAATGTCTGATTGATGGGGGCGCCACATTTATTAGGGTACCAACTTCCGAGTTTAGACTGGGAAATATATTTCTCTTTTCATCCTTCTATTTTGATCCCTCTTTTTTACATTAACATTTTTTACCTGGGAAGAAAGATGTATTGTTGGTATTGAATCAATGACTGTTCAGAAATCTTGGATATTACTTTTTGTTTCTTGATTTTTATATGTCATAATTTGCTTTTTACTTGTGGTTTTTGTTTTAAGTGAGAATATAAAAGATTGGATAGTTTATAGCACCATTCCAGTGGGTTTTTTATTGCACCGCCGCAGTGGTGCTTTAAATGTAAGTCCCCGTCCCCTATTTTTATACTCACCTACTACTATCTTCATGTTGTTCCAGTTTTGCTCAGGTTGGTTTCATTTGATTTGTGACCTGCCGGCTGCTCCAGTGTTTCATGGCGCGTGCTGGAGGTCAAAATCAATATAAGTCTATGAGAGCCTTGTTCTGGCTCACATAGACTTGTATTGAGCTCTTATGACGTAACTTCTGACTTCTAGACAATCAGAAGTTATGGGCACAAGATGGAAAAAATCAATCAAACGCTGGAGTGGTGCTTTAGTATAAATGGGTTATTTCTGAACATTTCTTGATATCAGATACCCAAAAATTCTATTGTCTGTAAGTTGCTGAAATATTGGGAGGCAGCATCCGCTTTTTGCCCCATTCCTTCCATACAATTATGGGGTAATAATGGACTCGCTTTGCTGCAAGAGGCCTTGTTATTAGTCCTATTAAAATTTTAAATAACAGAACATGCTGAACAGAGGCAGCCGCTCTGCTAAGACAAAGACATGATAATTATCATTTGCTTTAGACCTTCCTCCTCACTGCACCCCCTTATATACTATTTCAGTGGCTTCAGAAGTCACAGCACATATACCTCAGATGACATCTACAGCCAATCACTGGTGTCAGTACTGTTTAGTCAACTATCAAAAAACTGACCAGCAGCTTCCACAAATGTGAACAGATGCCAACTGAAAAAACAACATAAGTACAAAAGCATATCCATATTATATTATGGAATGCCACTGGATTTGCTTTTGTAGTTATGTTGTTTTTTCAGTTGGTGCCTGTTCACATTTGTGGAAGCGGATGGTCAGTTTTCTAATATAGTTGTAGTACATTTTTTCTGACCTAGCACTCCACCCCATAACCAGGGTGTGTCCACCATCTTATTGCGCCAGGGACCTACTGTATCTGCCCAGACACACAGATATTTAATTGCACATGGAGGCATTTACAGTTAGGGTCCTGATATAATGACATCACCTTGACGTTGGTGTTTGGGCTCACATGGATTGGCCAATACATAAGCTATGAATTTCTTTTTGTCAATATTTCCAAAGCAGTAATGCAATGCCTATGTCTTTTACCTCATTTTTCACATTAGCTATGTACTTTTCTCCTTTCTCTAATATTCTTACAGCAGCAATGCAATGTCCTTTTATCCTTATATTATTGAGTGCTACTGGATATGCTTTTGTTGTTATGGGTTTTTTCGGTTGGTGCTTGTTCACATCTCTGGAAGCTGCTGGTCAGTTTTCTGACATAGTTGTAGAACATTTGTTTTGACCTAGCAGTCCGCCCCATAGCCAGGGTGTGTCCACCATCTTATTTAACCAGGGGCCTATCTGCTCAGACACGCAGATTTTTAATTGCACATAGAGGCATTTACAGTTAGTTTCCCGATATAATGAGATCACCTTGTCGAGGTTATCGGGCTCACATGGATTGGCCAATACATAAGCTAAAAATCTCTTTTTGTCAATATTTCCAAAGCAGTAATGCAGTGCCTGTGTCTTTTTACTCCTTTTTCACATTATATATGTATTTTTCTCCTCTCTCTAATATTCTTATAGCAGTAATGCAATGCCAATGTACACTTATATTATTGAGTGTCATTGGATAAGCTTTTGTAGTACTGTACAGTCAACACCGCTGCATTGGTTATTGTGATTGGCTGCAGACATTCCATGATGTATGGCATTTTGTATCCCCTCATGGATATTAAGTTTAAATATCTCTGTCAATACACTTGGAATTTGTATGAAGAGATGGATGCCGGAGTCCTATTTCCTACTTCATTACTGAACAGCACCTTCAGAATCTGCAGCAACGTCCTTTCTGGGAATGGTCCGGTGACCAACAAACTTTTTCTTTTGCTACAAATTCTGGCACAGTTGATCTGAGTGACATTAGTTTAATTGGCCTGATTCTCTCTCAAAAAAGAATCTATGGCCGTGTGAGCGAGCCCTAACCCTGCATCTACCACTGCCTATACACAGTATTAAAGAAGCAAACTGTGCAAAGAATAGGCGCAAATAGGGTCTTATCCGGTATACAGGTATGGGGTGAATGTTGGGAAAACACTCACCTTATCAGGTTGTGCCAGTCCCAACCCCTTAACAAACATGGAAGTAGGGTGGAAGGCAGCGGTCCCGCAGCGGTAAGATGATTTCACAGGCAGGAGGAAAACGGGTTTGAATACCGCACCAAAACGACAGGAGTCCGGAACATATAATTGAATCCCTTTTAATTTCACAGGTCTACGCGTTTCAGGGACATATCCGTCCCTTTCATCAGGACAATATACAAGGAATAATACACTCCGGAACATATAAATAAATCCCTTTTAATTTAAATTAATTTAGTGTATTATTCCTTGTATATTGTCCTGATGAATATGTCCCTGAAACGCGTAGACCTGTGAAATTAAAAGGGATTTACTTATATGTTCCGGACTCCTGTGGCGCGGTATTCAAACCCGCTTTCCTCCTGCCTTTGAAATCATTATACACAGTAATCACAGAAAGCTGCCAATCAATGGCGAAAGTGGGGTTACACAGAGCTCAGCATTCAGAGAACTGGTAGATCTACAACAAAGACAATAGGGATTTTAGTAAAAGTACAGCACCCAGTAAAGTAAGTGATACATTTTTGGAATCCGGGTATGTCTTTGTACATTATGCTGCTCTCAGAAGAGGTAGAAAATAATCTGGTGACAGATTCTTTGAAAAAATATATATATATATAAGGAATAGTGAATACATCCAGCCTCATTCTGCCGTAGGAGTAGCCCTCCAGAAATTGGGGTTATCTAATGTAATCGTGGCTATCTACTTCCCCTTGAAATGTTCATGAACTATTTATAAAAAAAGAATCAATGATGTAACTGCACTGCATTTGTTAATAAACTAAGA
Source organism: Anomaloglossus baeobatrachus (assembly GCF_048569485.1). NCBI lineage: Eukaryota > Metazoa > Chordata > Amphibia > Anura > Aromobatidae > Anomaloglossus > Anomaloglossus baeobatrachus. The sequence continues at coordinate 185,484,687 of NC_134360.1, read as the reverse complement.
AAAAAACATCTAAGCACTGAAATGGAAGTTGGCATGTGGTTTCTGGTTCACATTAGATCTGTGCAGTGTTTATATTTGTCTAATGTAAGCCATGAAAGCCTACAACAAATACATATCCCTTCAGATCAATAAGCTACTATTGCTATTTCCACAGATGCATCTTTCAAACAATATGTAAGAAACCATTGTTCTGTTGTTTAGCTCAAGGATTTGCAAACAATGCATCGTTATCCTTGGTAATATCTTGTGCTGTAGGCAGTGAAATAAAGTTATTAAAAGTTACCTATGTTGTAAGTCATCCTTGTCTCTTGAAAGGAGAAGTATAAACATAAAGAAATATGATGGTTTAGAGCTTAAGACATTGCTGGGAACGTTTCTGGTTCTAAATTATATACTGTACATGAGTTACAGTTTGGTACAACTTTACCCTAAAGTGTTAAAGGAGTTGTCTACTACTTTGAGATTGATGGACTATCCTTAAAATAGGTCATCAATGTCTGATAGTCTGGGGTCCGACACCCCGCACCCCTGCGGATCAGCTGTTCTTGGTCCTGGCGGTGGCAGCAGGCAGCTGGAAAATGCTCAGTTCCGGAGCTGCTCCGTCTTCTGATAGTGGCCACAGCTGGGTACTGCACATCCGCCTCCTATTGATTAGAAGACCTTCTGTATTTAGGAATGGTGGTTTGTTGCCAGTCAAGGCAAATATTTTGCACTCCCTAACACATGGACTGTTAGCATGCCCTGATTCCACTAAACGCATATATCGTATGTCAAGAAAATACTGATTACCCTTTGACCCTCTAGTTATTTTTTGCTTTTTTTGTTGAAGTCTTTAAATTCAATTTTAAAAAATAAAATGTTAGATAATGATATTTTCATTTTGATTTTTATTTGTTTATTATATTTTTATGTTAATTATCTCATTCCCTTGTACCTAAACCTAACTATATCCCTAATCCTAACCTAAGTTCTCTCCTTACCTTACTCCTAAGCATAGTATTAGCTTTAATCCTAGTCCTAGCCAGCATCCTTTTCTTTTCCTAGAAGGAGTAGCACTGGGTCCCAGTGAGTGCAGCCCCATTGAATTTGACTCTCAGGATATCCGCTTAGCATGCATCTGTCATGCTTGGGTGGAGGACTGAATAGCATCATGGCATATGGCACAACAAAGAGGAAAAACAGGGAGTAAGAAAAGGAAGGCCTTGGAGATAGGGAGAGGGGGGAGGGGTCACCATTTCACACTCACTTGTAGCTGATCCATGCACTCCCTATCATCCCAAGATGGGTCCTTCCCCCGTGCGCCATCACATGCCTAGGACCTCGCTGACTCAGAACTTACCCTGAATAGTGTGTTGACCATCGGGACACTAGTCTCACTACTACACTAAAACAACTCTAAAACAACTCAAGGAAGGTAAGACAACGGGTGGGGAAAGATATAACAAAAAACACTCCTTGGCTTCCTCAGCAGGAAACTTCACAGCTGTAACTGAAAAGACACCACAGCTACTCCAGAGACAGGCTTCTTCAAAGTGGTCAGTGTAGAAGATCTATCACCAGCATGGAGTAAAGCCAGGAGTGGGTACATATAGCAAAAGGGTGTGATTTCAAAATATTGCAGCTGTGATTAAGGCTAAGCATAATCTCAGCCAGCAAGGAATGAGTCTGTAATTCTTTCAGCATCAAATTAAAATAAATCAACTCCAATACAAGATGTAACCTGTGGACTCGACCCACTTGTGACAGCATCTCACTGTGCAAACTGAAACATCTGTACCTGCTGCCACCAACAGGTCTTTTGAAGTTATTTGAGGGTTTTTACAACCCAAGATTATGACAACTCGAAGTCCATTGCCCATGAGGAATAAGCTATGATTTCTCATTTTGGAAGCTGTTGTCTGGTTATGCCTCACATTTGCAGCCGGGTATAAAAGTCAAAGAGACTTTACTAAGTACTAAAGATGCTTGTCATGAAGGGGTTGAAGAAGTTTAAAAATTTGAAGAAACCCCTTGTTATATTAGTTGTGTTAAGCTATTTAAATTTCTAAATTGCTCTTGCTTTATTAGTGTTATAAGCTTAACAAACAAGTATATGCAGTGTGTGTGTGTGTGTATATGCGCATATAAATATATATATATATATATATATATATATATATATATATATATATATATATATATATATATATATATATATATATATATATATATAGGCAGGTTACTTGTTCTGATGAATCCCTTTCTCTATTCTGCATTGTCTAAGAATCCCAGTAACATCACATAACATCACAGACAATGAATTCCTTCTTCCCCTATACTATAGTAATATGAAAACATGTTGAAGGTTTGTTTCTTTGTCATGAAAATGTAATTCTCGAGGTGAACTGCTAATATGATGTGACAGAGGAGATGCTAACCTTCCATTAAGGTCCTGCTGACTCTCATCCATAATGCTGCAAACATGATTGGGCCATTATTTTTATTGACGTCCAGATTTTAGGCCTGGATGTTCTGCGCGGCATTGTGGGAAAGTTAAAGTGAACACAAAAGAGCAGATTTTTTTTATTTTTTTTGTATATAAAAAGTACAAGGCAAATGAGTTAAATATAACAATCTTTACATTAGTTCTGGCTGCACGGTACTATTCTACAATTTGTTCGCTCATTGTGCAAATGTTCTAGGCTAGCAGAACTTTGTAAATTCTTGTGTGTGTACTATGCAAACAATCCTGATCGTTTAATAAAAAAAAGTTGTGTTCTTTTTATTTCCTTAAACTGAAGTTAAAGTAGTGACCTTGCTGAAAGTGAGTTCCTTTGTCACCTTCAGAATAAGTAGTTTTGCCCTTGCCTCTTCTCATTGCAAAAAAAAAAAAAAATATATATATATATATATCCTTTTATCCTGGACTTATGAATAATTAATACACTTCTTCAGTCTACTGATTTAAATGATAAAGTGGTCCCAAGTATTAAAATTTCACTAGAGACCCTTTTGAGTCCAACTGTATATGGGGAATCAGCTTACGTTTTGTTTCTGCTACCCTACTGGGGGATGTATATATATATATATATATTGATATACCCTTAGGCCCCTTTCACATTGCGTTTTACCTTCCGCTCACAGGTCCCGTCGGAGCATCCGTCCGAACCGCCCCTCCCCCACTCTGCAAAGCGAGTTCCGGACGCATGCGCCCGACAGGGCCATTCACTTCTATGGAGCGCACTGCGTTAGCGTGTGCTCTGTTTTGTGCCATTTTTTGCACATATACGTTTCTGCAGACGGACACCCGAACGTAGTCCACCTACGTTCGGGTGTCCGTCTGCAGAAACGTATATGTGCAAAAAATGGCACAAAACAGAGCACACTCTAACGCAGTGCGCTCCATAGCAGTGAATGGCCCTGTTGGGCGCATGCGTCCGGAACACGCTTTGCAGAGTGGGGCAGGGGCGGTTCAGACGGATGCTCCAACGGGACCTGTGGACGTAGAGAAAAACGCAATGTGAAAGGAGCCTTAACCTCAATGTGGTGCTGGTCTCTACTAGAAAGGGTCATAGCTATAGGGGATACAGACGTACTAGACGCATCAAGGTGCTGGTACCTGATGACGCCAAAAGGTAATCGTTAGGTGAGAGTCCATGTTATAGATTTAACATTGGAGCCCGGGAGCTTCAAGTTTTGGCAGTAAGTTCATCATTATGTTCCCTGAGTCTTCTAGTACAGTGGTTCTCAATGTTTGTAAGCATTAGTAGCCTTTACTCAAATAAATTATATCAAAACATTTCTAAGGTTGTGAGCATACATAGTACTGGAAATTTAGGGTAGGCTTCCATATCCTCTGTGCAATTTTCCAAAATAATACAGCGCCCCTTTAGGGTACGTGCCCATGATCAGTGTTTGCAGCGTTTTGGATGCAGCGTGTTTTTTGTTTTGTCCAAAACACTGCATTGTACAGTACAAGCACAATGGATGGGATTTCTAGAAATCCATGCCCACTGTGAGTGCACGGCCTGCAGCGAAAGTGGTGCGGCTTTCCGAGCTGCACCATGTTAATTCTTGGTTGCGGAGTTGCAAGCATTCTCCGTAGGGAGAACACAAGCGAGAAACCACAGAGCCCCGAACCCTGATCAAGGGCACAAGCAACTGCAGTCTCCTACGGAGAAGACTTGCGGCGCGTCCAGGATACAGTGGGTCCTGATCGTGAGCACCAACCCTTACAGGTGTTTGCTTTTTGAACGTGTACCTTACCAGCATTTCTTACTTCATAACATTTGTGAACAAGGATGAAGTTTGCTAAACAAATAGATTTTTTTTTAACCATTTACCTGTGCATTAAATGCCCAAAGTAATAAGATATTGTGGAATTAGATTTTGTTGAAAGCAGGAACATCGAATGTTCTCAAATATTGTGATCTTTTCCTGCAGGACATCAGTGCCAACCTTGTCAACTACCAGTCACTGAATTTGTAGCCTTTTTTATTCGCACAACTCCTCTCTGTGCAGCAGGAATGTATTTCAGAGACCTGAAGTCCACCGCTTGCCTGAAGGTCCTCAACAAGTTCCTGATGGAAAAGAGCTACATCGAAGGCTACGTGCCCTCCTAGATTGACATAGCCGTCTTATGCTCTGTCTGGTGCTCCACCTGCTGATCTATTCTATGTACTTTGGTACAACCACATTGAATCATTGAATCTTATGGACAGCAAAAAGGCAGCCTACCTGATGTGAATGAACCCTTGGAAACAAATGGCCCAGTGAATATTCCAGACTCAACAGACAGTGATGCTACGAATGCTAAAGAACATGACAATGACAACATAGATTTTTTTTGGTACAGAGTGACAGGCAGGAAATATACAGTATTTAAATGGAAGTCAATGGGGAGATATAATGTGACAATTGTAAAGTTTAACAAACACTGCAGTTTCTAAATGGGCCGCTCCAACAACCTGTCATCTCAGCTATAACAAGTAGATACACAACGGTTAACTTTGCAAGCAGAATATATTCACAACTACACTGCACTAAAAACCTAACTGGTCTCTGCTATTCGGGCCACAAGAATACTTTGCTCTGGCTAATGAGGTCTACACTATGCCCTATTAAGTGTGCACACTGGTAATAAACTCACGGTACTGTTGAGAGGGAACAAATCCCCTCCTGAAAGGTTGATGCTGTGATGCTCGTCAGTGCACACTTCTTCTTGCAGGGCAGGAGGGAACTCTTCTTCTTCTGTCACAGACCCGGGGTCTCTTGGGTCTTCTAGAACATGTCTCTTGTCCCATTCGAAATCGCCTACCTCAGGAGCTTCTCCTTCTGGTACTCGCTCAGCGACTACCAAGGCTTTCTCAGTGCCAGCACTCAGTCGGCACTGTGCTTCTTCCGAAAGCATCATTCCCGGTCACTTCTCAGGCAGTGTCTCTTCTCTTTCACTCTTTCAGGCAACCCGACTTCTCCTTTTCCCACCCTAAGCGCTTCTGCTCTTTTTCTGCATCCCACGCTTTTCGGGCATGGTCAGTCCAACTGCACAGTAAAGAGGGCAGCACGCGCAAACCTTGCCGGTTAGTCTACAAAACACAACACGCAGGTGAGCATCATCTCTTAAAGTCATAGTATGCTAAACTGTTCGTAGGGGTGACACCCCGACAACTGCACTGTGCTCTTAAATAGGTGTTGGTGTTGGGTACTACTGATTACAATCCATTTCTATGGTTTGGTCACTTTGACATTGCTAAGAGCTTTAAATAGGATAGTGTCGTAAAAGACCTCAAAATCTCACACACATCTTTTTCAGGGCATTTTTAAAGAGCTGATTAATTGACTCCAGGATACTAGAGTTGAGCAAAATAATTTGCAGGACCTTTTTCAGTACTCCAAAACAGCCAGACTAGCAGACTAGTGTTACGAAGGGGACCCGGGGAAGCGTGCCAAGATGGGAAATGGACAGCTTCCGCCGGTCAAGGTCCACTGTGCGGTGTAAGGGACCGCCGCTATGGTGGGTGAAGAGTGAGCGGGTTGCTGCTAGCGATCGTCTGGAATGTCACAGACGATCTATGTACACCGATCTGCCCTAACCCGTGAGGGTTGTATGGCACGGATCTCACGGCTCGGTGTACCTGTTGCACGGGGAAGCACAGAGGTGCCCACGCACGTGTGCCAGCGGGAGTCACAGGATATGGCACGAGGGTAGCACAGAGGTGCCCACGCACGTGTGCTTTCAATAACCAGGTGAGTCCGGTGGAGACTCGAGGAGCTCACCTGGGACAGGAACACGGCCTGTTGAAGGGGATACTGCCGGAGCAGCAAGGCAGGAACACGGCCTGCTGAAGGGGATACTGCCGGAGCAGCAAGGCAGGAACACGGCCTGCAAACGAGGTACTGCCTAAGCAGCAAGGGCCAAGCCCACAAAAGACAGTAATGCCTGAGCAGTGGCGTGGCAGCACGCTGCCAGACATCCAAACATAGAAGGACGGTCGCGCACCGCCATGATGGCAGGGGGAGCTTTTAAGGAGGTGTAGCTCCACCCAAGGGCGGGCGCGAGACGGGCGTGACCCAATCAGGGTTCGTGACGTCCTAGCCCAGCCAGTCAGGATTCAGCACATCACCAGCCTCGTCATGGGGCCGTGTGATATCAGTGAGCGAATCAGAAGACGTCACGTGGAGCACATGCTCATCTTCCTGCCTCTGGGTCATAAAGGCGGGATCCCCGGTTTCACAATGTGCAGAGACATGGGAAGTCTTGCTGCTTCCCTGAGCATCTATTCTTTGCACACTGCGCAACCTCCCAGAGCCTCTGTGATGCTGAGCAGGAGAGCTCGTGGCAGGCAAGGGATGGGAGACCGCTCCATTCCTTGCAAGGGGAGAACCACTAGGTGTTACCCTTCTGCTGTGTCTCTGAGGAGGCAACTCCTGCAGACTGCGCAGTCTCCCAGACCTTTGGCGCTGCTGAGCAGGAGGGCTCGTGGCAGACAAGGAATGGGGGACCGCCTCATTCCTTGCAACAAGAGAGCCACGACGTGTAACAGACTAGGGTAGTGTAATCTTCTTTGGCTGGCTCTTGAATGCTGGCATCCTGAGTACCTCTTGTGATAACCAGGCCTTACGCACCTTCACAAAATTTCACAGCCTAGTAATCACAAGAAATGCCCAAGATACCAAAATTTAAGTGTGGCACCCCTGGGGCTTCAGGAGCCACAGGGCATTACAGTTCTTTTACGGGGTAATATCTATCCCGGGTTAGGAGGGGGTTAACTGCCGGTGCCTTCACAAAACACACACATACAACAGTAAGGTGCTTTCCCACAGGGGGTTGGACAAGGGCAGACGGGTGGACTAGGGCAGACAGGGTGGTTAGCCATCACGAAGCATGGGACTTCCCCGGTCGCTAGGACAACCACTGGGGGCGGGAACCACTTGGTGTAATAAGGAGGCACAACCATCTCACTAGAGCAGACTTTCCCGGGCACAGCTTGGGATAGCATCTCGCACAGACAACAGGAGTCGAGTGTTTCTCTTTCTTTGTGGGGCCCGTGGCTTGAAGCTGGAGGCTCAGCCTGGGTTCCAGATAGCAAACAGGGGACACTTCACTAGAAAGACTTCCACGGGCACTGGTGGTGACCGCCAACTATCCAGGATTGTCTGGAGCCCATCGTAGCAGAGACCCGTACTCTGGAGTAGCGCCTGAACTACCAGTGAGTAAAAGTCTTGGAACCGCAGCCCCTGCCTCTGCCTTTCATTTGCCCAGTGCTGCGGCACCAACGGGGACTACCACCACCCCCATCCTTTCTCCATCATCCTCCCCGAGAAAACCCCACTCCCCCTGTGGGAAGCAACACCATTCCGGCTGTAACCTTCACCATCAGCCCCGGAGAGCAGCACCCGCAGCGGCGGCCCATCTCTAGCCGTGGACCACAGGTGGCATCACGATCTAAAATGACTTTCCTAACCGTCACTACCACACCCATCCTCCATCCTTCCTCCCATCCACCACCTTCCCTCCCTTCTGTACGCCTCGGGGTCATGAAATTGGTCCAGGCCAGCCCTTGACAACGTAGAGTATCTGCACCCCGGTGAAAACACCTCGACCCCAGGGTGTTATATAAATGCCAGCTGAGATTTGCACTGCCTTGATATGGCTGCAACGGCGTTCCGCTGTTAACACAGGACTAGGGTCTTGCAAATATTTTTACTCATCTCCACGGTATAGATTATCCAGACAAAAATATTATTTTCTTTATAAGTTGAACTTTTTTTCAGATTTTTTTGCACATACCTGCCTTTATTAGTTATCTTATATAATTACCATATTTTTCGTTTTATGAGATGCACCATATTATAAGACGCACTCCAAATTTAGAGATAATAAAGGTAACAAAAAAAGGTGTCCATCTTATACTCCGGTGTTGTCTTACTGTCTTATCGGAGGGGGGTGGCAGCAGTGATGGAGCAGGGTCACAGGAGGCAGAGGCTGTGCTGGTGGCAGGTCAGTGCTCGCAGCTGCGGTGGGTCAGTGTTAGCGGTGGTGCCGGATCAGTTCTAAAGGTGGTGGGTCAGTGCTAGCAGTGGCAGCTGCGGGTCAGTGAGGGCAGTGGTAGCGGGTCGGTGAGGGCAGCGGCGAGTCAGTGAGGACAGCGGGGGTTCAGTGAGGGCAGGGGCAGATCAGCGAGGGCAGTGGCAGTGGGTCTGTATTTACAGCGGAAGCTGCGGTGGTTGTGTGGTGGAGCAGGTCGGAGCAGTGAGTGTCCCAGATGCTCTGTTTGCGGTACGAGCTTCAAAGAAATGGCGCCCGGAGTGGCGCCTGCGCAGATGGAGCTCTCATTCAAGAGCTCCGTCTGTGCACACGCTGACTCCGGGCATCATTATTTGAAGCACGGGCCGTGAACAAACCATCTAGGACACCCGCCGGACAGCCAGTGCAGTCTGCACAGCTAGCCGGCCACCAGCACAGAGTGGCAGCCAGCAGGCCTCCCACCCATCCGCACAGAAAGGCAGCCGGCCGCCGCCACAGAGTGGCAGCTGGCCGCCGGCACAGAGAGCCACATAGACAGACCCTCGCCAATTTTCATCCTCCCGGTAAGCTATATTTGGATTTTAAGATGCACCCCTCATTTTCCTCGCAAATTTTTGGGAGGAAAAGTGCGTCTTATAATAATATAAAATATGGTATATTATTGTGCCAGTATAAAAGCATAGTTTTATTACTTGCTGAATAAAACAGAAAAAATAATTTCGATAGGAAAGAGCATTTATTTGTGACAATGTAAAAGAAACTTCAGACGAGAAAAGTCCTACTGTTCCTTTTGCCATCAGACGGGTTAATCACAATGTTTTTGTTATTCGTCTGTTTCAGTACAAATATTAAGTGGAAACACATTGAGAACATTGCCCGATTTTGCATTTTATTTTGGTAATATTATATTAGTTTGATTAGAAGCTCCAAAGGCTCATTAATCATAAAGATGTGAATGGTTAGTATAGTACGAGGCACAAATTAGAAACACGTGCGTCCTTCAAAGTTAAGAACCCTGGGATATCTCATAGGGAGAAAAAAAATGCAATTCAATAATAAACTAGCCATGGTGTATCATGGCAATTTGTAAGTGACCTAATTTCTCTTGTTTTCTTGCCATTAGTGCTGGCTTTATTTCGAGAGCGCGTCTTACCACTAATGTTGTATTATTTAGGCTATAGCATTCCTATGCAAGATTTAGAATATTCCGTCTCTCCGGTAGCCTCTGATCGTGAGCCAGTTGTCCATTTTCGAAGTCGTAGAACAGGGAAGATGCATTTCTTTCACAGCACTTTTCATCTTTTTTAGCTTTCTTCCCAAACTATGTAATCTTCTGGGAGCATAAATATGATTTATTATTGTTAGATAATGGAACCGGTGTGGACCAAGCAAAAGGGATATATTTTTTTTTCATGAAATGGCTCTTTTCTTCCCAAATGGGAGAATTTAGAGTGTGTGCTGAGTGATTATATCCTGAGGGTGAATGAATGGCAACAAAAAAAAAAAAGAAATACCCTACAGAATATGTTCTTGTTGGTCATAGCATGCCTCGAGAGTGTCCCCGAATCTCACAGTGTTTGACAACCTGCAGACACATTTGATGAACTGTATTCTTCTATCAGAGACAGCCTGTCTGGGAGGAGAAAAGAGATCCTTTATCGTCTGATCAGCTATTATTGTCTTGATCTTTCATAAGCAATCTGCAATGCACGTGAATGTAATATCCTTTCACACAAGTGCCAGGGAGAATAGAAATCAGTCAACCTCCTCCCCCCTTCCCACCAGTTATGGAAATGTCCTAATAATATAATTAGAAAAGATGGTTTGCGAATGATAGGAATAAGAAGGGGTAATCAAAATGCTTTTGCATTATCTGTCTGTTTAAAGACCAATGAACCCACAATAAATAGATCTTACCAGAGCTATCAGGAACCGGGTTATATTGAATTCTTTGTCTAAGAGAAAAAACATTTGGAGTATGATCTGAATTGAGCAGGATAATGGCGTTTTATTTTCATAAAACATGTAAAAGGCTGCTGGGACCAAGCCAAGAACGATTAATGCACTGATATAGTGTAGAACAAAATAAGTAGCCAGCTCAAACATTCCTTTTTAAACTCTAATGGCATTACCAAGAAGATAGTAATTTAATTTTGCACATGGACAAATGGGTCCGAATCACTGAGCGCACTTTGCGATTTAAAAAAATAAAAAGCTTTATTTAATGTCTCTCTTGTCGTATTTCTATCTGATTTTGCATTTAAAGCATTTCCATTGGCAATCTTCAGGATCTTGAAAAAGCAATATACAGAACGCGGTGATTAAAAACATTGATGTTCCGTAGGATTGTGCTAAAGAATATTTCTGCTTTGTCAATAATACACCGCGGATTACAAGTCTACAAGTGTCTAGCAAAATAAACTCATTGCTTGCATTCCGATTTAAGAATGCCATACAAACAGATTGGTTGACCTTATCAAAATAATATATAATGCAAGATATAACATTTCCTGGTAGACGGCTGCGCTGACTTTGGCCTTGATAAAACACAGTGGACCTACACCAGCAGATAACATGGCTCCCCAAACCATCACTGATTATGGAAACTTCCCACTAGACCTCAAGCAGCTTGGATTGTGGCCTCTCCACTCTTCCTCCAGACTCTTGGACCGCGATTTCCAAATGAAATGCAAAATTTACTTTCATCTGAAAAACACCTTGGACCACTGAGAACAGTCCAGTTCTTTTTATCCTTGGCCCAGGTAAGACGCTTCTCAGGTTGTTTATTGATCATGAGTAGTTTGACATAAGGAATATGACACTTGTTGCCCATGTCCTGGATACGTCTGTGTGTGGTGGCTCTTGAATCACTGACTCCAGCAGCAGTCCACTCGTGAATCTCTACCAAATTTTTGAATGGCCTTTTCTTAACAATCCTATCAAGGCTGTGATTATTCCAGTGGCTTGTGCACCTTTTTCTACCACGCTTTGTCCTTCCACTCAACTTTCCATTAATATGCTTGGATACAGCACTCTGTGAACAGCCAGATTCTTTAGCAATGACCTTTTGTGGCTTACTTTCTTTGTGGAGTGTGTCACTGACTGCCTTCTGGACATCTGTCAAGTCAGCAGTCTTCCCCATGATTGTGTAGCCTACTGAACCAGACTAAGGGACCATTTTAAATGCTTAGGAAGCCTTTGTAGGTGTTTTATGGTAATTATTTTAATTTTCTGAGATAATGACTTTTGGGTTTTCATTGGATGTAACCCATAATCATCAACATTAACAGAAATAAACACTTGAAATAGATCACTCTGTAATGACTCTAAATAATATATGCGTCTCCTTTTTGTATTGAATTACTGAAATAAATTAACTTTTTGATGATATTTTAAAGAGCCATACGTTTTTTACGTTTTCATCAACAAAGCTCTACAAGGTTGCATTTTTTGCAGGCTGAGTTCAGTGTTTCATTGGTAACATGTTGGAGTACATGAGTTTTTTTGACACATTTTATTTCATGTTCTGCAGAATGAAAAAAAAATTAAAATAATCTATCCGTATTCTTGGTTTAACATTACATGCTACCAGGGCTGGTTTCTGGCCAATATAAACCCGTTAACAGGCTTGGTTTATATCTAATGAGGAACTGGTGGTAGTCCTACTGGGCTGTGAGGGCTTTATTTCACTCGAGCTAGTGAAAGGGGTCTCTCAGCCTGTCAGGGTTGTAAGCCAGTGTGCTGCCACCCTCCCTTCCTTCCCATACTTCCGTATGTCCATTTGAACAGGGGATATCTGAGTAAAATGGTGCCAAGCTAACCTTACGTATGACCAGGGAATGAAGAACGTCACATTTTGGCGGGAGTGACGAGACCATATCGCATGACTCCGACGTAGATGATCGTATTTATATATTTATTTTACTCATTTATAAAGCACCATAATTTTCCACAGTGCTTTATAGACATCTTCGTCACTGTCCTCAGTGTGGCTCATAATGAAAATTTCTTATCAGTATGTCTTTGGAGTGTGGGAGGAAACCGCAGTACCTGGATGAAACCCATGCAAACTTAGGGAGAAATACAAGCTCCTTGCGATGTTGTCATTGTTGGAATTTGATCCCGTCTCCAATGCTACAGCTGATGCTACTGTGCTGTCCTCTAGATCACTCTGATATGCAGGTTTAGTCTGACCATTGGTCTTTGTGTGGTAGGCAGATGAAAATTGATAGAGATTCCACAGGTAGGTTCTTCACAAGCCACGTTTAGCAAGACCCAGTGGATCCCAGGCCTTTCCCTTTATAATACTATACAGAGATTAAGATTTATGCAAAGCCCCTTGGATTACAATCACTAAGTGGCTCCTGGCTGGAGGAGTGGGGTGGCAGAGAGAAGAGTCATAATGCCAGACAGGAACAAAATCAAGAAGTAGTCAGGTAATCAAACTAAAAGCGATTGCAGTCTTCAGAAAAATTAAATAAAATTTGGACTCACCCAAGGCTTAAAGCAAGGAGCAAATTAGATGAATAATGTTAATAATTCAACACTCCCAAGCTCAGGACTTTAACAGTAGGGATGATCGAATATCTCAAATATTCGGCTTCGCGAATATTTTCCGAATAGGTCGCCGCTATGCGAATATTCGATGCGCAATGTAAGTCTATGGGAAGCCCGAATAGTTCTGAATAGTTGTTATTCGGGTTTCTCATAGACTTACATTGCGCATCGAATATTCGCGAATAGCGGCGAATAGAAGCCAGATATTTGAGGTATTCGATCATCCCTATTTAACAGCACCAAAATAGACAGAAATGTCTTAACAGAACTGCTCTTGTCATCTTGAGTTTTCAGAACTGAAAGTGTGGCACCGCCTGGTGACAGATGCAGAAGTAATAGAGGTAAGTTCAGCTATGGATCTTAGATAGGTATCAGACAAAAGAATGGCCACTTCTTTGGATGGCTGCTCCATCTTTTTTAACTCTTGGGTTTCAGAGATTAATGACTATCATCTGCTTTTATATGTTCTTTCCCTGACTAGAAATGAGTGGATATGGCAGAGTTCGAATTCACCTGTTAGCGTGGATTTTACCAGGACATTGGATTTCCTTAGAGGTTAATCACTGCTAATTTAATGTCCCTTATTCTGCTCTGGGGTCTCTTGTGTGATGAAAATCTGGACAGCAGGCATAGAGGACCAGGGGCAGCCGGAGAGGTGAACAGTCGGTAAGGTGATTTTTATTTTTAAGTTGGCAACCATTTTGATTACTTCGAGCAACTCAAATTACCAAACATCAGTATTTTTGCATACTCTTATGCATATTTTTGTGAAGTTGAAGTAGAATTCATTTCCACTTAAATAAATTTACTCATCTCTATCCCTGACAAGTCTGGCATCTCAAATCTAAAGGGATTACTGTACCGGCTGCACGTCTCCGTTTTTACGCTAATAAATAGTGTTGTGCTTATTCATAGCTTAACCAATTAAAGTGGCTCATTGGGAAATAGCCCATATTATTCCCTATTTTTTACCCAGAATAAACCTACTAATCCATCGTGGTGCCTATATTTCTACTTTTTTTTATTGTCGCATATACAGTTTAAGATGGTAGCCATGAGAGCTTTTGTCAGTTCCTCAGTTGCGATAGCTACTCATCAGCACCCTGCGATATTGTCACGCAAAGTGGGACAGAGAGTGGAAACCTTTGGCAAACCCATTAGATACAACTATTCAACATGTCACAAAGCTAGCTGGTTGTTGCAGCTGACAAAGCTGTGTATCACAATACCGCACTTCCACCTGATTTCCCATGTGCTTATAGTTATCCATGACAGTAATGTACTGTATGTTATGTAGCCTTAACAAGACCCATACACAATAGATAGCTGTCGTTCGAATGAAGGTTCTGGCAATCGTTTGGCCAGCAGCTACCACTCCCAACTCCTCCATACACAGGAATGCTCACTCCTGTGTTCTCTACCAGAAAGACTCTTCTGGTGTTAGCTTATCTAAGAACAAAAGGATCCCCATTCTCAAATTAGACATGACTGAACCTTATCTTCCCCTTATCCTATCATCTATGTGGTGTGATTCAGAGTCATTAGACTGATGGACGAGACCTCCGATGTTGGCAAGTTTGGGTAACATTAGTCTAATATGTATGGGGGGGCCTTTATTCTCAAGATTGTGAGGGATCCAATAGGTTATATCCACCCTAATAATGAAGTGATGTGTGTTAGGATGAGTATAACCCTTTATTTTATTATTTCTTGAATTGTTTTCTTAAGCAGATAGTCTGGGGCATTTTCATAATACGGTGGCTTGTTGGATATTATCATTCTTTTCACCTTCCACTTCAGTGGGTTACAAGTAGATATAGTGAAGGAAAGTTCTGGCCCTGGGCTGCATGGGCGCTGCACTCCTTTGAAAAGGGGACTCTGTGTGTGAATGTGACTTCAGGTGGGGTGAATGACACTTACAGGATTCTTCAGGCCTTTGTCCATCACCTCACCCACAGTAGTCATAGACAGTTAGTAACATACGCAACACTAGAGCTCAGTTAGCCAATCAGAAACGTTCACTTTTATTCTTCACAGCGTTATGACAGACATGGCCTTCCTTTCCTTCCTCTCAGCTTGGGGTACTACGCCTTGACCTGTTCCTCTCCGCTATCTTGGATCTTGTCCTCAAGCTTTAGGCTCTGTCTCTCCTTCCCCATGACACTGTTCAGCTTTGACCGATTCTTGGCCAAGGCGGCTCTCTAGCCGGATGACTCTCTAAGCCCGCTGGGGTGAGCCATAGGATCTGGACCTCTCAAGGTTTCCTCAGGATTCTCTGACTGGCTTTACCCCTGAGGCCACGTCTTCTCACGCTTGAACCCTATTCTACACTGGATCCTCTTGAGTCCTCCCAACTGTCCTCTTTCCCACATCTGTCACTTTCCCTTTAACCCTTTCTCTTCCATCTTGCTACTATTTTAGCCCATCCACTAATTGTAAAAATCCAGCTCCATAGTACCTGGAATCTGCACCCAGTTAGCAGCATAACATATCAACATACACAATTGGTATAACACATAAACTACATGGCATAAACAGTACAGGCACAAGTCCACCCTCTCCAATAGAGTACGATAAACAGAAACCTATATTCTGCTGATGGGTTAAAATGGAAATTCAAAAGGCCAAGCAAGTGTTATATTGTGAACAGTCAATAGATAATAATCAATGTGATTCTTACAGTATAACTACACGAGACACTTTAAGGCTATGTGCGCACATTGCGTTCTATTACGCAGCGTTTAAGTCACTGCATGTGCGTCTCAGAACGCAGCCGAAAAGCTGCGTTCTGAGACGCATTGTGACTGCAGAATTCCTGCTGAATTCATGAGTTCTGGATGCTTCCAGAGCGCACATTTTTGACTATGCGGTCCCACTCGGCTCTGCTGCATCCCCATAGACTTGTAGCAGAGCCGACCGCACTGTCAAAAAGAGCATGGCTGCGGGACACAGCTGCGCGATCAGAATGAACTCAGATGAACTTCACCCCACTTCATTGTGATCGCTCGGCTCTGTGCGTGTGCCGCGGCTTGATTTGCGATCACAGATGAAGCACTCACCGGTGACCGCAAATCACCTGAGTGACTGCAGTGAGCTGCGCGATCACCGGTGCTGTCACTCAGGTTACCCGCGGCCGGCTGGAGTCCTCCACCCCAAGACCTGTGGCCGCGGGTAACCTGAGTGATGTCTCCGCTGACAGCGCGGCTCACCTCAGTTGCTGCATGGAGCTGATAGAGAGTGGTCGTGTTCTACGGCCGCTCCTGTCCGCTTCATGTAGCAGAGCTGGATGCGTCGCGGGTCCTCGTGAGGAGTACGTCGGACCTGGAGGGGTATTTGGGGATTTTAATAAACTGGTGTCAGAGGGTGTGTTTTTTTTGTCTTTTATTTCAAATAAAGGATTTTTCGGGTGTTTGTGTTTATTTACTTTCACTTACAGGTTAATCATTGTGGGTGTCTCATAGACGCCTGCAATGATTAACGTAGGACTTAGTGGCAGCTATGGGCTGCCATTAACTCCTTATTACCCAAATTGCCACCGCACCAGGGCAATTCTGGATGAGCCGGGTAGAGTCCCGGGACTGTCGCATATAATCGATGCGGCAATTCCGGGCGGCTGCTGGCTGATATTTTTTAGGCTGGGGGGCTCCCCATAACGTGGGGCTCCCCATCCTGAGAATACCAACCTTCAGCCGTGTGGCTTTATCTTGGCTGGTATCAAAATTGGGGGGGACCGCATGCCGGTTTTTTAAATTATTTATTTATTTATTTTACTGCACTACATAGTCCCGCCCACCGGCAGCTGTGATTGGTTGCAGTGAGACATCTGTCACTCAGCGTAGGGGCATGTCTGACTGCAACCAATCATAGGCGCTGGTGGGCGGGGGAAACAGGGAATACGAGATTGAATAATAAGCGGCCGTCATTTTCAAAAGCAGGAGAAGCCGCTGGAGCAATGGGACAGCCGTGCAGTGCCGCGTCGGTGTTCGGTCAGTGATCGGTGAGTATGAGAGAGGGGTGAAGAGAGATAGACTGACAGAGAGAGAGACCAACCGACAGGGAGACAGAAAGACCGACAGACAGACAGAGAGAGAGACCGACATTGCAACCAAAACGTACAAAAGAAGTGACATGTTGCTTTTTAGAACACAGGGTCTTGGCAGCAGCAGAAACGCTGCGTTCTAAAATGCAACGTGGGGATGGAATTTGCACAATCTTCATAGATTGTGCTGGGGACGCAGGACACATGCAGTTACGCTGCGGTGCAGATCGCAGCGTAACTGCATGAAAATACGCAACGTGCGCACATAGCCTAAGGGAATTCCTGGTAGTTTATCAAGCAGCATATAAGCATTTTCTTTTGATAACCTTATGCGTAGAGGTGAGCAAATCTGAGGTTCGAGACTCGAGGTTCAGAAACCGAGCTCCAAAGAAACAAGGTTCGGGTTCGAGGTTTGAGAGAGTGACGAGAACGAATCACTCAAGCGAGCAGCGCTGTGCTTGGGTATGAGTAATACTCAGCCCTGTGTGAGCTGTGTGCAGTGTTTAATTGGCTCACAATTGGGGTTTAATCAGCATGATTAGTTGTAGTGTACACACACAACTCCCCCAAAAAAAGTGTTTTGCTAATGGCCCATAAGCAAAACACTTCCGGGGCAGGGTGGGAAGAGTTTATACATTTTTTTGGGGGGGTGTTGTGTGTGTACACTATATCTGATCACGCTGATTTTACCCATCACTCATACCCAAGCACAGTGCAGCTCGCTTGAGTGGTTCGTACTCTTCACTCGCTCGAACCTCGAACCCCAACTTTGTTTTTGGAGCTCGGTTTATGAACCTCGAGCCTCAGGTTTGCTCTTCTCTATTTATGTGCATGGTAGTGTTTCCAAGGTGCCCTGTATGTCATTTCTATAAATGATTTGACATGGCAAATTATTCCTTTCACTCAGAGACATATTTAAACTTTACACTTTTTCAAAGTCCCATATTTTGCAGCTGGTAAAGGTTAGAAGTAATATAGGGAATTTGGTAGTGGTGGCCCCTGGATGGCAGAAGCCCCTGTTCTTCTTCTTCCACCTTGTCCTTCATACGATCTAAGGCGGGCTTTGTACACTACGACATTGCAGGTGCGATGTCGGTGGGGTCAAATTTAAAGTGACGCACATCCGGCATCATAGGCGACATCGTAGTGTGTAAAGCCTAGATGATACGATTAACGAGCGCAAAAGCGTCGTAATCGTATCATCGGTATAGAATCGGCGTAATCCATAATTACGCTGACGCGACGGTCTGATGTTGTTCCTCGCTTCTGCGGCAGCACACATTGCTGTGTATGAAGCCGCAAGAGCGAGGAACATCTCCTACCAGCATCACCGCGGCTCCCGTAGGATATGCGGAAGGAAGGAGGTGGGTGGGATGTTTACATCCCGCTCATCTCCGCCCCTCCGCTCCTATTGGCCGCCTGCCGTGTGATGTCGCAGTGACGCCACACGACCCGCCCCCTTAATAAGGAGGCGGGTCGCCGGCCAGAGCAACGTCGCAAAACAGGTGAGTCCATGTGAAGCTGCCGTAGCGATAATGTTTGCTACGGCAGCTATCACAAGGATATCGCAGCTGCGACGGGGGCGGGGACTATCGCGCTCGGCATCGCAGCATCGGCTTGCAATGTCGCAGCGTGCAAAGTACCCCTAACTCAGATTACAGTATTAACACCTGAATGTAAGAATTTAAAAAAGTTATAAAACTGATAGAAATCATGAAACCTACAGTTTCTCTGAATCTTCTCTTATTCCCTTCCGGGGAGAGTGCATGGGACTTTTATTCTTATAGGGAATAATGGAAGGTACAATACATTGTGACTGTGACCTTCATGCAACCTGCATGCGACTTTATATTGCTGTGCAGCCCAATCATTATAGATTTGTTGCAGCCTTTGATAACAGATTAGCTCCATGTGGGAAACTTAAATTTGTGCCTTAACCAAACCTCTTGTCCGTTCTTTCCCGGTAACTCCTGCAATGCAGCTTTCTGGAACACAATACATTAACTAAATCTTTGCATTAGCTTTTCTAAATATTCAACTCGCCCCATTAAACTAAAGAAGTGTAAAATACTCATGAATATTTCCTTTTGTGAAGTTCCTGACGTGACAAAAAGAAACTGTAATTAACTGACTCAATGACTTTTTCAATCGCCTTTTTCAAACTAAATTGCTGATTTGCAGCAAATATTTCACAGTGCTGACATATTCTGTGTGTGGATTTGTGGTATACTTCTGCTTTGAAGTTTGAACTCACAAATTAGGATGATTTCAATTGGCAAATTGTCCTTTGTACAGATCCAGCAAAGTTGTTTTGGAAAATTTAATTAACGGCCCTGGCTCTGATCTACCTAGAATTACAAACACTGTTAATGCAGTCACTAGTCAAAGGATCAACAGTATATCCAAAGCAAGGTACTATTATGGTTACCGGTCGTGCTTAGAATCCTTGGCTTAAATAGAAAAGATGTCAAGAGCTTGGAGAGATAAAAATAGGTTTTAAAAAGACATATCTTTTTTTTTTTGCAGATATTCTAATAAAGTACTACTCCAGCGGTATTTATTATTTCACCCCTGGAGTTCTGCGATAAATCTAAGGGGCCCTTTGCACACTACGACATCGCAAGCCGATGCTGCGATGCTGAGCGTGATAGTCCGCGCCCCCGTCGCAGCTGCGATATCTTGTGATAGCAGCCGTAGCGAATATTATCGCTACGGCTGCTTCACATGCACTTACCTGCCCTGAGACGTCGCTCTGGCCGGTGACCCGCCTCCTTCCTAAGGCGGCGGGTCGTGTGGAGTCTCAGAGACGTCACACAGCAGGCGGCCAATAGAAGCGGAGGGGCGGAGATGAGCGGGATGTAAACATCCCGCCCACCTCCTTCCTTCCGCATTGCAGACGGGACGGAGGTCAGGAGATGTTCCTCGCTCCTGCGACTTCATACACAGCGATGTGTGCTGCCGCAGGAACGAGGAACAACATCTTACCGTCGCTGCAGCCAAAATAATGAAAATGACCGACACTGCACCGATCATACGATACCGACGCTTTTGCGCTCGGTAATCGTAGTTAAAACGATTTACACACTACGATGTCGAGAGCGACGCCGGATGTGCGTCACTTTCGATTTGACCCCACCGACATCGCACCTGTGATATCATAGTGTGCAAAGGGCCCCTAAGTCCCCTGTCCGCTGTATTATACTTACCTGCTGCCATCTTCTTCTTATCGCCACTGCTCCCGTCAGTTACTGGCAGTTTTTGACTTGCTGGCAACTCCAGACATGGGAAGTCACAATTCAGTAGGTGTATGAGAGCCTCATTTTGCCCTTGTTCTAGCTCTCATAGACTTGTATCTTGTACCCGTAACGTCTTATGTCTAGAAGTCAGATGTTACGTCACAGTTTCTCAATCATTCTGGAAGTCAGACAATACGTTACAATCTCTCAATACAAGTTTGAGAGCCTCGTTCTACCCTCATTCTGGCTGTCATAGACTTGTATTTTGTACCCGTAAATTCATGTGTCCGGAAGTCAGGCGTTATGTCACAATCTCTCAGTAAAAGTTTATGAGAGCCTCATTCTGCCCTTGTTATGTCTCTCCTAGACTTGTATCTTGTACCCGTAACTTCTTGTGTCCGGATCTCAGATGGTATGTTACAATCTCTCAATACAAGTTTATGAGAGCCTCGTTCTGCCATCATTCTGGCTCTCATAGACTTGTATTTTGTACCCGTAACTTCATGTGTCAGGAAGTCAGGCGTTATGTCACAATCTGTCAATACAAGTTTATGAGAGCCTCATTCTGCCCTTGTTCTGTCTCTCATAGACTTGTATCTTGTACCTGTAAAGTCTTATGTCTAGAAGTCAGGTGTTACGTCACAATTTCTCAATCATTCTGCCCTCGTTCTGGCTCTCATAGACTTGTATCTTTTATCCGTAACTTCTTGTGTCCAGAAGTCAGACATTATGTCAGAATCTCTCAATACAAGTTTATGAGAACCTTATTCTGCCCTCGTTCTTGCTCTCATAGACCTTTATCTTGTACCCGTAATTTGTTATGTCTAGAAATCAGATGTTACGTCACAATTTCTCAATCATTCTGCCCTCGTTCTTGCTCTCTTAGACTTGTATCTTGTACCCGTAACTTCTTGTATCTGGAAGTTAGACGTTACGTCACAATCTCTCAATACAAGTCTATGTGAGGCTTGTTCTGCCCTTGTTCTGGCTCTCATAGACTTGAATTAAGAGATTGTAACATAACTTCTGACTTCCGGATACAATAAGTTACGGGTACAAGATGGCGCTGCAGAAACAGAGCAACACTTAAAAAAGGTAAAGCTGCTGGAAAGTAAGTATTAGACAGGGGGCAGGGGACTTAGATTACTCCAGTTGGAAAATAAAATGCTGTAGAGAGAATTAATTTTCAGAGCAAGAATAGCTGTATACAAAAAAACTTGGATGTTAATACAGTGATCGTCCCAAATAAACTGGTCCAGTTTAAAGAAATTGTCTGACCTCCAAAAATTGTTAAAAAAAAACAGTGCATGCTCTAAACTCAAAAAGAGTTAGACTCACAGCCCTGATTCATCAAAGCAATTGTGCCAATCCAGTATTGTGGCATAAATTGGTTTGGAAAGTGGCAAAAAAGTTGCACAAAAATGTAGCGACTTTTGTCATTTTCACCCCAGTTTCTCCCAGCTCTGCTAAAATGGGTGGAACTGGGGTGGGACAGGGATCCAAGTAGAAGGAGAAGAGAGTGGCACTCACCGTAGCGTAAAATCCAAGCTTTATTTGAAAAGGTGCATTTAAAGCGTGCAGGTCCGAGGCCAGACGCTGGCACTCTGGAGGACAACGGTCGTTTCGGACAAACAAACGTCATCCTCCAGAGTGCCAGCTTCCAGCCTGGATTTTACGCTACAGTGAGTGTCGCTTTCTTCTCCCTCTGCTTGGTTTTCTGGACGTGTCACCTAATGCCAGCGAGCACCACCACTAGGCTTAACTCTGTATCTGTTTTTTTTTTTTTCTAACTGGAGTGTAAAGACCCTTTTACACACTGCAACATTGCTAGCGATATCGCTGTAACGTCACTGGTTTTGTGACATAATAGCGACCTCCCCAGCAACATTGCAGTGTGTGAAACACATCAGTGACCTGGCCCCCGCTGTAAGGTCGCTGATCGCTACAAGTCATTCAGGACCATTCTTTTGTCCTTTGTTTCCCGCTGCGCAGCATGTATCGGTGTGTTTGATACCGTTACAATGACATCGTTAGCGACCCAGCCCATAGGCGGGCTAGCGTTCCCTTTCCAGCGAAGTCATTCTGCAGGTCCACATCGCTGCTGCATCATTGGCCAGATCTGCCTGTTTGACAACTCACCGGCCACTGTTAGAGACTTTCTAGCGATCCCGGCCAGGTCGAGATCGCTGGCGGGATCGCTAGAAAGTCTCAGTGTGTTGAGGGGCCTTAACAGGGACACAGCAGGGTTTTGACAGCACACCATCTAATTCAGGACAAGCTGTGGAATTCCCTAGGTCAGACATAAAGAGAGACTGGAGTAAGGTTTCTGGTGTGGCGCACTGAGGCGTTCGGCACTCGTCAGATGCTACACATTCAAGAAGAGGTGTGCACCTCCTTATGAATCAGGAATGTCTGACTCCATCAAGCCTTCTCATCAAGACTGACATGAAAATTGCAGGCCATGATGAATCAGAGCCATAGTATGTATGTTGAAATCCTGACATCATGACTAGTGGCGATGATCACACTAGTATGGCTCATCATCACCACTAGTCTAATCGAAGACCTTTACAGTGTCCGGTCTCTAAGCAATGGGGGTTAGAGTTAGTGATTCTAACTTAATTTATTAAGTTAGAAAATTCACTACCATTTCTAAAAAATGTCCAAAAATCTCTATGAACAAACAATATTGATAAACACATTATAGAAAAATAAAATAAATTTACAGAAAATAAATGGATGTTACAGTAGCATACAAACAAAAGTGCAACAACACTCCGAACACACTAATGATATATGAAATGCATTGCTGCTATATAGTCTATATTTATACATTTGAGGGTCTTAGAACACATTTTGATCAAATTGTCTAAGCCCATCTGCCAGTAACAAAGCAACCTCTTTACATAGAATATACACTTAAGGTAGGATGATATAACAACACTAGAGGTGCATTTGGGGGTGGTCACTTCTCTCATCTTGGCTGAGCACTACTCCTGTCTGTCCAAAGCAGAATATAGCTGGACCCTTTAATTTTGTAGGGTGAGGTTCAGGAGGAGTAAAGGCCGCTTAACATGCTGCGACATCGCTAGCGATGTTGCTAGCGATCGCACCTGCCCCCGTCGTGCGTGCATCACGGGCAAATCGCTGCCCGTGGCGAACAACATTGCTAGTACGCGTCACACACACATACCTTCCTAACGACGTCACTGTGGCCGGCGAACAAACTCTTTTTTTAAGGGGGAGGTTCGTGCGGCGTCACAGCGACGTTACACAGCAGGCAACCAATAGAAGCGGAGGGGCGGAGAGCAGCTGCATTAACGTCACTCCCACCTCGTTGCCGGAGGGCGCAGGAACGATGTTATTCGTCATTCCCGGGGTGTCACACGTAGTGATGTGTGCTGCCTCAGGAACAAGGAAAAACCTGCGTCCCAAATGAGCAATGATATTTGGGAAAGGAACGACGTGTCAACAATCAACGATTTGTGCCACTTTTTGGATTGTTAGCGGTCGCTCGTAGGTGTCACACGTAACAACGTCGCTAATGAGGCCGGATATGCGTCATGAATTCCGTGACCACAACGATATCTCGTTAGCGATGTCGTTGCGTGTAACGGGGCCTTAAGTGTGTTAGTAGGTTGCCTCATTGCTGGTAGACGGACATACACAATTTGATAAAAATGAGAGTTAAGCGCCTCAAATTTATAAACATAGTTTATATACTGCATAGACTACACATAAATTCAATGTTTCCATATACCTTAACTGTTGCATATTTTCCCTAGTTTGCTATTTATTCTTTCTACATAGAGCATATTCAAAGACGTTAGAAGGAAATTCATTTAAAATATGTGTTTTAATACAACTATATGAAAATCAAAGTAGAGTTGAAATCGAGAGTTATACATAAGCAGAGTGAGGCGGAGTTCCACCAAAAAGGCATAGTCCACTGTATGCATGAAGCTTTGTAAATGTGCCAAGTTGGTTACAACGGGGTTTCTTTATTATGCTTTGCTTATATGCAGTGTCGCCATTAATTCCACAGTGCTTTACAGGCATCATCCTCATTGTTCCCATCGGGGCTCACAATCTGAATCCCCTACAACTATGTCTTTGTAGTGTGGTAGAAAACTGGAGAACCGGAGGGAACCCACACAACCCCGGGAAGAACATATAAATTCCTTGCAGATGTTGCCCTTGGTGGGAATTGAACTCAGGACCCCAGCGCATGTTAATGGCTAAACATGAAAACTGAGAAAATTCCAAGCAAGTTAATTGTCTGGGGTCTAGGACTGCAAAAATGTGGAACAATGACTTCAATAGAACAGTTATGTCACTTAGTAACATAGAATTGTCATGTTTTTTATGATGTATTAATTCTTATTTTTTATTCTTCTTATTATTATTATTATTTTGAGGGGGGTGGTTTGTTTTGTTTTTTTGGAGTGGTATCTTTTTTACTGCAGTCTTCTACATACAAAAGTGCATCAACTAAATACAGTCCTATGGATACAGAACAAAAAATCAATTTTGGAACAACTCAAGCCAGACATATCATTCCAAGGAAGGATTAGAGATGAGCGAACATGAGGTTCGAGGTTTGGGTTCGGACACCGACTTCCCAAAAAAACCCAAAGTTCTGGTTCGAAGTTCGAGTGAGTTACGAGTGCAAACCACTCAAACGAGCAGAGCTGTGCTTGGGTATGAGTGATGCTCAACCCTGTGCAAGTCATGTGCAGTGTTTAAGCAGCTCGCGCTAGAGGGAACATCAGCGTGATCAGATGTAGGGTTCACACACACAAAAAAAATATTGAAACCACACCCACCCGCCACTGGAAGTGTTCTACTTATGGCTGGCTGCAAGTGGGCAGATACATGAACTGCCCAATTAATGACTTCCATTGAGGTTCAGTTGAAGTAGAGGTCACAAACTGAACCTTATTTAAGGTTTGAATGTGCCCTGTGAACCGAACCTTCAAAGGTTAGTTGATCTCTAGTAAAGGATCACCAAGCTACAACTTGCCTACTTTGGACACATCATAAAAAGAGAGCAGTCACTGGAGAAGGACATAATGTTCAGAAGAATAGAAGGAACAAGTCGAAGAGAAAGACCAGGAACCCAATTGCTTGATACGATCATGAAAAAGGCAGAGAAGACCTTGGTGGACCTCTCTTGGCTTGCACAAGATTGATCTTCCTCCAAAGCATTCGCCCATGAAGTCGCTATGGCTCAAGATTTAGTTGAAAGCCATTAACAGAAGAAGAAAGTTACATAAATCTTATAAAGTAGCAGTAAAGTTACTGAAGGTCTTAAAGGTCTATAGATATTAACTTATCCATAGTGAGATGTGAATACAGCCTAAAACATTAAGGTTGAGAGATCAATAAATTCAAAAGCAAAACTGCCCACCTTCCTCTACCTGGTCTCATCTGCTGACACCAGTATTTATATAATCCATAGTCCATAAAATTAAGATTATTTTTATAATAGTAAATGTATGTAAAATTATAGTAGAAGTAGTAATAATGTTGAATGTGAACTTTTAATCTATTTTTGTGTAATAAAGCAAACAGAATTCATCAGATCCTTTAAATAATTGAAATTGCTGTGCACTATATTTATTGGCTCTATTCATTTCTAACCATTTCTTATTTTCTTCTAATTAAGTTTGATAAATACCTATATTTGTTCTCATCCTTATTTGTATGGTTGAAACATGATTACAACTATTCCTCTTGATACTTTGTATATCTTGGCTCTCAGCCTAGATTGCAAACTATAAACAGATTATTAGTTTTAACTTGTTTGATAAATGTTGGGGGAGATAAATATTGTATGGTCGTAATTACCAGTGGCACCAGCCTTATTAATACTTATTTTACTTAGTTATTGCATAGAAATACATATTTATAAAACGTATAGAGTTTTCTAAAATGAGAAAATGGTATGAACAATGAATATATGGCCTCTTGTTGTACATTCCAATATTCCCCAAAGCACATTTTTCCCTAGAATTTATTTCTTTGTGTCATCATTGTGCTATTTTATTTGCTCTTATATTGGCTACTTATACTTCATAAATGCTACATAGCTATCATGTCATAAGGGTTTTGTATATCAGAAAGTAGCCTGCCTCCTTCTCCCCTTATTTCTGCAGCCTGTGCTATTTCTCAGAAAAAGAAACCCCTGAACTTAGGCTTTATAGCCATGGGGCCAATAGAGGAAAAGCCTAGCAAAGGAGAACCATTATTTTCTACCACAAATTTTTGACTCAGACTTTAAAAAGGTGGTTCACCCATTTTCATTATTGGCCACAACAATATTATGTTGAGAAACAAGGTTTCTCTCAAATACCTTGTGTTGCCAATAGTGCCTGTGAGCGGCGTTATTGCGGACCGCACTGTTACGCCACCATCGGAGTCCGCTCCAGCGACTTCTTTTCCGATTGCCAGGCGACGCCGTGTTCCTGCCGTGGATGGTGCTGGTGATGGGAGAGGAGTCGATACCAGCGGCACCGGTGGGCGCAGGCTCCGATCATCCACTGGGCTGGGTTATCTTGGGATCTGCAGTACCACTGGCTGACTGTGGGTGCAGTGTGTCTTCCAGCTAAAGTTGCCATCATTCAGCTACAGCCAATGGGAAGACACCACACCCTTCTTAGTTCCCCTCCTGCCTGCTGACCTCTGCCAGAGATAGTTCTGATTTCCTGGCTCCCGGTCCACCCTATTCTGTTTAGTGATTCCTATGTGCTGACTTCTGCGTGTTTTCTGACTACCCTTCTGCCTGCTGTTTTTGTACCTCACTTCCAGATCCGGATTTGACCTCTGCTACGTTTTATGATTACGTCCTTGCCTGCCGATTCTGTCCCTGTTCTGCTATTTCTGGTTTGACCCTGCCTGACGACTACTCTCATCGAACTGCAGCCTTCCACAGATAGTGATCTCCAGGGCCCTGTGTAATTCCAAATCCCCGTATAGGGGTTAAAGGGTTTCAGGGTTCTGGGGGTCCTGCTTGGTGAGTGGCTTCCCTCTAGCCTGTCCATTACATCCCATCTGAGTCTGTTGATCCAGGCAGGCGTTACACACACTTTGCCATCGCCTGACCCCAAGGCTTCATGACCTCGGGGTTCTGGTGATGTCCCGTCAACTTCCTGTTCACCTGATGACTGGGCTGTGATGAGCAGGGAAATGCTGCCCACAGACCAGTCACTCACGGACACTGAGGCTGGCCACGGTGATGTCAGGTGAACAGGAACATCACCGGATCCCCGAGGTCACGGAGCCTGGGACTCAGGTGATGGGGAAGAGAGGTCTGCAATAGTGCCGCTCACAGGCACTATTGGCAACACAAGGTATTTGAGAGAAACATTGTTTCTCAACATAATATCGATGTGGCCAATAATGAATATGGGTGAACCACCCCTTTAAGCCTCCATCATCAATCCAGAAACTAAAAAGACATTTCCATCCCATTTTGCTCTAAATACTACAAACTCTGATCTCTCTAAAACTTTTGTGAAGCAAACTAACATTGACCGAACATATAATACACTTCAGATGGTTGGCCACTTCCACTGAAATGCTCAGGCTCAGGTTGACACCAGTCTAATGTGAATGGCTATAATAAAGGTCTGTTCCCATTAAAGGTTTCCCCTATACAAAAAATTGATGATCATGGCAACGTTGGGTGTCAAACGTCCAGGACCCCTTTGAAATGCCCTATTGGGAGGTAACAGTGGCTCTGTATGAGTGCCGCTACAGCATTATTTCTCTATGGGACTGCTTGAGAAACTTGAGCACAGTACTCAGCTATCTCTGGAAATTCCATAAAGAAAGAATGGAATTGTGGTGCCCATGAGCAGTCACCACTCCATTCCGATGATGCATTCAAACCATCATTCTGTGGTGGTGATCCCATATGACGCCCTGGACTAGCCAGGGGTCACAGATAGTCCCACGCACAACACCCCCCCCTTCCTTAAAAAGGGTCACAGCAGCCACCCTTAAAAACCTGAGTCACCCCCTCAGGTTCTGAGGTTCACACCAGGTGGGGCGGAGCCAGGCAGTTGGCCCCTCCCACCGAGGAGTTCTGATGACCTGAGGCAGGAAAAACAAAAACAGAGTCTGTAGTGAGAGGGAGAGGAAGGAGAGGAGTAGGGAGAGTGACAGAACTGATAGGGGGTTGGAGCCCGGACGCTCTTTGGCCAGGAGGCAGACGGTGGTGGCCGCCTGCAGGAGACCGGGAAGATGACCGGTGGAACCGTAAGGAACCGGGACAGGGTAGTGGCCCACCAGAACCGAACCGGGGAACCAACTGGATACCGGAGCACCAGGCAGGATACTCAGACCCCGACTAGGCTAGTAGCCACCTTTTAGTCAAATTAACTGATTGCGGCTTGGACCTCAGGGGTTCACTCCCATGTAAGAGGTAGTCGGACCCCTGGTAGTGAAGGAGCGGTTTTTCCCCCCCTGAAGACGCCACAGTAGTATGGTGGCAAATTGTAAATGTTGATGGTAAAATGTTACCTGTCATAAACTGTTTCCCCACTAGGTGCCAGTGTAGACCAGTGGTTCCCCTGGTAACAGTGGCAGGGAAGGAGGGGCAGGGCAGCCTAGGTGGGGAAGGGAGGTCTCTGAATGGAGAGTCCAGTGTGCAGTGAGATGTGACTGGAGAAAGAAGCCTGAGGTGACGGGGCAGAGTGTGGAAGTGGTGCAGTGGCAGAAGAAGTGGAAGAGTCAAGACTAGTCCCAAAGCCGGTAGTGTGTACTACAGTGCAGTGCAGCTATCAGGGGGATAACAAGTGGCCCCTGCAGGCGAAGGGTAGTGCCCTGACAAAGAAGTGAAGGTAAATGGGAACGCCCGTAGAAAACAAGTGAAGCAGTTCCCCGGCAAAGAAGTGGAAAGGTGAGAACTTATCCGGAGCCGGTAGAGTGTGCTAGATCTGCCCTACAGTGAAACAGGGTTCAGTGTGCACCTACTAGGGGGTTAACGTATGTCCCCTGCAGGCGAGGGAAAGTTACCGGGGAAAGAGGAAACCGTCAGCAAGAAGTTTAACCTGTAAACCAAAGTGACTTGATGCTGAAAGGTGTAAAGAAGAGCGGAAGTTGTGTTCAATAAAATGTTTCTTGGTTCATCAACTGCCTGTCTGTGGCTCTTTACTGGGAGTGGTGAAGAGGCCTGTGAGCCCAGAGAAAAAGGTGTTACCAAGAAGCAAATGGCTCACATGGAAGCGTCCCTGCCACCTACACTCTGCCCCACAAACAACACCCCTGTCTTACAAGTGACGGCCGGGCCAGGGGTCAGCTTGCCGCCCCCTGGGCGAGAGACTGCGACTACAACCCCCGAGGCGCCCCCTGCCCCCGTTACAAACTGGCGTAGTCGGCAGGATGAAGCCTGCATGCAAGAAACCACGACCAGAGACTGTGAGGAAGATCAAGTGGTGCCTGATGTGCTGAACGGGCCACAAGATGGCGGCAAAATGGCGGCTGTCCTCATGGACTCAGCAGAGGCGCGAAAAGTTGGCGCCAAACGAAAAGCGCTGGGCTTGCCTGGGAGGAAGAAGCCCGGAGTGCGCCGCCCAAAGAGGGGAGGTACTTGCCCCAAGAAGCTGCAGAGGTCTAGAGACGTGGGCGGCGCCGCAAGAAAGAAAAGGCGTCGCCAACGCTATGCAGACCTGGTGGGTGAAGCCGGGGGCGGAGTGTGTGCTAAAGCGGGAAAAGAAGAACCGCCTCCACCTTCCCCGGCGCCATTGCAATCCCAGCAGCAGAAGCAACAGTTCCAGTTACCTGTGCTACACAAAATGGAGGCCAGGACAGACAAGCAAGCCGTAGCGGGCGCGCTGGTGCCCGTAGGACGCGGAAGAGGATGTCCGATGGAGAGCTCGGTGGGAGAGTTACCCACCATCACGTTGCCGGCAAGCATGATACCGGCCGTGACTGGAGTCTCGGAGAAACCAGCGAAGGTCACGTTTTTTACCTCATGGGATGCCGTTACCGGGGAAACAAAGACGGAAGTCCGGGCCACCTACAAGTCCCGGCTGACTCTGGGGAGCGGGCCACCAGGAGCATCCGTACAGATTCCGGAGGCGCCCGAGTCTGTTAAGGTAGGCCCTCTGCCCCCCTCAGGAGTTAAGGCCCTGTACTGGCAAGATATCCCAGAACCAGAGGTAATCGTCCGGAAGAGAGTGATTTGTTTGCCGTTGAAAACCGGTACTGTTGAAAGTCGGTGAATGTTTCCAGTTACAGTAACGTTAAAAGTACTGAACCCGGGAGGAGCTTAATGCAGAACTGTACGTGGACTCCTTCCGTGACTGTTAAGAAGGAATCTTGGTGTCTTGTTGTTTTCTGCCCACCCAAAGACCGGGAGCGCTTGGAAATAGCCTCCGGGCAGATGTGCGACTAAGACCGGGAGCTTCCCTGGAGGGACTCCGGGCACCAAACTTGTGTGCCAGTCTGTGTGTTTTCCTACATGTGTTGTTTTGCAGGTACGAACCTCGCCAGGAGGCTGAGGTTAAAGAGGGGAGGAATGTAAGAGGTAGTCGGACCCCTGGTAGTGAAGGAGCGGTTTTTCCCCCCTGAAGACGCCACAGTAGTATGGTGGCAAATTGTAAATGTTGATGGTAAAATGTTACCTGTCATAAACTGTTTCCCCACTAGGTGCCAGTGTAGAGCAGTGGTTCCCCTGGTAACAGTGGCAGGGAAGGAGGGGCAGGGCAGCCTAGGTGGGGAAGGGAGGTCTCTGAATGCAGAGTCCAGTGTGCAGTGAGATGTGACTGGAGAAAGAAGCCTGAGGTGACGGGGCAGAGTGTGGAAGTGGTGCAGTGGCAGAAGAAGTGGAAGAGTCAAGACTAGTCCCAAAGCCGGTAGTGTGTACTACAGTGCAGTGCAGCTATCAGGGGGATAACAAGTGGCCCCTGCAGGCGAAGGGTAGTGCCCTGACAAAGAAGTGAAGGTAAATGGGAACGCCCGTAGAAAACAAGTGAAGCAGTTCCCCGGCAAAGAAGTGGAAAGGTGAGAACTTATCCGGAGCCGGTAGAGTGTGCTAGATCTGCCCTACAGTGAAACAGGGTTCAGTGTGCACCTACTAGGGGGTTAACGTATGTCCCCTGCAGGCGAGGGAAAGTTACCGGGGAAAGAGGAAACCGTCAGCAAGAAGTTTAACCTGTAAACCAAAGTGACTTGATGCTGAAAGGTGTAAAGAAGAGCGGAAGTTGTGTTCAATAAAATGTTTCTTGGTTCATCAACTGCCTGTCTGTGGCTCTTTACTGGGAGTGGTGAAGAGGCCTGTGAGCCCAGAGAAAAAGGTGTTACCAAGAAGCAAATGGCTCACATGGAAGCGTCCCTGCCACCTACACTCTGCCCCACAAACAACACCCCTGTCTTACAAGTGACGGCCGGGCCAGGGGTCAGCCTGCCGCCCCCTGGGCGAGAGACTGCGACTACAACCCCCGAGGCGCCCCCTGCCCCCGTTACACCCACACAAGGCTTGATTGAAGACAACAGCCCCACGATTCGGGATAGAGAGCTACCACTACAGCTAGAGATCCAAAGGGTCAGCGTCTGCATGCAAACGGGTTCCCCAGCACACACACCGCTGGGGAGCGAACTACCGTCGCTGAAGCGTAGGCAGTTACTTACACACAACATAGGTGCAGGAGAAAGGTGGAAACCACCAACCCGGAGTAAGGGGAGAAACAACGCAGCCTGCTGCGGGCACCATCCACCATCTCGTTTGGTTTACCAGAGACTCCAGTGTATTTGTCAGAGTGAGTACACCAGTACCCTGCGCCAGCACCATCGCCAAGACCAGCGAAACACCCGTCACCCTCCCCCCTTCGCACTGGGCCCCGGGACCAACATCCCCTACCCACGGAGGGGCCAACACCTAGCTGCGCCACTACACTGCTCCCGGGAGCTCCCACACCTTCACTGCAGCGATGGTGTCTATGATCACCACAACCCGTGGGTGGCGTCACGAACCATCACTCCAAATCCAAACACCCCAAGTCCCCGCGTGCAGCGCCAACTACCTTGCAGAGCGACGTGACCCCCGGGTCCGTGGGAGGCTCGAGCCACCGCCTGCAGTACGAGCACGGATCCGAGCGGCTCGGCGGTCGCAGCCGAGCCCGTGGGGTGGTACACCTCGACTCTTCTGGCGTCACGAACAGGATTGAACCAGTCCACTTACCTGTGGAAGTGTGCCTTGAGTTGCCGTCAGCGGAGATCCGCTGCAAAAATTTCAGAAGTCGCCATCTTGTCACTATCCCGGTGGCGCGAAATTTCCCGCCAGTCCAGTCCTCCTAGCGAGAAGTGAAGCCCCGCCCCCTGGGAATAGAGCGGCGCCGAGTGAAGCTAAGAGAGTGTCAGCGAAAAACCAAGGGGGAACGGGCGAAGCGGCTGCTAATGATCGCAAAAGAAAGGAAGGATGTTGATGTTCACGGTCAGGAGCTGAGGGGCGCCCGCCGCAGGAGCGGCGGGGCTCGGAAAAAGCAGAGGCAGAGTAGCTTTTGAAGACTGTAGCCCAGGCGAGCTCCCCACTGGAACCGCTGCGTGGTTGGAACGGGAGCTAGGTCGGTTCTGCATGAAGGTGTGGGAGCAAAGTCTGCAGCAGCTGCTTGATTGGAAAGCGGAGGTCCGCAGAATGGTTGCCGTGGTGTAGGCCCACGAGCAAGGGGCCGCCGCACCAATATATAGCGCCGTGATAAAGCCACGCAGACGCCCATGTAGTCCCTCATCAGCTGGGAGCTGGAGCCTGCCAGTACGATGACCAATGAGCCCAAGGTGGCGCAGCTAATGGAGGAAGACGTACCGGGCATGCTACCCCCGCCGCCATTCCCGTTGGCTGTTTACAGTCCTGGAACCCGCTGCACCTGGATGGGAAACCCGATCGATCAACCGGCCATCGGCCAGTACGGCCCCCTGCAGTGGTAGCCGCACCACACTTTAACCCCAGAAGTTCCAGTGTTTAAAAGTTAAAGTTCAATGTTTTAAAGTTAAAGTTTTAAAGGACCCGCTCCTGCATCACTGTGTCCTTTGTTGAACGCCCCCATGTTCCGTGGGGCGCCATCCGGTACACCGGGTGGAAGGAGCCGGACCCTGCCGGACTTGTTGAACACCGCCGCGGCTGGAGCCCGGTGGGTGCCATCCGGGATCGGAGCCCCTGGTGGAGGACGGCAGGGAATTAGGGGAGCGCGGATTTTTTTTTTTTTTTAAGTGGAGCCCGGCTCATCGTACCCGCACTACCGACAGTTGAAAGCGGGGTCCTTTTGGACGGTGTCACAGTGAGTAAGGTGACATTGGGGACCCGTACTGCTTTGTGGTGGACAGGGGAAAGTGACTAGAAGAGGCTGCGCTGGCAGCGAAGTTTACCGTTCCCTTGTAAATAATTCACTGTCCGGCCTTTGGGTTTCACCACCTCCGGAGAGGCATATTGGAGGGAGGACCCGCAGCAGAGCAGGCTGGGGTCCGGTCACCACTGCGACCGGTGACCATCCTCCGGTCCGGGTGTCCCCTGGACGTGGGGCCTCTGGAAAACTGTCAGGTGTGAAACCTGCACATGTCCCATTGGCAAATCTGGGCCCGTTCCTGGACTGGGGAAAAGGGGTCCTGCCCGTTTCTTAGGGGCAGCATCAAGGTCTAGGTTTGTTTGGGTGGGTGACCAAAGGACTCGGTCCCGTTCCGTTAATAAAATGTTCCCGTTTGTAACGGTTTAAGTATGTGCCACCCGTAAGGGAGGATTTAAAAAAAATGCATAATGTTTACAAAATGTTGAAATGTTTTTTATTTATATATATATATATATATATATATATACAATATATATATATATATATCTTTTTCAGTTGAAAATAAACCGGTGGTGGATGGGCAGCCCGCGGATGGTCTGCATTTAACCTAGGGGGAATGTGATGCCCTGGACTGGCCAGGGGTCACAGATAGTCCCACGCACAACACCCCCCCCCCCTTAAAAAGGGTCACAGCAGCCACCCTTAAAAACCTGAGTCACCCCCTCAGGTTCTGAGGTTCACACAAGGTGGGGTAGAGCCAGGCAGGTGTTCCCGCCCACCGAGGAGTTCTGATGGCCTGAGGCGGGAAAAACAAAAACAGTCTGCAGTGAGAGGGAGAGGAAGGAGAGGAGTAGGGAGAGTGACAGAACTGACAGGGGGTTCGGGTTGGAGCCCGGACGCCCTTTGGCCAGGAGGCAGACGGTGGTGGCCGCCTGCAGGAGACCGGGAAGATGACCGGTGGAACCGTAAGGGACCAGGACAGGGTAGTGGCCCGCCAGAACCGAACCAGGGAACCAACTGGATACCGGAGCACCAGGCAGGGTACTCAGACCCCGACTAGGCTAGTAGCCACCTTTTAGTCAAATTAACTGATTGCGGCTTGGACCTCAGGGGTTCACTCCCACACAAGGCCTGATTGAAGACAACAGCCCCACGATTCGGGATAGAGAGCTACTGCCACAGCTAGAGATCCAAAGGGCCAGCGTCTGCAGTCAAACGGGTTCCCCAGCACACACACCGCTGGGGAGCGAACTACCGTCGCTGAAGCGTAGGCAGTTACTTACACACAACATAGGTGCAGATGAAAGGCGGAAACCACCAACCCAGAGTAAGGGAAGAAACAACGCAGCCGGCTGCGGGCACCGTCCACCATCTCGTTTGGTTTACCAGAGACTCCAGTGTATTTGTCAGAGTGAGTACACCAGTACCCTCGGGCCGAGCGCCGCGCTGCACCGTACCTGCATCGCACCTGCACTGCCCTGCGCCAGCACCATCGCCAAGACCAGCGAAACACCCGTCACCCTCCCCCCTTCACACCGGGCCCCGGGACCAACATCCCCTGCCCACGGAGGAGCCAACACCTAGCTGCGCCACTACACCACTCCCGGGAGCCCCCCACACCTTCACTGCAGCGGTGATGTCTACGATCACCACAACCCGTGGGTGGCGTCACGAACCATCACTCCAAATCCAAACACCCCAAGTCCCCGCGTGCAGCGCCAACTACCTTGCAGAGCGATGTGACCCCTGTGTCCGTGGGAGGCTCAAGCCACCGCCTGCAGTACGAGCACAGATCCGAGCGGCTCAGCGGTCGCAGCCGAGCACGCGGGGCGGTACACCCACGTATTGGATCCCAATTGTTCTGCAAGTTATCAACTATTTTTGGGGAATAATGGGAATAATACATTAAAGGGGTTGGCCACAATTTGGACAACCCCTTCTCAATCTGAGTGTTTGCCCCCGTTTAAATAAAAACACTCACACTCACCTTCCATGTCAGCGGTTTTCCAACGTTATCGGCACTTCGTTTCCTGGCGCTCATATAAAGTTGTTACTAGAGATGAGCAAACAGTAAAATATTTGGGTTCGGATTATGCTATCCAAATACCAAGTACTATTCCAGTATTCATCACGAATAACAAATCTAATGCAAGTCCATGGGGAACCTGAGCAGTTTTATGGGAAATCTTCATGAAAAAAATCTCAATTTCCCCACTGACTCGCATTAGATTCGTTATTCGCAACAAATACTAGAATAGTACTGGGTATTTGGATAGCGTAATCCAAACCCGAATATTTGACTATTCGCCCATTTCTAGTTGTTACATCACATGAGCCCTGCTGCTAATCAGCGCCGGCTTCCCGCTCTGCACCTTTGGACCAAAAGAACACCAAGAGGAAGTCAGAGCTGCGTCCAGCCACTCAATTCCAATTGATGTTTGATACTTCCTTTGGGCACAAGACTTGCGTGAAATAACCTCATGTGAGCTCCAAAAAACGTAAGGGCCAACAACTCTGGAAAATCTGCGGTTCTGAAGGTGAGTATGTGTATTTATTGTAATGGGGGCAAATACCCACATTGATAAGGAGTTGTCCGAGTATTGGACAACCCCTTTAAGCACTTGCTGCTTTAATTTACTACAAATGCATCATGAATTTTTCAATTCCAGTGGCATTACTAGAATTGGGCATCCAGGTAATAATACCTGGATTTTTGACCTGGTGTCCCAGAATACTAGATAAGCAATACTCTCAGCAGTATCTGTAATATCGGCTCCCTGCTTCACCATTCCCTCTGCTTCACAGGCAGGCTGAACGGAGCCCACAGCGGAGCCATGGGCAAAGTGACTCATGACTGACTTTGAAGGGCAACGAGGGGTTAACTCTGGTTGCAGGGAAAGAAAGCGCGGGCTGTGGGGGGTCAGAAGTTTAGGGGGCTGGGTTTAAGTGCTAGGGGTGGTCAGTTGGGAATATAGAATCAGTAGAAGGGGTGGGTACTATCAGAACAGCATGTGAAGCCAGCAGAAAAGGTGCTGAGACCCCTTCACCTCGTCTCCTGCTGTGACTGTAATCATGGTGATTTAAAACTTCTGGAGCAGCTGCAGGGGGCTGCCAGCAGCGTGGATGGAGCTGCATCAGAGCACAGGTGCTGGAGATATTGGGAGGTTCGGCTGTGGGGGATGCTGCAGAAGATCCACTTCCCCAGTGGGCACGCAGGGCGAGTGTGCCTGACAGTCTGCCACCAGGAGCAGCTCCTGAGGTCTCAGTGCTGCTGCAAGAGCCCCCTCCCCGGGGACCCTCCCTGTCCATCTCTCCATCCTGTGCTTCTAGATGGAACAGGGGAGGAATCTTACAAGGCAGCCGGGACCTGCGGAGGTGGGCGGGGCCTCGGTGTATCATGTGACCGAGGCTCTGCCTCAAGCCTCTAGTGATCAGGGCTTCAACAAGATGGCGGCGGTCCTTCCCAGTGATATACCTGTGGGGGGACTGCTTGTGGTGGCAGCAACTGGACATCCGGAGAAACACTCAGAGACAGAGGTCATCGGGGCAGAGGGCAGCGCAGAGGTCGTCATCGGGGACAGAGGTCAGCGCAGAGGTCGTCATCGGGGACAGAGGTCAGCGCGGAGGTCGTCATCGGGGACAGGGGTCAGCGCGGAGGTCGTCATCGGAGACAGGGGTCAGCGCGGAGGTCGTCATCGGAGACAGGGGTCAGCGCGGAGGTCGTCATCGGGGACAGAGGTCGGCGTGGAGGTAGTCATCGGGGACAGAGGTCGGCGCGGAGGTAGTCATCGGGGACAGAGGTCGGCGTGGAGGTCGTCATCGGGGACAGAGGTCAGCGCGGAGGTCGTCATCGGGGACAGAGGTCAGCGCGGAGGTCGTCATCGGGGACAGAGGTCAGAGCAGAGGTCGACATCGGGGACAGAGGTCAGCGCGGAGGTCATCATCTGGCTGGCGGTCAGCATGGAGGTTGTTTTCAGTGAGGTGGTCAGCGCGGAGGTCATCATCTGGCTGGCGGGCAGCAGGGAGGTTGTTTTCAGTGAGGTGGTCAGCGCGGAGGTCATCATCTGGCTGGCGGGCAGCAGGGAGGTTGTTTTCAGTGAGGTGGTCAGCACGGAGGTCATCATATGGCTGGCGGTCAGCATGGAGGTTGTTTTCAGTGAGGGGGTCAGCGCGGAGGTCATCATCTGGCTGGAGGTCAGCGTGGAGGTCGTTTTCAGTGTGGGGGTCAGTGCGGAGGTCATCATCTGGCTGGAGGTCAATGTGGAGGTCATTTTCAGCTCGGTAATGGTTATTGGTAAGGAGGTCGGCGCAGGGATCGGCATCTGGAAGGAGGTCAGCATTGAGGAGGAGGCTGTCGTCATCACAGTGGAGGTCACCTTTATGTTGGAGGTCCGCAGCACGGAGGGGCTTGTCTTCGCGGATGAGGTCCGTGTCGAGGAAGAGGTCGTCATCTAGGAGGGGATGATCCACGTCCTGGGAGATCGTTCAACAGGTAGTCTGCTCCCTGGTGGTTCCGCTAGGTTTGAGCGCGGCGGCTTGCTGGGGTCTCCCTAAGCAAGCTGCTTAAGCGGCTTGAGTGCCTCAACATCCTGAGGAGAGTCATCGGCTGGAATCGGGTGTTCCGGCTGGTGGGTCCCATGCCCCCACGCAGCCTGGTGAGTTTAATTATATGTTCTGTGTGTTCATCTAGTGCGATTTTCCTGGGTAGGTGTTTTATTAGGCCCAGGGGGAATGGCGGCGGTCTTAGTTTTAGCATGTTGGGGGGCCTCTGTGGGGTCAGTTAGTAGGGTCTGCAGCATGTTAGGGTTTGGCAAGGAGTTGCCGGAACGCGTGGAGGAGGCAAAGGTCGGGTCAATGGGGTCCCCCGTTTCCGTTTTGGGGGTCGGGCATTGAGGCAGGTCGCCGGTTGGTCATCAAGTTAGGCCACATCTTGTGGTGGGGGTCGCGGTGTCAGGGCAGATAGAGAAGGGTGAGTGGTTAAACTTTCGATTTTGTTAACTGGCTTCAGGTGTTTGCCATTCTGCAAGCATCCAGGCACACACACACAAAAAAAAAAAAAAAAAAAAAGGGGGGGGCCTGAGAATTGTTCAGGGGTGTTCTGCTACAAGGAAGGTTCATTGGTTTTGTGGCGATCACACCCGGTGTTGGAATGATGGGCAGTTCAGGCAGTGGAAGGATGGGTGACACTGCATGAATCCTTGGGGGTCTTGTCGCGCGCGGGGATAGATCTGCGGCGGATCGGTGGTCACGGTGAAGTTGCGGACAATCAGTGCCAGATTTGTGGCTGTGTACAGATGGAGCGGTGTGTCCGGGGTTTCGCTGTGGCCGCGGATCTGCCGGGGATTTGTCCTTGTGTTGTGATGGGGCCTTACGGCTCGTTGAGATACCAGGGTTCAGGCTGCGGTGGGTTCTAGAATCATAATAATAATAATAAATGTATATAAAATATAATAATAATTTTGGTGCGAGGTATCGTGCAGGTATTGGGTGGTTCAGTTTTATCTCTGCCATTTCTGGTTCTGGTGGTTTTTCTGTGTTAGGGGTAGTGCAGAAGAAGGAGCCGAATAAATTCCGGGTCACTTGTGAGTTATCGTTTCTGACATGCCATTCGTTGCCAGGGCGTCCTGACAGCATGCATTTTGTTAGGTTGTTTTGGGGATGGTTCATATTTTGTGATCTGGTGTTTACTTATGGTTTGCCCTATTTTCTTGTGCCTATTGGAAGGGTTTGGTTCATTTCTAGAATGGGGGGTTGCAGTATGGCTGGGTTGCTGATGATGTCTTACCTCAAAAAAAAAAAAAAAAAATAAATAAATAAATAAGACAACAACTTTCTGTACATGGGGCGGTCAGCTCCCCATTTTTTGCCATCTTTGCTAAGGGCTAGGGCATGGATAGTTCAGCTGTTTGCCAGGAGAGGAAGAAGGGCCCTGGCAATTGTCTGAACATCTTGGGAATCTCCATTGATTCTAGGAGGATGGAGAGCAGGGGGGGATTGAGTACAGGTTACGGGACAAGGAAGTGTGTCTTTCCTCACTGAAGTGCGCAAAGCGGGTTATATATTTAAAAAAAAAAAATAAATAAATAAATAAATAAGAAAAATCAAATGCAGTGGCAGACCTTTGGATGTTGCTGGGCATGCTTTAATTTGCTTTTGCATGTGCCCATAGCCGGAATTTTTTCGGGTAGTGAGAAGGTGGCTATGGCGGGGGCAAGGCCCCCACGCTTTGTATACGGTTGCCGGAGGAATTCTTCAACGACCTGGCAGTGGGGGCCAGGATATATTTTCCTGGGTAGTTATAATGGATGGTCGTTAGGGTTTTGAAGCTTGTGGTCTATTTTGATTGTGAACTTTTACTGTAGCGGCAGGTTGGGTTAGTTGACAGAGCTTTCAGCAGGGCAAATGGGGGATGGACATAGAGCCACAATCTTGGGTGGAGGCAGTATTTTACCAAAAATCGGATTTTGTTCGACTTTTTCTTGGTAGTGGCTAGTTCCAATTGGGGGGTCTACTTCAGCAATAAAAACATCAGTTTTCGTTGCGTCAACAGCTGTTTTGGCAACTAATTTTTGGTGTTTCTCCTCCGTTAATAGGGCTATGGAGGCATTTTGGGTTACGGCGCCTTTTTTGCTTTAGTACAAAGAAGTACAAAGATAGTGGCAGCGCAGGCACCAGGTGTTTGGAAATTAGCGTTAATGCTCTTTTTCAATGATAGTGGGATAGCTTTTGGTGCCTGGCACTAGAGGCAGAGTCCACCAGCTGCAAGTGGCCGGAGGAGCTTTGTGAGGTGGTATTTGGGCACTAGGCTTATTATGCATTACAGTATCCTTTGCTGGGGGTACTAGGTTAGCATATGAGGCGGATTGGTGAGGCAACGGGGGATCGGAGTCAGGAATTCGGCACGGGGGAGTCTGAGGAGGATTTGGTAGGGGCACTGCTGTGTTGGTTACGTAGGGTGTCGGCTGAAGGAAGGTCTGAGGTTAATAATTTATGGCTCAGGACCAATACTGGTTGTAAGTTTCAATGTCTGGTTGATGTCATTAAACTGTTTAGTGCAATTTTTGAGGGATTTGCGGGATGAGTCCTTTAACTGGTGGAGGAAGGTTGAACTAGATGGACCTAGGTCTTTTTTTAACCTAAGTAACTATGTAACTATGTAACTGGACTGGTTAATTGCTTGGAACAGTGGGCACTGCCAAGACCAGGGAGTAATTCCCCCATTTGAGGTGAAGTGGTTTTCGGCTAGTTGTTCTTAGTTGCTCTTTGGGGAATTAGGGGAATTGGTGGCTCCATCGTCAAGTGGAGGTGGCATGTTGAGTCAGGTTGTTGTGGGATTAACCTACCCCATGGAATGTTTGGTTGGAATGGTCAAACTGAATACATCTTAAATAAATATTAAAAAATGGGGGGGTCAGGTTGTGAGCAGTAAAGAGGTTGATAAGGCGGTCGGTAGAGTGTTGCAGGGGGTATTTATTTTTGTTGGGGGGGTGATCGTTCAGACCCATTGGTGGCCTTGGGCCTCAACCAAGGTGGAAAAGTGGGGGACTTCCTGCAAAAAGTATAATTTAAAAAAAAAAAAAGGAAAAAAAAAAAAAAAAGGAAAAATGTTCCCCCCCCCGTTTTTTCTACGTTCTACTAGGCGGTGCACCACTGGTTGGATAATTGGTTCACTGCCCTGAATTCGGGGGGGGCTGATGGCAGATGAGGGGAGGGATGAGTGCCAGCTGGGTTGGTTGAGAGATCACGTTCTAGTGCTTTGGATCTGGTTCCAGGTATGAGTGGTCTACGGTAACACTGGATTTTCACCATTTTAAGGTTGGATCCTGCCCCTGATGTGCTGGTGTTGCACACGGGTGAAAATGATGTGGGGATATCCCCCTATGGGGGATTAACTTGGAGTTATTTGCCAAGGTTTACTGCAGCTATGCTCCGCCTCCCCGAGAGGTGAAGATGATGCGGTCGGATATTGTGCCTACAAAACCTTACTGGTGGTTCGGTCGATAGAGGGGATCGACAGGACTGAAATTAAGGTGGATAGGGAAGTGGGGAGTTTCTTGGCTTGGAACGGACAGGTTGGCGCGGTGGATGCACCTGTGGTTAGCAGGTGTTCAGGAAGGTGGAGCGAGTGCTTTGTTGGTGGGGTGACTCGCATTATGAGGTCTCAGGTAATGCTCGTGGTGGCGGTAGTGAGGTGGGGTTCTTGGAGTTGGTGGTAAAATGGTGGTGGGGGGTTGTACATCAGGTGGATGGTAACCCCCCTTCTTTTATTTGGAATGGTAATTACCTGGCAGACTTTGGGGCTCTCCAGGGTGGGGTCCCCTGGGAGTCGGTGTTAGGGAAATGGTTTTCCGGTCATGGTGTCCCCGAGCTTGTGGTCGTTTGCGGCTGGGGACAACTCCGGATGGTTTATCAATTTTATGGGAACGTCCGCCAGGTTTTGGAGCTCCAAGAACCCTCCTCGCTTTAGAGAAAGATATTTATTTAATGTCATGTTTGTATAATAAAGGCCGATTTGGCCAAATTATCCAAGCGGGTGTCATGTCATCATTAAAAGGGGAATCTGTGGGATGAAGGGATTAGTGCATAGCGAGAAGGAAGCATCTACAATAGTACAGTCAAGGCTGAACGGAGCCCACAGCGGAGCCATGGGCAAAGTGACTCATGACTGACTTTGAAGGGCAACGAGGGGTTAACTCTGGTTGCAGGGAAAGAAAGCGCGGGCTGTGGGGGGTCAGAAGTTTAGGGGGCTGGGTTTAAGTGCTAGGGGTGGTCAGTTGGGAATATAGAATCAGTAGAAGGGGTGGGTACTATCAGAACAGCATGTGAAGCCAGCAGAAAAGGTCCCGCCCTCCCGCCCTGTGTTATGCTGGGTGTGTGGGTTTTCATCAGGAGAAAGTTTTGTATATTTTAGTAATGTGTCGGCGTCATTTCGGCCACGTATTTTATTTATTTTCTGTCATGTTGCGGTAGTGAGGTGGGGTTCTTGGAGTTGGTGGTAAAATGGTGGTGGGGGGTTGTACATCAGGTGGATGGTAACCCCCCTTCTTTTATTTGGAATGGTAATTACCTGGCAGACTTTGGGGCTCTCCAGGGTGGGGTCCCCTGGGAGTCGGTGTTAGGGAAATGGTTTTCCGGTCATGGTGTCCCCGAGCTTGTGGTCGTTTGCGGCTGGGGACAACTCCGGATGGTTTATCAATTTTATGGGAACGTCCGCCAGGTTTTGGAGCTCCAAGAACCCTCCTCGCTTTAGAGAAAGATATTTATTTAATGTCATGTTTGTATAATAAAGGCCGATTTGGCCAAATTATCCAAGCGGGTGTCATGTCATCATTAAAAGGGGAATCTGTGGGATGAAGGGATTAGTGCATAGCGAGAAGGAAGCATCTACAATAGTACAGTCAAGGCTTTATGTTATTAATTACACCAGCTTTTTGTAGGTTCAATGAAGCTTTGATTACTACATAGGGCTCAAAGGGTGCAATATGACTGTGTGAGGCCACTGTGTGGGCACTATAATTGTCATGCTAGGTAAGGGGAGGTACCAAGCGAATGACAAAAGGAAAGGGAATCCCTGTGTCTAGGGAAGGGGGATATGGTGACCCCTGACCAAGCCTACCACTGAACCCTGGGTTCCCTCACCGCCCTAGATAGGTTCTGCACCTGTGCGCCGAGCTGGATACCTGGCCTTAGGCTGACCCTGTGGTTGAAGGGTAAAAGCATATCCCATTAGGCTTTTTTCTCCACTCTCTAATCATTTAAGACCCTACTAATGCCTATGCAATATTCCATATTGTTGCACTATCATGCATAAAGCTAAGCTCCACATATGTGGTACAAATCTGTGGACTTGTAAAGTTCCTTCAGCTTTATACTCAGGCATATATGGGCAGCCTGAGGGCCTCTGGATTATTCTGTGTTGTGGACATAAATTATAGAACCCTATAACCAATACAAATAGAAAACGCTCTGTATAAGGTGGTTACTCGTCTGTCCGGGCTCCAGGACCGGACTTTTTCCATTCTCTTATGGCCAGCTCCCTTAGTGCAAGTTTGCATCAAGTTGCTATGGTGACCAGGCAATCACAACTGACGTCATCATCCATGGCCTGTTGGTTCAGGCGGCTATTCACTGAGTACTGAGATAGTAGAGCACTCTGCTACCATGTGTTTGTCTGCAGTTTATCATTTCCCACTTAGTTCAACTCAAGCAAGGTCTCTGACCGGTTCAGCTGATGCAGATTGCTGTCCTGCAACCAGCCATTATTATCAAGCTTAGTTCTGCTGCTTCTGGTGTTGTTCACGCCTTCAATTTTCTGGTCCATGCTGGTAACCCTGAGCTATGGCTTTGAAAATCCACCTCACCAGGTCAGCCCTTAACGTAGCTATTTTATGTCTTACTCCTTTGTCCCTGCTCAGACATGAAAGTCTCTGTCCCCTCTCTACTCCTTTGCATTTTGGGCTACTATGGTAATCTGGTGAACAGGTCTGAGGTAACACTATATGTCCTTACAGGCTGACTAAGGATGCAGTACATTGCCTGAGTATTCAGGTAGTTGGTGAATACTCACTATTATCTCTTAACACTTCTTCTGTGAGTCTCCTTACATACCATGCTCTGCTATGCTGCCGAGCTCTACTTGATCATCATTTGTGAATGTCCTGCCATATCCAGCTCTGCTATGCTACTGGGCTCTTCTACATCCTCATCTGTCAGTCTCTTGACACTCATCTCTGTTACACAGCTGAACTTTGGTACATCACAAGCTGTGTTCCTCCTCCTGACATATCCAAGTTTGCCAGCTTACTAGGCTCTGCTACATCACCACTGATGAGTCTAATGTGTATCGCTACAAGTGTGTCCACGGGGATATCCAACACTGGTCTTCCGCTAGACTCTGCTACATAGTACAACCTTGCTACTTCATTGATTCTCCCGCTTGCTTGTGCCAAAACAGCCTTATTTTCTCCAGCTGATATCCAGCCACAACAGCCCCTATTAACTCTACCGGTTCATATTGCTGAATAAAAGTCATTGGACCGTGCTGTTTATACAAATTACATCATGGAAAATCAACTACACCAAGTCAGCCATACAGGATGTAGTTCAGTAGACTTCTTCTCTGAACTTGTACACAGCTGTAAAAAGAGCATCTGGCTCAACATAGTTTTCTTATTTATTAATACATATTGTATTTGTTATCTATTATTTCCCTTTAATTTTATTGTACTG
Source organism: Anomaloglossus baeobatrachus (assembly GCF_048569485.1). Classification (NCBI taxonomy): domain Eukaryota; kingdom Metazoa; phylum Chordata; class Amphibia; order Anura; family Aromobatidae; genus Anomaloglossus; species Anomaloglossus baeobatrachus. The sequence goes on along the minus strand of NC_134360.1, from coordinate 185,439,834 downwards.
TTTTTCCAATGATATACTCTTCTAGTCACTTGACCGCTGCAGCCAATTACTGGCTGCAGCGGTGCTGTGACTTTTGAATTGGGCAAATATTGCTTCTTGACTCGGCAGAGTGTCCTGTGCTTGATCTACATGGGCGTTGGAAGGTGAGGATGACTCTGTTCATTATTTTAATCTGTCAATGATTAAGAACAATTGTTTTACTGTCAAACAACCCGTTATAGTAAAACAGGTTAAAACATTTTATATTGTTTGTATTCATCATTCATTCATGCAGAATTCTGAATTTGAACAGAGCTCTATAGCGTAAACACCAAATTCAGTTTTATTCTGCACAATTAACAAGAACATCAATACAGAAAAGTGTTGACTAATCAACTAGAGCTGGATTTTATGAACTGGCATGCTGCAGACCTCAATACATGATGTTGAACTCTGTAGAAGTTCAGTCTACTTTAATATTACATTCGGGAATGATGGATGGTTGAAATTAACTCAGGACTTGGAAATAGATGTGTGTGGTTTTGTGGAATGGGAGGCTGACTTGGAAATTAGTTTTTTGGGGGAGAGATATAGCAGTTTAGAGGGGAAATTATTTTCATTTGTGGTCTTTGAGTTAACTATTTCCCAGTTTACTACGATTGCATTTACTGTCTGATGTTTAAAAACACCCACAGTTTAATGGGTTAACTCTTTCTTTTAATTTCTGGCTTTTCATTAAGGGGGCTGTGGTTATGAAAGAAAAATCTGTTTTTCCAGAAATAGCGCCACACCTGGGCATTGTCTGGTATTGCAGTTGAGACTCACAGTTGAGCTGTTTTTGGAAAAGAAGCAGAAGGGAGTCAATTATATATAATGTGTCATGCCCAGTGAACCGGACGAGGGGAGAGTGGATCAACTAGTGCAAGATAACCTTCACTGACCAGGAGAGGTGGACCTGAGTGGCTACTGAGAAGTCACTACAACCACAGGAGTTGGAAATAGATACACATGTGAATAGGTAGCCGACAGGAGGCAATGCCAGGGAATCTCGGTACCTCGGCAGCTGGCACCACAAAACGGAGACCGGTTACTGGTACAGATGAGGTAGAGAAGGGTACAGACAGCTGCAGGCTGGTACTGGAAGACATGGGGTGGTGGATGGATGCTTGCAGAGACAGGCGGGTTCAGGGTGGGTACAGGCAGGCACACCAGCAGACTAAGTGGAAACAAAACCAGTCACTGGACAATATATGGAGTGCAAGCAGAAGCACATGGACCTGATAACTAGATTTAAAAGAACTACTACAGGGACACGTTGATCAGGCACCTCCCAATGGGTAGGATGCCCCAAATACACTGTGCCTATTAGCAACTGGCAGAGAGGCACCCCCGGGCCAGGTTACAGGCCCCTCAAGAAAAAGGATAGCAGCTTGACTGCGCCCAAGCGTGCTCCCGAGAACCCAACCGCCTGGGCCTCTAAAGCCAGAATCTGAGTAGACAGCAGGCAGGAAGCATCAGCGCTCCTGGCACACAAAGTGCAGGGTCACCGCAGGAGTAGCAGATGGGCCACAGGGACCAGAGGACAGGACAGAGACTGCAGGGGAATTGAGAGGTGCCAGGTTGAGAGTGCCGACGCCTCTGACACAAGAAGTGGCGGGGCTCCAATGTTGTAACATCATGTACGATTGTGCTAACTGTCAATAATGGTGGTCCCAGTACTTCTAAAAAATTAAAAGGGTGATCCCATCTACATATATTCAAAGGATAGGTGATTAATGTATGATAAATTGGTATCTCACTGTTGAGACCCCCACCAATTATAAGAACATGATTCCTGTGTCTCCTGTTGAACTAAGTCATAGTGAGAATGTGTGACCATGTCTTAATTTGCCGAGAATGAGAGTGGTGTGGTGTATGTGTACCGCCCCGGGGCTCGGCTGGCTGCCGAGCCACTTGGATCCGTGCTTGTTGGTGGGTGGCTCGAGCTCCTCACGGACCCGGGGGTCACGTCGCTCTGAAAGGTGGGTTTGGTGCTACACGTAGGGACTTCGGCGGGGAGGTCAACAGCCGGAGCCGCGGTAGTTTGTAGGGGATTTCAGTTTGTGACGCCACCCATGGGTTGTGGTGAATGGATGTCCATCTGCTGCCATTGACTAGGCTCCCGGGGACGGTGTTGCGCAGCTTGGTGTTGACCCACTCCGTGGGTAGGGGGGATGGTGGTCCCGGGGGCCCGAGGGAGGTGCTGAGGCGAGGGGACGGGTGCGTGCTGAGGTGTCGGTGCGGTGCGCGGCCCGAAGGCACTGTTGTACTCACTATGAGGAAACACGCTGGAGTCTTTAGTAAACCAAACAAGATGGTGAACGGTGCCCGCAGCCAGCTGCAGTTTCCCCTTAACAGGTTGGTGGTTTCTGCCTTTCTCCTGCACCTCTTCTGTGTGAAAGTTATGACTCCTATGCCTAAGCAACGGTAGTCCGCTCCCCGGCTTGCTGTGTGTCGGGAGAGCTCTGTTTGCCCGCAGACACTGGCCCCTTGGGTCTCTATGCCTTGGCGCTGGCTTTACCCTAATCGTCAGGCTGTTGTCTTCAGTCGGGTCTTGTGTGGGAAAGGTCCTAAAGTCCAGTCCTCAATCAGTTGATTTGACTTAGCCTAGTTGTTTCTGGGCCTCGTACTGGGTCTGAGTACCCCTCCTGGTGCTCCGGTTTCCAATCGGTTCCCCGGTTCGGTACCGGCGGGCCACTGGCCATCCCCGGTCCCTACGGTTCCACCGGCTGTAATCCCAGCTCCTGCAGGTGGCCACCACCATCTGCCTCTTTGCCAGAAGTGACTGGGCTCCAACCCAGACACCTAGTGTAGACTTTGGCAGGCCTGAACACAGGTCTGCCCTTGAACTTGACTCCACTTCACTCCACTGTCAAGACTAATTTCTACTCTTTTTCCCGCCTCTGGGCCTGTGAACTTCTCGGTGGGCGGAGCCAACCGCCTGGCTCCACCCCCCTGGTGTGAACATCAAACTTGGAGGGTGGTAACAAAGGTTTGTAGTTTGGCTGCTGTCACCTTTTTGGGGGGGTGTGTGCATGGGACTACCTGACACGACCTGACTAGTCCAGGGCGTCACATTCCCCCTTGGTTTAATGCAGACTGTCCGCTGGCTGCTCGTCCACCATCAGTTTATTTTGTTGCTTTTGAACTGAAAAAGATAAACAGGTTACAAGCATAATATCATTGGTATAAACTTCAAGGATTTGTCTCAATTCTTCCCTTACGGGAGGCACATGCTTAAACGTTGCAAAAATAATATTTTTATTAATGCGGGAACAGGAGCGGGTCCTTCAGTGACCCACCCAAACAAACCTAGCCTTGATGCTGGCCCTAAGAAATGGGTAGCATTCCTTTTCCCCAGTCCAGGAACAGGCCCAGGTGTTGTTTACGGGACGGGTGCAGGGTTTCACACCTGCTTGTCTCTCAGAGGCCCCACGTCCAGGGGACCCCTGACCCGGAGGATCGCCACCGGTTGCAATGGTGGCGGGCCTCGGCCATCTCTTTCCCGCAGGCCCATCCTCCAGTCTGCCTTTCCGGAGGTTGTGAAACGGGACAAGTCGGTAAGGGAATATTTACAAGCCCAAAAGTTTTTGGGTGACCTGCAAGTTCTCGGCCTTGTCTCTTTTAAACGGGGCAAAAACAAAGTCACCACGGGGACGGGCAGTATGATCCCAACGGGGACTGTGTTCAACTTGGCAGCCAGGATCCGCTGCCTTTAACCTTCATTTTCTTCTGGTCGAGGGCAAGGGATTTCATCTTCTGAGGCAGACTCTACCTCACCCTCGTACAGCTCCAGCACACAGCAGGCGCGGCGGGAGAGGGCCATCCGGTACCCGTTCCCACCACACCTCGGGATGTAAGTAGCCTCCATGTCAAAAGTACCAGTGGCCTCATCTTCTGAGACCGGCTCCGTGTCGGCCCCTGAGCCGCTATCATCTGACTCCAGGCGGCCGGTGGCGGGGTCTCGTGGACCAGGTCCCATTTCCATCTTAGCTGGGGCCAATGCCCTCTCGGTGTCAGGCGGATCGCCGCCAGCTGTCACACAGGGGGTCGCTACTGGTACTTCCATGCTGGCCGATCCTTCAGCCCATGTGGGGACATAGGGGCGTGGGTCACCTACCAGTTCCTCTAAAATGGTCTCCACTCCATGCGCCCGCGCGACCTCGGCCAGCTCCTCCATTTCAGCTGTCCATTGCTCTAGCAAGAGATGCACTTGGGCTTGAGTGCGGCAGCCCAGCAGTGTCATCTGAGTCTTCAGCCACGCCGCTGTTCCGGTCGCGGGCTCCGGGAATTCGGACTTCTCTGATGGGGTGGACATGTTGCGGCTTGTACTTCCAGGAACCAGACGGGTGGCAGAGTCCTGGAGTCCCTGCCCTTTATCCCCTCGGTCACATGAGGCAAAATCTTCACTCGCCCCCTTGGTATTTTCAGGGCACTCCGCTTGCCTTCTGCACCATCCTGCTCTCAGGGGGCGGGGCTTCACTTTTCGCGCCCTTCCTGCTTGGAGAAGACGGTTTGGGCGGGAAACTTCGCGCCACAGGATGGCGACAAGATGGCAGATTCTGCAATTTTCAACGGGGACTCCGCTGACGATAACTTCAAGGCGCACTTCCACAGGTAAGTGGATGGGTTCAATCCGGTTCGTGACGCCAGCAGAGCCGATGGGTACCGCCCCGGGGCTCGGCCGGCTGCCGAGCCGCTCGGATCCGTGCTCGTCGGTGGGTGGCTCGAGCTCCTCACAGAGCCTAGTTGTTTCTGGGCCTCGTACTGGGTCTGAGTACCCCTCCTGGTGCTCCGGTTTCCAATTAGTTCCCCGGTTCGGTACCGGCGGACCACCGCTCGTCCCCGGTCCCTACGGTTCCACCAGCTGTAATCCCAGCTCCTGCAGGCGGCCACCACCGTCTGCCTCTTTGCCAGAGGTGACTGGGCTCCAACCCAGACACCTAGTGTAGACTTTGGCAGGCCTGAACACAGGTCTGCCCTTGAACTTGACTCCACTTCACTCCACTGTCAAGACTAATCTCTACTCTTTTTCCCGCCTCCGAGCCTGTGAACTCCTCGGTGGGCGGAGCCAACCGCCTGGCTCCGCCCCCCTGGTGTGAACATCAAACCCGGAAGGTGGTGACAAAGGTTTGTAGTTTGGCTGCTGTCACCTTTTTTTTTGGGGGGGGGGTGTGTGTGCATGGGATTACCTGGGACAACCTGACTAGTCCAGGGCGTCACATATGCACATATCTACTACAGCCTCTATAGACTTATAGTTGTAAATGGAGTACTGGATATTCTTCCTTCGCATGAGATTTTAGGTTCCCTTTTTTTTGCCTCAGTGGGCATTTCAGCCCTTAGACCCCATACCCATTATAATCATCTCCAACCCTGTGGGCAGGTCAATAATATTATTTATGGGATAACCTATCTGTAAACTACTACTGTCCACAAACATATAATTGATTGGTAATTACTTTATGCATGCCCTATTTTGCATGAATCAACCACCCTCCTATGCTCCACCTGGAGGTGTAACGTCTAGCTCCTGAGTCCCTCGGTAAAATCTGTGCCATTTCAGAATATTTAACAGTTTGCTTAGTGCTGAGCGGTTGAACCTGGCAGCGTGCAGAATGCAAACCGTCTTGGGAGCCAAATATTAAAATGAAGAAAAGTATTTCCAATCTTAAATGTAAAAAAAACACAATTCTCAAGACTTATTACTGTCTGGAAAGGCTCTTTAAGGTTACGTCTGCTACTACCAAAATAGCTTAGGTTTCTAAGTTATTTTAATATATCCTGAATGTATTACAAATGTTGTATTATATACAAGCATATAATGTTCACAGACAAGACCTTTCCCATTTCTATTATTCACCGCACAGGAAAGAGATTTTATGCTCCTTTGAGACCCTAGGTATGATTACTGTACCAGTTCATGCCAAGATCAGATGGTGATTTCCATTTCAATCTCTTCTCTTCTATGGAATTCACCAGGATAAAGGATACATAGTTTCTTACATGTGACTAATCCCGAAGGATAGTGCACCACAGGCAGATAATAATAGAGCAGGAATAGAGGTAGACCACATGCAATTACTGAACTTCCAATTCTCCATTGAGATTAGTCTCTACAGGTTGCTCGATTGGAAAACATACATACATACAGTATATATAGTATATATTAACACAGTGGCCATGTCATTACGTTAGGTAAACTAGTAATTATAATCATTTTGTTAGATTTTCAGATAGTAGCTTATTTTCATGCCTTTGGTCATAACAGTGTTTCATTCTAGACACAATGGTATTCAAGATGATGTCTCAGCAAATTTGTTTTCCTTATTCGGTCCTAATTGGTGGATGTAACGTAGAGTAAATGCACTCACATACTTACCAATCGTCGTGTTACCCACTTTCAAGCGCCATTCCAGATCCCTTATGATACACATAGGGTTGGGATTCAGACGTTTTTTTCCAATTCAATGGAACCAATTAGTATATTACAGTTGGTTCCCTGAACCAGCAGGAAGCATTGCCTCGATCTGGTTCTGGGGACCCGTCGGTTTCAACTGAATGTGCTTGCTCGGACAAACATTCAGCTGAAGTATACTACGGTGGAGAAAACCCTTCCTGCACTGCAAAAGTTAAACTAGCCACCAGCCTATCAGAGGCTGGCAGCTGATATCGGCACACACTTCGCCAGTTTATGACGTCACTTCTATGCGCCGGTCACTCAACTCCACTAATTAAGCAGGAAGAGGACGCTGCTCAACCACTGATAGCTAAGAAATATAATTTTTTATTTTATTCTATTCCAAGAAAATGGCCTTATGGGGAACATATGGAGATCTGGATAGGAGAGATATGGGAACAAAGATGACATATTGGGACCAGGATGAGGGTCATGAGGACCAGGATGACATATGGGGACCAGGATGGGGGATATATGGGGACCTGCATGGGAGACATATAGGGACCAAGATGATATATGAGGATTAGAATGAGGGACATATGGGAACCAGGATGACATATAGGGATCCAGATGTAGGACATATAGGGACAAAGATGGAGCACATATGGAGTCCAGGATAGGAGATATATGGGGACAAGGATGACATATGGGGATCAGATTGGAGGCCATATGGAGATCAGCAGGGGAGGCATATGGAGACCAGGTTGGGACCAGGATTGTGCACCTATGGGGATCAGGTTGGGACACATATGGGGACCATAATGATATATAGGGAGAAGGATGGGAGACATATGGGGACCAGGATGGAGGACATATTGGGACCAGGATAGATTACATATGGAGACCAGGATGGAGAAAATAAAGGGATTAGGATTGAGGACATATAGGGACCAAAGCAAAAAACACAAAAGGTATCAGTTCACTTCCTCAACTCTCGTCCCATTCACTGATCCTCAGTCCGAACACCTTGGCAAGCTAGACAATTCATGAAAAAAGCTGTTTCCAAAGCTGTAAGTACTTGACCCAATAGGCATATAAAATAAAGCTTCACATGTATTTCTTCATTAAAATCATCAAATTGTCAAGCATGTGCAACATCAGTTTATGAGGAAAGGAAACCAATGCATTTTGGCCTAGGGCTTAATCATGGTTACAAATTATATATAAGGACCAGGATGAGGAGCATATCAGACCCAGGATGGATGACATATGAGACCCAGGATAGATGACATATGGGTTCCGGTCAGGGATATATAGAGACAAGGGTATAGAACATGTGTAGACCAGGTTGGATGACATGTGGGACCTGGATGATGAACATATGGGTCCGAGGATGGAGGACATATGGGGACCAGGATGGTGTACTTTACTATATAAAGGGGTCATGATGGGGGACATTACAGGTAGAGGCCATTATATAAAGGGCCCAAGATGATGGACATTATTACAAGAAGGGGCCAGGTTTGGGACATTATAAGAGGAAGGGACCAAGGATGGGGCCATTATTCCCAAAGGTGGACAGGACAACTGAAACTATTACAGGATGGTGGACATTATTACAGGAAGGGACCAGGATGGGTGACATAATTACTATATGGGGGATAGTATGAGAAACAGATTATTGCTTTGTGCTGTCAAGTGGCAGACATAATTACTGTAGGAGTCAATTGGGGGACATTATTACTGCTGTAATATATTTTTATTTTTTGAGGATATTGTTTTCCATAGGGGGGGGGGTCACAAAATGTAGGTCCTTTTACTGTGCAGGGTAGTGCTATGTAATTGTATAGTGTCAGTGTCACGGGTGGGCTAAGCTAGCTGGGAGACCTAAACTGGCCCTAGGACTGGGATCCCTGCTCTGACCCTCAACCCAAAGGTAGCTGTGATGGTAGCCAGGTCTGGGCCTCCAGCATGTCCCTCTCTCATATTCACACCCTGACCTAACCCCCTGCACAGAGTTAACCCTCCTCCCAAAAAGAAATGGACAGGGGAAAGAACAGAAGCGTGTACAGTCTGCAAACAACCATAAAGGGAAAACAATAAAGGTAAAGGGGAAACACAAAATATAAGGGAGAAAGTAAAACACATCAAAAGACACGTCCACTCCACACTAGCATCAGATTACAGGTTACCAAAGAGGATCGAAAAGGGTTCCAGATAATCGCAAGAGCACAAGCAGATGCTATCTTCTGCGATTTCCTAACAAACTCCCCAGCTTTAAATAGGGAAAGACCAGGTTGTGGATGGTAGTCAGCAACCTAAATCTCAGAAGAGTGACTCTCTGCTCAGAGAAGGATTAACTCATACACAGCTGGGAGCCGTGGACACAACTCAGCCAACGTCCCGCAGACCTGAGCATTAAAGAGAACCCACATTACCTGTCTGACTCTGCAATGTGAACAGGGTCCAACACCATTGCTGTAATTCGCAAGTGCGGGTCCGGACAGCACATGACAGGCAGGAGCAATTTATGCTAGGCAGAGAAGGAAAGGAAGTTCCTGCACCTATTGTGCTTGCTGATCAAGAGGAACCACCCACTGATAAAGGAGTGGATGGCAAGCTAAATAGCTTTAGGGGGTTGTTCTTAACAACCCCGATGGGTATGGGGGAATGCCCCCCCCCCCTCTTTTGTATATTGATGTCCTAATTTTAATCAACTAAGGAATAAAGATTGATTTTATACTACCGGACGTGCTGCTGGAAAACCTCTTTTTGCCTTGGATCTGCACTGAATCACCGACGTTCAGCCTTCTGTGCACCGCCTGGATTTAATTGAACTCTTGGGAAGCTAATCTACCTTGGGTGAGCTGAAAAACAAATTTTTCTCCTCTTATCTGAGTACTATTCCAGTATTCGTCACGACAAGAAAAATGTTCGGGTTCCCATTGACTTGCATTAGATTCATTATTCATGACCAATATCGGAATAGAACTTTGGGATTCGTTACGAATAATCTGAACTCGAATAGTTACTTTTCGCTCATTACAAATTAGCATGTTTTTGGTCACCACCAATGGTCCTTAAATGTGTGCCACCAGAGTAAGAAATATTGAGCAGATTGGATTTTTATACCTAATCCTTGCATCATTGTGGGATGAATTACCCCAGTGGTATCTGGCAGCCTTTTAAATGCTGTCTCTACAAAAACCAACGTGCATGTTAGGTCATATCAAGCTTCATACGTATAGAGTACAGTCCCAGGACTGTGGCAGTCTTTAGGCTGACACATAAAGTTCTCAATTAGATACTTCTGACTAGAGTGTATCTTCTGACAAGAATTGGACATGTTGGATATCGGTCATCTGTGGATTGTTGGGATGTTGTTCCCATGCATAGTATATAGTTTGTTAGGCATTCTTGCTGAAATCAACATTATATGGGCATCTGAAAGCCTCATCTACATATCTATAGTATAGCTATCCTTTGTAGAAAGCCATAATCAGGCCACTATAGAAATCCTGGAGGCCTGTACGTCAGTATACATAAAAAACAACAAGGCCAAAAAACTTATGGAAAAATTTAAAAAATTGGAAAAGTGTTTTCGCAACGTGGAGTTGTGTAAACATTTTGTGGCTTTTGGTGTTTTGTGCCAGTTTGAATCACCTAGAATTTACTCTAGAAAAGAGAAGACTTAGGAGAGACCTAATAAATATGTACAAGTATATCAGAGGGCAATACAGAGATCTCTTCCATGATCTGTTTGTACCAAGGACAGTGAAAAGAACAAGGGGGCATTCTATTCGTTTGGAGGAAAGACAATGTCTGCACCAGCATAGAAGAGGGTTCTTCATGGTAAGAGCAATGAGGCTCTGGAACTCTCTTCCTGAGAAAGTGGTGATGGCCAACTCACTGAATGAATTTAAGAGAGGAATGGATGCTTTTCTTGTTAGTAACACTAGAGAAGGTTATGAATTACATAATATTACAGATAGATAGTTGACCCAGCTTAGGAGTCGGGAAGTACTTTTTTCCCTATGGGGAAAATTGGCTTCTACTCTTAGGGGTTTTGCCTCCACTGGAATGGGCAGAGCTGGGGTGGAGGCGGGGCAGTGCATGTCCAAACTTGCCCGTCCAATTCACCAAAAATGAATTTTGTACACCAGTAATGCTACTCTGAAGTAGAATTTCTAGCACTCCGGCAAGACTGACATATCATGATTGTGTTCTCTGCCAGTCTTAATTAATCAGCCCTATAGAGTTTATTTTTTGTGTTTGGTTTTGTAGAAAAGAATTGTAGCTTGTTCCATTGGACTCTGTACAGATGTATTCTTCCCAAGAAGCATCAGAAAAGCAACAAAGTCTTAATTGTACCTGAATGCTGTCTCCTTACCATAATATTATTGGCAATATCTGCTTTACAAACTTCATACTTAAGAAAGTCAACACGCATTGCATAACTTCAGTTTCCAGGAGATTCAAGCATACATTGAAAACAAGTGATAAGCATCTGGTGAGATATAAAGAACATTGTGCTCCTAAGGTGTCCACCTTACAGCCTCAGGGTTTAATCTGGCTCTACTCCACATGATGAATGTTTTCTGCTTACTGGTTAGAAGGGAACCTTCTGTCCTTTCTAGACGCAATACATTCCGGAACTAAGTTGACCAAAAGTAAAGTATTTTTTAAAGTCAGGACTTGTTTGTAGGCTTTATTTAAAGGGAATCTTTCTGTTAGATCAACCCCTCCCCCCCTCAAGTCGCAAATATGCAGGTCTTCTTTTATATCTTCTATTCCCTGAGTAATAAATTTGATATGCAAGTATAGCGTTACGTGCTCGTGTTGTGACAGAGCACTTAAGGAGCCACTGCCTCTCGAGGTTGCATCATCTGCCCAGCACCATCCTATTGTGCTTGATTAAAAGCTCACTGCAAGTTTGGCCTTTGTACCAGCTTCTATTGCTATTTTTGATGAAATACACAAATGTGTTGTCAAAGCACAAAAAGTTGAAACCATTTGCAATGTAATTTTAGGTTGTGTGATGTGCTTAATAAACAAAATTACAATTCAATATTTTGATATGATCCATGGGTAAAGTAAAGAAGCTGTCAACGTCCCCTTAAAGACCGTATAGTGCTATAATGCATTGTTATTTTTTATATGTGGTTTTATCTATATGGTGGCCTGCAGACAGGGTTAACAATTGAGCCAGCCCATAGTTTGGAAGGAGTAAGGTGAGCATGGGAGGTTACCGCTAGATTGTTAGGCACTTAGTGGAAAACACAGAAAAGGAAAGAATCTATGGTCCTATCGTCTGCAGACCAGCATTGTTTTGTGAGTGATGTGTGCAAAGAAGGTAGACCATACTCGGATAGCAAGCACTAAAGTGGACAAGTATCAAATGGCAGACATGTATTCCTTATCTCAGGCAAGTGAGGTCTACATCAAACCTTATCCATACTAGATAAGAATTTGAAATGTAGCCAGACTTGAGGGTTATAGTGATGAAGATGTCCAGGCTGAGACATGTGTTCTCCTACGAGGAATTAAAGATACAGTGGCACACCAAGGGGCATGTTGCCAACATCAATTTGGAGTTGAGAATAGCTATGAAGGGATGTAGCGTCCCACCTCGACCTGTGAATCCTGACTAGGAAAAATGGAGGTTCTCATGATGGTCTATTGCTTTAGTGTAATATGTAACTGAAGAAGAATACCACCATGTGTAACCATGAAGCTCCTGCCTCAGGATTGTGCAAAAGATGTATTCTTAGCGTGTCAAGAGAGGCTGTACTGGGCTCGCCGTCTTTTAAAGAGAGCTTTAAATGATAGGGTTAAAGTGGGAATCAAGTGAGCAGGGTATTTCAAGCAGGGAAGGCTTAAAATTAAAGGATGTCTTTAGGGGATGACATCAGAGAAGGGAGAAGCATTGGGGGGTTGAGAGGGACTTTTAAGGCTGTATCCATTACTGGGAGCAGCCATTTTTGGCAGCCCATCAAGAGAGCAATCTCCTGTGTGTATACTGCCTGGCTGTCTTTTATTTTAAAATAACGGACCCTGTGGATTTGATGCTGCAGCAGCTTAGAAGTACTGCTAGCAATAGAAGAGCAGACTGGCTGCAGGCATCACTTCAGAGCCTGCTGCAGGGGGCTGGAGTTGTAACAGCTCAGGAAGGACACTGGTAGCAGAGGACAAGGGCTCTGGCATGCCTAAGTCCAGAGAAAACCTCACCAGGTCCCGTGCCTTGTTAAGAGCCCCTCCTGGCAACCTCCAGGTTGGACTACTGCTGCCCGCTGATCCCATCCTGGGAGGAATCTACTTATTTGGCAGAGCTTGCAACGGGGAGAGGAGTCGGCCTCCCCCTCAACAGTCGTGATGCGGGGAGTGGCAGGACCAAGGAGCGTTAGGCACCCAATATGTACAGGGACCTGCCTGCTGCTGTAGTGACCAAGATGTAGCGAGTGTGGAGTGAAGGTGGGGGTCACAGTGAGGAGCCCCTTAGTGGATCGAGGAGAGTGGGTAGCAGTTGGCTCATTCCTTCCCAAACAGCCTAGCGATGGCTGTGCAGTTAGGGAGCTCAGTGAGGCGCCATCAAGGAACTATAGTGGCACATCTTCAGGATTGGGGCAACTACTAAAGCGGCAAAAAGGGGGCTGGGTGACAGAGTCATTATGAATATTGGGAGATGGCAATCGTCGATATTCAGATCTTATGTGCTACTGCCTTGGGTGTAAGTCATTTGATTGGCAAGTTTTCAATTTAATGGCAGGCATTGTGGTGTAGTAACTTTATTTTTTGAAGATAATAGTCCTAAGCTAATGTGGATTATGGGCCACTCATTTGTATTCTGGGCGGCTTTGTGAGCTGTGGTACAACCTACAGGGTACCAGTTGGGTATTTCGAGAGAGGAAGCCATACTCTGATAGATTGGGATATAGTGTGGAGTCCATTCCTTCTGGAATTCTATCATTTTGTTAGGTTTGACCAGGCTTCGGATATACTAGTACTCCATATCAGAGGTAAAGATTTGGGTAAGCAGCGTGTTGCGAGATGATTAAAGATATTACGTTTGATTTGCTGAAGTTGTGGGCAATGACTCCCATGGTTATTACAGTTTGGTCGGATATTAATCAGAAGGTGTGGCACGGGGCCCAGTCTGCGGCAGGTGTAAATAAGATTATAATTAAGGTAAATCGGGCAGTGGCTTCGTTCATGATAAGAAATAGAGCAGTGGCGGTTCTTCATGTTGATCTGGAATCGGGCAATGGTAATTTTGGAGAAGGGATGGGAAACACCTAAATGCTGTGGGTTTGGACATGTGCTGTTTGGTGGTAAAAGAGGGTACTGAACATGGACAGTGTATGAAGAGACATAGATGTAGGAGGAATGCAAAACATTTATGTTGTGGCATGGGGGGACGTCATTGAAGTTGGTGGATTTGGCTAATTTCAGATCGTTGGGCGAGGAGTCCATGAGGTTCTGATCCCTCCAGATGAACTTAATTAAGTGGTAACTGGTAATTACATATTCTCGGATTAATTGGATTGAAGGGTCTGTGGGTAATAGTTTATGCTTTTTGGCCTTGTTGGTTAACAGATGCCTCTGAGCTGGTATGAAGTAGTTAAAGATAAAAGACAGCCTGACCCAAAGTGGTCATAATATACAGTACTTGTCTTAAGCTGGAGGCTTTGAGGACCACTCCTCTAAAATGTTGTCTATTTGGTTTATACTGTTTATTTGATGTTGTTTGTGTAATAAAAGGCTGCTGTGGCCAATTTAATTCAGTCTTAATATGTGGTTATGTCATAGGAACAGAGGCAAGGGGAGGTTAAAGTTAATATATCTCATATGACTCACAAATGCCCTTTGTCATGCCCCACTATCAGTTGTTTATACATTTCACCAGTTTTATCTGTAAATTTATTTTTGAACGCTGGTTTCTCATCTATAGCGGCAGCATGTTTTGTTCAGTGGAGTATCTGTGGTACCCCAGTGGTCACGGGAGCCACAGTGGCGTTGTTCTCCTCATCGGGATCAATGCTATGCTTGGAGGCAGCATGCAGACTCTCCGTGTCAGGAACATCACATGCAACATCTCCTACTCCAGGCCAGCAGGGGGAGCTCATAACTTGTTTTGAAGGGAGTCTCTCTGAACATGCTGACCTAGGGGAACGGTTAGAGTGAACAGGAAGGAAGTCAGGCAGAACAGTGTTGGCGAGGAGAAAGAGCGGTCGCTGTTTGAGAGCTTCTGGGTGAGCTTTCCAGGACCGAGCGCTAGGACAGGACACCGTGGTCCTCGGTTTCTGGGTGCCAACGGCCTAGTAGCAAAACCCGGAGGGCAAGAGATTCTACAGTCCTGGCCCACCATAGTTCCAAGACACGGCAGCAATATAGAACTAATATTACATGCGGGTCCCATATCCGGTTCATGTTGCCAGTCACAAGGGACAGTCAACTTTAAGTAAAGAGAGAGAAGGAGACACTGTGCTGCTCCAGGCCACAGCGGCTCCCACCAAGAGCACATTAAGGAAGGGCTCAAACCCGCCAGGCAAGGCACGATCCATGCTGCTTCTGGGCTGACCAGACCACTGTAAACCTGGACTATAACACCTGACCAGTAAAGGTAAAGAGAAAACTACCAACTTGTGTCGTCCAGTTACTGTCGGCATCCCAGCCGTGCACCCCATTGCACCACTACAACCCTCACCATCATCCTGGGGCCCGCTCCGCCTATGGAAAGAATCACTCCTAAGCTGCACTACCACCAGCTCCAGCAAGGAACCCGGCAGTGGCGGCTATTCCCTGGCCACATACAACAAGTTTCGTCATGACAAACTTTCTCAAATACCCCACTTCCCCCACCATTTACTGTACGCCTCGGGGCAACAGGATCGGGCAAGGCTACCCAGTGACAATGCTTGACCTGACCCAAAATGGCCCGGTAACGAGTAGGTTAACCACCTGCCCAATGGGGCGCTACATATCACTAGGGTAATAGCACATACAATCGGGATCCCTCTGTGTCTGTAGTGTGGTGGTGCACAGATGCAACCCTTGACCGTGACTGCCTCACCCATTACACATGTTTAGTCTTTATGTTGTTTTGGGTTTTTTCAATACATAGCAGGCTGTGAGTTTCCTGGGTGGGTGGTCTGAGATTCAGCTCCTGGAGGGTTACTGTATTTCCTAGCAAATACTACCAGATAGCTTAGGGAATCTTACAAGCGAGGTTGTGCTCCTCGGAACGTATGCAAATGAAGTTTTCTCCAAAAGCTAAAAAGCTGTAGTTTGTTTTTAAGTCAATGTGCGACCCTTTAACAATCCTTGCAACATAAAAACAGTTGTCTAAAGATGGGTGACATTTTAGGTTTTAGGATGACTTTTAGGAAGAGACGGATTTCACAAAAAGCCTATGTTGTGTTATGAGGTTTCATAAAGTGTTGTACATTGGTTTATGCTGTAGTTAGAAGGGCACTAGAATGGCAGCTTTCTTCCTTCTGGTGAAGAGTTAATTTGCATACCTTTTTTCCCAAATTGTACTACCTGGCCTGTAAGTTTCCATAGAACTAGGTCAGTCTCCACAAGAAGAAATAGTATGCTCAAATCTAGATATAGACTACATACATGAAGCCTGAGGGGTTTGCAAAGGGTAATGATATAAACTGTTTTGGCTATTTTACTTTACTCCTTTTCAGACTTTATCATTTGATTGAATTTCAAAACTATATATTTTTCTATATATAATATTTATTTTTTTACAAAAACAATTTTCTCAGGTATTTTAAAGCTTTTCCAATAGTTTCATTTCCCACCTGAATTGATTTGTCTGAACCACACACATTTCCATAAAGTTAAAAAAAGATGGAGAAAACAAAGTTGCTAATTATCACATTTCTCCTAAGATTTCTAATTTATGGGGACAAATGAGTTGAAGGAACAGCGCATTTGTTTCTACTTCTGTTGGCGATACAATGTTAAGCGGTGAAAATCATCAACTGGAAGGTGGAATGGATTAACTTGATGAAACAAAATTCTGTCCGGTGCACATTAATCGGCAGGTGTAATCATTCCAAAGGCCCTTTAACAGCCTCCAGAAATCCCATACAAAAGAGTTCATTTTGGACTCAGTGTATGCATTGCATCAACCCGTCCTAGATGATTTCATTTGCTTGTTTCAAAATAGCTATACTTGGCTCTTCTCTCGGCATCAAAATTTACACTTCAAAAAGCAAGCAGCATTCTCCACATCTTATTCACTTAATGGTTGAGAATGTGAGATTGGTTTCCGAGCTGATGAGGACCTTGAGCCAAATGAAAAGTGTTCATTTGTCAGCACAGGCTTACTACCTGAGACATGATTATATAGCTAATCCAATCAGCGGGATTGGTGCTGAGCATTTATTTATACACAGTTCACACTACTATCTGTTGATATAATCACAGTCTACAATTTGCTGTGTTTCCAAGTAACATGCAGTTGCTTCATACCGCAAGCATTCAACGGTTTTTTTCAGTAAACATAATCTAATAGCAACGGCTGTTTACATGATTATTTCATGAGTAGATTAAGTTATTGAGCGCATGACGCTCATGTTTCCATTTATATTGCGATGTTAGCGGACTGGTAGAAACATACACGTCCTTAAATAGGTTCTATGATTTTGCTAGTATACAATCTGTGAAGTGCAGTCTTCATGACTTGTTTGCACGTGCTTATCTATGTCTATACACAGATAGATACTTATACAGCGGGTGAAATAAGTATTGAACACCAAATTTCTATGTAAATATATTTCTAAAGGTGCTATTCACATGCAATTCCTAACAGATGTCGGTAACAACCCATCCAATCCACACAGGCAAAAAAATTAAACCATAGATGTTCATAAATTAAGTGTAAATCCACACGAGCGTATGGCTTACAATGCGAGTGCATCCTATGCAATAACTAGCTCCCGCTATGCTGTGAGTGTAAGCCGAGTGTCATGCCACTGTGATCTGATACTGCGATCGGATCAAAGCTGTGGAGGAGAGCACGGGTGCTGCAGAGGAGAGGGAGGGATTAATCTCACTATATCCTTCATTGGCAGCTGATGCAATTATTACACTAGCACTCCGGTGTCATCCGAGTGCAGTGCGATGTTTTTCTCGCACCCATAGACTTGTATGGGTGCTAGTGAATATGGATAAGATTCCACCCGCAGCATGCTGTGACTGTTTTCTCGGTCCGATTAGGACTGAGAAAATAATCGCAGATGGGAACAGCCTCATAGAGTAACATGGGTCCAGGTAGAATGCGATTTTTTTTATCGCATTCCACTCAGTCAGTTTTACTTGCCATGTGTCTTAGCCCTTATAATATAATGAGAAATGACACAGAGAAAAAATGCAGATACATAAAGAAAGAGAGGTGCAAAAAATGTAAAGTCATGACACCAGATGAAATCGATCAGTAATTAGAAAGCAATCCTGCCACTTAGTGAAAAATAATATCAGGTAGCTCAATTAATGGCCTATAAAAAGATGTCTTATTACCAAGGTGCCATGCAAGAAACATCTCATGATAGGTAAAACCAGTGAGCTTCACAATCTTATTGTTGCAAAACATACCGATAGCATTGGATACAGAAGAATTTCTAAACTAAAGAAGGTTCCATTGAGTACTGTTTGGGTCATAATCTAGAAGTAGAAAATACATAATTTCACCATCAACCAGCCACGACCAGGTGCACCCAGCAAGATTTTAAACAGAGAAGTGAAAGAATTATCAGAAGAGTTGTCCAAGAGCCAAGAACCAACTGTAGAGAGCAACAGAAATACCTGCAATAAGCAGGTATAATTGTTTCAAAGAAAATAAGAAATGGACTCATCCTCCATGGCCTGTATGAATGCTCACCATGCAATACTCCAATACTGAACAAAAAATATGTTCAAATTGCAAGTTTGCTCAACAAATTTAGATAAACCTATGAAATACTGGGAGTATATAATATGGTCCGTCGTACGACCAATATGTAGTGATCGCTACCGTAGCAAATATTATCGCTACGGCAGCGTCACATGCACATACCTGCTCTGCGACATCGCTCTGGCCAGCAAACCGCCTCCTTTCTAAGGGGGTGGTTCGTGCGGCGTCACAGCGACCTCACACGGCATGCGTCCAATAGAAGCGGAGGGGCGTAGATGAGCGGGACGTAACATCCCGCCCATCTCCTTCCTTCCGCATTGCCGGAAGAGGCAGGTAAGGAGATGTTCGTCGCTCCTGCGGTGTCACACACAGTGATGTGTGGTGCCGCAGGAACGAGGAACAACATCGCTAATAAGCAGAAAACAATTTTTGGTTTCAGGACGACCTCTCCGTGGCAAATGATTTTGACCGCTTTTGCGATCGTTTAAGGTCGCTCATAAGTGTCACACACTGCGATCTCGTTAATGAAGCCGGATGTGCGTCACAAACACCGTGACCCCGACGATAATTCATTAATGATATCGTAGCGTGTAAAGCCCGCTTTAGGTTGGGACAGGACCTATAATCCTGCCCTCAATCGGTTAATTAGCTAGGCCATTGGTTCCGGTCCTGGCTTCAGGGTCTGAGCACCCCCTTTGTGCACGGTTTCCGATCGGGTCTCCGGTGTCGGTACTGGCGGGCTCCAACCCTTTCCCGGTCCACCTCGGATCTGCCAAGCCGTCTTCCCGTTTCCTGCTAGCTACGGGCCCACCGTCTGCCACCTAGCCAATGTGTCCGGGCTCCGACCCTGACACCTGTCAGTTCAGCCTCAGGCCTATAGCAGAGGCCTGGACTTCACTCTACTTCACTCAACAACAACTACTCTCTCTCTTCTACTTTCAACAACTACTCCTTTCTTGCCCTGGGCTCTCCAGACCCCTAGGTGGGTGTTTCCTTCCTTCTGGTCCCGCCCTCTGGTGTGCCTGTCTTTCCCTGGGGGAGGTGACTAGGGTTTTCTGATTGGCTGTGTGTAACCTAGGTGAGGGAAGGTGTTATGCGGGGGCCTATATGTGACTACCTGTAGTGTCAGGGCGTCACATTCCCCCATGATTAAATACAGACCGTCCGTGGGCTGTCCGACCACCACCATTTATTAAACTGGAACTGGAGAAAAAGGGGATAAAACAGGTTTACAAGTATAATAACATATTTACATCGAGGTAACTTTCTTCCCTTATGGGAGGCACAAGGCTTAAATGTTGCTAACCGACCGGGCCACCTTCTGTTCGCCCCCGCCACCCAAACAACCTGTTCCCTGGTGCCACCACTAAGACAGGTGACACCCCTATACCCAAGTTCAGGAACGGGCCAGGTAGCGCCCACATGGGCCGGGTAATAAGTTCCTTACCCGGTAGTCCTTGCTACGGGTCCCCATGGTCTGGAGGGTGGTCACCGGTTGCAATGGTGATGGACCTCGGCCGACTCCACTGCAGGCCCTTCCTCCAACCTGCCTCTCCGGAGACCGGATCGGTGCTGTATGAAGGTGGACGGTAATTATTTACAAAACCTAATAGTTCTTGGGTTGGCCTGCCAGTTCACGGCCGTGGTCCATGTTTAAAACGGTGTAACTGCAGAACGCTCCCAACGGGGACACATAACTAGGGCAGCCGGGAATCTGCTACCTACTCATTTTCAGGCAATGTAGAGGGGGAAGGAGGATATGGACACATCTTTCCTAGGACATTCTCCCACTTCTGGACGTTGAGGGCGAACCATTCCCTCTCCCCACAATGCCGAGTGTACAAAACCAGCTCTCCGGGATCCAGGTCTTGATCCAGGTGTCCTGTGGGCAGGTGCGGGGCTATGTCCCTCCTGGACACGAAAATTTCGGCATCCATGCCCGGCTCGTAGATGAAGCCCCACCTACACTCGGGGTTAAAATGGCGGACTTGCCCTTGATAAGTGGGGCCCCTCACTCAAAAGGTGGACTGCCGGAGGTGATACTTTTCTACGTAAGTTCGGGACAGCACCTCTGCCTTCCTCTTTTCCCGGGCAGCAATCTCCTCCCTCAATTGCCTCTGCTGCCGCTCCCAATATGGAGCGCAATCCTCAGGCTCTTTCCCTTGATCGGGAGCTCGGCTCATGCGGAGGCTCTCACTGCTGGCCACCACCGGCTCCACTCTTGTTTGAGAGTAGAGTTGAGCACGGTTCGCGGTTCTCCAGTTCTAGGCTCGAGTGATTTTGGGGGCTGTTCGAGATCGAACTAGAACTCGAGCTTTTTGCAAAAGCTCGATAGTTCTAGATACGTTCGAGAACGGTTCTAGCAACAAAAAGCAGGGCTTTTTACAGCTACAGTGTGCAGGAGCCATCGCTGGCAGCCTGCCAGAAGCTGGTAACCAAGATAAACATCGGGTATCCAACCAAAGCGCTTTGGTTAGTAACCCGATGTTTATCCTAGTTACGTGCAGGAAGCCCACACTTCCCCGCTCAGCTCGCTCCGCCCCCTCCTGCCCGCGGCATGTACACATACATACATACACACACACACACACGGTCCCGCTCGGCTTACCTGCGATGATGAAGTCCCGCCATCCCGACCTCAGCGCTGTCACTGTCCTCCATGGCCGCCGCTTGTCACATCACCTCTCGCTTCCGACCCGAGACTGACTAGCGGTGACGTCACGGGCCTCTCGCGATACTTGGTGTGAAGGCGCCGGTCATTGAACTCAGTGACAAGGGGCTGTCAGTGTGCTGGAGATCAGCGCAGGTAATGTACCTCGCTGACAGCAGCACTTGTCATCCCCAGCAGTGACCTGGGCTGACCCATTGATCTTAGCTCAGGTCACTGCACTGCTCTCCCAGCCAATTGGGAACATCCTGCTCTTCATTGACTGGGACAGTGTGGATCGTCATGGCAACCCCTTGGATTACACCAGACCTGGATTTGTTTTTCTTTCTAATAAATTGGTTAAAGAGGGAATGTTTTGGGGAGTGTTTTTTCAAATAAAAATGTGTTTGTCGTCTATTTTTTTTTATTACTGACTGGGTTGGTGATGTCGGGTATCTGATAGACACCTGACCTCACCAACCCCAGGGCTTGATGCCAGGTGACATTACACATCTGGTATTAACCCCATATATTACCCCGTTTGCCACCGCACCAGGGCGCGGGATGAGCTGGGGCGAAGCACCAGGATTGGCGCATCTAATGGATGCGCCACTTCTGGGGCGGCTGCGGCCTGCTATTTTTAGGCTGGGGAGAGTCCAATAACCATGGACCTCCTTAGTCTGAGAATATCAGACCCCAGCTGTCTGCTTTACCTTGGCTGGTGATCCAATTTTGGGGGGACCCCTACATGTTTTTATTTTTAATTATTTATTTAATTTACAATAACAGCATGGGGTACCCTCAGTTTTGGATTACCAGCCATGGTGAGGTTGCCAGCTGTGTTCTAAGGGTAACTAGCTGGCTACAAAAATAGGGGGAACCCTACGTCATTTTTTTTTTCATTTTTTTGGCTAAATACAAAGCTAAGCACCCCTTAGTGCCACATGAAAGGCACCAAAGGGTGCTCCACTTTTTCTCCACTTTTTCTCCATTTTTTCTCCACTTTTTCTCCACTTTTTCTCCACTTTTTCTCCACTTTTTCTCCATTTTTTTCTCCACTTTTTCTCCACTTTTTCTCCACTTTTTCTCCACTTTTTCTCCACTTTTTCTCCGTTTTTTCTCCACTTTTTATCCATTTTTTCTCCACTTTTTATCCATTTTTTATCCATTTTTTCTCCACTTTTTCTCCACTTTTTCTCCACTTTTTCTCCATTTTTCTCCACTTTTTCTCCACTTTTTCTCCACTTTTTCTCCACTTTTTCTCCACTTTTTCTCCATTTTTTTCTCCATTTTTTCTCCACTTTTTTCTCCACTTCTCCACTTTTTATCCATTTTTTTCTCCACCTTTTCTCCACTTTTTCTCCACTTTTTCTCCACTTTTTCGACATTTTTAATCCACTTTTTCTCCACTTTTTCTCCACTTTTTCTCCACTTTTTCTCCACTTTTTATCCACTTTTTATCCACTTTTTATCCATTTTTTTCTCCACCTTTTCTCCACTTTTTCTCCACTTTTTCTCCACCATTTTCTCCACTTTTTCTCCACTTCTTCTCCACTTCTTCTCCACTTCTCCACTTCTTCTCCACTTTTTCTCCACTTCTCCACCTTTTCTCCACTTTTTCTCCACTTTTTCTCCACTTTTTCTCCACTTTTTCTCCACTTTTTCTCCACTTTTTCTCCACTTTTTCTCCACCTTTTCTCCACTTTTTCTCCACTTTTTCTCCACTTTTTCTCCACTTTTTCTCCACTTTTTCTCCACTTCTTCTCCACTTTTTCTACATTTTTAATCCACTTTTTCTCCACTTTTTCTCCACTTTTTCTCCACTTTTTCTACATTTTTAATCCACTTTTTCTACATTTTTTTCTCCACTTTTTCTCCGTTCTTTTTCTATGGTCGGTCTACCCATTAGCTCTGCCATGCATAGTGTAGCTCTACTACTACTGCACATGTTACTTTATGATTGACATCTCTTTCGTACCAGAGCTGTCTAAGCCTACTCTGACCCCATATTTGTCATTACTATATTGTCCTTGTACTGTATTATGACATTTGTATAATGTGTTTCATTTCTTGCTGTGTTGCAATTTTTTTGCTGCATCCCAATTGTACCTCTACATTGTTCGAGTTTATGTTATTGTTCTCTCACTCTTATGTGATACTGATTATTGTCATTTTTCATGATTACATGCAGATAAGTCCAATCTTACGAAGGCTCAGGCCGAAACGTCATTTGTAACTTGTTTTGGACAAAAACATATATGCTTATGAAAATTTTTTTTTTCTTAATACGGACCAATAAAGAGTGATTTTGCATTACTATCCGTTGTGACTTACTGACTTAGTCTGGGAGATTTAGAGTGCCGAGGTTACTCACTAATTTTATCTATTATTACCTCTGAGCACCTATATACCAGTGAGCAGAGCTTCCTCTACAGTAGTTCTCCTGATTAGGCATGCCCTTACCTCATGAGCAGGGCATTGCAGCTTTGGTAGCAACCATTACGACATGGACTCTGCTGCTGTGGACCCGAGAAGAGTGAGTGCAGATTCATTGCACCCACACTCCTCACATGAAGGGTCCGCACTCATAGAAAATGGGGGATACGTTCCCTGAGTGTCTCCCCCCCATATTCTAGACGGTACAGAGTCGTCGTGGGACCCCTTTATTTATTTTCTTACAATAAATTGGTGAAAGAGGAAATGTTTTGGGGACTGTTTTTTCAAATAAATTTCTTTTGTCGATTTTTTTTTTTTTTTTGTTAGTACTGACAGTTTATGATGTTGGGTATCTAATAGACGCCATGACATCACAAACTGCTGGGCTTGATCTCAGGTGACTTTACAGCTAGTATCAACCCGATTTATTACCCCGTTTGCCACTGCACCAGGACACGGGATGAGCTGGGGTGAAGCGCCAGGATTGGCGCATCTAGTGGATGCGCCACTTCTGGGGTGCCTGCGGCCTGCTATTTTTAGGCTGTGAAGGCCCAATAACTATGGACCTTCCCACCCTAAGAATACCAGACCACAGCTGTCCGCTTTACCTTGGCTGGTAATCCAATTTGGGGGGGACCCTACTTTTATTGTGTAATTATTAATATTTATAAAATAATTATAAAAAAGAGCCTGAGGGGACCTCCACATTGGATCCCCAACCACGGTAAAGCTGCCAGCTGTGGTTTTTAGGCTACAGCCGTCTGCTTTACCCTAGCTGGCTATCAAAAATGGGGGGACCCAACGTCATTTTTTTTTTGTAACTATTTTTTAAATAGAAAAAATTAATGGGCTTCCCTGTATTTTGATTGCCAACCAAGGTAGCGGCAGGCAGATGGGGGTGGCAACCCATAGCTGTCTGCTTTATCTGCGCTGAGAATCAAAAATACCGCGGAGCGCTACGTCATTTTTTTAAAGATTTATTTTTACAGCACTGTGATGTCCAGCAATCAAAATACAGGGAAGCCCATTTTATTTTTAGTTATTTAAATAAATAATTAAAAAAAATATATATATGGGCTCCCGCTGCATTTTTTGTATTGCTAGCTAAGGGTAATCCAAGCAGCTACTGGCTGCTAACCCCCACTGCTTGGTGTTACCTTCACTGGCAATGGAAAATCCAGGGAAGCATTTTTTATTTTTTTTGCCAAAAAACTACAAAAAAAGGACGTGAGCTTCGCCATATTTTTGTATGCTAGCCAGGTATAGCAGGCAGGTGCTGGAAGAGTTGGATACAGCGCCAGAATATGGCGCTTCTATGAAAATGCCATTTTCTGAGGCGGCTGCAGACTGCAATTCGCAGCAGTGGGGCCCAGAAAGGTCAGGCCAACCTGTGCTGCGGATTCCAATCCCCAGCTGCCTAGTTGTACCTGGCTGGACACAAAAATGGGGCGAAGCCTACGTCATTTGTTTTCTAATTATTTCATGAAATTCATGAAATAATAAAAAAAGGGCTTCCCTTTATTTTTGGTTCCCAGCCGGGTACAAATAGGCAACTGGGGGTTGGGGGCAGCCGTACCTGCCTGCTGTACCTGGCTAGCATACAAAAATATGGCGAAGCCCACATCATTTTTTCAGGGGGCAAAAAACTTCTGCATACAGTCCTGGATGGAGTATGCTGAGCCTTGTAGTTCTGCAGCTGCTGTCTGTCTGTATGGAGAAGAGCAGACAGCAGCTGCAGAACTACAAGGCTCAGCATACTCCATCCAGGACTGTATGCAGAATTTTTTTGCCCACCAAAAAAATGACGTGGGCTTCGCCATAATTTTGTATGCTAGCCAGGTACAGCAGGCAGCCACGGGCTGCCTCCAACCCCCAGTTGCCTATTTGTACCCGGCTGGGATCCAAAAATATAGGGAAGCCCGTTTTTTTTAATTATTTCACTTATTTCATGAAATAATTAAAAAACAAATGACGTGGGCTTCGCCCCATTTTTGTGTCCAGCCGGGTACAACTAGGCAGCTGGGGATTGGAATCCGCAGCACAGGTTAGCCCGAGGTTTCTGGGCGCCTCTGCTGCGGATTTCAGTCCGCAGCCATCCCAGAAAATGGCGCTCTCATAGAAGCGCCATCATCTGGCGCTGTATCCAACTCTTCCAACAGCCCTGAAGCCGGGTGGCTTGTTGGGTAATCGGAGTTAATACTGGCTTTGTTTTACTAGCCAGTATTAAGCCAGAGATTCTTAATGTCAGGCACGTTTGACCCGGCCATTAAGAATCTCCAATAAAGGGTTAAAAAAAAACACCACACAGAGAAAAAATACTTTAATAGAAATAAATATACAGACACATTAGAGACTCCATCTTTATTACCCCCTGTCAGCCCTCCACGATCCTGCTCTTCTGTCTTCTTTCTTTCTAGTGTAGTAGTAGTGACGATTGTAGTGAGGATGAGGTGCACCAGCCCATCATGGGCTGGGGAACCTCATCCTCACTACAATCGGGAAGCAGCGTGCAGCCTTCACTCCGGGAGTGATCAGTGCTGGCTGTCAGCAGTAACAGCGGTAACATTGACAGACGCGTTACCATAGCAACGGTGCTCTCTGAGCCGCGGTTAGCGGTGACGTCACCGCTAACTGCGTTGCTATGGCAACGGTGATCTCCGTTAATGACCGGCTGTGTCAGCCGGTCCCTAACGGAACGGTGAGTCGACCGTGTGCTAGAGCATGTCGCCGGTACACGGCGATACACATATGTGCACCGTGTACCGGAGAGATGCACTCGCAGGTCCTACATGACGCGTCATAGTCATGTGACCAGTCTGTAGCCAATGAGATAAAAGCCACGTGACTGGTCACATGGCTATTTTGACATCACGATAGGTCCTGCATCTCTGCTGGCAGTGCAGGTCACCGGGAGGATTCAGCGATCATCGGATGGAATAGCGGCAGGAGACAGAGTGCAGAAGGGATCGCGGGGACCGGTAAGTGTTATGGCAATGTTTATTAACTGTTTGTGTACATTTATCATGCATTTTTATGTGTTTGTGATTGCCTCCCATTATAGCCTATTGGTTCGAGTTCGGTTCGTCGAACGTTCGACGAACCGAACTCGAACGGGACCCGTTCGGCGAACCGACCTCAAGCCGAACCGCGACCGGTTCGCTCATCTCTAGTTGAGAGCTTCGCTCCATAGTTGCTCCGCTTCCTGGCAGGTATGCACTGGCTGCTCCAGCCTGGACTGGGTACGGCCTGATGCTGGGACTCGCGGCCGGGCTTGTCTTCCGGGTCGGCTCTGCCTCCGATGTTGCCGGGCGGACTGCTGGGGCCGGTCTCGTCAGGCATGTGGCCATCCTCGTGGCCGGAGGTGACGTCATCTTCGGCGCGGTCGTGCTCAGGACGGGGGAGGATGTCTTTCGGGCCTTGGTCTGGCGCGGGGCGGATACGGATGCCAGAGTGGTGAAATGCCCCTGGCCTGAGGGTTCCGTGGCCGGGGCCTCACTAGCAAATGGAACGGGCTCCACTGCCGTTGTTTGGGGCAGCGGACCGAGCGGGGTCTCAGCTGCAGGTGTGGGCGGCGAGGGAGGCGACGTGGCAGACGGGGGCAGAACGAGCTCCTCAGCCTGGTGGGCCAGTCCTGGTGGGACATAGGGGCTTGGGTCGCTTACCCGCTCCTCTGAGGCCATCTCCACTTTGCTGGCCCGAATGGCTGCAGCCAGATCCCTCATCTCGGCCGTCCATTTTTTTAGCAAGAAGTTAGCCTGGGCCTGGATCTTGCGGCACATCCGTTCCGTCTGGGCTTCGACCCAGTCAGCAGTCTCGGGAGCAGGTCCCTCCATCTTCGGGTCGCCGGTTGGTCGGACATCCTTCCACTTTGGTATCCAGGAATGCAAGATGGCAGAGTCCTGGCATCCCTGCCCTTTATCTCTTCGGGTCACATGCCGCAGCTTCTCTGCCTGCCACCTTGATCTTTTGAGAGCACTCTTTTCGCTCCGCTCCTTAGTTTCGATTTCGGCCTCAGGGTCTTCCTTCCGGCCGTGTTCCCATGGGAAGGGGCTTCAGCTTTCCGCTCTTTCTTAAGGAGCTTAATGGCAAAATTCACAACATGTGTTTGATCCTTGAATCGCCCAATACATTTCGGAGTTCAATTAATATTGGTATTTAAAGAGTCCTCCTCATCCTGCTGTTCACATTTTTACATCACAAGACCAAGACAACAATACTAAGGACCAGCGGGCATTCACTGTAAGTGGAAGAAAAGCGATTCCAGCAGCTAAATAGGAAAATGTTCTTTACAGTTAGAGCAGTCAGACTCTGGAATGCCCTACTACAAGAGGTAGTAATGGCAGATACTATAACAGCTTTAAAAAAGGGCTGAATGATTTCCTCAGTACACACAACATTGTTGGCTATAAACGACTTAATGACAAAATGTATAATTGGTGGAGGAAGGTTGAACTAAATGGACCTAGGACTTTTTTCAACTTATGTAACTACATAACTATGTAACTAATAATTGATAAATAGTACCTTGCCTTTGTGAGGCTTTAAGCAGGATATTCTCAGATGGAAATGGCCACTCAGCTTAGAGTATCACAGAGTATCATTATTAGGTTGCAACAGAGATACAGCCAGACTAGAAGAGTCACAGAAAGGCAGAAAAGTGGACGTCCTTTGGCCACATCCCGAGCTAATGACTTCTTGAATGGGAATAATACCATTCAGAACCGGATGATGAATGCCACACAACTCCAGTCCCATTTATGGAAGGTGAGAGGCACCCAAGTGTCATATCAAACAATTCAAAACCGTTTACATGACTGTGGTCTTCATGCTAGATGACCTGCAACACCAGGCACAGGCGTCATTGTCTCATGTGCACCAGGGAGTAATAACTCTGGATGAGGGACCAGTGGTCCTCAGTGCTGTTAACTGATGAAAGTTGATTCACGCTAAGCAGAAATCATGGCCACCAACGATGTTTGAGACATCAAGAAGAGTGCTACGCATCAGCCACTGCTGTCACCATAAGGGCCTTTGGTGGTGTTACAGTGTGGGCAGGTGTGTCTAGTCAATACAGAACTGCCCTACACTTTGTTTGGGACTTTTAAATTTAACCATAATTAAGGCCTATGCTGAAACACATTGGTTTTGGGCCCTATATTTTTCTCCCCTCCCTGGGGTTTTGTGTTCCCAAGTTTGACCATGTGGCTTTTTAAAAATTAAATAAAACTTAAGTTTTTATATACTTCTTGTGGCCTGGTTCCTCCAGCATTGGTGTTTTCTTGTTTCTGAAGTTTCTGTCATGCTGAAGGTGACCGAGCTGGGGTTTGATGAGCCAGGGCTTGAATCTAAAGGTGAGCAGACACAAAAATGTGTTTCTTTGTGTATACACTTTCTGAATGGTACACTGACAAGCCCCTACTACTTAAATAACATCATTAATCCAGTCATTGTGCCTTTATATGAACAACACAGGCCTAATTTCATCTTCATGGATGACCATGCTTCAGCTGATCGAGGGGTCGCATCATTAAGGAATGGCTACTGAAGACTGCTGTACCTCCAAGGGAGTGTCCTGCACTTTCTCCAGATTTGAGTCCCATAAAAAATATATGGGATCAGATGAGCTGCTGTGTAGATGCTCATAACTCTGTACCCCAGAACTTCAATGACCTGAGTGACGCCTTTCCATAACAGTCGGATGCCATGCCTCGGCCAAAAATAGCTCCACTTTTGAACACCATGAGACATTGATGACAAGCTGTAATTTATACTCAAGGCTGCATGAAAAGTTATTGAGGCACTGTCATTTTATTTTTGTTGTGGGGGGCGTAGACCCACTACTGTCGTTGGCTTAGCTTTTGTTTCAATAAATTAAGATGAGAAAATCACCATTGCATGCTTCTACTTAAATGCCCTACTGTCATGATAAAATATTACTGTATTGTGAACTTTTTATCTTCGTTGAGCGGAGGCACCAGTTTGCATTAGCTAAGGTGTCAACTTTGGTGGCTAGGAAGGGAAAAACTAGGGAATTTGCCTTTAGACCCTCCTCTCCGATTTTATATTATATTTAGTGATGAGCGAACATGCTTGTCACTACTCGGTACTCGCACGAGTATCGCTGTACTCGGGCTGCTCGGCGGGGACCGAGTAATCTCGCGATACTCGTGCTGTACTCGTGGTCTTCATTTCTGCATGTTGGCGCTCTTTTGAGAGCCAGCCCTCATGCAGGGATTGGCTGGCAGACCACTGCAATGCCACAGCCCTGTTAGTTGTGGAATTGCAGTGATTGGCCGGCCTGCACAGCGTGACCGAGCCTTTATATCGGCCGGCGCGCTGTGCTCTGCTCACAACTATCCAGACAGTCAGTGCAGGGAGAGTGTCGCTGATTCAGGGAAAGCTTTGCGGCCCTTTATAGTTAGTTCCGGAGCAGGGCTGCAAACAGTGTGACCAGAAGTCCTTCTCAGGACTATTCTAGTTGTATACAGGCAGGCAGGGTATAGCCAGGTCGGAGTACAGTAGCAGAGTCCTTCTCAGGACTATTGTTGCTATATACAGGCAGGGTATAGCCAGGTCGGAATACAGGCTAGTGACCAGAAGAGTCCTTGTCAGGACTATTGTAGCAGTATACAGGCAGGCAGGCAGGGTATATAGCCATTCCTAGTGATGACCGTATACCAGCCTTCATCATATCTGGGGCTGGTGTACACAGTGTAAAACAGTCCAGATAGTGTCAGACTTCTCAGTAATTGTCGCTCCTAAAAACCAGTTAGGTTCTTATTGCGTCCGTGCTTGCATTTAAAAACAGCACGTGTGTGGCAGTCAGTGGCAGCGTACAGGTGCACTTGTGTGCGTTTTTACCAAACTATTATATAACGCACAAGTCTAGTGTATAATACACGTCAGTCAGCAGTGTCTGATAGTGTCAGACTTCTCAGTAATTGTCGCTCCTAAAAACCAGTTAGGTTCTTATTGCGTCCGTGCTTGCATTTAAAAACAGCACGTGTGTGGCAGTCGGTGGCAGCGTACAGGTGCGCGTTTTGCACAAACTATTATATAACGCACAAGTCTAGTGTATAATGCACGTCAGTCAGCAGTGTCTGAAAGTGTCAGACTTCTCAGTATTTGTCGCTCCGAAAAACCAGTTAGGTTCTTATTGCGTCCGTGCTTGCATTTAAAAACAGCACGTGTGTGGCAGTCGGTGGCAGGGTACAGGTGCGCGTTTTGCACAAACTATTATATAACGCACAAGTCTAGTGTATAATAATACACGTCAGTCAGCAGTGTCTGATAGTGTCAGACTTCTCAGTAATTGTCGCTCCTAAAAACCAGTTAGGTTCTTATTGCGTCCGTGCTTGCATTTAAAAACAGCACGTGTGTGGCAGTTGGTGGCAGCGTACAGGTGCGCGTTTTGCATAAACTATTATATAACGCACAAGTCTAGTGTATAATACACGTCAGTCAGCAGTGTCTGATAGTGTCATACTTCTCAGTAATTGTCGCTCCTAAAAACCAGTTAGGTTCTTATTGCGTCCGTGCTTGCATTTAAAAACAGCACGTCTGTGGCAGTCGGTGGCAGCGTACCGGTGCGCGTTTTGCACAAACTATTATATAACGCACAAGTCTAGTGTATAATACACGTCAGTCAGCAGTGTCTGATAGTGTCAGACTTCTCAGTAATTGTCGCTCCTAAAAACCAGTTAGGTTCTTATTGCGTCCGTGCTTGCATTTAAAAACAGCACGTGTGTGGCAGTCGGTGGCAGGGTACAGGTGCGCGTTTTGCACAAACTATTATATAACGCACAAGTCTAGTGTATAATAATACACGTCAGTCAGCAGTGTCTGATAGTGTCAGACTTCTCAGTAATTGTCGCTCCTAAAAACCAGTTAGGTTCTTATTGCGTCCGTGCTTGCATTTAAAAACAGCACGTGTGTGGCAGTCGGTGGCAGGGTACAGGTGCGCGTTTTGCACAAACTATTATATAACGCACAAGTCTAGTGTATAATAATACACGTCAGTCAGCAGTGTTTGATAGTGTCAGACTTCTCAGTAATTGTCGCTCCTAAAAACCAGTTAGGTTCTTATTGCGTCCGTGCTTGCATTTAAAAACAGCACGTGTGTGGCAGTCAGTGGCAGCGTACATGTGCGCGTTTTGCACAAACTATTATATAACGCACAAGTCTAGTGTATAATACACGTCAGTCAGCAGTGTCTGATAGTGTCAGACTTCTCAGTAATTGTCGCTCCTAAAAACCAGTTAGGTTCTTATTGCGTCCGTGCTTGCATTTAAAAACAGCACGTGTGTGGCAGTCGGTGGCAGCGTACAGGTGCGCGTTTTGCACAAACTATTATATAACGCACAAGTCTAGTGTATAATACACGTCAGTCAGCAGTGTCTGATAGTGTCAGACTTCTCAGTAATTGTCGCTCCTAAAAACCAGTTAGGTTCTTATTGCGTCCGTGCTTGCATTTAAAAACAGCACGTGTGTGGCAGTCGGTGGCAGGGTACAGGTGCGCGTTTTGCACAAACTATTATATAACGCACAAGTCTAGTGTATAATACACGTCAGTCAGCAGTGTCTGATAGTGTCAGACTTCTCAGTAATTGTCGCTCCTAAAAACCAGTTAGGTTCTTATTGCGTCCGTGCTTGCATTTAAAAACAGCATGTGTGTGGCAGTCGGTGGCAGCGTCAGGCTCCATATTGTCCCTGGATAGAGACGTGCATGATGGCCTGTAAACATGAAATGCCCATTGTAAGGAAGTGGGTATATTGTAGTATAGCCCTTAGGCAGGGCAGCCAAAAATTGGGAGGCTCCACGTTGTCCCTGGATAGAGACGTGCATGAGGGCCTGTAAACCTGAAGTGCCCATTGGAAGGAAGTGGGTCTATTGTAGTATAGCCCTTAGGCAGGGCAGCCAAAAATTGGGAGGCTCCACGTTGTCCCTGGGTAGAGACGTGCATGAGGGCCTGTAAACCTGAAGTGCCCATTGGAAGGAAGTGGGTCTATTGTAGTATAGCTCTTAGGCAGGGCAGCCAAAAATTGGGAGGCTCCACGTTGTCCCTGGGTAGAGACGTGCATGAGGGCCTCAAAACATTGTTCCCATTGCAAAGGAGCGGGTCTCCTGTCGTTGTAATGTCCATTCTGCAAAGAATGGGCGAAAAAATTTACCACTGGGGGTATACCTGAAACAAAGGCCTAAGTATTGCAATTTGTAACGGTCATCATCATGGTGGCGCATGAGGAGAAGGAGGAGCAGTCCAGCGATTATCCAAAGTCCAGAAGTGTGTACCCATGGGTGAGTGGAGGTACATGGCAAACTTTAAATTCCGCTCTCATTTGCTGGTGGTGTGGTGAAGTCTGGCCCAATCCAACCCTTGTTCATCTTGATCAGAGTCAGCCTGTCAGCATTTTCAGTTGACAGGCGGGTGCGTTTATCTGTAATGATTCCACCTGCGGCACTAAAAACACGCTCTGACAAAACGCTAGCGGCAGGGCAGGCCAGGACTTCCAAGGCGTAGAGAGCCAATTCATGCCACGTGTCCAGCTTGGATACCCAATAATTGTAAGGCACAGAGGAATGTCGGAGTACAGTTGTTCGATCTGCAAGGTACTCCTTCAGCATCTGGGCAAACTTAGGATTTCTTGTGGCACTACCCCGCACCTCAGGGGCTGTGGTACGTGAGGGGCTGAGAAAACTGTCCCACATCTTAAAGACTGTTCCCCTACCTCTGGCGGATTGGACTTGTGCCTCTCTCGGCTGTACGCCTCGGTTGTCCACTGATTCATGACCTATGCCGCTAGCGTTTTGTGAGGGGAATGCTTTGCCTACTTCCGTGACTATGGCCTTCTGGAACTGCTGCATTTTGCCTGACCTCTCCGCCTCGGGAATAAGAGACATAAAGTTCTCCTTTTAGCGTGGGTCTAACAGTGTTACCAACCAGTAATGATTGTCGGCCAAGATGTTCTTAACGCGAGGGTCACGAGACAGGCAGCTTACCATAAAGTCAGCCATGTGTGCCAGACTCTTAACAGCCATCACTTCAGTATCCTGACCAACACGATGACTGAACATGCTGTCCTCCTCCACCTCCTCCTCATCATCTACCCTGTCCTCTGGCCAGCCACGCTGAACCGAGGATATGACTGCATGTCATATCCTCAATTTGGCCAGAGAGTTGCTCCATGTCTTCATCCTCCTCCTCGTCATAGTCCTCCACTGCACGTTGTGATGAGACGAGGCTGGGCTGTGTGTTATCATCACCCACACCCACTACTGTTTCTTGCTCAAACTCATCGCGCTCCGCCTGCAATGCATCATGGTTGTTTTTTGAGCAGAGACCATTTTAGAAGGCAGAGAAGCGGTATGGTGACGCTAATAATGTCGTCATCGCCGCTCACCATCTTGGTGGAGTCCTCAAAGTTTTGGCGGATGGTGCATAGGTCGGACATCCATCTCCACTCCTCAGGTGTTATGTGTGGAGTTTGACCCATTTCCCGACGGCTTAGGTGATGCAGGTACTCAACAACTGCCCTCTTCTGCTCACATATCCTGACCAACTTGTGCAGAGTTGAATTCCAACGCGTGGGGACATAACACACCAGTCTGTGTGCCGGAAGATGCAAACGGCGTCTTAAGCCGGCAAGGCCGGCTGAAGCAGTAGGTGACTTTCGAAAATGTGCAGACAGGCGGCGAACTTTTACCAGCAGATCAGACAGCTCTGAGTATGACTTTAGAAACCGCTGAACCACGAGGTTGAGCACATGGGCCACGCATGGAACATGTGTCAGCTGGCCTCGCCTCAAAGCCGCCACCAGGTTCCGGCCATTGTCACACACGACCTTTCCTGGCTTTAGGTTCAGAGTTGTGAGCCAGTGATCTGCCTGCTGTTTCAGAGCTGTCCACACCTCTTCTGCATTGTGGGGTTTGTCACCTATGCAGATTAGCTTCAGCACTGCCTGTTGCCGCTTCGCCGAGGCAGTGCTGCAGTGCTTCTGTGTCGCCCTGGACAAGCCAGGGGCCACAGAGCACAACACTTAAACACCCCACACTCCCTGCAGGCATATCATAGTCAAAACACAAAATCCTTGTTGCCTTCCCCAGGGGCTGTTGTCCACACCAGGGTGTGGAGCCAGGCGGTTGGTCTCCACCCACCGAGGAGGAGGGAAAACACAGGCAGTGAGAGTTAAGCTAAGGAAGTGGAAGGAGGAAAGTAGTAGAGAGGAGAAAAGTGACAGCAAAGAGCCTGAAGTTGGTCCGGGTGTGTGGCCCGGACAGGACAGCAAGGTTGGCAGGATGTGGTGACCGTCTGCAGTGGAGGCCGATTGGAGTCTGCCGTAAGGACCGTGGACGGGTGGTGACCCGGCCGTACCGGACCGGTATACAAAGAGAAGCCAGCACCATTGGCAGAGGACTTTCGGATCCCGGCAAGGCTTGGTGTCGCCGTGAATTTGCCAAATCCGTTAGTGAAGGGAACCTCAGGGTTTCCAAACAGCCAAGTCCAGATAGAAGGCAACCGTACAACCGTGAAGGGGAGACACAGCCACCGCCAAGGGCAACCGTCTCCCAGGGCCAGCGCCTGTGGGCAAAAGGGGCTCCTCCGGCCCATATCCAGGTCAGGGAGCGGGTTACCGTTGGGAAACCATCACTACCAACACTTAACTTAGGTGCAGGGAGAGACAGTCATCACTAACCTGCAGGGAGGAACAACCGCAGCCGTCCGAGTGACCCGTCC
This sequence comes from Anomaloglossus baeobatrachus, assembly GCF_048569485.1. Lineage (NCBI taxonomy): Eukaryota > Metazoa > Chordata > Amphibia > Anura > Aromobatidae > Anomaloglossus > Anomaloglossus baeobatrachus. The sequence continues at coordinate 185,404,693 of NC_134360.1, read as the reverse complement.
ATCCAGCCACTTGTTTAACCGTGAACTGTGTCATCATCATTGGGCTGACTGAGTACCTCCGTGCCGTGCGGCACAGCGCTGCCCCTGCGACCCTGCACCTCATCAGGCCCCGCAACCCGCCTGTCATCCATTTCTACCCCATCACCAGGCCCCGGGACAACCAACCCCCCTACCCACGGAGGGGAGAAATAACAACAAAGCTGCTCCCTGTCACAGGCTCCCGGGATCCCCGTCCAGAGCAGCGGTGGTGTCCACACAATCACCACAACCGTGGGTGGCATCACGGACAATATCCCCAAAACCCAAACCACCCCTTTTCACTCACGGGCGAGTAGCGCCGCTCGAGTCCCCGGGATCCAGCCATCGCTCGAGCCAACGAGCAGCAGCAGCCGTAGAGCAGCGTCAGCCGGACCCGAGCAGTGGGAGAGCGCACCGTCCCCTCCTCCGCCCGCGACACTTCCAGCTTGGGACTGGTGTGGAGGGTAAAGTGGATCAGGATGCGCAGGAGGAGGAGGAGGCTGAGGAGCATGACATTCCGGAGCTGTAGAGTGTGTGAAACCCTGACTGAGGTAGGGCCTGCAAAACTTGGTGTGTGAAGGACGTGTTCCGTCCCTCGCTCAGACTGGGTCCCAGCTTGCACAATATTAACCCAGTGTGACGTCAACGAGATGTAGCGGCCTTGCCCACATGCACTTGTCCACGTGTCTGTGGTTAGGTGGACTTTGGCTGAAACAGCGTTGTTCAGGGCACGTGTGATGTTTTGTGACACGTGGTTATGCAATGCGGGGACGGCACACCGGGAGAAATAGTGGCGGCTGTGGACCGAGTAACGTGGGACAGCTGCCACCATCAGGTCGCGGAATGCTTCTGCCTCAACCAGCCTAAAAGGCAACATTTCCAGCGCAAGCAGTCGCGAAATGTTAGCATGTAGAACTGTGGCATGTGGGGTGTTGGCAGTGTATTTGCGCCTGCGTTCAAAGGTTTGCTGAATGGATAACTGAACGTTGCGCTGGGACAAGGACGTGCTTGATGATGGTGTTCTTTCTGCGTAGGCAACTGCAGGTGCAGGAGTGGAGGAGGCTTGTTCGCAGGCAGCATGGACAGGGGATTGGCTCGCATGCACAACCAGCGAAGACGTAGCAGTGACATCAGCAAGCACTGCTCCTCGACTCTGTTGTACTTCCCACAAAGTCGGGTGCTTGGCTGACATGTGCCTGATCATGCTGGTGGTGGTCAGGCTGCTAGTTTTGGTACCCCTGCTGATGCTGGCATGGCAGGTGTTGCAAATGGCCTTTTTAGAATCATCTGGAGCCAACTTAAAAAACTGCCAGTGTCAGAGTTCCGGGTTTTCCAGTTTTCTTTTGAAAGAGCTTGCCCTTTGTTAACATGGAGTTTTCTGTTCTGTTGCCCTACTTCCTGTCCATCTGTTTAAAAGCCGCCCCTAAAGCTTAGTCCAATGCCTGAGTATACTGCTTCCTGTGTGCTCCTGCCCTGCTGCTTTTGGTTCCTGATTGTTATTCGGATCCTCTTGGAAAACAACCGACACCGACTCTGGACTTCATCTGGTATCATCTAGCTGTGCCCGGACTCCGTTTGCCGTCTTTGGTCGGCACTTCTACCCGGTTCCTTCCGTTTAATACCACTCTGGACTCACATCACGTACAGACATTTTTGGACTTACCTATTGCCCTTTTGTGTCCCGGCTGCTGCGCATTTAGGGCTTCTGGGGTGATTGCCAGAAAGTCCCTGTATAGGGGTTCGCTCTTGGTGGTCTCCCTGGGGGAGTCCGGTGCGCGGTCCCGGGAATTCCCTTTCGCTCCGTCCCTGGAAGGTATTTCCTGTATTTATGTTCTACTGTGTTTTTGTTCCGTTTATGTACATATTTGCTGGTTGCATATTATAAACGTCTTGCACCAAGAACTCGTCTCTGGTTGTCATTGCCCTAACGCAATCGAAATCCTCAATACATACAATAGTATTACAGCCAGACTCGGGAAGACCTAACATTTGTACAGGCACCTTGTGTCGTGTTGTTCCGGGGAACAGTTGCCTGACGTCTGCCTGGGGCCACCACTCTGCTTCTTACTGCCTGTTGTGATGCTACACCTCCCTCCCCCTGTGCACTGCTGTCCTCGCTCTGCATATCCTCCTGCCAGGTTGGGTCAGTTACTGGATCATCCACCACGTCGTCTTCCTCTTCCGCACCCTGCTCCTCCTCCTGACTTCCTGACAATTGTGTCTCATCATCGTCCACCCCTTGTTGAGACACGTTGCCAACTTCGTGAGAACGTGGCTGCTCAAATATTTGGGCATCTGTACATACAATCTCGTCATGGCCCACTTCAACAGGAGCTGGCGAGAGGCCAGAATTTGTGAATGGAAACGTGAACGAACAGCTCTTCCAAGTGTCCAAGTGTGGGATCAGTAATGTCCGTGGACGTGTACTCGGCCTGGTGGTAGGAAGGAGGATCAGGTTCTGAAATGTGCGGTGCAGTATCACGGCTACTGACACTTGACCGTGTGGAAGACAGAGTGTTTGTGGTGGTGCCAATCTGACTGGAAGCATTATCCGCTATCCAACTAACAACCTGTTGACACTGGTCTTGGTTCAAGAGCGGTGTACTGCTGCGGTCCCCAAGAATTTGGGACAGGACGTGCGAGCGACTAGATGTGGCCCTTTGTTGTGGCGAAATTAGAGCTTGCACACAACCTCGGTCTCTGCCTGCACCACCATCACGTCCACTTCCTTGTTCGTTGACAACGCCCTTGCGCATTTTGCAATGCTGTGCTGATGTGTATTCACTAGACTTGTGCGTTATATCCAAGTTTTTGCAAAACTCACACAAATGCAGCGGAAAGCTGCCACCAACAGGCACACACGTGCGGTTTTTAAATGCAAGCACGGAGGCACTAAGAACCTAACAGGTCTCTATCCAGGGACAACGTGGAGCCTCCCAATTTTTGGCTGCCCTGCCTAAGGGCTATACTATAATACACCCACTTCCTTACAATGGGCACTTCAGGTTTACAGGCCCTCATGCACGTCTCTATCCAGGGACAACGTGGAGCCTCCCAATTTTTGGCTGCCCTGCCTAAGGGCTATACTACAATAGACCCACTTCCTTACAATGGGCACTTCAGGTTTACAGGCCCTCATGCACGTCTCTATCCAGGGACAACGTGGAGCCTCCCAATTTTTGGCTGCCCTGCCTAAGGGCTATACTACAATAGACCCACTTCCTTACAATGGGCACTTCAGGTTTACAGGCCATCATGCACGTCTCTATCCAGGGACAATGTGGAGCCTCCCAATTTTTGGCTGCCCTGCCTAAGGGCTATACTATAATACACCCACTTCCTTCCAATGGGCACTTCAGGTTTACAGGCCCTCATGCACGTCTCTATCCAGGGACAACGTGGAGCCTCCCAATTTTTGGCTGCCCTGCCTAAGGGCTATACTATAATACACCCACTTCCTTACAATGGGCACTTCAGGTTTACAGGCCCTCATGCACGTCTCTATCCAGGGACAACGTGGAACCTCCCAATTTTTGGCTGCCCTGCCTAAGGGCTATACTATAATACACCCACTTCCTTACAATGGGCACTTCAGGTTTACAGGCCCTCATGCACGTCTCTATCCAGGGACAATGTGGAGCCTCCCAATTTTTGGCTGCCCTGCCTAAGGGCTATACTATAATACACCCACTTCCTTACAATGGGCACTTCAGGTTTACAGGCCCTCATGCACGTCTCTATCCAGGGACAACGTGGAGCCTCCCAATTTTTGGCTGCCCTGCCTAAGGGCTATACTGAAATAGACCCACTTCCTTACAATGGGCACTTCAGGTTTACAGGCCATCATGCACGTCTCTATCCAGGGACAATGTGGAGCCTCCCAATTTTTGGCTGCCCTGGCAAAGGGCTATACTGAAATAGACCCACTTCCTTACAATGGGCACTTCAGGTTTACAGGCCATCATGCACGTCTCTATCCAGGGACAATGTGGAGCCTCCCAATTTTTGGCTGCCCTGGCAAAGGGCTATACTGAAATAGACCCACTTCCTTACAATGGGCACTTCTGGTTTACAGGCCATCATGCACGTCTCTATCCAGGGACAATGTGGAGCCTCCCAATTTTTGGCTGCCCTGCCTAAGGGCTATACTACAATAGACCCACTTCCTTACAATGGGCACTTCAGGTTTACAGGCCATCATGCACGTCTCTATCCAGGGACAACGTGGAGCCTCCCAATTTTTGGCTGCCTTGCCTAAGGGCTATACTATAATACACCCACTTCCTGACAATGGACACTTAATGTTTTGAGGCCCTCATGCACGTCTGTATGCAGGGGCATTGGTGAACCTCACAATTTTGGACTGCCCTGGCAAAGGAAAATACTACAAAGACTCACTTCCTCAAAATGGGCACATTAGACTCAAGAGGCCTTCATGTACGTCTCTTCTCAGGGACATCGGAGTGCCACACAATGTTTTCACGTAAAATCTTTCATGTATTAATCTCAAAAAGTAACATACACCAGCTCTATCTCACTATTGGGTATGTGCCCTTAACATTTCTGCCATGAAAAATCATTTTGGGGTCATTTTGGAAGGTTTTCTGGTGAGTCCGTAAAAATGGCGTGAAACGCGGACAAAATTGTTCACAGCTGTGACTTTTGAGTGATAAATGCTTCAAGGGGTCTTCCCCATGCTGTTGCCATGTCATTTGAGCACTCTTCTGAGACTTTTGTGACATTTTTAGGGTTTCTCCATGCTGCCGGGGGGTCATTTCACAAAAATACTCGGGTCTCCCATAGGATAACATTGGGCTCGTTGCTCGGGCCGAGTACACGAGTATCTTGGGAGGCTCGGCCCGAGCTTCGAGCACCCGAGCTTTTTAGTACTCGCTCATCACTAATTATATTATATTTTTTTGTATATGTTGTATTCACCCGGGTGTGTGTTCGTTGTTCATGTATTTTAATTGAAAGTAATGTAATTCTGTTTTAAAGGTTTTTATGGTTTTGGTTCGCGGTGAGATACTAAAGTTAGGGACCATCCTGATTAGGTACACCTTGTCACAGTGGGATTTCGTTTTTCCTCTTTTGTTCAAAATTGTGTCAACTAAGTACCTTAATTGTATATATGTATAAAGAAAGGAGGGTCAGCCTTCGTTAAGCAGGGGCACCAGTTCGCATTGTCTAGGGTGTAGCCGCCACGACTAGGAATGGAAGTTCTAGGGAATTTGCCCTGGGCCCCTCCCCTTCGATTTTATATTATATTATATTTTTTGTTTAAGTTGTATTCACACGGGTGTGTGTTCATTGTTCATGTATTTTAATTGAAAGTAATAAACTTCTGTTTTAAAGGGTTTTTTGGTTTTGGTTCAAGGTGAGATACTAAAGTTAGAGATCCTCCTGATTAGGTACACCTTGTCACATTATGAAGGAAAAGAAAAAATTTTTTTCAGCCTAAACCTCAGTTTGTTGAAAGCTCCACTGGTGCACGACCTGTAGACGAAGATCACATCCGGACAATAGAATAGGAAAAAGAGTTAGCCAGCACCAAAATCCACGAGGTCTGAAACGCATAAGGATAGGCTATGTTCTTATCTGCACATTCGCACTTATTTAAATGAAGAAATAAAGGAAAGTTTTCATTCTCGTGGATTTTGGTGCTAGCTAACTCTTTTTCCTATACCCTGTCACAGTGGGATGGCTTCTATGCTCTTTTGTTCATAATTATGTAAACTAAGTACCTTAAGTGTATATATGTATACTACTATTTATGCAAAGTTGGTAAAAAAGTTTAGGTCACCTTTAAAAGTGTATAAGAATTAATTTTTCACAAACACTAGTCCACTCTTACCAAGGCTTAAGAAGTTTTCAAAATTTTGTTAAATTTTGTACATATTTAGGCCTAGATATTATTGGTCAAGTCCATGATACAACTCGATATCTGAAATTAAGAAAGATGAAAGGTATTCAGGGTTAAAAAATAAATAACAGTTTGTTCTTTCCTTTTGGGGTTAAATATATGTAGTTAGACATGTCAGGGTCACTATGTTCCCAATTATCAATCTGACTAGAGGAACAGACGGCAGACAGAAATCATCTGGCAATAAGAATATTAAAAAGAAAAATGAGTAAAAGCCATTTTTGATAACAGCTGGACAGCTGCATATTGCAAACCCCCGATTTAACCTTAAGAGTCTTTAGACCTCAAACAAATATGTTTTGGCTTCCAAATTTCATTTTAAAAGAAATCCCTAAGCCAAAAATTCACTCAAGAATATTTATTTCCCCACAGAGTAAAACCCCAGCGCTGTCTAAGAGCAGTAGCAAATTTTATTTCAATTTAACCGTTAGACGATAGTGGGGTAAAGGAAATAACCACAGCCTATGCCGAAAGTAAGGAAGAAAAAGTATTTTCATAAGGCTGTGAAAACACAAATCCTGTTTTTATCCATGTCCATATTAATCATCTTTAGTAAAAACATATGAAAATGTAAGAGGCTATTACAAGATAACAGAGCTTGCTTTTACCAGTGTGAAAGTCATAATGTTAATCTTAACACCAGATGGTAATTTAAATCGAGGCCTGTAATGGAAACCAAAGCCTTGTATCTAAAATGTGTTTGTTTGGATGAACTAGCAGAACTTGACACCGAGTACGAGGAGGACTAAGTGTTCGTGTCCAAAGTGCTAAAAACACAATTCCATTTCTAGTATTTTTCTATTAGCAGGAGAACACAATGTTAGGTAACATATTCCAGATATAATATGGATTATGGGAAAGCAGAGTCCCCAAAACTATTAAACTTTTACTTAATTGCAAAGTGTGGGGCACACCTGCAGAATCTGTGGAACGTCCTGCAACACTTACACATATCAACACAATCACACTCTAGAGCGGGAGTGCAACCCAGTCCTGTCTCGTTATATAATGTTCCTAATGATAACTTCCTTCCATATCTAATGGTGGCAAACTATATACATAAGTTATCAGAAATGGAGTCAAATTTGTTTAAATCTTAATAAAAGAAGTGAAAATGATCAAGGAAGACTTTAAAATTTGCCATTGAGGCCATTTTTTATGCAGTTTTGTATACAATTTTTAACTTCTAAACTGCTTTTGAAACCCTAATCAAAATGACAGAGGGAAAAGCATCCTTAATAGGGATGATCGAATACCTCAAATATTCAACTTGGGGAATATTTGCCGAATAGGTCGCCGCTATTCGACTATTCGCAAATATTCGATGTGCAATGTAAGTCTATGGGAAACCCAAATAACAACTATTCGGGCTTCCCATAGACTTATATTGTGCATCGAATATTCGCATAGCGGCGACCTATTTGTCGGATATTCGGGAAGTCGAATATTTGAGGTATTCGATCATCCCTAATCCTTAACCTTTTCCTATCCTGAGTCCCCCCGGGGGGACATTCCAAAAATTTTGTTACGCTCCTTTGTCGGGCCACAGCCTTGTTTATCATTCACATGTGAATAAATTGATTTCCTGTTGATTTATTTTACAAAATTCATTCATATTGCAAAATTCTGTTTTGATGTTTTTTCCCAATTATAATAGGATTTTAATGGGCAGAACAGGAAATTTATTGGATAGGAAAAGGTTAAAGTATGTATGTTCACACTGAGTTTTTATGTGATTCTTTAATGCATCTGGTTAAAAATCCATATCAAAATCTGCTTCTAAAGCTCTTGGATACTCTGATGTGAATTTTGAAGCAGAATGACCCTAAAATTCACATATAAATCTCAATATGAACATACCCTAATTTTTTTGCTAATTTTTCTGCTTTAATGGCTTAAAATCAGGCAGGTTTGTATTATTTCCTATATATTCATAACGGTCTCTTCAACAGTTGAAAGCTTACACAAGGAAAGTCATCTCCACGAGATATCGAGAAGCTTGGTCCTCTTATAGTGAACAATAATTAATTATTAGAAAATTGTAATCATCCAAATATCTTTACATAGCAGAACATGCAGAAAATGAGGACAATTTCCCTGTAACCTTTATCATTTTAAAGCCTTCACCACCCACTATGACCTCAACAAACAAGTCTCCGGAAACATCCACATTCCTGGGTTATTGTGCTGCCTGTGATATTGTTAAGGTGTTGTATTACATCTTTCATGATGGATTTATTATGTGGGAACTATGTGATTGTTTTTGGTGGGCTCTATAATTTTTGGGCACTGTAAGTTTTGGGCACTGTACGACACTATTGCTTGGGTAGTATCATGGCATCGTTTATTCTACATTTCAACCCTTTAAAAAAAATGAGATATGAGAAGAAACTCCAGCGAAGAGAATCGAGTCGGTAACAATGACGTTAAAAGCTTGACTTTAAGATGTGCATAATAGGAGAAATGTACAAATCAGACAGAACACCCCGCAAAAAACACCCCTAATTATCAATGCGTTTCGGCGTTGCATTAATCATGGTTCTTACAACCATCTTTATGGCAACGCTGAAACACGTTGATTTTTAGGGGAGATTTTTTTGCGGGGTGTTCTTTCTGATTTGTACATTTCTCCTATTATGCACATCTTAAAGTCAAGCTTTTAACGTCATTGTTACCAGCTCCATTCTCTTTGCTGGATGTTTTTCTCATATTGCATTATGATCTACAGCCTGGACCAAGGCTTTTTCGTGTTGAACTGGGACTGACAACTGCAAGGTTGCAAGGTGAGCTGACAATTTTGTGTGTGTTCTGCAATTTAACAAAAAATGGAGCAAGGGTCCATGAAACATGGCTTACCCAGAAAATTCCACCAAACTTGATATTGTCCTGTGGCTTAAAGAGGTTGGATGGGTCATTAATTGTTAATTCTTGGAAAACTACATTAATGTCTTTTACATACCATCATAATCAGCCAAACGAATGCATGTAAGAACGATTACTCCTGATTATTGTCCTTGATAAACATGTACATCAACCAGTAAATGGGCAGATGCTTGTTTGTGGGTAAATTATATCTTTTATGTCATCCCCCAAAATGTAGTTTAACAGCACATTTTCTCGTGTAATGAAAGCATGTGTTGTAGAGATGAGCGAAGTGGTCCCGGTTCGGCTCGAGGCCGGTTCGCCGAACGGGGGTCCCGTTCGAGTTCGGTTCGTCGAACGTTCGACGAACCGAACTCGAACGTATAGGCTATAATGGGAGGCAATCACAAACACATAAAAATGCATTATAAATGTACACAAACAGTTAATAAACATTGCCATAACACTTACCGGTCCCCGCGATCCCTTCTGCATTCTGTCTCCTGCCGCTATTCCATCCGATGATCGCTGAATCCTCCCGGTGACCTGCACTGCCAGCAGAGATGCAGGACCTATCGTGACGTCAAAATAGCTATGTGACCAGTCACGTGGCTATTATCTCATTGGCTACAGACTGGTCACATGACTATGACACGTCATGTAGGACCTGCGAGTGCATCTCTCCGGTACACGGTGCACATATGTGTATCGCCGTGTACCGGCGACATGCTCTAGCACACGGTCGACTCCCCGTTCTGTTAGGGACCGGCTAACCGCAGCTCCGAGAGCACCGTTGCTATGGTAACGCGTCTGTCAGCGTTACCGCTAGCAGCCAGCAGTGATCACTCACGGAGTGAAGGCTGCACGCTGCTTCCCAATTGTAGTGATGATTGTAGTGAGGATGGAGGTTCCCCAGCCCCAAGTGATGAGCTGGTGAATCTCATCCTTCCTCACTACAATCGTCACTACTACTACACTAGTGATGATTGTAGTGAGGATGGAGGTTCCCCAGCCCCAAGTGATGAGCTGGTGAATCTCATCCTTCCTCACTACAATCATCACTACTACTACACTAGAAAGAAAGAAGACAGAAGAGCAGGATCGTGGAGGGCTGACAGGGGGTAATAAAGATGGAGTCTCTAATGTGTCTGTGTATTTATTTCTATTAAAGTATTTTTCCTCTGTGTGGTGTCTTTTTTTTAACCCTTTATTGGAGATTCTTAATGGCCGGGTCAAACGTGCCTGACATTAAGAATCTCTGGCTTAATACTGGCTGGTAAAACAAAGCCAGTATTAACTCATGATTACCCAACAAGCCACCCGGCTCCAGGGCTGTTGGAAGAGTTGGATACAGCGCCAGATGATGGCGCTTCTATGAGAGCGCCATTTTCTGGGACGGCTGCGGACTGAAATCCGCAGCAGAGGCGCCCACAAACCTCGGGCTAACCTGTGGTGCGGATTCCAATCCCCAGCTGCCTAGTTGTACCCGGCTGGACACAAAAATAGGGCGAAGCCCACGTCATTTGTTTTTTAATTATTTCATGAAATAAGTGAAATAATTAAAAAAAACGGGCTTCCCTATATTTTTGGTTCCCAGCCGGGTACAAATAGGCAACTGGGGGTTGGAGGCAGCCCGTGGCTGCCAGCTGTACCTGGCTAGCATACAAAAATATGGCGAAGCCCACGTCATTTTTTTGGTGGGCAAAAAACTTCTGCATACAGTCCTGGATGGAGTATGCTGAGCCTTGTAGTTCTGCAGCTGCTGTCTGCTCTTCTCCATACAGACAGACAGCAGCTGCAGAACTACAAGGCTCAGCATACTCCATCCAGGACTGTATGCAGAAGTTTTTTGCCCCCTGAAAAAATTATGTGGGCTTCGCCATATTTTTGTATGCTAGCCAGGTACAGCAGGCAGGTATGGCTGCCCCCAACCCCCAGTTGCCTATTTGTACCCGGCTGGGAAACAAAAATAAAGGGAAGCCCTTTTTTTATTATTTCATGAATTTCATGAAATAATTAGAAAACAAATGACGTAGGCTTTGCCCCATTTTTGTGTCCAGCCATGTACAACTAGGCAGCTGGGGATTGGAATCCGCACCACAGGTTGGCCTGAGCTTTCTGGGCCCCACTGCTGCGAATTGCAGCCTGCAGCCGCCTCAGAAAATGGCATTTTCATAGAAGCGCCATCTTCTGGCGCTGTATCCAACTCTTCCAGCACCTGCCTGCTATACCTGGCTAGCATACAAAAATATGGCGAAGCTCACGTCCTTTTTTTGTAGTTTTTTGGCAAAAAAAATAAAAAATGCTTCCCTGGATTTTCCATTGCCAGTGAAGGTAACACCAAGCAGTGGGGGTTATCAGCCAGTAGCTGCTTGGATTACCCTTAGCTAGCAATACAAAAACTGCAGCGGGAGCCCATATATATTTTTTTTAATTATTTATTTAAATAACTAAAAATAAAATGGGCTTCCCTGTATTTTGATTGCTGGACATCACAGTGCTGTAAAAATAAATCTTTAAAAAAATGACGTAGCGCTCCGCGGTAATTTTGATTCTCAGCGCAGATAAAGCAGACAGCTATGGGTTGCCACCCCCATCTGCCTGCCGTTACCTTGGTTGGCAATCAAAATACAGGGAAGCCCATTAATTTTTTCTATTTAAAAAATAGTTAAAAAAAAAAAATTACGTTGGGTCCCCCCATTTTTGATAGCCAGCTAGGGTAAAGCAGACGGCTGTAGCCTGAAAACCACAGCTGGCAGCTTTACCGTGGTTGGGGATCCAATGTGGAGGTCCCCTCAGGCTCTTTTTTATAATTATTTTATAAATATTAATAATTACACAATAAAAGTAGGGTCCCCCCCAAATTGGATCACCAGCCAAGGTAAAGCGGACAGCTGTGGTCTAGTATTCTCAGGGTGGGAAGGTCCATAGTTATTGGGCCTTCACAGCCTAAAAATAGCAGGCCGCAGGCACCCCAGACGTGGCGCATCCACTAGATGCGCCAATCCTGGCGCTTCACCCCAGCTCATCCCGTGCCCTGGTGCAGTGGCAAACGGGGTAATAAATCGGGTTGATACTAGCTGTAAAGTCACCTGAGATCAAGCCCAGCAGTTTGTGATGTCATGGCGTCTATTAGATACCCAACATCATAAACTGTCAGTACTAACAAAAACAAAAAATCGACAAAAGAAATTTATTTGAAAAAACAGTCCCCAAAACATTTCCTCTTTCACCAATTTATTGTAAGAAAAAAAATAAAGGGGTCCCACGACGACTCTGGACCATCTAGAATATGGGGGGGAGACACTCAGGGAACGTATCCCCCATTTTCTAGGAGTGCGGACCCTTCATGTGAGGAGTGTGGGTGCAATGAATCTGCACTCACTCTCCCCAGGTCCACAGCAGCAGAGTCCATGTCGTAATGGTTGCTACCAAAGCTGCAATGCCCTGCTCATGAGGTAAGGGCATGCCTAATCAGGAGAACTACTGTAGAGGAAGCTTTGCTCACTGGTATATAGGTGCTCAGAGGTAATAATAGATAAAATTAGTGAGTAACCTCGGCACTCTATATCTCCCAGACAAAGTCAGTAAGTCACAATGGATAGTAATGCAAAATCACTCTTTATTGGTCCGTATTAAGAAAAAATTTTTTTCATAAGCATATATGTTTTTGTCCAAAACAAGTTACAAATGACTTTTCGGCCTGAGCCTTCGTCAGATTGGACTTATCTGCATGTAATCATGAAAAATGACAATAATCAGTATCACATAAGAGTGAGAGAACAATAACATAAACTGGAACAATGTAGAGGTACAATTGGGATGCAGCAAAAAAATTGCAACACAGCAAGAAATGAAACACATGATACAAATGTCATAATACAGTACAAGGACAATATAGTAATGACAAATATGGGGTCAGAGTAGGCTTAGACAGCTCTGGTACGAAAGAGATGTCAATCATAAAGTAACATGTGCAGTAGGTGTAGAGCTACAGTATGCATGGCAGAGCTAATGGGTAGACCGACCATAGAAAAAGAACGGAGAAAAAGTGGAGAAAAAAATGGAGAAAAAGTGGAGAAAAAGTGGAGAAAAAGTGGAGAAAAAGTGGAGAAAAAGTAAAGAAAAAGATGGAGAAAAAGTGGAGAAAAAGTGGAGAATAAATGGAGAAAAAGTGGAGAAAAAAGTGGAGAAAAAGTGGAGAAAAAGTGGAGAAAAAGTGGAGAAAAAGTGGAGAAAAAGTGGAGAAAAAAATGGAGAAAAAGTGGAGAAAAAGTGGAGAATAAATGGAGAAAAAGTGGAGAAAAAAAATGGAGAAAAAGTGGAGAAAAAGTGGAGAATAAATGGAGAAAAAGTGGAGAAAAAGTGGAGAAAAAGTGGAGAATAAATGGAGAAAAAGTGGAGAAAAAGTGGAGAAAAAAGTGGAGAAAAAGTGGAGAAAAAGTGGAGAAAAAGTGGAGAAAAAGTGGAGAAAAAGTGGAGAAAAAAGTGGAGAATAAATGGAGAAAAAGTGGAGAAAAAGTGGAGAAAAAAATGGAGAAAAAGTGGAGAAAAAAATGGAGAAAAAGTGGAGAAAAAGTGGAGAATAAATGGAGAAAAAGTGGAGAAAAAAAATGGAGAAAAAGTGGAGAAAAAGTGGAGAATAAATGGAGAAAAAGTGGAGAAAAAGTGGAGAAAAAAGTGGAGAAAAAGTGGAGAAAAAGTGGAGAAAAAGTGGAGAAAAAGTGGAGAAAAAAGTGGAGAATAAATGGAGAAAAAGTGGAGAAAAAGTGGAGAAAAAAATGGAGAAAAAGTGGAGAAAAAGTGGAGAAAAAAATGGAGAAAAAGTGGAGAAAAAGTGGAGAATAAGTGGAGAAAAAGTGGAGAAAAAGTGGAGAAAAAGTGGAGAAAAAGTGGAGCACCCTTTGGTGCCTTTCATGTGGCACTAAGGGGTGCTTAGCTTTGTATTTTGCCAAAAAAATGAAAAAAAAAATGACGTAGGGTTCCCCCTAGTTTTGTAGCCAGCTAGGGTAAAGCAGACGGCTGCAGCCTGCAGACCACAGCTGGCAACCTCACCTTGGCTGGTAATCCAAAACTGAGGGCACCCCACGCTGTTATTTTAAATTAAATAAATAATTTAAAAAAAAAAAACACGTAGGGGTCCCCCAAAATTGGATCACCAGCCAAGGTAAAGCAGACAGCTGGGGCCTGATATTCTCAGACTAGGGAGGTCCATGGTTATTGGACTCTCCCAAGCCTAAAAATAGCAGGCCGCAGCCGCCCCAGAAGTGGCGCATCCATTAGATGCGCCAATCCTGGTGCTTCGCCCCAGCTCATCCCGCGCCCTGGTGCGGTGGCAAACGGGGTAATATATGGGGTTAATACCAGATGTGTAGTGTCACCTGGCATCAAGCCCTGGGGTTGGTGAGGTCAGGCGTCTATCAGATACCCGACATCACCAACCCAGTCAGTAATAAAAAAAAATAGACGACAAACACATTTGTATTTGAAAAAACACTCCCCAAAACATTCCCTCTTTAACCAATTTATTAGAATGAAAAACAAATCCAGGTCTGGTGTAATCCAAGGGGTTGCCATGACGATCCACACTGTCCCAGTCAATGAAGAGCAGGATGTTCCCCATTGGCTGGGAGAGCAGTGCAGTGACCTGAGCTAACATCAATGGGTCAGCCCAGGTCACTGCAGGGGATGACAAGTGCTGCTGTCAGCGAGGTACATTACCTGCGCTGATCTCCAGCACACTGACAGCCCCTGTCACTGAGTTCAGTGACCGGCGCCTTCACAGCCAAATATCGCGAGAGGTCCGTGACGTCACCGCTAGTCAGTCTCGGGTCGGAAGCGAGAGGTGATGTGACAAGCGGCGGCCATGGAGGACAGTGACAGCGCTGAGGTCGGGATGGCGGGACTTCATCACCGCAGGTAAGCCGAGCGGGGGGGGGGATATGTGTGTGTGTGTGTGTGTATGTATGTGTACGTGTGTGTGTGTGTGTGTATGTATGTGTACGTGTGTGTGTGTGTGTACATGCCGCGGGCAGGAGGGGGCGGAGTGAGCTGAGCGGGAAGTGTGGGCTTCCTGCACGTAACTAAGATAAACATCGGGTTACTAACCAAAGCGCTTTGCTTGGATACCCGATGTTTATCTTGGTTACCAGCTTGTGGCAGGCTCCCAGCGATGGCTCCTGCTCACTGTAGCTGTAAAAAGCCCTGCTTTTTGCTGCTAGAACCGTTCTCGAACGTATCTAGAACTATCGAGCTTTTGCAAAAAGCTCGAGTTCTAGTTCGATCTCGAACAGCCCCAAAAATCACTCGAGCTTAGAACTGGAGAACCTCGAACCACGAACCGCGCTCAACTCTAATGTGTTGCTTACATAATTATTACTGTATTTAGGACAAAGTATTGCATTAAAGAGGTTGTCCCTTTTCAGGTAATCTTTGTCTTTAGATGCAATTTGGTATAAAAAAATCAAACTGTGCTGTACTCATCAAGTCCCAAGTCCACCAGCAATTTTTCACCATTGCTCAAGAAGTGTTGTAATGGCAGCCAAACAATGAGGTCACGTCAACTCTGCTTGTGTGCATGAAACTCCCCGCTCAGAGCTTCTAAGTTCACTGAATGACTGTCATGCAGTTTACATAACTCAAGGGCTGTAGCTAATGCTGGACATTGGGAGTAGTGATAGGGGCTCAAAAGTGGACCAGAAGCTGGTGAGTAAAGCATTTTTTTAAAAAAATATATATATATATATATATATAAATCTCAAACCATCTGGAGGCGACAATTAACTGAAAGGGGACAACCCTTTTAACCATACAACGCGCAACCATAGAAGTCTACAAAAGAAAACAAGCAACTTAGCAGGCTTGTGAGGCCCCAGGTATGCATTCTAGAATAAAAGGGAACCTGTAATGTCCCATATGCATTCTAACCTACAAGCAGGGTGATGTGTGGCCTAGACACCCCTTCCTACCCATCCTGTGTTGTAATATTGTGTAATATAAATTTATAAAAAAAGTTTTATAACTTACATGTTCCCAATGTAAATAAGCAGAGGGTCTAGTCCCCTGGGCGCCGCATCACCCCATGGGGTCACGCCCTTGTGGGCGTCATACCATGGATTTACATGAGCGACATCACCCAGAGATCCCCCGTGTGCGCGCTTGCCATTCGCGCAGCTTTCTTATCTGTGTGTATGCCTGTCGGTTTCACAAGCGCAGTGTGCATGATCAGAAGACTCCTGCAGTTCCGACCATGCGCAGAGCATGTCTAAAGCTGGCAAGTAAACATCGGGATAAGAAGGCTGTGCGAATTTTAAGCGCGCATGTGCGGGATCTCGAGGAGTTGACAGTGACATCGCTTATGTACATCCATAGTATCACACCCACAGGTGCGTGACACCACGGAAAGAGGGCAAACTAGACGGGGTGAAGCAACGTTCAGGGGTGTAGACCCTCTGATCATTTATATAGGGAACACGTAAGTTATAAAACGTTTTTTTCTAAATTCATATTACACAATTTTACAACATAGGGGTGGGTAGGAAGGGGTTACTAGGCCACACATCACCCTGTTTGTAGGTTAGAACGCATATATAACCTGACAGGTTCCATTTAATAATCTTTTACCCCTATAAAATTTCATCAGCCTATATAAAAGGGACTTTAATTAAACATTGGTTGACTTGTTATGTTATTATTCGGCCTTAGTTCAACTAGAAAATCTGCCCATATAAATGCATCTTAACAGTTGATGTTACAACAAATAAAATATTTGGTTGTATGACTTTGCATTTCTACCAGTTTTCCTTTACAATTTGTTCCATAATATAGTTTTGATGATGGTCATGGATTGCAAAATATTGAAAGTGCTAATGAGCAAGTTAATGTTATTTCCTGGAAAAAATGGCTGATAATCTATTCTGTTTCATGTGATAATTGGATTAAACACTTATCTGATTTTAACTAGACCCACTGGGATTGAAGAAAAAGCTTCCACTGAAGATGTATACATAAGCACAGCACCTGAAATCATGTGCAGAGATATTTGTCACACTGTTGTATACCTGTAGACTGAAATGCGTAAGTATAAGATAGTATTAATGCTGTTTTCATTGCCTAAAAACTTTTACTTTCAAGATTGTTAGGGGTGCTTCACACATAGCGAGAGCGCTACTGAAATCGCTGGTACATCACGGTTTTGGTGACGCAACAGTGACCTCATTAGCGATCTCGCTGTGTGTGACACTGAGCAACGATCTGGCCCCTGCTGTGAGATCGCTGCTCGTTACAGACAGCCCTGGTTCGTTTTTTTATTGTCGCTCTCCTGCTGTGACGCACACATCGCTGTGTGTGACAGCGAGAGAGCGACGAAATGAAGCGAGCAGAGAGCAGGAGCCGGCATCTGGCAGCTGCGGTAAGCTGTAACCAGGGTAAACATCGGGTAAACAAGGTGTTTACCCGATATTTACCTTAGTTACCAGCCTCCGCCGCTCTCACGCTGCCAGTGCCGGCTCCCTGCTCTCTGCACATGTAGCTGCAGTACACATCGGGTTAATTAACCTGATGTGTACTGTAGCTAGGAGTGCAGGGAGCCAGCGCTAAGCAGTGTACGCTGCTCCCTGCACATGTAGCTGCAGTACACATCGTGTAATTAACCCGATGTGTACTGTAGCTAGGAGAGCAGGGTGCCAGCGCTAAGCAGTGTGCGTGGCTCCCTGCTCTCTGCACATGTAGCTGCAGTACACATCGGGTTAATTAACCCGATGTGTAGTGTAGCTAGGAGAGCAGGGAGCCAGCACTAAGCGGTGTGCGCGGCTCCCTGCTCTCTGCACATGTAGCTGCAGTACACATCGTGTAATTAACCCGATGTGTACTGTAGCTAGGAGAGCAGGGAGCCAGTGCTAAGCGGTGTGCGCGGCTCCCTGCTCTCTGCAAATGTAGCTGTGTGGCGCCATGGGCAAGCCAGGACGTCACAAACACTACACCAACACACCCCACACTCCCGGTCAGGCACACCGAAGTCAGACAAAAACCCTTGTTGCCTCCCTCCAGGGGCTGATGTTCACACCAGGGGGTGGGCCAGGCGGTTGGTCCTGCCCACCGAGGAGTTCACAGTCCTGGAGGTGGGAAAAGAGAGCAGATAGAGTTTGGAAGTGAAAGTGAGAGGAAGGAAAGTGGTAAAGGAGCAGACTGAAGTTGGTCTGGGTGTGTGGCCCGGACAGAACAGCAAGGGTGGCAGACGGTGGTGACCGTCTGCAGGAGAGGCCTATTGGAGCTAGCCATAAGGACCGTGGATGGGCGGTGGCCCGGCGGTACCGGACCGGTACGCAAAGAGAAGCCAGCACCATCCGGCAGGGGCTTGCGGACGCCGGCAAGGCTAGGAGTCGCCGTGCAATTTTCCAAATCCGTTAGCGAAGGGAACCTCCTGGGTTTCCCAGCAGCCAAGTCCCGACAGAAGGCAACAGTCCAACCAAGAGAGGGAAACACAGTCACCGCCAAGGCTACAGTTCCCAGGGCCAGAGCCTGCGGGCAAAAGGGGCTCCTACAGCAACCTTCAAGCTGGGGAGCGGGTTACCGGTGGGAATCCATTGGAACCGTTTACACTACAAACGTGCAGGGAAAGGCAGTCACCATCAACCTGCTGGGAGAAACAACACCGCAGCCGTCTGTGGGACCCGTCCATCCAGCCGTTTGTTTGACCGGAGACTCTGTGTACATCATTGGCTGAGTGAGTACCACCGTGCCGTGCGGCACAGCGCTGCCCCCGCGACCCTGCACCTCGCCAGGCCCTGTAACCCACCTGCCAGCCATCCCCACCCCATCAGCGGGCCCCGGGACAACCTACCCCCTACCCACGGAGGGGAGAAAACAACATCCTAGCTGTTCCCTGTCATCGCTTCCGGGATCCCCATCCAGAGCAGCGGTGGTGTCACCAATCTCACCACAACCGTGGATGTCGTCACGGACAATATCAAATCCCCACAATCAATTCCCCCTTTTCACTCACGGGCGAGGAGTGCCGCTCGAGTCCCCAGGATCCGGCCCACCGCTCGAGCCACCACCGAGCAACCGCAGCAGCCGGACCTGAGCAGTGGGAGAGCGCAGTGTCCCCTCCTCCGCCCGCGACAACTTGGCGTCACAAACAGGATCTTACCGCTCTGCCGTTTGGTAGAGGTGCGCCTTGTTACCGCCGGAGGTGTCCGGCCGGAAAATTTGAGAAGCCGCCATCTTTGGCGTGAAAGATTCCCGCTCGAGTGTCTCCTCGAGCAGCGGAGGCGCGAAGGCCAAAACCCCGCCCCTGTAGAGGAGGAGCCGGAAAAAGACTAAGGGGGACGAATGGCGTCTGGCCGCATGTAGCACGCGGCTATGGAAGCAGGGACGCCAGGACCCTGCGGCCATTTACTGGTTCCTGGAAGAGGCCGCTGCTAAAGATGCTGAGTCCGACCGACAACACCGTGGTCCCCGCACCTGGCACTGCAGCGTGGGTGGAAGTCCGGACCGTCCAGCTAAGCAGCCGTCTGCAGGCCCGCATGCAGCTCCTCCTGGAGGAGTGGGAGGCCGACATGGTGGAAGTGGTGGCGGCCATACGGAGACGTGAGGTGGAGGGAGTCTTGGAAGGGAGGGTAAGTGACCCACGCCCCTGTACCCCTAGTGGGTCGGTCATCGCGGCCGAGGGACCCGGTCCAAACCCGCTCGCCCTGCTACCTCCCCCGCTACCCGTGTTGGCTGCTGCTGCCCCGCCACTAGGCCCGCTACCACCACCACCGGTAGCGGTACCCTGCCAATCCGCCCCGGCGGACCGACCTGCAGCAGAAGCCTGTGACCGCCCTGATCCGCTTCCATGGAAGAAGCTGAAGGCTGAGCCCATCAGCAAAGATGCACCGGAGACACGGCGGGGATGCAGCTGCCAGGAGGCAGAGCAGGCCATGTCACAGCAGGGTCCCTCATTACCGAAGTTACCGGTCGTAGCCGGCACGGGGGGACTCCAGCTGGGCCCATCCCCCACCCCGACTGAACAGGAGCAAGCAGAAAGTGCTCCGCACCGGGAGCGGCAGCAAAGGCAGCTGCGCCACAGGATTGCTGATTAAGAAAGAAGAGTTGAAGCATGGTAGCGGTTCCCGGTTACCTTGCTGTCGGTACCCATTGGGACTCGCTGACGTTCCAGACGGCCCTCAAGGCTAAGGAGTCCGGTTGGAGGAGCAGTGGTACCCGCATCATCGGCAGCTGAAAATGGAGTCCTGTGGGACAGTGTCACCACTGTGTGAGGGTGGCGTTGGGGGCTCGTGCTGTTCGGGGGTGGACTGTGGGAAAGCTGCAGAAGGAGGCTGTACCGGAGCCAGATGTTGTGGATGGCCCCTGGGACCCAGCTGACAGTCCCCGTCGGGACCCTACGGCAAGTCTCCGTTGGGACCCTACAGTTTTTTTTGTGGTAGCCCGTTGGCTACGAAGCACCATTGTCCCTGTGGGGACTGTTTTATAAGTTTTGCGTAGAGACTACTACGGACAAGCCCGAGAACTGGCAGGGCAACCACGAACTTGTGGTTTGTAAATAGAAATGTTTAATGGCTTTACCGTGACCGCCTCCGGAGAGGCAGATTGGAGGAAGGGCCCGCAGTGGAGTAGGCTGGGGCCCAGCCACCACCGGAACCTGTGGCGATTCTCTGGGGGTTTCAGGGGTTCCCCATGGACGTGGGTCCCCTGAAAAGGACAGAATCCGTTCGGGCAAATTTTGCTGGACTGGGGTCAAGGGGTGCTGCCCGTTTGCTTAGGGGCAGCATCAGGGCCAGGTTGCTTGGGTAGGAGAGAGCGGAAGCCGAAACCGTTTTAGTAACGTTTAAGCACCGTACCTCCCGATGTGGGAAGAAGTTATTATAATTATAACCTGTTTTACCGTTTATCTTTTCCAGTTTGTGAAAATAAAACCGGTGATGGACGGGCAGCCCGTGGACGGTCTGCATTTTACTAATGGGGAATGTGGCGCCCTGGGCAAGCCAGGACGTCACAAACACTACACCAACACACCCCACACTCCCGGTCAGGCACACCGAAGCCAGACAAAAACCCTTGTTGCCTCCCTCCAGGGGCTGATGTTCACACCAGAGGGTGGGCCAGGCGGTTGGTCCCGCCCACCAAGGAGTTCACAGTCCTGGAGGCGGGAAAAGAGAGCAGATAGAGTTTGGAAGTGAAAGTGAGAGGAAGGAAAGTGGTAAAGGAGCAGACTGAAGTTGGTCCGGGTGTGTGGCCCGGACAGAACAGCAAGGTTGGCAGACGGTGGTGACCGTCTGCAGGAGAGGCCTATTGGAGCTAGCCGTAAGGACCGTGGACGGGCGGTGGCCCGGCGGTACCGGACCGCTACGCAAGGAGAAGCCAGCACCATCCGGCTTGCGGACCCCGGCAAGGCTAGGAGTCGCCGTGCAATTTTCCAAATCCGTTAGCGAAGGGAACCTCCTGGGTTTCCCAGCAGCCAAGTCCCGACAGAAGGCAACAGTCCAACTGAGAGAGGGAAACACAGTCACCGCCAAGGCTACAGTTCCCAGGGCCAGAGCCTGCGGGCAAAAGGGGCTCCTACAGCAACCTTCAAGCTGGGGAACGGGTTACCGGTGGGAATCCATTGGAACCGTTTACACTACAAAGGTGCAGGGAAAGGCAGTCACCATCAACCTGCTGGGAGAAACAACACCGCAGCCGTCTGTGGGACCCGTCCATCCAGCTGTTTGTTTGACCGGAGACTCTGTGTACATCATTGGCTGAGTAAGTACCACCGTGCCGTGCGGCACAGCGCTGCCCCCGTGACCCTGCACCTCGCCAGGCCCCGTAACCCGCCTGCCAGCCATCCATACCCCATCACCGGGCCCCAGGACAACCTACCCCCTACCCACGGAGGGGAGAAAACAACATCCTAGCTGCTCCCTGTCATCGCTCCCGGGATCCCCGTCCAGAGCCGCGGTGGTGTCACCAATCTCACCACAACCGTGGGTGGCGTCACGGACAATATCAAATCCCCAAAATCAATCCCCCCTTTTCACTCACGGGCGAGGAGCGCCGCTCGAGTCCCCGGGAACCGGCTCACCACTCGAGCCACCACCGAGCAACCGCAGCAGCAGCCGGACCCGAGCAGTGGGAGAGCGCAGCGTCCCCTCATCCGCCCGCGACAGCTGCAGTACACATCGTGTAATTAACCCGATGTCTACTGTAGCTAGGAGAGCAGGGAGCCAGCGCTAAGCAGTGTGCGCAGCTCTCTGCTCTCTGCACATGTAGCGACGTGATGATCGCTGCTGCGTCGCTGTGTTTGACAGCTAAGCAGCGATCATAACAGCCACTTACTAGGTCGCTGTTACGTCACAGAAAATGGTGACGTAACAGCGACGTCGTTATCACTGTCGCTATGTGTGAACCCAGCCTTACTTGTTGACAGTTAAAATATGTTCACACATTTTTGCTGCGGTTTTTGCATTGTTTTGTCTCGGTTTTATGCAAATCCATGCTAATAAAACTCTGTCTTCACAGTCCCAGCAAAGCCTATGAGAGTCCTGAAATCTCATGCACACAAAACACCTGCGTTTTTTTCCCTTGTCAACCACCTTGGTTTTTGCTCCGTTTTTGAAACAATAAACATGTCAATTCTTTTCACCATTTTTGCTGTGGTTTTGCAGAGATTTTATGGCGGACTATTAACCCATACAAATCTGTGAGGAAGTGCAAAAGCATGGGAAAATTGCAAGTTACTTCCTGGCAAAACAAGAGATTTTGCTGCAGAAAAAAATGAGCAAAAACACCCTATGTGAACATAGCCTTATTTGTAATAATCTAAGAGATGAGTGGGTCGATCTGCAGTTTGAGTTGGATTTCCTGAAATTTACAATCTCATGAGAATTCGAACAATTTGAGATTCAATTTGCGATTTGCAAAACAAAAAAAACTTGCCCAACACCATTTTACACACTGCTGAAAATGGGGTGAAATGTCTTCTTGTATGGCCACTTGAGCTTCCCCATAATGCCCTACAGTTGTGACATCTTACGGATTATCCTACCTTGCACAGTGATGGTCAGTACATGGGACACTTAAGATCAGTAGTTACCGGGGAGAAAAGTTTGCACGGCAGTCTTTTTCCATGTACAGTCACTGGGTAAGTCACTCTGTCCTGTAGAGTGTAAGCTCTTGTGGTTAACAGGCTTCTATATCTCTATCTCCTCTTGCACACATGTATTTTTTTAACAATTACACGCTTGCCAGTATTGAGAGTCACACAAATTAATTTGACACATCACAATTTTTGGGTGAAAAGTCGTTAAAATTGGAATTTCAACAGATCTGCTTATCTTATTTTTATTTACATATAAAGGCAGAAAATCTATGCATATAAAAGATTTTTAGAGGTGATGTTCCCCTTTTAATAAAAGATAAAGTGGCTCCCGGCGGTAGAGTGATTAATCCATTTGGGGATGGCAAAGAGAAAGCAGATCAGGGACTAGTTTACCTTACTTTATAAGCTTAAAGATTTCAAAGTCTCAAAAGAAGCAATGTGCTAGATGGTTACAATCGCATACAGGTGGGTTATTCTTTCACCAGGTAGAAAATATACTGACAGTAGTACAGACTAGAGCTTCTATCTATGCCCACAGACATAATGATTGCGGTCGCAGTGGTCATGACCGGGCCCGGAGCGGTGGGGGGGCCACTGACCCCAGTGCCTGCATCAGCTGGATGTGAACCCTCAGGCGTAAATCCAGCTGAAGCGTATTGCGGCGCAAAGACTCATCGGGTAACTGAACTGTCGTGAAATACATGCTGTCGGCCAAACGTTGGCCAGCAGCTGAAGTTGGCGGTACTGTGACTGAGGATGTTGGGCTTTGCCAAAGCACAGATGCTGATGTTAGCTGCTAGCTACTGAGCACTGGTTACAGAGGAGTATGCAGCGTGATGTGAGAGCCAGTCAAAGTGAGTAAAACAAAAAATTTCTTGCGTTAGAGACAGAACAGAAACATATATATCTGGAAGGGGACAAATTTACCAGGATGGGGCCATATATACCAGGAGCAGCCCAGAATGGGGACATATTTACCAGGAAGAGGACATATTCACCAGGATGGGGCCTTTTATAACAGGAGGGGCCCAGAATGTAAACATATATACCAGGAAAAGAACGTATTCACCAGGATTACGACATATATATCAAGATTGGGCCAAGGATTGGTACATATATACCAGGATGGTGCCATATATACCAGGAGTGGTCCAGAATGGGGACATATTTACCAGGAAGGGGATATATTCACTAGGATGGTGCCTTTTATAACAGGAGGGGCCCAGGATGGGGACATATATAACAGGAAGGGAAAACGTATTCACCAGGATGGGAACATTTATATCAGGACTGGGCCAATGATGGGTACATGTATACCAGGATGGGGACATATATACCAAGAGTGGTCCAGGATGGGGACATACATAGCAGGAAAAGGACATATGCACCTAGATGAGGTATTTTATGCCAGGAGTGGCCCAGGATGGGGACATATATACCACGAAGGGGACATATATACTAGGATGGGGCCCAGGATGGGGACATATAAACAAGCATGGGGACATATATACCAGGAGGGGCCCAGGATGGTGACATATATACCAGGATTGGGAACATTTATACCAGGATGAGGCACATATTTACCATAATAAGGTACATTAGAATAGGTTGGGGAACATTATTACATAATGGAGGGGAGGGCAACTCGTATATCTTTATAGGATTTAGAATACCTCACGGGCCCCTACATATGACCAATATTTGAGGATGGGGGTCAGGTCCAAATTTTGCACCCTGGCCCAATGAACTCTAGTTACGCCACTGTCTATGCCCATGCTTATTTCTATACGTCTGGGAATCTCACTAATAGCTTCAATTTAATGAGAAACTTTTATCTGTATAATACGGCATCGGTTAACAATTAAAATAAAAGTATAACAAATAGTCAATGAAAATTATTAGAATTACACCAATTTATAGCATATTGTATTTCTAGCATTAATAATAACAGAGCCAGCAGCAAAAGCAATAACTTATTTGTGAACCACGGCACCAGATGACAGACTCGGGCCATATGCTTGAACACTGAGTGACTCTTTTTCCAGCTAGTGATGTGTAAGTATGATGTACGTCTAGATCAGGGGAGAAAAACTAAATACACTCAAGACAAAATGGCAAAAACACTTATTCCCTACTTGGAAACATTCTGTTCCCAACACAAATTAGAAGGAATAAAAATCAATATTCCATCCATGTCTTGACTGCACTCAAGTCTTAAGAGCGCTTATCTTATAAACTCAGCATGTGAGCCAATTAATGGTATTGGTGGAACTGAGTCTAAAAACCAATAGGAGTGGTACAATCTGCCGTTCATTATTAGGATACTATAATTTGAGCCATTAGCTTCTATTCTTCAAGTGTTCATCACACAAGAGTCAGTTTGGCTAGTCTTGACATTAGCATCATCATTGCAGAAAAGACACAGTAATAATGTGCAATTTGAGCTTTCAACTATGCCATATTTAAGATGTAAACATAAAAAAGCTTTAATTTCTGGTCTGAAAAATGTTTGTGTTGAAGATTCCATATTATAATAGAGAACTTTTGAGATGCGGAGTGAAGAATAGCCACATGGCAAGCGTTGGACAAAGCCCTTTACTGGTAGATTGCCTGTAAATTGATTAATTTTTCTAAATGGCAGTACACTCTACATATATATACACAGTGTCATACTTTCACAACTCACTGTATATATATATATACAGTGACTTGTGAAAGTATTTGGCCCTCTTAAATTTTTCAACCTTTTCCCACATTTAAGGCTTCAAGCATAAAGATAAAAAATTTAATGTTATGGTGAAGAATCGACAACAAATGGGACACAATTGTGAAGTTGAATAAAATGTATTGCTTATTTTAAACTTTTAAAAAAAAAAAAATTTGGGCGTGCAATATTATTCTGCCCCTTTACTTTCAGTGCAGCAAACTCACTCCAGAAGTTCATTGAGCAACTCTGGATCATCCAATGTTGTCCTAAATGACTGATGATGATAAATATAAGCCATCTGTGTGTAATCAAGTCTCTGTAGAAATGCAGCTGCTCTGTGATGGTCGCAGTGTTCTGTTTAAACCACAGAGAGCATCATGAAGACCAAGGAACACAACAGGCAGGTCCGTGATACTGTTGTGGAGAAGTTTAAAGCTGGATTTGCTTGCAAAAAGATTTCCAAAACTTTAAACATCCCAAGAAGCACTGTGCAAGCGATCATATTGAAATGGAAGGAGTATCATACCACTGCAAATCTACCAAGACCTAGCCGTCCATCCAAACTTTCATCTCAAATAAGGAGAAGACTAATCAGAGATGCAGCCAAGAGGCCCATGATCACTCTGGATGAACTGCAGAGATCTACAGTTGAGGTGGGAGAGTCTGTCCATAGGACAACAGTCAGTCGTACACTGCACAAATCTGGCCTTCATTGAAGTGTGGCAAGAAGAAAGCCATTTCTCAAAGATATCCATAAAAAGTGTTGTGTAAAGTTTGCCACAAGCCACCTGGGAGACACACCAAACATGTGAAAGAAGGTGCTCTGGTCAGATGAAACCAAAATTGAACTATTTGGGCACAATGCCAAACGATATGTTTGGCGTAAAAGCAACACAGCTCATCACCCTCAACACACCATCCCCACTGTCAAACATGGTGGTGGCAGCATCATGGTTTGGGCCTGCTTTGCTTCAGCAGAGACAGGGAAGATAGTTAAAATTGATAGGAAGATGAATGAAGCCAAATACAGGACCATTCTTGAACAAAACCTGTTGGAGTCTGCAAAAGACCTGAGACCGGGACGGAGATTTGTCTTCCAACAAGACAATGATCCCAAACATAAAGCAAAATCTACAATGGAATGGTTTACAAATAACCATATCCAGGTGTTAGAATGGCAAAGTCAAAGTCCAGACCTGAATCCAATCGAGAATCTGAGGAAAGAGCTGAAAACTGCTGTTCACAATCGCTCTCCATCCAACCTCACTCAGCTCCAGCTGTTTGCAAAGGAAGAATGGACAAGAATTTCAGTCTCTCGATGTGCAAAACTGATAGAGACATACATCAAGCGACTTGCAGCTGTAATCGCAGCAAAAGGTGGCGCTACAAAGTATTAACTTAAAGGGGATGAATAATATTGCACGCCCCAATTTTCAGTTTTTAATTTTTTACAAAAATTTAAAATAAGCAATAAATATCATTCACCTTCACAATTGTGTCCCACTTGTTGTTGATTCTTCACCATAAAATTTTCATTTTTTATCTTTATGTTTGAAGCCTGAAATGTGGGAAAAGGTTGAAAAATTCAAGGGGGCCGAACACTTTCGCAAGGCACTGTATAAAGAATGAACCCCATATAGACCCCTACATACAATATAAGCCATCACATAGCCCTTATATACACTGAGCCCCCACATAATCCTTCAATTCGTAGTATGAGACCCCACATAGCACCCTATATACAGTATGAACCCCAACATACCCTCCTATATACAGTGTAAGCCCCCACATAGACTCTCTATATATAGTATGAGTTCTCACATAGCCTCTCTATATACAGTTTGAGCCCTCACATAGCTCCGTATATACAATATGAGTCCTCAAGTAGCCCAATGTCATGATCCATCCTGTGCCATCCCTAAGCGCTGTGAGTCCAGTTCCCGCTTGCCATGGGGACCAGGGGCATCTCCGCAGCATCACCAGGGCTGGAACTGCTTCTGTCTATTCTGTACTTACCATTTCCAGCAAGCTGACACAGCCCACATGTGCGCCCTACTCTCCTGCATCCACAGTAAGGCTATGTGCGCACGTAGCGTTTGTCCCTGCAGAAATTTCTGCAGCGATTTGAACAGCACACGTGCACTTCAAATCGCTACAGAAAGAGTCCATAATGAAAAAAAAAAAGCTGATTCCATGCGCTCTGAGTGCAGCCCCTCCCATAGACAGAGCAGGGGCTGCAGGCAGAGCACAGGAAAGAAATGACATGTCACTTCTTAGAACGCGCGCTTCGGGCAGCAGTCGAAGCGCTGCGCTCTAATACGCCACGTGCGCATGTCTCCTGCATAATCTTCATAGATTATGCTGGGGACGCAGGACGCATGCAGTTACGCTGCGGTGCAGATCGCAGTGTAACTGCATGAAAATACGCAACGTGCGCACATAGCCTAACATTGCAGAGTCCTACATGCACTAAGGATCACATGATCTCTGAATCCTCCCCTCCCTCTGACATCATCGCAGGTCCTGTTAGTACAAAGCTGTTTTGAGGGCAATTAACTCCAAGCCTATTGCTGAGCAGCTCTGTGTAAATAAAGCATCATCACCTTATGGGAAGTGCTTGGGCAACATTTCCTATCCTTAGGTATGTTGTGAGTGTAGGGGTTGCGCTGCGTACCTCTTCCTGTGCCTCTTACTAATGTGACATTTTCTATCCTTAGATTTATTCTTGTTTGCTGAGCTGCTGCTTCTCTGTTGCTAAAAGGACCCGTAAGCTGTGCCTCCTTCCTGGTCTCAAGCTCCACTTTTGGTTTCACGTCCACAGAGCTTTGCTATAACAGCGGTGCCACATCTGGAGGAGCCACTTCCACTTCCTTTAAGTTTGCCGTGTCTTCGCATGTTGTGCTGTGCCACTGTCTGGGTACACTAACCAGAGACTTTGCTCTTTCCCTGTGACGCGGTGAGTCGTAACTACTGTCTTGGAGATTGTGCATTTAGGCCCCCTGGGGTTAGGTCAGACAGCACCTGTATAGGGGTTTGCTCCTGGATGCTCCTCCAGGGGAGTCCGGCATGGTCCGGTGGAGCCTCTCCCGGTCACCTTCGCACTCCTTTCTTATTTAAGGATTGTCAATAAACCTAGTCTATTCCTCACCATGTACGCTCTCCCGTGTCCTGCTTGTGGTCTAGTGGGTTCACACATCCACGCTCGCCGTGCTAAGGTGAGTGTGACGCCCTGGACTAGCCAGGTAGTCACAGGTAGGGGTAATAGAAAATGAGTGGGACTCAGCACCAATATGGATGAATAAAAATCTTCATGCTTTATTTGAAAAGTTTAAAAATAAAGAAAATGGTCACAAATCATCCAAAATCGCCATGCGACTTGCCGTGCGGCTTACATGGATGAGCTGAATACTTTTTTTTCTCTACAGTCACAGGTAGGCCCTTGCACAAACACCCGTTCCCCTAACAAGGTAACAGCAGCCAACCTAAAAACCCTGAGTCATCCCTCTCAGGTCTTGACGTTCACACCAGGGGGCGGAGCCAGGTGGATGGCCATGACCACCGAGGAGTTCGGATAGCCTGAGGCGGGAAAAGCACAAACAGATCAGTTTTGGAGGTGAAAGAGTGTAGTAGCAAAGAGTAAACGTCTGTCAGGGGTCTGGGTCGTAGCCCAGATATCCTGTGGCCAGGAGGCAGATGGTGGTTGCCGCCTGCAGGAGCCAGGAAGATGGCTGGTGGAACCGTAAGGGACCGGGACAGGGTAGTGGCCCGCCGGTACTGAACCGGGGAACCAACTGGAAACTGGAGCACCAAGAGGGGTACTCAGACCCAGAACGAGGTCCAGAAGCCACTGGACCACGTCGAATTTCAATATTTGCAGATGATACTAAACTCTGCAGGGTAATCAATACAGAGGAGGATAATTTTATATTACAGGGAGATTTATGTAAATTGGAGGATTGGGCTGAGAAATGGCAATTGAAGTTTAATGTAGATAAATGTAAGGTCATGCACTTGGGTAGAGGAAATAACATTTATGATTATGTACTTAATTGTAGAACACTGGGTAAAACAGACACAGAAAAAGACTTGGGTGTATGGGTGGATGGTAAACTTCACTTTAGTGGACAGTGTCAGGCAACTGCTGCCAGGGCTAATAAAATAATGGGATGTATTAAAAGAGGTATAAGTGTTCATGAAAAAAATATAGTTCTACCCCTGTACAAGTCACTAGTGCGACCGCACTTAGAATACTGTGTACAATTCTGGTCACCGATATATAAGAAGGACATAGCTGAACTGGAGAGGGTGCAGAGAAGAGAGACCAAGATTATTAGAGGAATGGGTGGGCTGCAATACCAAGACAGGTTATTAAACTTGGGGTTATTTAGTTTGGAAAAACGAAGGCTTAGGGGGGATCTAATCACAATGTATAAATATATGAGGGGACAGTACAGAGACCTTTCCAAAGATCTTTTTACACCTAGGCCTGCGACTGGAACACGGGGGCATCCGCTACGTCTTGAGGAAAGAAGGTTTAATCATAATCACAGACGAGGATTCTTTACTGTACGAGCAGTGAGACTATGGAACTCTCTGCCGCATGATGTTGTAATGAGTGATTCACTACTAACATTTAAGCAGAGCCTGGATGCCTTTCTTGAAAAATTTAATATTACCAGTTATGTATATTAGATTTTATGACAGGGTATTGATCCAGGGAACTAGTCTGATTGCCGGATGTGGAGTCAGGAAGGAAATTTTTTCCCCATTGGAACTTGTTTGCCACATTGGGGTTTTTTTTGCCTTCCTCTGGATCAACATGTTAGGCTACGGGTTGAACTAGATGGACTTAGAGTCTCCCTTCAACCTTAAAAACTATGATACTATGATACTATGAACTTACTGATTGAGGTCTGGACCTTAGGTCCTTTCCCGTCCCAAGTCCCGAAAGATGGCAACAGCCCACCGAGGGGAATAGAAAGCCACCTCACAGGCAGAGAGATCCCACGGGCCAGTGCCTGCAGGCAAACGGGTTCCCCAACACACACAAAGCCGGGGAGCGGACTACCGTTGCGGAAGCATAGGCATTCAAGTTCTACAAAAAGAGGTGCAGGAGCAAGGCGGGAACCACCAACCTGGGGGGGGGACCAGACGCAGCCGGATGCGGGCACCGCCCACCATCCTTTTTGGTTTACCAGAGACTCCGGTGTATCTGTCATAGTGAGTACAACAGTGCCCTCGGGCTGCGCACCGCA
This sequence comes from Anomaloglossus baeobatrachus, assembly GCF_048569485.1. Lineage (NCBI taxonomy): Eukaryota > Metazoa > Chordata > Amphibia > Anura > Aromobatidae > Anomaloglossus > Anomaloglossus baeobatrachus. Next base: position 185,373,845 of record NC_134360.1, on the reverse strand, counting down.
CCGCACTAACACGCCCACACCTTGCAACCACCGGGCCCCGGGACCATCACCCCCTACCCACGGAGGGGTCAACACCAGGCTGCACAACACCGTCCCCGGGAGCCTAGTTAACGGCAGCGGTGTGGTGTCCACACTCACCACAACCCGTGGGTGGTGTCACGAATTTACATCCCTAAACACCACAGCCTCGGCCATGAACCTCCCCACCGAAATCCCCTCACGTAACACCAGCCTCCCTTCAGAGCGACGTGACCTTCGGGTGCCGGAGGCACTTGAGCCACCCACCGAACGAGCCCGGACCCGAGCGGCTCGGCTGCGGCCGAGCCCGGGGCGGTACATGAGCGTTATGCCTTAATACAGTATGAGCCCTCACATATCTTCCTATATACAGTATGAGCCCCCAAATAGCACCCTATGTGCAGAATGAGTTTCCACATAGCCAATAATATACAGTATGAGAACACACATAACCCCCTATATGCAGTGTAAGCCCCCATATAGCCTCCTATATACAATATGAACCCCCACATAGTCCCTTATAAACATTATCAGCCCCCACACAGCCCTCCTCTATAAAGGCACCCTTCCCATACATATTAAAAAACAAATACCTTGCTCTCCTTCCCCTGGTGCTTTACTCTGGTCTCTGATGCACTGACATGATGTAGTAGTGGCATCACGTCTGCTGTCTGGTGGAAGAAGGAGCCAATGGCTTTGTCCTCCAATGTATTCACCACTATAATCAGGGGAAATTATGTTTTGCGTAGTGCGAAAAAAAGATCATTCACTTCTGTACATTGTCCTGTGTAAACAGGACTCGCACGTCCAAGAGCTATGTCAGCCTGTGTGCACTAAGATCAGTTAATGCAAAACATTTGTTTTGATCTGTCTGAGTAAACAAGGATCCAAACCATCGCTGATAGGTAAAAGTTTACCGATCGGTGGTCACATTATGCCACCAGTCAGTCTATGTAAACAGACCTTTATTATGCTTTCCCCATAGAGTGCCATCTGAAGGGAAAATGTGTAGCTCTGATATGGTTTCTTTAAAGGGTTATATCAAATTGTAAGTTATGTAGAGTAGATAAGTAATAACTTGCTGATTTCTGGGGGTATTGATTATGATAACAGGTCAAGAGTCTTGCAATTGAGCAGAGCGCTCGTCCAGCATGAACATTGATGCATTGTGTGTCTATGGATCTCCATCATTTCATACAGTTTCTTGCAGTGCACATTACTAACTGACACTCCAATCAAGGGGTTTACATAGATCCTAGATTCTCATGTATGGCAACGGTCTCAGCATTTGGACACTCAGCATCCAGGTGTCCTATGAATATGTAACAACTTACAACCTTGGTACAACTACATGAACATTGGTGATCATTGGCTGAAAAAACTGTTAGAAGGTGCATGGGTTTATGTTTTATTACGGCACAAATTGTGACTATTAAGCCATTTAATATTATTCCCGACACTATTAGGGTGTCTTTGATAGTATTCAGTGCTATATATTTTGTCTTCAGTTAGTTTAGTTGATTATGACTTCTGGCATGCATCTTCAAGGAATTACCTGACCATTTAATTATTTTATGTTCCAGCTTTGTCCTGTAATTATTGAATTACAATCTCTCAACTCCTAGTTCACCTCTGATTCAGGGTAGTAGTATTTCAGAATTGGAAGTCCATGTGTCACGCTTAGACTTGAGAATGTCTGGTGCATGCATAACATTCGTGAATGAACTAGCGACTGTCCTGCGCATGGCGTAACGCAAGGAAACCAATGAGCTTGGTAAGGAAAAGGAAGGGAGTGGGGGTTGGAACACCTCCTGACATTAACCTATGTCTGTCCCCTAATGTCCCTAAAAGATTCCTTCCTCTCTCTGCTGTGGTGTGCCTAGTCCCTTACTGTCCCTCTACTAACCGGCCGGTGAAAGGCGTAAAAACTAATATAACACAAGGGAAGGAGGACAGACAGGGGTACGTAGACAAAAGGATAAAAAAAAACTTCACGGCTCCAGCCAGACACCAGGGCTACGGGCAACATGGCTTCAACCAATAGAACTACAACAGCTAGGCTCTAGCAGAAGCAGGACTCCAGTGGCTACCAGAGGTTTTCTTTCTCCAGGATGGCCAATTAAGAATGAAGATTCTATTACCAGCATCTTGTGATAGATCATGTGACTATTTAAAGGAGATGGGAGTAGTCACAAACCGGATGCACCTGAAGCAAACTAACCAGGAGCTGCTAGCAAGGAAAATGACATTAATCCTTGCTGCACCAACAGAAATCAAAACACATTTAAAATCCAGTCTCACAAGGCAAAGTGAGACTCCGGTCCCAAACCTGTCACAAGTCTCCTGATAACGGGAGACACTTGTGACACCAGTAGACAACTGAAAATCTTTGAACATGTTATCCACTATAGATAAAACAGTTTTATATCTTAGTTCATTGAGAAACAAGAATGCTTCATTCGACATTTCAATAACACTTACCTCCTAAAATTTCCTACATTACAGACCCCAATACATTGCATACAATCTGAAGCCAGCAACCCAAGCCCTCGCTTACCTATATACAGGGAAAGTTGTCATTCTTTGAATGAAGAGGGAATACCAGAAGGAGGGTTGTCAGTCACTAAGTAGGGATGAGGAAGATGGAGAGGTAGCTTAAAGTAAGAATAGGGATGCCATTAGACTTACTTGCCCAGCGCAAGTGATTAACCCCGGTCGTCCATGTCATTTATTTTTCCAAGTGGTGCGCCGGGCCAATAACAGTCATGGCAATATTTGACATGGTTCTGATGGGGCCAGAAATGCCCACACCAGAAACTCTTGCTGATTGGAGCCTTTCAATAAGCTTTATTTGAATGACAAACCTGAACAGTAACTAGACATACAGTTAGAAGTCCATGTTCGGGTCTGAGACCCGTTGTTTGGTATGAACCCCGAACTTTAATAACATTTTTAACTATTTGCGCATTAAGTTGATTATTTTATTTAAAACATGTATGTGGAACCTCTTATCTATTTTATCTATTTGTTTTTTTCCAAAAAACACAGTGGGTGAAACCTCCCTAAAGGCCCAGTCACACACAACGACTTACCAGCGATCCCGACAACGATACAACCTGATAAGGATCGCTGGTAAGTCGCTGGGAGGTCACTGGTGAGATGTCACACAGTCAGACCTACCAACGACGCAGTAACGATGAGCGACCTGTATAACGATCTCGGCAGATCATTATATATGTATAATGACCCTGTTAGGAGGTCGTTGGTAGGCATCAAACACAGCGATGCGTCCTGCCCAGCAGGACATCACCTTTGAAGAAAATGGTCTGGACCATTCGGCAACGACTAGCGATCTCAAAGCAGGGGCCTGATCGCTGGTAGATGTCACACATAACGAGATCGCTGGCGAGATCGTTGCTACGTCACAGAAACTGTGACTCAGCAACGATCTCATTAGCGATCTCATTGTGTGTGACGGGGCCTTAATTCTGGATGTAGTATTGAATAATTGAACTTAGTATGATTTAGATCAACAATCCGTTCTTAATCATGTGCCAACCCTTATGCTTCTTGTGGCTCATTATCCACGGCATTACACATACTGTATTACACCAAAATTTCTATTTTGTACATTTCATAAAAAATGTCTTCTCTGTAGGAATGAAATTAAGAATATTTCAAGAATTGCACTGCACACTACTCCCAGTATATACTAATGATTTGTCAGGAACTACCACCATTTGATGAAAGGCATCTCAGCACTGATCTGATTGGGAACTAATAAAAATCAGCGCTGAAATTCGAAAATAAAACCCTTATCATCTTTCTTTCATTTAGACCTGATTACAAGGGGATTATAATGCAATCACATTTATGTGTGAGACGTAGCTATGGGAACCAGTTTTAACTGTTTATCTCTCCAAAGATCTTAATTTAAGTTTGAACACTCTGATTCATTTATATGTAAGACACCGAGGAGGCGCATTCAGGAGACACAGATGCTCACTTGTTCCTTGCATTTAACTTCATAATCTACCAGCCAATTTGTCTTTCAGGTAGAAAATTAATTTCTGATGACAATACCAGTGAGCAATACTTTAAAAGATCCTATCCTGGGAAACCCGTTAATACCTTATAATGGTCTGAAGTTATTTACCTTTACAAAGAAAAGAAAGATTTTAGATTGATAAAAGTTTTCTTTGTCTTTATTTTGTGTGCCAAAGATTTGCAAAGAGAGAAAAGTTTTTCAAAATTCTTATATCGAATCTTTCAAGTTTTAAAAAGTTTTCAATTTCACAATGTTCATGAAACCTTAAAAATTGGGTCATATTTTATATTGTTACATTAGTCAAGAAGCGAATGTATTCACCATTTATGACTCCTAAAAGGGCTTGGACTAAGGTGGCTGCTTGATCATTAGTAATAATAGTGAGAATGGAGAATGCAGTTGCTTTCAGGGTACCTGCGCACGGAGCTGATTTTTCACAGCATATCCGCAGCTTTTTAGCTTAGATTAAATCGGCAAAGGTTATATGAAGATTTTCAAGTAGGCTTTATCACAGATGTGTGAATGAAACCACAGAGGCAAAGTGGAATTTTGAAAGCTTAAAAAATTATCTTATTTTATGAAATGCAGAAAATGACCACAGGAAGATGAAAAAGTCAGAGGTTAGTTGACCAGATAACCAGCACAAAGTACCATGTAATATATAATGAAAGTTATTCAGTTAATTGTCTGAGCAAAAAAATAATGCATTATCAGCATTTAGACACCTAATTCAACAAAGAGCAATCAACAAGAACACATAAAAATAGATTTGCATGTCAGATGAGAACATATCAAGAATGATATAGCGCAAGGTGAAAGACCAGCACAAGAGGGAAAGAAGACCCCGAAAAGACCCCGACTCGTGTTTCGTTTGTTCAATTTGACCGCTTCTTCTTATCACAGATTTGCTATGGATTTATCCAATACATTGCAAAGGATGAAAGCTGCAATGAACATTCACAGAAGTAATTGGCATATAGCAGATAGCAAAATCTGCACCACAGGTCAATTTATATAAAGACAATTTACTCAACATGTAGATAAGATTTATAGAATCTCATCTCCTTAGCTAGTACTATATAACAATGTGGATGCTCCAGACAAAAATTTGAGCAGGAAACGAATTGCAAGTGCTCTCTCAGAGTACCCTCAAAACTGGAGATATCTTAAAAACAGAAGACCAACACTTGTATTTAACCCATTTAACAGAATGTGTGTATATATATATATATATATATATATATATATATATATATATATATATATATAATATATATATTCAGTGCTCATTACATATGAGTACACCCCCTTGGAAAAGTAAGATTTAAATCAATATCTCGCTGAATAGAAGAACTATATAGCTTCCATTACAAAATCTTCAGTTTTACTCAAATACGTTGTTGCAAAAATGAATACACCCCACATCAAAAACTACTACATCTAGTATTTCATTTGACCAACATGACTATTAATGACAGCACCAAGTCTTCTAGGCATGTAATGAGCAAGTTAGTTAAATATTGCAAAATCTTTCTTTTCTCCATTATTCAAAAACGACCTTTTTTAGAGCCTGGGTGCTGGATGGAGAGTGATGACAACTCGTCTCTTCAGAATTCTCCTTAGGTCTTCGATTGGATTTAGATCAGGAGACACTTGGCCACTGGATACTTTTCACCCTCTTTTTCTACAGAAATGCAGCAGATTTGGTTTTTTGGATTATTGTTATGTTGGAAAAGTGCACGTCTACCAAAAGCATGAAGTGATGGCAGCATCTTCTCTTCTCTTTTTGCATCTGCTCTTAAGCAGTACATCTGTGTATTCACGGTATATCAATGAAATGTAGCTCTCCAACACCAGCAGCTCTCATGTGGCCCCATTTAAGGACATTACCACCACAATATTTCACTGTATTGCTTCTTAATGTTTTGCATGTCTAAATGCATTCAGCATGGAAGAACATACCTCAGACTGACAGGTGAGTTCCAGCAATATCGGCCTTTTAATTTTGTGCTAAATTTTTGGTTATTACAAGGGGATGTGACTCAGAATTATCAGGGTGCAAGTCTTTTGGCTGCTCTTCATTATTCTACTGTGAGCCGTACACCTTTGGTAAAGACATAAAAATCAGAGCCAGTTTAAAAGGTCCATATTTCTAGACCCATATGGCTAATTTAAGAAAAAAAAATAATTCTCAAGGGAATAAAATAGTAGGCGGCAGTTCCTCTTTAATCATAGGTTGTTTTTAGTAATCTTAGTTTTCAGTAGTGGCGCCTTCAGATAACACACATAATCGTCACAGAATTTAGGACTTATTTGGATTAATAAAATGTCAGATGATACATTACTTAGGTTCTTAAGTTCTTTGCACTTTGAGTTTGTATCTGACATTTTTATGGCTACTTGTGTAGCATACTTAAGCCAAAAAAAAACTATTGCCACTAAGAGCAGAGGTGTTGACCAACAAGGCAAAATTTTTCAATAGCACAGTAAATATGTGTTTCTATTGCACAACATTATTACTATAAAATCAGTCAACACTCATTGATCTTCAGCTTACCTATGCCTGGAGGTTGATTCACATATCTCTGTCACCCATGAAAAAGTATGCAATGTTATTCATTTCTACTTAAGTATACACAAATATCTCCTTGATGATCGTGGTCCAGGTCACGTATTTTTCTTAGCAACACATTATTTGACATTTCTAGTGAAATGAACTTTGGATATACCTCTGTTCTGTGGTCCCGAGGTTTGGTGTCTGGTGTCCGTACCGAACACAGATTTTACCAAAAAAAAACAGAGTTCGGGTTCGGAGTTCCGGTGCTTTACATATGCACCACTCCCGCGAGCATCCCTATGCTCAGGTACACTCTGTACATAGCCCAGTGTGAGCCACTTGCAGTGTTTGATCAGCGTGCATTTGGGGGTAAGAACAGCATGATCGGACGGAGTGTGCACCAAACAAAAAAAAGGAACCACTCTTCCCCGGAAGTGATCTGTTTATGGCTGGATGCATGTGGGCGGAGACCCGAAATGCCCAATTAGTGATTTTCATTGGGGTTCAGGGTCCCAAACCAAACTTTATTTAAAGTCCAGCTGAACCCGCCAAACTGAACTTCCACAGGGCCACTCATCTGTAACACCCCGGGGTCGAGGGGTTTTCACCCAACACGTCGGCGGGCCAGGGGTGCAGATCCATGGGTTGGCCTGACCCGGTTTCGTGACCCCGAGACATACGGGGGGAATAGGAAGGATGGCGTATGGGGGTGGTAGTGAAGGTTAGGAAAGTCTTTTTAGATCGTGACACCACCTGTGGTCCGAGGCCAGGGATGGACTACCGCTGCGGGTGTTGCTCTCCGGGGCTGATGGCGAAGGTCGCAACCAGGATGGTGTTGCTCGCCACAGGATGATGGAGGACGGACGGGGGAGTGGTACTCCCCGTTGGCGCCGTAGCGCTGGGCGACAGCACCGGTAAAGGAGAGGCAGAGACAGGCGCTGTGGTTCCAGGCTTCTTACTCACAGGTAGTTCAGGCGCTGCCCTTGATTACCGGTCTCTGCCACGAGGGGCTACAGCCGATCCCGGATAGTTGGCGGTCACCGCTGGTGCCGGTGAAAGTCTTTCTAGTGAAGTATCCCTCGGTTGCTATCCGGAACCCGGGCCGAGCCTCCAACTCCAAGCCACGGACCCAAGTAGAGAGAGGAATGCTCAACTCCCATTGTCTGTGTCAGATGTTAGCACAAGCTGTGCTCGGGAAAGACTGCTCTAGTGTGAAGGTTGCGCCTACGTCTTACCCCAAGTGGTGCCTGCCTCCAGTGGTTGTCCTAGCGACTGGGGAAGTCCCATGCTTCATGATGGATAACTACCCTGTCTGCCCTAGTCCACCTGTGGGAAAGCACCTTACTGTTGTATGTGTGTTTTGTGAAGGCAACGGCAATTAACCCCTCCCTAACCCAGGATGGATATTACCCTGTAAAAGTGGTGCAATACCCTGTGACGCCTGAAGCCCAGGTGTGCCACACATCTCTAGTTACCAGGAATGGGTCAACCATTTTTGAAGACCAATACTTACAGATGATATTCCATCACGATACACGTGAAATCCATGACAAAAAACATTTTGAAGTGGATTATTTCTTTATCCACTTCTAATATTGTAGTGAAGTAGAGGAGTTCATTGAGCATAAGCAGGAATCGCTGTCATCAGCTTCACTGTTTACTTTTCTTAATCTAGTTCTGTAGTCATTGCCAAAACATCCTCTGTCCCTATTCTGCACCAACAGCACTGAAGGTCTAATATAAAAGCACTTACAATATGTGATCACTTACGTCTCTCTTACAGTGTCTAACAGCTGTATGGAGCAAAAAAGGCTATCATAAAATTCATTGATATTGATACCATGAATATATTAATATTAAAAAAAGTAAATAGATATCAAAAAGACATCTGAAGTAAAGCATAGAGCACTGTTTTTATAATAGTATATTAGCAATGGTAAATGGATATCCCTCCACACTTTCTCTCTCTCTCTCTCTCTCTCTCTCTCTCTCTCTATATATATATATATATATATATATATATATATATATATATACTTGTATATTTTATATATAAATCCATAGGTTTAGTCATTCTGCAGTCATACACATGAGTACCATTTAATCATGTACCATACACATTTTTTTTTATTTTTTTTAAATATTCATTTTAAAGATTATTCATATTTGATTACATGCCATCAAAACTGGATAAATCACAAATATAGTAGGCATATACATCACTAAAGAACGCTAAACCAATGTAAAATTTTATCAGTAAAGGTATTGCTTTGTAATACTTTACAGCTCTCATGCTGACCAAAGCACATTTAAAGACAACATGTGATATTGTACCACATTTTAAATACAGTCCTGTCTGTGGGTGTTATGCACTCTGTTATGCTTCGCATCGGGCTCTGCAAAAGGCCCGGTGTAATCCCATAAGACCGTATTCCTGGGCCTATGTAAGGTCCACCAAGACACAAACCTGTGTATTAGTATTTAGGCTAAGTTCACATTTCCGTTGATTTGTATCAGTCACATGCGTCGCTTGACGCATGTGACTGATGCGCTGTTCAACGTTGTACAACGGATGACAAAGAACAGAATTCTTTGTCGGATTCCGTTGTGTGCGGGGGGCGGAGTTCGGGGGCAGAGCCGAGCGGGGGGCGGGGCCAGGCGCTGAGGATGTCAGTGGAAGTGCTGCGGTCTGCATGGCTGGGGACAGGTGAGTGTATCTGTGAGTGAGTGACTGTGTGTATGTGCATGTATGTATGTATGTATGTATGTATGTGTGTGCACATGCAAAGTGCGGGAGGGGGCGGAGCCGAGCGGGGGGCGGGGCCAGGCGCTGAGGATGTCAGTAGAAGTGCTGCGGTCTGCATGGCTGGGGACAGGTGAGTGTATGTGTGAGTGAGTGTGTGTATGTGCATGTATGTATGTGTATGTGTGTGTGTGTGTGTGTACATGCAAAGTGCGGGAGGGGGCGGAGCCGAGCAGGGGGCGGGGCCAGACGAGGGTGTCAGTGGCAGTGCTTGTCTGCATGGCTGGGGACAGCTGTGTGTGTGTGTGTGTACATACATGTGCGGAGTGCGGGAGGGGGCGGGGCCAGACGAGGGTGTCAGTGGCAGTGCTTGTCTGCATGGCTGGGGACAGGTGTGTGTGTGTGTGTGTACATACATGTGCGGAGTGCGGGAGGGGGCGGGGCCGAGCGGGGAAGTGTCGGCCTCCCTGCACACGTAACCAGCCTAAATATCGGGTAACAGCAAAGCACCCGATGTTTACCTTGGTTACCCGATATTTACCTTGGTTACGGGCCTACACCGCTTAGCGCTGGCTCCTTGCACCGTAACCAGGGTAAATATCGGGTAACCAACCAAAGCTGGTGACGTGTGCAGGGAGCCAGAGAGCATGCGCAGCGAAATCCGACGGATCTCGCTGCTCAAAAAACGTTACATGCAGCGTTCCCCCCGCCCGGCGGTCAGTCGTTCCACGACTGATCAGTCGGGCGGAGGGTGCAACGCAGCATCATCAGTCACAATCCGCTGCTCATACAAGTCTATGGGAGCAGCGGAATCCGCTAAACGGATTCCGCTGTTTACAAGAGCAGCGGATTGTGACTGATAGATTTTAGCGGAAATGTGAACTTAGCCTAAGACTTTTAGATTTTGTGCACCATGACCTGTTTGCTGTCTTCAGGATGTATCCAGTCTGCCTGCGGCTTCCAATACCTCTGCTACCTATCTGCGGTCTTCTAGTTATTTACTTTCTGCCTGCAGCTTCCAGTACCTCTGCTACCTGTCTGCAGTTTCCTGGATGTCTCCTGTCTGCCTGTAACTTTGTACCTCTGCCACCTGCCTGCGGTCTCTAAAACATCTTCTGTCTTCCTGCAGCTTCCAGTACCTCGGCTACCTGTTTTGCAGTCTCTAGGATGTCTCCTGTCTGCCTGTGGCCTTGAGTACTTCTGATACCTGTCTGCAGTCTCCAGGATGTCTCCTGTCTGCTTGTAGCCTTGAGCACTTCTAATAACTGTCTGTGGTCTCCAGGATGCCTCATGTCTGCCTGCGGCTTTAAGTATCTCTGCTACCTGTCTGCATTCTCCAAGATGTCTCCTATCTGCCTGCAGCCTCCAGTACCTCTGCTACCAGTCTGCAGTCTCCAGGACATGTCGTGTCTGCCTGCAGCATCCAGTACTTCTGCTTCTTGTCTGCAGTCCTCAGGATGTTTCCTGTCTCACAGCAGCTTCCAGTACCTCTGCTATCGGTTTCCTGCGTACCTCACCTATGTGCTACAACTACTCCTGTGACCCATTTGCCCACTTAGAGTTGGCGTGAATTGATCCGCCAGACTCGATCCAGTAATGAGGTCAGTACCCTGGGGCTGAGGGTTGCGAGCCCTGCAAATCACCTCCTACCTCCCAGCATCCATGGCTCTTCTTTTAATTAACTGGTTAAGCGCGACTTCACATGTGCATTACATTACACCAGGCTAATAAATCTGTATAAGAGTTGCGGTGGCTGGGAGAAAAGAGGCGGTTCTCATCTGATGGTCACAGATTACTGACATGGCCACTAAACAGTCTTATGAATTTTAGTTGAACGATTTCTATAGTCCAGGATTCCTATAGTCATTGAATACAATAATTTAATAAATCAGACATGTCAGGAGGAGTGAGAACGGGTCTTCTATAATTTCTATATTGCTATATTCTTTTTTCTGCTCATTTTTTGTCCTACTAATCTGAACCTTACAATTATTTTCAAGAGAAAGGAGATGGGTTCCGTTTTCTCAGGATAAGAGCATTTTAGATGTTACCAACAACAGTGGGGAGGCCAACGATGTACCTAGAATAGTCCATTACCCACCGCTATAAAAATAACGTGCCAAAAATAATCCTTCCCATAATGAACTTATGAACCCTACAACTTGGCACATGGAGTGACATGCTCATGGTCACTGTGACATTTTCCTTGAATAGCGCATTGTCTTTTTATTTTTGTGGGGGTTTAATTCTTATCAATTTAACTTTGCCTTCAATTCAAATTCCCAAAAGGTTTTTATTCTTCCCTTCTTTGCCTTCTTCCTATTTGTCTTATTTGTAGCCCCCATTTAAAATGCTCTTTATAAGAGGATTGAAATAATTCACTTTCAGGCTGATTGTATACCATGCTAATGACAATTGAGCCAAAACTGCAAGCTCCTTTTAAAAACCCAAGCATATGGGATATTCAGTACAGCTGCCTTCAATGTAGGCCTGCTCACACTGGTTCACAAATTGGCAGCTGGCTCTTGTGCATATGGTCCTTTTAAAGACACGTGGGCAACAAGATTACTGCAAAACATAACAAAAAATTATGATTGCATTAAATCTTTAGAAAATTTAACTTGCAATTTATGCAGTAAGAAAAGTGTAACAATTGTCAGTGATTAGGATTGAACCCACAATGAATGGGGGACTAAATGGCAGTTAGTTCTGTAATCTCCCAGGAGGCAGTGGTAGTAGTAAACTAAGCCAAACACCATTAACATAGGCATTTGATTTTGGAGCTGTGTCTGTGATTCATACGGTTAGTTCACGCTGCTATTTTCTTCCCACTGTCATACACTTTAATAACATTTTATTTAGAAAAAATCTATAAACTCTGAATTTAGCAACTAGCCATTTTCTCTGATTTTAAATTATATTATTTACGTAATGAAGGGACCAAATAATATGATTTCTCTTTCAAAATTTAAGCCACTTTAAGGGTCATTTATGATGCCAAAATACTAAGTATAAACTGTTATTTTTCTAAGTTGATTATTTTTGTAGACTGTGTTAGTGTGGCTGCATCTACACTATATACAATACTGTGGAAAAGAGGGGGTAAAATGCTGCAAAGTAGGAATGCTTTCAAAAATAGAAATGTTCATAATTTATTTTTATCAATTAAAGAAGTGGTTCACTCATATTTATTATGGGACACAATGATATTATGTTGAGAAAAAAGGTTTCTCTCAAATACCTTGTGTTGCTAATTATGCCTGTGAGCAGCGATATTGCGGACCGCTCATCCCCATGACTGGACCCCCGGATTCTGTGGCCTCGGGGATTCGGTGACATCAAGTCAACTTCCTGTTCACCTGACATCACCGAGGCAGCTCCAGTCTCTGTGAGTCACTGGCTGTGAGAGGAGTTTCACCGCTCGGCACAGCCCAGCATCCCTCCTGGTTGCACACTCTGCAGCAAAGGAGGAGGGAGCAGGGAGGTGCTGTGCTTTGACGCTGAGCTGTGATGAGCGGTGAAACTCTGCCCACAGCCCAGTGACTCACGGAGACTGGGACCTGCCGTGGTGATGTCAGGTGAACAGGAACTTGACGTGACAACACCGGATCCCCAAGGTCATGGAGCCCAGAAGTCCAGTGATGGGGATGAGCGGTCCGCAATAGCACCGCTCACTGGCACTATTGGCAACACAAGGTATTTGAGAGAAACCTTGTTTCTTAAGATAATATCGTTGTGGCCAATAATGAGTATGGGTGAACCACCCCTTTAACTAAAGGCAGTGAATGAAAAAGAGAGGAATCTAAATCATTTCAGTATTTGGTGTGATCGCCCTTTGCCTTCAAAAACAGCATCAGTTCTTCTATGTAGACTTGCACAGTTTCTGAAGGAACTCGAAAGGAAGGTTGTTCCCACCATTTTGGAGATCTAATCACAGATCTTCTGTGGATGTAGACTAGGGCAAATTCTGTCTCTTCACGTAATCCCAGACTCGATAATGTTGAGATCAGGGTTCATTGGATCATGTCATCACTTTGAAGAATCCATGTTTGTTAACATTACCTATATATTTGAGGTCAGTGTCCTGTTTAGAGATGAGCGAACCGGTCCCGGTTCGGCTCGAGGTCGGTTCGCCGAACGGAGGTCCCGTTCGAGTTCGGCTCGTCGAACGTTCGACGAACCGAACTCAAACTGCATAGGAAACAATGGCAGGCAATCACAAACACATAAAAACACCTAGAAAACACCCTCAAAGGTGTCCAAAAGGTGACAAACAACTCACAACACAACACAAACACATGGGAAAGTGACAAGGACATATACTCATGCGAAAACAAAACAGCTGGACAAGGAAAAAGAGGAGGACACACAGATATAGGCATGGCACGCCCTTCTAAAATCATGCAAAAAACACCGCAAGGTGACTCCAAGCGTAGTCTCCCTTTTTTTCCAAAAATTGTGCCCCACACACACCCACCCATTCAGTGGCAGCACTTGTGCCCTAGTTGTACACTTCACAGCTAGATTTGCATCAAGCACATTCAAAAATACGCCATTCTTATCCGTCCCCAGGATGACACCGGGGTAGGTAGCAAAGTCTTTCCTGATCCCAGCTCTGTTCATCTTGGCTTCTTTTAAAAACACAGCAAGCAAGGGTTACTCCAAGCGGAGTCTCCCTTTTTTCCAAAAATTGGGCCCCACACACACCCACCCCTTCAGTGGCAGCAGTTGTGCCCCAGTTGTACAATTCACAGCTAGATTTGCATCAAGCACATTCAAAAATACGCCATTCTTATCCGTCCCCAGGATGACACCGGAGTAGGTAGCAAAGTCTTTCCTGATCCCAGCTCTGTTCATCTTGGCTTCTTTTAAAAACACAGCAAGCAAGGGTTACTCCAAGCGGAGTCTCCCTTTTTTCAAAAAATTGGGCCCCACACACACCCACCCCTTCAGTGGCAGCAGTTGTGCCCCAGTTGTACAATTCACAGCTAGATTTGCATCAAGCACATTCAAAAATACGCCATTCTTATCCGTCCCCAGGATGACACCGGGGTAGGTAGCAAAGTCTTTCCTGATCCCAGCTCTGTTCATCTTGGCTTCTTTTAAAAACACAGCAAGCAAGGGTTACTCCAAGCGGAGTCTCCCTTTTTTCAAAAAATTGGGCCCCACACACACCCACCCCTTCAGTGGCAGCAGTTGTGCCCCAGTTGTACAATTCACAGCTAGATTTGCATCAAGCACATTCAAAAATACGCCATTCTTATCCGTCCCCAGGATGACACCGGGGTAGGTAGCAAAGTCTTTCCTGATCCCAGCTTTGTTCATCTTGGCTTCTTTTAAAAACACAGCAAGCAAGGGTTACTCCAAGCGGAGTCTCCCTTTTTTCAAAAAATTGGGCCCCACACACACCCACCCCTTCAGTGGCAGCAGTTGTGCCCCAGTTGTACAATTCACAGCTAGATTTGCATCAAGCACATTCAAAAATATGCCATAATTAACCGTCCCCAGGATGACTCTGGAGTAGGTAGATAAAGTCTTTGCTGAACCATGACTTGTTCATCTTGGCTCTTTTTAAAAACAATGTAAGCAAGGGTTACTCCAAGCGGAGTCTCCCTTTTTTTCAAAAAATTGGGCCCTACACACACCCACCCCTTCAGTGGCAGCACTTGTGCCCTAGTTGCAAACAGGATGTTTTGATTTGCATCAAGCACATTCAAAATCCACAAGCATTTACTCTCCCCAGGATGACACAGGGGTAGTAAATTCCTTCTGGATCCATGACTTGTTCATTTTGATGAACGTCAGTCTGTCCACATTGTCACTGGACAGACGCGTGCGCTTATCTGTCAGCACACACCCAGCAGCACTGAAGACACGTTCAGAGACAACGCTGGCAGCTGGACACGACAAAATCTCCAAGGCGTAACTGGAGAGCTCTGGCCATTTTTCTAGATTTGAAGTCCAAAAGGAGCAAGGCTCCATTTGCAAAGTCATGGCATCGATGTTCATTTGGAGATACTCCTGTATCATCCTCTCCAGCCGTTGACTATGTGTCAGACTTGTTGTCTCTGGTGGCCTTGCAAAAGAGGGTCTAAAAAAATTATGAAAAGATTCCATAAAATTGCTGTTACCAGCACCAGATACGGTCCTACTGGTACGGGTAGACTGTTGAAGATGACGAGACCGTCCCATGTTTGTCAAGTTACAACTGGGAGATTCACTCCCTGCACCTGCACGGTTGTTTGGTGGAAAAGCCGAGCTAAGATCGAGTAACAGCTTCTGCTGATACTCCTGCATACGTGCGTCCCTTTCTATGGCTGGAATTATGTCACAAAATTTGGACTTGTACCGGGGATCTAATAGTGTGGCAATCCAGTAGTCATCATCACTTCTAATTTTGACAATACGAGTGTCATGTTGGAGGTAGTGCAACAAAAAGGCACTCATTTGTCTTGCGCAGCCATGCGGACCAAGTCCACGCTGTGTTTGTGGCATAGAGGTGCTACCCGTTCTTTCTTCCTCTGGCATCTCCCCCCAACCTCTTTCAACTGAAATTTGACCAAGGTCTCCCTCATCCGCTGAGTCTTCCATGTCCATGGACAGTTCGTCCTCCATTTCTTCATGTTCTCCTGCACCTTCCTCAACATTTCGCCTGCTACTATGCGCCCTTGTTAATCCCTGTCCCCCATGGTCCCATGCCTGCTGCGTTGGTGATGATGAACGTCTGGACCTTGGTGATGTTGTTGTCTCTTGCGCATATGAATCCTCCTGTAGTTCCTCCCCTTCCTGTTGTCCCACCCCCTGACTCCGAATACTGTTTAACGTGTGCTCCAGTATGTAAATGACTGGAATCGTCATGCTGATAATGGCATTGTCAGCGCTAAACATATTCGTCGCCATGTCGAAACTGTGCAGAAGGGTGCATAGGTCCTTGATCTGAGACCACTCCATCAGGGTGATCTGCCCCACCTCTGCATCTCGTTGGCCCAGGCTATACGTCATGACGTATTGCACCAGGGCTCGGCGGTGCTGCCACAGTCGCTGTAACATGTGGAGAGTTGAATTCCAGCGTGTCGCCACATCGCATTTCAGGCGATGAACCGGCAGGCCGAAAGACTTCTGGAGCGATGCAAGTCGCTCAGCTGCGGCGCTTGAACGGCGGAAGTGAGCAGACAGTTTTCGTGCCCTGTTCAGAAGGCCATCTAGGCCGGGATAGTGTGTTAAAAATTGCTGGACGACAAGGTTCAACACGTGAGCCATACAAGGTACGTGTGTCACCTTGCCCAGGCGAAGGGCCGCACCCAGGTTTGCAGCATTGTCGCACACGGCCTTACCAGGCTGCAGGTTGAGCGGAGACAACCATTTATTAAACTCGGACCGCAGAGCTGACCACAACTCCTCAGCTGTGTGACTCTTATTCCCAAGACATGTCGAGCTAAAGACCGCCTGATGCCGTTGCGCTCTGCTGCTAGCATAGTAATGAGGGGTGCGTGATTCCTTCTGCGCAGTGAGAACGCTGGTGGCCTGACCAGGCAGGCTTGGGGCGGAGGTGGAGGACCCAGATGAGGTGGAGGAGGCAGAAGCAGTGGCGGAACTTGGACAGACAGAGGATTGACACACAAGTCGTGGGGACGGCAAGACTTGTGCAGTAGACCCTTCACCATCTATCACCATAGTTACCCAGTGCCCAGTCAGCGACATGTAACGTCCCTGTCCATGCTTACTGGTCCAAGTATCGGTGGTGAAATGCACCCGTTCACACACAGAGTTTCTCAAGGAAGCGGTGATGTTGTGTGCGACATGCTGGTGTAGCGCGGGCACACCTTTCTTAGAGAAGTAGTGGCGACTAGGCATCTGGTACTGGGGCACAGCGACAGACATAAGGTCTCTAAAATCCTGTGTGTCCACTAGGCGGAAAGGCAGCATTTCGGTAGCCAAGAGCTTACAGAGGGATAGAGTCAACCTCTTAGCTTTGTCATGGGTCGCAGGAAATGGCCTTTTATTTGACCACATCTGAGGGACAGAGATCTGGCTGCTGTGTGTAGACGGTGTTGAGTAGGGTGTCCCTGGAAAAATGCAGGTTTGTGAGGAAAGTGCAGGCGGAGACATGATGTTGCCTTCATCCAACGTTGGTGCTATCGATGTCTGAGAGAGCTGTACACACTCACTTGTTTCCCCTTCCAAACCAACTGACGACCTACCAAGCAAACTGCCTGTTGCGGTTACAGTGGTGGAAGTTGTGGGTGGAAAAACAGGTGTGACAGCTGTCCCCACAGTCCTAGAAGATGATGAGCGCGCGGATGCACTGGAAGGGGCAGGCGGTGGATGGTTCGCTCCGCTAGGCCGCATTGCAGCACGGTGAGTTTCCCACCGGGCCATATGATATTTATTCATGTGACGATTCATGGAAGAAGTTGTCAAACTGCTGAGGTTTTGACCTCTACTAAGAGAACCATGACAAATTTTACAGATCACATAATTTGGGCGATCTTTTTCTATGTCAAAAAAGGACCAGGCTAGGCAAGGCTTAGAGGCCATGCGACCTGTTGATCCACCCCGAATAATGCTCAGAGGCAGAGTGGTGGCTGAGGATGCAGTTGTAGACGTGCTACCAGTACTCCGACTCTGTCCAGGAAGGCGCAAGGTAACTTCGTCATCAGTTGCATCCTCCTCCACCACCTCTGTTGACCTCCTCGAGTGCCTGACTGTGGGTTGACAGTAGGTGGGATCTAGAACTTCATCATCAATTGTTGTGTTTGCACTCCCCTCCCCCTCAGACCGAGCCTCTTCTTGCCCTGACCGAATATTTAAGTTGTCATCCCAATCGGGTATCTGAGTCTCATCTTCATCAGTATGTTCCTCATTGTCTATAACCACAGGTGTTACAGTTTGTGACAAAGGGTCAACATTATGCTCAGAAACTTGGTCCTCACGGCCTGAATCAGAGTCACAAAGGTTCTGGGCATCACTGCAGACCATTTCCTGTTCTGTACTCACTGTAGCTTGGGAGCAGACCTCTGATTCCCAGGCTATAGTGTGACTGAACAGCTCTGCAGACTCAGCCATCTCAGTTCCACCATACTGTGCAGGGCTGATGGAGACTTCAGAGCTGGGAGAAATCAAGTTTGATTGGGATGACAACTCAGAGGACTGGTGTTTTTTGGATGCGGTACTTGAAGTGGCTGAGAGGGCACTTGTTGGACCACTTGAGATCCATTCAAGCATTTTCCTTTTTTGGCCATCATCTATCTTTGTTCCTGTTGTTCGTGTCCGTAAAAAAGGGAGCACATCGGATTGTCCACGGTAAGTAGTAGACATCTTACTTTTGCTGGTAGATGGTCTATCTTCAGCAGATGATAATGGAGCTTTGCCACCTTCCCCACGGACAAACCCTTTTTTTCCTTTTCCACCACGCCTCTTCCCCTTTCCACCAGCATCTGTCATTTTGCCACTCATGTTGATTGCGACAAGATTGTGCACTGAAAATGTGGTAGTAAAAATTGAGAGGTGGTGTAGATTGCAGTGGTGGTCTAGCTTTATTAACAGCAGAATAATAAAGAATAAATATCCCTGACAATGCAACTACAGCCCTTAAACTGGCAGCAAAAATTGATAGTATAATGGCTTAGTTATAATGAGTTGGAGTGTGCAATGCAGGCAGAGGTGCTGCAAATGTCTTTGCACTAGTGGGACTATAGCAAAGTCCAATAGCCACGTTTAGGATGCCACTAGGTACACTGAGTGTTTGCTAGTATAATGGCTTAGTTATAATGAGTTGGAGTGTGCAATGCAGGCAGAGGTGCTGCAAATGTCTTTGCACTAGTGGGACTATAGCAAAGTCCAATAGCCACGTTTAGGATGCCACTAGGTACACTGAGTGTTTGCTAGTATAATGGCTTAGTTATAATGAGTTGGAGTGTGCAATGCAGGCAGAGGTGCTGCAAATGTCTTTGCACTAGTGTGACTAGACAAAAGTCCAATAGCCACGTTTAGGATGCCACTAGGTACACTGAGTGTTTGCTAGTATAATGGCTTAGTTATAATGAGTTGGAGTGTGCAATGCAGGCAGAGGTGCTGCAAATGTCTTTGCACTAGTGGGACTATAGCAAAGTCCAATAGCCACGTTTAGGATGCCACTAGGTACACTGAGTGTTTGCTAGTATAATGGCTTAGTTATAATGAGTTGGAGTGTGCAATGCAGGCAGAGGTGCTGCAAATGTCTTTGCACTAGTGTGACTAGACAAAAGTCCAATAGCCACGTTTAGGATGCCACTAGGTACACTGAGTGTTTGCTAGTATAATGGCTTAGTTATAATGAGTTGGAGTGTGCAATGCAGGCAGAGGTGCTGCAAATGTCTTTGCACTAGTGGGACTATACAGAAGTCCAATAGCCACGTTTAGGATGCCACTAGGTACACTGAGTGTTTGCTAGTATAATGGCTTAGTTATAATGAGTTAGAGTGTGCAGAGGACAGGAGGGTACAGTGCCAGGATTGTGGGTATGGGTAGAGGAATGGAAGCCTGCCTTTCTATTCCCTCCTAATAGGGAAATGCAGGGAGGAAATCCCTGACCTTTGCTACACAGACGCTGTCGCTGTTTTCAGGACCTGTCACCTATGGCTCTGACCCTGCCGGTACGAGCCCTTAAAAGGACTGATGGAAAGTGCTATCCCTATGCTGTCCAGCGCTGTGTATGGAGCGCATACAGCTGTATCAGCGATAGGACTGAGGACGGAGCTGCGCCAGTGATGTCTGACACCAAGGACGCAGAAGAGATAATGGCGTCCTGGAGGAAAATGTCCGTTTTTATAATGCAGGGACATGTGACATGGACATCCTATCACACATGCCGTTGCTTCTCTGGCTAAAAGTCCACTTAGCTGTGTGTGTGTCTGGGATTGGCTGACATGCTGGCCCGCCCCACAAGACGCACGCGCTTAGGGAAGGAAGACAAGGAAAAAAAAAAAAAAATGGCGATCGCCATTATACAAACAGCAGTGGTCTGAAGGCGCTGTTCACGCACACTATACACTGAAATGTCATAATAGTGTGAGTCACAGAGTGACTTACACTATTATAGCGGAAAGCCAGCTAGGAATTAGCTGTTTTTTTGCTGCTAGAACCGTTCTCGAACGTTTCTAGAACTATCGAGCTTTTGCAAAAAGCTCGAGTTCTAGTTCGATCTAGAACAGGCCCCAAAATCACTCGAGCCTAGAACTGGAGAACCTCGAACCTCGAACCGCGCTCAACTCTAGTCCTGTTGCAGAATATATTTGGAGGCAATTGGGTGCCTCCCTGATAGTATGGCATGATGGATAAGTATATAACTGTATTCCTCAGTATTGTGAACACTATTAATCCTGACCAAAACACTAATTCCATTTGCTGAAATGTCATGTTCGTCTCCTTGCATGTTGAGACCAGTGGCAACTTTTGGACTGGAGCCTCTCATCTGGCTCTCTACTTTTAATTGTGTTTTGTTTCTCTTGGCACTCAAGTGGTTAAGTGTCAGTTTTTCCCTTGCAGCTTTTCCAAGCAGTTCTTTGCTGAGTGTTTTCAGTTGCACTTACTGTACTTTGTAGTCATTCCCTTCAGGGCTACATAGTGGTTCCTGCTGAAGGTACAAAGTCAATTGGTCTCTAACCACCTGGAAGGAAGGTTCTGCAGTAGAAGTTTCCTGTGTTCAGGCTATATGCTTTTGGATGTTTTTTCCCCATTTGTCTTTACTTCCCTGATGTGTTGTTAGTGCAGTGGTGAGGTCTAGTGAACCCCACCTGTCCCTCACTAGTCAGACCTACTATAGGGTTTTTTGATGGTCTCAGGTTCCTGTTCGGCGACAGTTGCAGAGACTGTATAGGGACTGGTGAGGAGAGAATGGACAGCTGTAGGTGAGATTAGGAGGTGCCCACCAGCCCTTCTCACTAGTTCCAGGGCTTCCCATTGTTTTTGTTTCCCTGGTGCCCCCCTTTTCTGGTGTTTTCTGTTGTGCATCAGACACACGTAGGTCTGAACTCACCTCACCACGCTTGCTACACATGGCAAACGTGACAATTAAACCTCCACCATGCTTCACTGTTGCCTGCAGACATTCATTATTCTGCCATCCACCAGCTCTTTAGCAAATAAACTGCTTTCTTCTACAGCCAAATATTTCACATTTTGACTCGTCAATTTTTCTGCACCCCATTTGCTATGCTTAAGTGCATAGTTGAGTCACTCTGCCTTGTTTCTTCATTTACAGTATGGCTTTTTGGACTCAATTATTCCATGATGATCACATCTGGCTAGACTTTTCCAAACAGTAGATGGGTATGGTTTCGTTCTACTGATATCTACCAGTTCTGAGCTAATTGCACTGCTGGACAGCGTCTGATTTCAAAGGGACGTAAGCATGATGAATCTTTCCTGGGCCAACCACTGCATCTATGGTTCTCAATGTTGCCCATTTCTTGAAGCTTCTTCAAAAGAGCTCGAATAGCACATGGTGAAACCCTAGTCTGGGTGGAACCTGCTTATGCAATATTACTACTTTGTGTCTTGCTGCTGTGCTTTGTCTTGCAATGGTGTATGACTTGTAAAATGAAACTGTCATCCGCAACATCTTTTTTGTGAAAGTTTTGGCTGTGCCTCACCAAATTTTAAGCCTATTATTTCTGTTTAAGTTGACGATTGTGTTTCAAGCTTCAAACTAAAATGATAATTATCACATCTTGGTATTGGTTATCCATACACCTGTCTGTAATTCTACAAAACACCTGACTTTGTGCAAAGGTACATAGAAGAATTCATGCCGTTTTGAAGGCAATGGGTGGGTAGACCAAACATTAATTTGATTAAGATTTTGTTCATTAATTTAGAATTTGTTAATTGATAAAATATAACCTATTTTCTCAATCAAATTATTGTCATCAATTATTGGACTAATATGTAGCAAATACAAACCAAATAGTACCACACTATGGGTGGAACTGAAGAAAGGAAGCAAAACAAATAAGCATACAATATCACATATATTATAGCAGACATTAGAGTGTAAAAAGGAGATTCCAGGGCAATTTTAAAGGTTATATGCAATAACAAGCAAAAGGGTAACAATGTTTTGAATTTTGACTTTTAGGTTCCATATCTCACCATCCACTACATGTTTAAGTGTGAGACTACCTTCATTTTAAATATAATCATCTTGGCTATCTCATACATAAATTTGACTTGACTTGCAACTATTTAGCATATGATTAGTTATGCAGATTCTTGTCATGTCACTGCAATGTTACTGTTTTGCTCCTGGTCTTTGAAAAATCTTTTTCTTACTGTATATTACAAATTACAACCTGTTCTCACATTCCCTAATAGCTCAGTGTGCCATTAGGTTGATTTCCAAGTGAAAGGTCAGTGGTTTAAATTGAGGAGCAGCTATGAAGAAGATTTCACAAAAACCAGAAACAGATTAATTTAGCTAATTGATAGTGCTCTCTCAGCCAGGCAGACTGCATCATGTGAGTGCCATGATAGCTAGAAAAATAGTTGTGATGAAACACATTCAGGGACACTGGGTCCCGCCTTGGTGATGCCAGGTCAATTTCCAATTTGAAGTTGATGTGATATCACCGGACATCAGACACCACGGCAGCTCGGGTGATGTGATTGGGAAGAGTGGACAGTGATAGCGTGGCTTGTAGCATTGTCATAAGGACAATTAGGGCCTGGGACAGGCGTCTATAAAGCATTTTATTATTTTCTAGCCCCCTCCTTCTATTTATTATGATTTGGGAGCTGAAGAAACCTTAGAGCCCAATAAACATCTTTTCACTGCAACTTTTAACTTTTGTCAAACCAAATCAAATATAACAGCCAAATTGAATGAATGTGGCCAAAATTACATTTTGGAGATTTGCTCATTTCAACTTTCAATTCAAATCTATTTTGTAGTCCATTAAGTAAAGTCAGGATGAAGGTGGATTGGCACCACATTATACTACAGCAGACTTGCCAGCTCACTAGCCAGGATTATTTCAGGGCTTCCTAGGGTTTCAGGTATCCTGCTTGGCCACAGGTGCAGAACCTGTGTTGGGCATTCTAGGAGTGCAGGGTGCAGCTGCAGGTGAGTGCAGGAGGTGTCCTATCATCTCCCTCCCTAGCGCCAGGGCCTACTGTTGTTAAAGTGTCCCCGGTGTACCCCTTGCTTTTTATGATGAACTCCTTGTTTGTTGTGTGTCTCGCCATGTGCCGGACCTTCCCCAAGTCCATGCATGACAAGACTGGAACATGGGGTGCATGTTGACAGTTCTGCAGCTCCATGTGACAGGAAAGTACCACAACCACAGACCAGCCAGGTTACCAGGAGCTGCCTACCCCCACCCGGCTTCTCATTAGGAACGAGAATACTGCCTGCTGTATCCAACATTATTAAGCACTTGAACCCAGAAGCTCTAAGTTGGAACCCTGTGTGACTACAGACCCGTGACATCAGGGAGTGAGTAACTACTGCTCGGACTTATGATTCAACTAAGAGAAAGTATACTGAAGCTGACTATAAAGGAGTACTACTGGGACTTGTAAGTCTACTTTTGGAGAAGTATACTGAGGCTAACTATAAGGCAGTACTACTGGGACTTGTGATTTCAAAAATGAAACGTTTAAGATAGGACCAGCTATGGAGGGGATGTTGTTTTCATCATATTAAGTGCACCAAACATCTACTGCAAGCAAGACAACATCCACAAAAACTGGAGCCCCATTGTTGGACTGTATTATTTTCATGGCTATAGATATTACTTGATTATGTGTAATTAGTTAAGAGTGTGTTTGCTGTCACTTAAAGGGGAAGCGTCACCCCTAAAATACAGAGTTAGTACAATTCTTATCTTGCAATTCTTTAGAATATTGCATAACATTACTTATTTGTTGTTTCTTGGTATTGCCCTTGCAATTGGCACCTGTAAATACACCTGATAAGTGTTTTAGCTTCATCTATTGTGAGTATGTACAGAGCGTGAATAGAGCCCCTAGCAAGATTCGGGTGGAGGCACTGCGTTATATTGAGGGAAGAACTACCTGACACCCTGCCCACGAAGGCGGCTTAAAGGGGTGTTACATTTGAAATCCTGTTTACACTGGCAGACCATTGATCTCAGCAGTGGGAGTCCTGTTTACACAGGAAGATGCACTGCTAAGAATGATAACCTTTTATGCTGCATTTTGCTAGTTCATTGGGTGATTGGCAGCATGTTTACATGGAAAGATAATAGTGAAATGAGCATTTTTAACAATGCTGATTCACAAAATATTTTGCGTTGTAAATGCCCTTTAATCTGCATATCATCTTCTACTGGTTGCAGTAAAAATAACTTGCAATTGCAAGACAATATTTAAGCCTTGGATTGTTATAAAATAGAGGCCTGAAAAAAGCTGAACCCATTTTTATGATTAGAGATTGACAATGACCTATATATAAGTTTATCCCTTGAGAATGAGACAAAGTATATTTATAAGCATCTATGTTGGTGGGAGCAATGGATATGTGCCCTCTTGATTTGGTAGGGCACTGGCGGCACCTTGAATTAAAAGGCCATTTAAAATTCAGGCCAAGTAGAGGCCAAATTCTCAATTGTAAGACATATCGGCATGTTGTAAATTAAAGACAATATTTAGACTCTTCCAGTTGTGTATCAGTCCCCCAATAAAACTATGTATCTAGAGAACTCAGCCTACTGGCATCAAGTGGTTCTTGGGTCAATGGTCTTAAAGAAGTCAAATAAATCTCTAGAAACATCATTATAATGGTCACTTTTCAGTATCCTGCTTAAAAAATTAGTATGCTTCTACAGCTCCACTTATTACATCTTTGCGAAATGCCTTTGCCTCAGGCTAAGCTAATGGCAAAGAAAAGTGACTGTTTACATGACAGACAGTTGGCTAATATTATCCCTCTCACGTATAATGGTATCCCTGGACTATCTGAGTTTTTGTCACTTGAATTCATGATTGTTTTTTTTCCAAAGATTTAAGATACATCCCATTGTGTATTTAACTTTTCGCATTTGCATATGTATTGGCGCGTGTTTCTGCTTCAATAAATTAGATTTAATAAAGTGAACCCAAAAGAATTATTATACATTCAGGATTACTGGGCAGAGAGTGAGAACAAAAAAAGGAGACATAAAACCCTACAAAAATACAAAAATGAATTACAACATATACGGTATATACTTTATATATACACACATATATACACACATGTCCTGATTTTGATGGTTCTTGGTCACAGCAATGGGTTCATATATTTAGCCTGGATTCCCGTATCATGGGTGTTGCAAAGTTTTGGTTGGAAATTACTGTTCATTCTTAATTTTACAATACAGAAATTCTACACTGCAAATCAATAAGAGTTTACAAAATTCTTTGTAATAGTCCAATCATGTTTTGAATTTCCAAATTCACAGAATGCCCTATATGATGTGGAAATTCTATGATACATAAATCCTTGATTTCTCAGACTTTACCTACGGTAATTCTATAACTTGATCAGCTATTTTACCATTGAAATACAAACTCATCTGTTCTGTCTGTTATTTGTAACGTTCTATTCTCAATGGAGAAGGGTCAATCTTAGTCATTCTTAACATTCCCATCACTCTTCCCTTTGAGGTTTTTAGATCAATTGAGTTGTCTTATGTTAATACCTATTGAAAGCAATGCATACTAAACTGACTGAGACCAAACAATATCTGAAGTTGTGCTATTAAGACCAGTTCCAGCCCATTCACAAAAGTACCGAATATGAGTCATATGGCCTATACAGTCATGGCTAAAAGTGTTGCCACCCTTGAAATTGTTCCATAAAATGAAGCATTTATCCGAGAAAATTATTGCATTTATATGTTTTGTTATACACATGCTTGTTTCCTTTGTGTGTACTGGAACAACACAAAAAAACTGAGGAAAAAAAGGCAAATTGAACATAATTCACAGAAAACTCCAAAAATGGTCCTAAAAGTGTTGGCACCCTTGAAATTGTTCCAGAAAATGAAACATTTAACTCAGAAAATTATTGCATTTATATGTTTTCTTATACACATACTTGTTTCCTTTGTGTGTACTGGAACAACACAAAAAACTGAGGGAAAAAAAGGCAAATTGGACATAATTTCACAGAAAACTCCAAAAATGGTCCAAACAAAATTCTTGGCACTCCCAACTTAACATTTGGTTGAACACCTTTTGGAATATATAACTGCAATCAGTTGCTTCCTATAACCATCCTTAAAGTTCTTATACCTCTGAAATGGAATTTTAGACCACTCTTCTTTGGCAAACTGCTCCAGGTCTCTCATATATGAAGGATGCCTTCATCCCTACAGCAATTTTAAGATCTCTCCACCAGTGTTCAATGGGATTTAAATCTGGAATCGTTGCTGGCCACTTCAAAACTCTCCAGTGCTTTGTTTCCATCCATTTCTGGGTGCTGTTTGAAGTATGTTTGGGGTTATTGTCCTGCTGTAAGACCCATGACTTAGGATGCAAGCCCAGCTTTCTAACACTGGGCACTACATTCCAACCCAAAATCCTTTATTAATCTTCAAATTTCATGAGGCCTTGCACACAGATAAGGCATTCAGTACAAGAGGCAGCAAAACAACCACAAAACATCTTTGAACCTCCATCATATTTGACTGTAGGTATTGTGTTCTTTTCTTTGTAGGCCTCATTCTATCTTCGGCAAACAGTAAAAAAATGTGCTTTACCAAAAAGCTCTATTTTGGTCTCATCTGTCCAAAATATGCTTTTTCAGAAGGATTTTGGCTTACTTATGTACAATTTGGCAAACTGCAGTCAAGTTTTTTTTATGCCTGTGTCAGCAGTGGGGTCCTCCTGGGTCTCATGCCATAAAGTGTAATTTAATTTAAATGTTGATGGATATTTCTTGCTGAAATTGATGCACCTTGAGTCTAAAGAACAGCTGAATTCTTTGGAACTTGATTGGGGCTGCTTATCCACCAGCCAGACTATCCTGTGTTGCAACCTTTCATCAATTTTTCTCTGCCGTTCATGTCCAAGGTGATTAATTACATTGGCATGGGTTGTAAACTTCTTGCTTATGTTGGACAAAAGAACATCAAGATTTCTGGAGATGGACTTGTAACCTTAAGGTTCTTGATATTTTTCAACAATTTTGGTTGTCAAGTTCTCAGACAGTTCTGTTCTCTTCTTTCTGTTCTCCGTGTTTCGTGTGGCAGACACAGACACACAATGCAAAGATTGAGTCATATTGTCCCCTTTTTATCTGGCTTCAGGTGTGATTCTCATATTGCCCACACCTGTTACTTGCCACAGATGAGTTTGAACGAGCATCCCATGCTTGAAACAAAGTTGTTTATCTACAAGTTTGGAAAGGTGCCAGCAATTTTTTCTGGCCCATTTTTGGGCTTTTGTGTGAAATTATGTGATGTTCCAATACACACAAAGTAAATAAACACGTGTATAACAAAACATGTGTAATTGCAATAACTTTATAGGAGAAAAACTTCCTTTTCTGAAATAATTTCCAGGGTGTCAACACTTTTGACCATGACAGTATGAAACAACTAGTGATGAGCGAGCACTAAAATTCTTGATTGCTAATTACTGAAATCAAGCAGGTCAGATGCTTGGAGGGGCTTGAATCGAATAACGAGTATAGTGGAAGTCAATAAAAAGCACAAATATTTTTGTGGGAGATCCACCTAGTAAATTTGGGGCCAGTAAAATTGCTGAAAAAGATGCAAACAGTGCTCAAATGGAATACGAACAGCATGGATGCCTCTCTGGCTCCCAGGTCACTGCTGGGAACAATGTTGTCAGAGTATTACGACACTTTTTCATAGTGAGAATAAAACATACAAAACTGAAGACAAAAGATGTTAAAGGAAAAATTGTAAGGAGACATTCTTTCTTGTATAATGACATGTATATAAGACAAATTGAAGAAGTAGAAAAAAAACGCCTCTACCACCCCTTAAGCTATGTTTACATGTAACGTTTTTTTTGCTGTGTTTTTGCACTCATTGATTTAAATGTTGAAAAAATGTTACAAAATGCTGCAAAAATACTGAAAGAATTGACATGATGTTTATTTAAAAAAATGCTTCAGTTTTTCATTTCAGTCAGGAAAAGAAAAATAATCATGAGCATTATATTTATT
Source organism: Anomaloglossus baeobatrachus (assembly GCF_048569485.1). NCBI lineage: Eukaryota > Metazoa > Chordata > Amphibia > Anura > Aromobatidae > Anomaloglossus > Anomaloglossus baeobatrachus. The sequence goes on along the minus strand of NC_134360.1, from coordinate 185,345,299 downwards.
AAATCTCATAGATTTTTATGGAACTGTAAAAATCAGCTTTTAATTTACATGAAGCCCATGAAAAAATGCAATGTTTGAACATAGCTTTAATAGCCAGGTCAATTCCCACCGTATTTCACTGGATTTATTTAAAGGAGGGAGTGCAATACACCCTTAAAGACACTTAGAGGAGGGCCTTGGAATAATTTTTTTTAACATTTTAAAAAGTGGGACTCCTACAGTGGTAAAAACTATGCACTAAGTGCAAGGCCTAGCAAAAATTTAGACGAGGGATTGCAATACACCCTGGAAGATACATAGAGGAGGGCTTCAGATTGAATTTTTTTTTACGATTTTTAAAAAAGTGGGTCTTTTACAGTAGCAAAACAAGTGAACTAAATGCAAGTGTTTAGTGTTTGAGCTTGTGGGTGGATGATGGCATATTTGCTAATATCTGGTATGTGTAAGCAGGCACCATACTTTCCCAATTAATCTGACCTCTTCTTTCTTTGCTTCAATATCTCCGTGGTGCGCTCCAACTTCTCACTGTGACCTCCCCCCCTGTTCCCCACCTTCTTTTTATGACCTTTGTTTACTCTGTCTATGTAATGTTGCATCTGGTTTCTTTGAGTGATCAAGAGGCTCTTGTTGCACCCCACCCCTTCACAGATGATTGCACTTGTATGTGGATATATTGTGGCCTCTGAAGTCTGCACAAGACTTCATGTCTGCACCAAGACAAGTATGCTCCATATAAGTATGATGCATTGAATTAGGCCATAATTGGTCCGGAAGTGACCGGAAGGTAACTAGATACATAGTCACTTTAAACAATGTTTGTGTTTCTCTTCACTCTACCCCCTATAACACTTTACTTTCTACTTAACCCCCTGATCCCTAAACCCAGTAATGAACTATTCATGTCTCGCTCCATCCTTCCCACCCATCTCATCCTCTCCTCGGATCTGTTCCTCCACTTTACACCTTGTGTCTCCAGACACACACGACCACCTCATGGCCTCTCCTGCTCCCACCTACTAACACTATCTCTTCTTCTCCTCACTGTTGGGGATATCTCCCCCAATCCTGGTACTGCTCATCACATCCCCATTGCCACTTCAAACCCTCATCCACAATCTATGACAAATTTTTGCAACCTTACTAACCTTATACCCATTCACCCGGCCCCTGCTCTCCCAGTCCCACTAACAGGAGCTCTATGGAACGCTCGCTCCATCTGCAACAAACTTTCCTACATCCTTGATCTTTTCATCACTAATAAACTTTCCTTCCTTGCCATCACAGAAACCTGGCTCACCCCCTCTTACACAGCCTCTCCTGCTGCACTTTCTTATGGTGGTCTCCATCTATCTCACCCCCCACCCCAGTAACAAGCATGGTGGAGGAGTTTGTTTGCTTCTGTCCGATCAATGCTCCTATACACCAATTCCACTTCCACCCTCTGTTACTCTCCCCTCTTTTGGGGTGCACTCCTTCCGCATCTATTCCCCCTGCAACCTCCAACTGGCTGTCATTTATCGCCTGCCAGGGCCAGCCACCGCCTTTTTTGACCATTTCACCAGCTAGCTACTACACTTCCTTCCAACGACATCCCCACTATCATCATGGGCGATTTCAACATCCCCACTGACACTTCCCACTCATCTGTCTCTAAACTTTTAACACTCACTTCCTCCTTCGGCCTCACTCAATGGTCTTCTTCAGCTACTCACAAAGATGACCACACACTGGACCTCATCTTCATTCGTCTCTTTTCCTTATCTAACCTCTCTAGCTCACCTCTCCCTTTGTCTGACCACAACCTACTCACATTCTCTTCCCTCTCTTCTCCAAATACACCACCCCCTTCAAAAACTTTCGCACCCTCACAGAAATCTCAACCACTTTGATTTACACTCCCTTTCTCAGTCCCTTTTCCCTCTCACAGACATTGCTTCCTCACATGACGCAAATGCTGCAGCCACTTTATATAACACTACCATCTCTGCAGCTCTTGAATTGGCCGCCCCCCCTCACACATACCAAAACTCGCACAATCAACAGGCAACCTTAGCACATGAGTCAGACTAAAAAGCTGAGAAGGGCTTCCAGAATTGCTGAGCGCAAATGGAAGAGGTCTCATTCCACTGAGCACTTTGTTGCATTTAAAGAGTCCCTCACCACTTTCAAGTCTGCACTCACTGCTGCAAAACAAACCTACTTCTCATCCCTCATATCCTCTCTATCTCACAACCCTAAACAGCTATTCAACACTTTCAATTCTCTCCTCTGTCCCCCAGCACTACCTCCCTCTCCTCTCATCTCAGCTGAAGACTTTGCCTCTTTCTTCAAGCAGAAGATTGACAACATCAGAGCAAGCTTTGGCCCACAATCTCCACAGCCCCTCATCATAGCTACTCAGCCCTCTTCCTCCAAATCCAGCTTCTCCACCATGACAGAAGATCATCTTTCCACTCTATTCTCAAGATCACATCTAACCACCTGTGCACTTGACCCACTCCCATCGCACCTGATTCCCAACATCACCGCAGTCCTCATCCCAGCGCTAACCCATTTCTTCAACCTATCACTATCAACTGGTGTATTCCCTTCATGCTTTAAACATGCTTCGATCACACCCATCCTTAAAAAGCCCTCTCTTGACCCATCCTCTGTGTCTAGCTACCGCCCCATATCCCTTCTCCCCTATGCCTCAAAACTACTGGAACAGCAACTCCATCTTGAATTGTTCTCATATGTCTCCTCCTGCTCCCTCTTTGACCAACCACAATCTGGCTTCTGACCGCATCACTCAACTGAAACTGCCCTAACTAAAGTCACCAATGACCTACTAACTGCCAAAGTCAAGCAACACTACTCTGTCCTCCTCCTCCTGGACCTGTCCTCGGCCTTTGACACAGTCGACCACTCCCTCCTATTACAGATTCTCTCCTCTCTGGGCATCACCGACTTGGCCCTATCTTGGATCTATTCATACCTAACCGACCGAACTTTGAGTGTCTCCCATTCTCACACCACCTTCTCATCTGACCCTCTACTATCCGTTGGTGTCCCCCAAGGTTCAGTTCTTGGACCCCTGCTGTTCTCCATCTACACTTTCGGCCTTGGACAGCTCATAGAGTCCCACGGCTTTCAGTTTCATCTCTATGCTGATAATACTCACATCTACCTCTCTGGACCTGACATTACCTCCTTATTAACCAAAATCCCACAATGTCTCTCTGCTATTTCAACCTTCTTCTCTGCGCGATTCCTAAAGCTTAGCATGGACAAAACATAATTCATTGTCTTTCCTCCTCCTCATTCAACTCCTCCACCAAGCCTATCCATCAAAGTTGATGGCTGCTCACTCTCCCCAGTCTCACAAGCCCGTTGCCTTGGAGTAACCCTCGACTCTGCTCTATCCTTCAAGCCACACATCCAAGCCCTCTTCACCTCATGCCGATTACAACTCAAAAACATCTCCCGGATCCGTGCTTTCCTTAACCAAGAATCAGCAAAAACATTAGTGCATGCCCTCATCATCTCCCGCCTCGACTACTGCAACCTCCTGATCTCTGGCCTCCCTTCCAACACTCGTGCACCCCTCCAATCTATCCTGAACTCTGCAGCCCACTTAATCCACCTCTCCCCTCGCTATTCCCCAGCCTCTCCACTCTTCCAATCCCTTCACTGGCTTCCCATTGCCCAAAAACTCCAGTTCAAAACATTAACCATGACCTACAAAGCCATCCACAACCTGTCTCCTCCTGACATCTGTGACCTAGTCTCCCGGTACCTACCTGCACACAACCGCAGATCCTCACAAGATCTCCTTCTCTACTCCTCTCTTATACCCTCTTCCCACAATCGCATACAAGACTTCTCCCGTGCCTCCCCCATACTCTGGAATGCTCTACCCCAGCATATCAGACTTTCTCCTACCGTGAAAAGCTTCAAGAGGAACCTGGGGACCCTCCTTTTCCGACAAGCCTACAACCTACAATAACCCTCAGTCCAGTACACCACTGCGCAGCCAGCTCTGTCCTCACCTATTGTACCCTCACCCATTCCCTGTAGATTGTTAGCCCTTGCGGGAAGGGTCCTCTCTCCTCCTGTACAAGTCTTTTTTGTACTGTTAATGATTATTGTTCTAGTTTTTATGTATACCCTTTTTCACTTGTAAAGCGCCATGGAATTAATGGTGTTAAAATAATAATAATAATTATTATTTTTTACGTTTGTGTTCCAAGACTTGAGGTAGGGCCAGCTGCACGCTGTGCTGGGACAAAGAATCAGATATGGTTGCTGATGGTACTTGAAAATGTACAACGACAAGTGCAGGGCAGAAGGCATCCGCTCCTTCATCCTGGACAGGTGCTTGGCAAGCATGTACCACAGGGGAAGAGGCAGTAGTTTCACCCACAGACACTGATTATGGACCCAGGCGTTCCACCCACCTAGTTGGGTGCTTTGATGACATGTGCTTGAGCATGCTGCTGGTGGTGATCAGGCTGGTAGTAGTCAGCCCTCTGCTGATCTTGGTACTGCAAAACTTTCTTGAAAAAAGCGCCAGACTTTTGCATATATGTGCTCTTGAGAGCAATATAACACCTACTCCCTAATCCATGTTTTTATTTACTTTTGGGGGGTTAGACTCACTTAGAGCACCTCCTGGGAAACATTTTCTTTCTTGTATATGGCCTATTCTCCTACAGAGGTGCATCTGGGCATTTATAAATTCTTCCAGGACAAGATATAAGGGAGAAAGTATCAACACAAGTAATAGAGCTGCTTCCTGCCACAGTACAGATGCGTTTTCATTGCACAGCTATTGAGCATGAGCGTTTCTAGCAACATTCTTTTCCTGACAATTCTGTGGTACAAAAAGATGCCACTGACTTGTCAAACAAGTAAAATGCTCATTCCTTGGATTAAATGATGTCTAAATTGGCCTAATGATCATCATTCTGTGAAGCATATCGTCTTGTGTTGCAGAGAATAATGACAGTCTATGTGCACTAAACGATCCATTATTGATTATTCTGTTCGCATCATAAGCATGGCCGACCTTTCTAAGCATACTATGAAACTACTACCAATTGGTAAACATAACCATCATTTGTCTTAACCCCTTAAAGACGAAGCCAGTTTTGTCCTTAATGTCCAGGCCATTTTTTGCAATTCTGACCAGTGTCACTTTATGAGGTCATAACTCTGGAACGCTTCAACGGATCCCGGTGATTCTGACATTGTTTTTTCGTGACATATTGTGCTTCATGATAGTTATAAATTTAGAACGATATTTTTTGCTTTTATTTGTGAAAAAATCGGAAATTTGATGAAAATTTTGAAAATTTTGCAATTTTCAAACTTTTAATTTTTATGCCCTTAACCCAGAGAGTTATGTCACACAAAACAGTTAATAAATAACATTTCCCACATGTCTACTTTACATTAGCGCAATTTCTGAAACAAAATGTTTTGGGGTTAGGAAGTTAGAAGGGGTCAAAGTTCATCTGCAATTTCCCATTTTTTCAACAAAATTCACAAAACCATTTTTTTAGGGACCATATCACATTTGAAGTGACTTTGAGAGGCCTAAGTGACAGAAAATACCTAAAAGTGACACCATTCTCAAAACAGCACCCCTCAAAGTACTCAAAACCATATCCAAGAAGTTTATTAACCCTTCAGGTGCTTCACAGGAACTAAAGCAAAGTGGAATGAAAAAAGCAAAAAATAAAATTTTACCTAAAATGTTGCTCTACCCCAAATTTATTCACTTTTAGAAGAAATAACACAACAAAATGAACCCCAAAACTTGTTACCCACTTTCTTATGAACGCGCCAATACCCCACATGTGGTCAGAAACCTTTGTTTGGACAAATGGGAGGGCTCGGAACAGAAGGAGCAATATTTGAATTTTGGAAAGCAAATTTGGCTGAAATAGATTGCGGGCACCATGTTGCATTTACATGTCCGCTAAGGTACCTAAACAGCAGAAACCCCTCACAAGTGACACCATTTTGGAAACTAGACCCCTTAAGGCTTCTATCTAGGGGTATAGTGAGCATTTTGGATCCACAAGTACTTCACAGATTTTGATAACGTTACGTTGTCACATTGAAAATTTTCATTTTTTTCTCAAAAATGTTGCTTTAGCATCAATTTTTTCACTTTTTCAAGAGGTAATTCCAAAAATTTGACCCCCAACGTTTGTTACCCACTTTTTTATGAGCGCGGTGATACCTCACTTGTGGTCTGAAACCTTTGTTTGGAGAAATGGGAGGGCTTGGAACGGAAGGAGCAATATTTGAATTTTGGAAAGGAAATTTGGCTGAAAAAGATTGCAGGCACCATGTCGCATTTGGAGGACCCCTAAGGTACGTAAACAGCAAAAAAACACCACAAGTGACCCCATATTGGAAACTAGGCCCCTCAAGGAATTTATCTTGATGTTTGGTGAGTACCCTGAACCTCCAGGTGCTTTACAGAAGTTTATAACGTTGAGCCATGAAAATAAAAAAATAAAATTTTACCACAAAATTGTTACTTCAACCAGGTAGCTTTTTTTTTCACAAGGGTAACAGGAAATAAATCACCATGAAATTTATTGCGCAATTTCTCCTGAGTTTGTTGATATCTTGTATGTGGTGGAAATCAACTGTTTGGGCACACTACAGGGCTCAGAAGAGAAGGAGTGCAGTTTGACTGCAAAATTGGCTGGAATCAATAGCGGACGCCATGTTGCATTAGGAGAGCCCCTGAGGTGCCTAAGCAGTGGAGGTCCCCCACAAGTGACCCCATTCTGGAAATAAGACCCCTCAAGGCTTTAATCTAGGTGTATATTGAGCATTTTGAATCCACGAATACTTCACAGAATTTGATAAGCTTAGGTTGCCATATTGAAATTTTCATTTTTTTCACAAAAATGTTGATTTAGCGACACATTTTTCACTTGTTCAAGAGGCAACAACAAAACGTGTACCCCACAGGTTGTTATCTAATTTCTTGTGAGCGCAGGGATACCCCACATGTGGCCAAAAACCTTTGTTTGGATAAATGGGAGGGCTTGGAATGGAAGGAGCACCATTTGAATTTTGGAAAAGTTGAAGTAAATTGCGCGCACCATGTCACATTAGCAGGGCCCCTTGGGTACCTATACATCAGAAACCCCCCACAAGTGACCTCATTTTGGAAACTGGACCCCTCAAGGATTTTATTCAGGAGTATAGTAAGCATTTTGAATCCACAGGTACTTCACAAAAATGTTGCTGTAGCAACAAATTTCTCACTGTTAAGGGGGCTTTACACGCTGCGACATCGCTAATGCGGAGTCGTTAGGGTCACGGAATTGGTGACGCACATCCGGCCGCATTAGCGATGTTGCTGCGTGTGACACCGATGAGCGATTTTGCATCGTTGCAAAAACGTGCAAAATCGCTCATCGGTGACATGGGGGTCCATTCTCGATTATCGTTACTGCAGCAGTAACGATGTAGTTCGTCGCTCCTGCGGCAGCACACATCGCTCCGTGTGACGCCGCAGGAACGAGGAACCTCTCCTTACCTGCCTCCCGGCCGCTATGAGGAAGGAAGGAGGTGGGCGGGATGTTCCGGCCACTCATCTCCGCCCCTCCGCTTCTATTGGGCGGCCGCTCAGTGACGTCACTGTGACGCCACACGGACCGCCCCCTTAGAAAGGAGGCGGTTCGCCGGTCACAGCGACGTCGCCGGGCAGGTAAGTATGTGTGATGCGTCTGCGCGATGTTGTGCGGCACGGGCAGCGATTTGCCCGTGTCGCACAACAGATGGGGGCGGGTACCCACACTAGCAATATCGGGACCGATATCGCAGCGTGTAAAGTAGCCTTTAGGCTATGTGGCCATGATCCAGCGACACGGCGTCTAGTACCCAGTGTCAGCCTCCTGCAGAAATGTGAGTGTTGTCCACGGGAGAACGCAGCTGCCCATGCCCACGATTTGGGTTCAGGCTGCTGTGGACTTTAGTTCTATTCTACCTGCAAAGAACACTCATCTCCGCAGCATAAATTGACATGCTGAGGCTCGGGAAGCTGCGCCACAGGTCGGTTTATGCTGCGGAGAAAAGAAACACAGTGGGCACGGGATTTCTAAAAATCCTGCCACTGTGCTTCTACTGCACAACGCAGCGTTATGGACGCAGGGAAAACACTCTGCGTCCAAAACGCTGCAAACCCTGATTGTGGGCACACAGCGTAAAATGCTACAGTGGATGAATGGATAGATGTCAAACATATATAACGTCCCACCCCCCTGCATATTCTAAGCTGGCGCCCTTTAGTGCCTTTCATGTGACACTAAAGGATGCCTAGCCTTGTATTTAGCCCAAAAAAAAAAAAATAATTAAAATAAATGACGTGGGGTCCCCCCTATTTTTGATAGCCAGCTAGGGTAAAGCAGACAGCTGTAGCCTGCAAACCACAGCTGACAGCTTCATCTTGTCTGGTGATCAATTTGGAGGGCTCCCCAAGCTGTTTTTTTTTTTTAATTATTTATAAATAAATAATTAAAAAAAACAAACAAACGTGGGGTCCCCCCAAATTAGATCACCAGCCAAGGTGAAGCTGACAGCTGGGGTCTGGTATTTTCAGGATGGGAAGAGCCATGGTTATTGGACTCTTCCCAGCCTAAAAATAGCAGGCCGCAGCCGCCCCAGAAGTGGCGCATCCATTAGATGCGCCAATTCTGGCGCTTCGCCCCAGCTCATCCCGCGCCCTGGTGCGTTGGCTAACGGGGTAATGAATGGGGTTGATACCAGGTGTGTAATGTCACCTGGCATCAAGCCCAGCAATTAGTTATGTCACGGCGTCTATCAGATACCCGACATAACTAATTGACAGTAATAAGAAAAAAATTGACAACAAAAAAAAATTTATTTGAAAAAACACTCCCCAAAACATTCCCTGATTGACCAATTTATTGAAAAGAAAAAAAAATCCACTATAATCCATTTGGACGTCCCACGTCGACTCTGGACCTTCTAGAATATGGGGGACACGTTCAGGGAACGTATCCCCCATTTTCTAGGAGGGCAGACCCTCCATTTGAGGAGAGTGGGTGCAAAGAATCTGCACCCACCCTCCCCGGGTCACAGCTGCACAGTGCTGAGCAGCAGCCAGCGTCTCTGAACACAGGAAGCTGTCATCTGCTCGGCACATGTGACCGGAGTCTGCACAGAAGGAGCCGGAGGAGGGGGCCGCGGGGGATCAGCGCTCCGGTATGTATGACACCGGGGGACACCGGGGGACACCAGGGGGGGGGGTAGGGGGGGACCCGGCAGGGCCTAGGGAGCAGGTTTCTGTCGTATGTGTTATGGCACATACGACAGAAACCATAGGAACACTGTAAATGCGGCCGGCGCGCTGCTGTGCTCTCCGATGCGCGCGGCCATCTTGGATTTTCGGGAGGGGGTTGGGGGTCGGGGGGGGCACTTTGGGGATACCGAGGGGACCGGAGGGAACCGGGAAAAAGATTTATCTCCCATCTGGCATGTTTGATCATGCCAGATGGGAGATAAATGATTTTTTACCGGCGCGGTCATTTACTATAACTTGATGATCGGTATACGGTGTATACCGGTCATCAGGTGAGCGGGGACCGGAAAAACCGGCCCGAATCATGATCTCCAGGGTCTCAGCTACCCCCGGCAGCTGAGACCCCGGAAATTTTCTGACTCTGGGGGGCGCTAGACCCTTTTTTCCGACCGCCGTTTTAAAACGGCAGAAAGGAAAAAGTACCCTTTTTTAGTGCCGTTTTAAAACGTAACGCGGTCGTAATGGGGTTAAACTTTACTTAGGCCACATGCAGACATTTAAAGAGGCTGTCCACCACTTTTACATTGATGCCCTATCCTAGGATAGGTCATCAATGTCTGATTGGCTGGGGTCCGACACCCCGCACCCTCACCGATAAGCTGTTCTCAGTCCCCGGCAGTGGAAACCGGAAGCCAGAAATACTCAGTTCCGGAGCTTCGCCATCACCTAATAGAGGCCGTGACTGGGTACTGCACATCAGCCTTGTATTGATTTGCAGCCACTATCAGAAGATGGGGCAGTTCAGACATTTATGACCTATCCTAAGGATAGGCCATCAATGTAAAAGTATTATATAACCTCTTTAATATTTGGTGAGTTTTTTACTTCAGTATTTTAAACCAAATCCAAGTGTGGAACAATCAGAGAAAAGTATAATAGAAACACAAGCTATTGTATTTTACCCAGTATAATAGAAATAATGGGTAAAACAATCAACAAATACTCAACGTGTGCATGTACCTTTAAGGGAACAGCAGAGCTAAACTAGAGCTGCAGTCCGTTTATTCTAAGGATCATCGGGGATCCCAGCAGTCAGGCATGGTACAGACCAGACTGAGATTGCATATCCTACCAATACTTAAACTGCTTTCTCTGATTAGAAGAGTCCTTTAAAGAGGAGCTTTAATGAAATGTTCATGTTGAACTGGATACATAATGTAATAGGGGCTGCAGAAAACTTATTTGTTTTTTAGTTTCTCCTCTTCATTATTGAGATGTTCACAATCAAAGCATTTGGCACTTATTGAAAGAACTTTTCTTAAGTCCAAGATAGTTTTCACTGGGGTGTGGTGTACTTCTTCTCCCTATATGAGTTGCCCAATCATAAGAAGGCAGCAGCAAAACAACAGGTGACAGGTTCAGCCAGGAGATCAGAGCAGTATACTTAGATATCTGACACTGAGAAACGTTCTATAGCTAGGGGTGGGGGGTTGTTCCTTTTCCGCTGTGTTGCTGCTTGCTTATGATTGGTCAGTATCACACAGGTGAAAACTATCAGATAACATTCACTTGGACTTAGCAAAAGTTCACTCATTAGTTGCCAAATACTTTCATTTTTAATATCTCCACAACGGAAAGGCAAAGTTTAAAAACGAATAATTAAAAAGAAAGTTTTATTCCACTCCACTATTACATTGTGTGTTCAGTTCAACATGAAAAATCTGGTGAAAGTCCTCTATAAATTAGTTTTGAACAATTTTCATATTTATTGAAACCAGATATAAAGTATATGGTATGATTATTTAACTCTTTATCATTTTAAATAATATTTAAATCTAAATGTCAAAACCTGTCATATGTATGATGATCTCGTGTCCGGCTAGGCTTATTAATATGCTTTTTTCTTATATCTGTTTGTTATGTGTTAAGTGAGAAAATGACAGAGGTGAAGATGAGTCTGGAAAGGTCCAGATGGTTCTTCCTTCCCAAACTATAATCCTTGTAGTTAACTTTTTTAAGTTTACCCTCCAGAGTATAGTACCCATTGGCATTGCCTTAGGCTCTGTCACTCAACATTTTCCTTCTTTTTATTTTGTTTCATGGAAAGAATGGCATATGTTTATGGGTCTAAGACAAGAAGCAGGACATATGTTTTCTACCTAGGGACCACAGAGCCACATATGTGCACACTAACTAATAAGATGTCTTTCTAAATTCTTCATTGGTCCCATCAAATGCATTTTCACAGATTGCCTTGATGAGAGGTGGGTCATTGTAGGCTACAAAAATTACATTTTAGAAAATCTTTAAGAATGAATTGGTCATGAGGTGACCAAAGAATGAAATTAGACTAAAGGTAATTTTAAGACTTTTTATAAATAAAAAGAGAATATAATTACTTCTCTCCAAAGGACGTTTCATTTTGGTAAAAAATATATATTTTTGATAAATACAGAACAGTTTGCAAGTTTAGGGTTGTACTTGATTAGAAAAAAAAGTTCTGCTTTCTTTTACAAGCATTACCACTTTTTACTTTTGGTTGTGTCTTGTAGTGAAGTTTAGTCCTATGCAATCTCATGGTGATAATTGCCACACATCTTATAGATAAAAGTGGCTGTTTTTGGAAAAAGAAAAACCTTACCTTTTAAACACAGGCTTTAACTCCTTAAAGAACACTAATACAGCTTTTTACTGCAGCGTTCTAGTATAATGACTACATGGAAGATTGTGCTGCCCAGTTATCAAAGACAAGCAAACACAAAAGAAGGCAGAAACAGTATTTTAACTTTCTGCCTTCCCAATCTTCCTCTACACAGTACTCCTAGGGTCACTGTGTAGACAATGGAGGCAGAGGCGCTATCACTACTTCAATTAGTCCTAGCAATCACATGATTGTTAGATTACATGACCATGTTCTTAAGGTGGTGTCACACACAGCGACGACGACAACGACGTCACTGCTACGTCACCATTTTCTGTGACGTTGCAGCGACGTCCCGTCGCTGTGTGTGACATCCAGCAACGAGCTGGCCCCTGCTGTGAGGTCGTTGCTCGTTGCTGAATGTCCTGCTTGATTTTTTCGTCGTCGCTCTCCCGCTGTGAAGCACACATCGCTGTGTGTGACAGCGAGAGAGCGACGAAATGAAGCGAGCAGGGAGCAGGAACCGGCATCTGGCAGCTGCGGAAAGCTGTAACCACTGTAAACATCGGGTAACCAAGGGAAGACCTTTCCCTGGTTACCCGATATTTACCTTCGTTACCAGCCTCTGCCGCTCTTGCTGCTAGTGCCGGCTCCTGCTCTGTGCACATGTAGCTGCAGTACGCATCGGGTAATTAACCCTATGTGTACTGTAGCTAGGAGAGCAAGGAGCCAGCGCTAAGCAGTGTGCGCGGCTCCCTGCTCTCTGCACTGTGACATGTAGCTGCAGTACACATCGGGTTAATTAACCCGATGTGTACTGTAGCTAGGAGAGCAAGGAGCCAGCGCTAAGCAGTGTGTGCGGCTCCCTGCTCTCTGCACTGTGACATGTAGCTGCAGTACACATCGGGTTAATTAACCCGATGTGTACTGTAGCTAGGAGAGCAAGGAGCCAGCGCTAAGCAGTGTGCGCGGCTCCCTGCTCTCTGCACTGTGACATGTAGCTGCAGTACACATCGGGTTAATTAACCCGATGTGTACTGTAGCTAGGAGAGCAAGGAGCCAGCGCTAAGCAGTGTGCGCGGCTCCCTGCTCTCGTGGTTATGATCGCTGCTTCGGCTGCTGTGTTTGACAGCTAAGCAGCGATCATAACAGCGACTTACAAGGTCGCTGTTACGTCACAGAAAATGGTGACGTAACAGCGATGTCGTTGTCGCTGTCGCTATGTGTGAACCCAGCTTTAGTTTCAACTGTCACAGCCATGACAGAGACAGTTAGCTATCCATGACTTTCACTTTGTAAATGGGGCTAGCAAAAATATGAAAAATAAGTAAAAAAAAATCAAGTTCACAAAGATGTTTTCAGATAGATAGATAGATACATAGATACAGTGTCAAAGAAAAGGTTAACAATGTTTTGAGCTTTTGACCTCCAGTGTCACGCTAGGTATGGGAAAGTACCAAGTGAACAGCAAAAGTGAAGGGAAACACTGTGTCTAAGGAAGGGGAAGATGGAGACCTTTTATGATCCGGAACCATGGAAGACCACCATCAATCATTGGTAAAAGGTGACAAGAGCATTGGCAACTAATCTGGCCGCCATCCCCTTACTAACCATCACAACTAGAAGTAGTCGAGGGGTGAACTAACATCCTGTGCACCGCGAACCAAGCTGGAGAACTAGCTATCCTAAAGGAAGGAAAGATGAATAACTCTCTGCCTCAGAAAATAGACAAAGAATAGCAAGCCTCCCACATTCAAAGACTGCGGTGATTTAGGAAAACACAATACACAGATAGATTATAGGATTAGCAAAAGATGAGGCCCCCACTGACTAAAATAGGAAAGGACAGGAAAGGGGCTCATGGTGGCCAGAGAAAAACCCTGCAAAATTCCAAATTCCTGATAGTGCAAAAAGGCCCTCAGATCGCACGATCTGCACTCCGTCCTATACCAGGCGCTCTTGTCATACCAATGAACAGAAAACAAGAATCATTACAAATTCAAAAAGCCCCAAACACATGGACTAATAGGAGCTATACTCCAAACATAACTGCAGGGAGTTTCCCAGCTAAGCAACTGAAAGGGAAGATCCCTGCATGCAAATAAACTGAAAACAACCACAGCAAATGACAAACTCAGATAAGAGTAAAAGAACCAAACAACAAATAAAGAGCAAGCACTTATCTGAGGTAGATGTGGTGTGGAGCAGAATGAAGCAGGCTGGTGAACAAAGAACAACTGACATCCGGCATAGCCTGCTAACAGACCAGGATTTAAATAATCAGAGAGTTAACAATGGAAACGCCCATTGCTCAACACACCTGGTCTATGTCCAAACCATTCCTGGCTACAAGAGGGAGCCTCCCAGCAGCCAAAGCATAACTGACATTTACAACAGTACCCCCCCTTGAGGAGGGGTCACCGAACCCTCACCAACGCCACCGGGTCGCTGAGGATGAGCATGATGGAAGGCGCGAACCAACCTGTCCGCACGAATGTCAGACGCCACAACCCAAGAGTGATTATTATTAATGAGAAACGAAGGGCACTAATCCCCCCAATGGGGATCACCACAGGCACATCAAAACATAGCATGAGTATAAAATATTCCCACCACACCATCCCCACTTATATACTGTGACTGTCACACTGCCCTGTTATGACCTCTCTTTTTTCTTTTCTTTTCTTTTTTTTTTTTTTCCTTCTGAAGAGTACCCTTTAAATTTGTTGGCCGGATGTAATGTTATGATCCAGAACCATGGAAGTGTGGCGCCCCTGACCTGGTCAGGCACCACAGAGTATTGCACCCATGCGGGAGCAATGCTTCCAGGTAATCTCCAAAGGCCAGGATGAGGTGCACACACAAACATATAGTGACCAGGCCTCCCACATCACCAGAGGGGACCCTTGGGTAGCCAGAAGGAGTTAACTTTCAATTCCCAGCTGGGGGTGTGTTCAGGGGCTGGTTGCTAGGAAGCAGGGCAGAGAGAGAGAGGAAGTGAGGGAGAGGAGAGGAAGAAGTTGAAGTGTATGGAGGGGGAGCAGAGAAGCTCCCGTGCAGACAGGTCCTGAGGAGTGCTGTAGCTGAAAGCGGAGGAGAACGGAGTACTGTGGGTCGGCCTGAAGAGCATCCAGAGAAAGAGGGGTGGCTGAGTACGGAGATCCCGGTATCCGAGCACACAAGGGGAACTAGGTCCCCAGTACAGGCAGCAGATCATCCAGAGCTGCTTAACCTACAGGTTGGGGGGGTACTTCATGCCCTCACCACGACTATACAGAGCTTGAGCCAAGCAGCACACCAGGCCCATAAGGGGACAGGGCCAGAAGCCATCCCACCAAGGCCACGCTGCCGGCAGACGAGCCAGAGAGAGGGGAGCAGGGTGGTAACAGCTTCCCTGGAGGGGTCCTACCACGCTTCAAGCAAAGGATCCTCCTAAAACAGAAAGAGTGCAAGGAAGGCGAGTGGACAGCTACCCTCAGAACGGCCTCCTGGAATTCCTGGTTCCACCTGGTTATCACAGTGTCGCCCGGGCATCTCACCGTGACCTCCAAACAGTGAGTAAACACGTTAAAAGACTTCTTGGACTGTGTTTGAGTCATTCTGCGACTTGTGGTACTACAAACTCACACCGGGCCCTGGGGCTTGCCTCACTCTCAGGAGGCTACTATATCCGACTGCACCCACCATCAGCCCCAGGCGTCCCCTAACCTGCAGTGGCGGTCCCCACTGACCGCAATACTGAGAGTGGCGTCACGATCAAAACTGAAGATTCCCTACCTGTGACCAGCACCAGCTACGTGGAGTCCCTGAAGGTATGCACCGATACAACACCTGTGGGGCTTCACATCTTCTGGCGTCACGAACAGGATAAGGACTAGACCTGTTCAGACAGGTGACCGTGTGCCTCAGAGGTCCGACCGCAAAAATTGAACCGCCGCCATATTGCCATCTTCAAAAGCGCGCGCTGCAGCCCGCGCGAGGGAGAAGAGCACCGCCCACGAAGAGGTGTGGCCGCCCCAGAATCCCCACAATTCAGAGAGCGTTCTGACCCAGGAAGTGGAAAGGGAGCGCGCAGATTTCTGAAGAAAAATGGACGCTGCAGGAGGTAATGCCCCTGGTCAGGACGACGCAGCCCAAGCGATGCCAGCCCCTGTCGCGCTGGACGCCGCAGCGCCTGGTGCCGATGCCGCGGTCGCAGCTGCGCCGGCCGAGGTCGCCCCCATAATGCCAGTGTCCTTGTTGTACGCCCCAGGGGCGCAATGGCTGCCTCAATACGCCGGTAAAATAGACACGCTGACCGGGTTTAAGAAAAAGATCAACACCCTGCTAGACATGCACGCGATGACTGGTAAACAGAGGGCCGCTGTGGTGCTGGGACAATTGACTGGAGCAGCAGAATTGGAAGCTGAGTCCTGGGCCAATGATGACCGGAGCTCTGTTGAGACCATCTTTGCCAAACTAGCAGCTGCTTTTGAACACCGCACGGAGGGAGAGCTGAGAACGGACTTCTATCACTGCCGTCAGAAGCCCCAAGATAGTATAAGAGACTATGCCCTCAGGCTGCAGGCGGCACTACGGGCTCTCAAGCTGGTGGACCCTGTCAGTGACCAGGAAGGAAACCGGATGATGAAGGAACAATTCCTGCGGGGCCTGCGCTCTCCTGAGGATGGGAAGCAGATGAAGCTGTGGTCCCTAGAACACCCCGACGTGGACTTTGCCATTCTGAAAGACCGGGCAGTGAAAGCACTCCAACCCCCTGTGGACACAGACCCTGCCAGTTCCACGGCTGCAGGAGCGGAATCCTCCACGCAGGCCCTGATGACTGCAAAAGGACTCAACGCGCCAGCAGAGACCATAAGTACGCTATCCTCCCAAGTGCAGCAGCTCACTAAGGACGTCGCACAAATCCTGAAAGCAATGCAGTTGCCCTCAGAGACCAAAGTCCCTCATCAGATCCTGCTAGCCGACAACCCAGAGGACGTCCCTTGGATGCGGAGGAGAAGGGGTCCCCCAACTCGAGGCAGGAGCAGTGATCGCTATGACTCAGCTGGACAACCCATCTGTCGTCGTTGCCAGAAGGCAGGTCACTATGCAAGGGCCTGTCCTTTAAACGAGTCAAACCTGGGGCCGAGGGCCAGTCCTCAGGATTAAGAAGATCAGGCCCAAGTCGCTGCTGTGATCAGTACGTGGGTGGACGTCCTGTCCTGTCCATCGTCTTGGACGGGATCCCTACCCCGGCATTATTGGACACCGGCTCTCAGGTCACCACGATCCCGCATGTCCTTTATCGGAGGTTTTGGTCGGACGACGATCTCCGACCACCGGACCCCTCCCTCACCATCTATGCTGCCAACGGACAACCTATAGACCAGATCGGGGTCAAAGAGGTAACCATAAAGGTGGGAAGGCAGGAAATGAAGGGACAAGGACTGATTGTTGTGGACACTGATGTTAGAGAAAGGAACCCGCAAATGATTTTAGGCACTAATGTCATAGAAAATTGCCTAGGGGAAGTGTTGTTGTTGCTTCACCAGATTGTTGAAGGTGCTGAGGGCAGGTCGCAAAGAGCCTTGCAAAAGGAGATCCGAATCATTCTGAGGAAGCAACAGGTAAAACAGACTGGCGGTGAGATTGGTAGTGTACGGGTGATGGATGCAAACCCCATTGTGATACCCCCACGGAGTGAAATGATGATGTGGTGTAGAGCAGCGGTAGGTCTCAGAGGACAAGATTACCAGGCTGTACTAGAGCCCACTCATTCAGACCACTGGCCCACGATTCTGACAGCCAGGGGGGTAGTTGATGTACACAAGGGACGAGTGCCTGTACGAGTGTTGAACTGTGGGGAGGAGGAAGCCAGACTACCAAGGTACGCTACCATAGCCAAACTGTTTACATGCTCAGATGACGCCATAACACCTGTAGGTCCCCTGACACAAGCTGACTCAAAAGAGGGCGAGACCTCCCAAAAGCAGTTAGAGGACTGGTGCCAGAAACTACACGTGGGGACTGACTCTACACCCGACTACCAGAAACATGGGGTTTACAGGGTCGTGCAGGAATACGAGCAGGTCTTTAGTAAGAACCCACTAGACTTTGGTAGGATCAAAGGGGTGCAACATCACATACCCACAGGCAGTCATCCTCCCATTAAGGAAAGACATAGGCCTATTCCACCAGCCCATTACCAGCGCACAAAGGACATGCTGAAGGACATGAAGGAGGCAGGAGTCATAAGGGACAGTTGCAGCCCCTGGGCAGCTCCCCTGGTCCTGGTAAGAAAGAAGGATGGCACGATGAGGATGTGTGTGGATTACAGACGGATAAATCAGATAACACACAAGGATGCCTACCCTTTGCCAAGGATAGAGGAATCCCTCGCTGCCTTGAAAGCCTCTAACTACTTTTCTACCCTAGATCTTACTAGTGGCTACTGGCAAGTATCTGTAGCAGAAGAAGATCGGGAGAAGACGGCCTTCACCACCCCAATGGGCCTCTGTGAGTTCAACAGCATGCCATTTGGACTCTGCAATGCCCCCGGGACCTTCCAGAGGCTTATGGAATGCTGCCTAGGGCACCTCAACTTTGAAACCGTCCTGCTCTACCTGGATGATGTCATCGTGTACTCCAAGACCTATGAGGACCACCTGAAACACCTGGCTGAAGTCTTTGAAGCACTATCCCGATATGGAATGAAGCTGAAACCATCCAAGTGCCATCTACTGAAGCCAAGGGTCCAGTACCTAGGTCACGTGGTCAGTGCAGAAGGAGTAGCACCGGACCCAGAGAAGGTCACAGTCATCCAGGAATGGCCCACACCTACTACCGTCCGGGAGGTACGTCAGTTCCTTGGCTTGGTAGGCTACTACAGAAGGTTCATCAAGGGCTACACGAAAATGGCAGCGCCTTTGCAAGAGCTCCTGGTAGGCCACCCAAAGAAGAAAGGAAAGATCACCGGCCCGCCATTTCACTGGGGAGAAGCAGAAGAACACTCCTTCAGACAAATGAAAGGGGCCTTGACGGGTGAAGAGATCCTAGCCTATCCTGACTACGGTCTGCCATTTGTACTGTACACAGATGCCAGTAATGTGGGACTGGGAGCAGTGCTTTCACAGGTGCAGGGAGGCAAAGAGCGTGTGATTGCTTACGCCAGCAGGAAGCTCAGGCCTACCGAAAGAAACCCAGAGAATTATAGCTCATTCAAGCTAGAGTTCCTGGCCATGGTATGGGCTATCACAGAGCGGTTCAAGCACTACTTGGCAGCCGCCAAATTCACTGTCTTCACGGACAACAACCCCCTGACCCACTTGGATACTGCTAAATTGGGTGCCATGGAGCAGCGTTGGGTAGCCCGACTGGCGAATTATGACTTTACTGTCAAGTATCGAGCTGGCCGCAAGAACGGCAACGCAGATGCTCTGTCCAGGATGCCTCACCTAGCAGACGAGGGTGAAGATGAAGATGATCTGGAAGAGATTGAGCTGCCAGCGTTCCATCGCCATGGAGCAAAACAGTGTCGGCAGTCGCGTGCCAACCGCCAAGAGGTGACCCTGAACCCACTACCTCATTACAACTGGAAGGAGACCCAGGAAAATGATCCAGCGGTGGGCTTGGTAAAGAAACTGATCAGCCAGCCTGGCGCCAGCCTTGACAAAGGAGCCCCACCTGAGGCACAGTACCTATGGAAGGAGAGGGGTCGATTATTCATCTATCAAGACAAACTTTACAGGAGCATCATTGACCCGAGGACGCATGAGAAGGTGTGGCAAGTGATTGTACCACAGAAGGATACGAGGATGGTGCTAGAAGCCTATCACAATGGTGCAGGCCACTTTGGTTGGAAGAAACTGGAGGCCCTACTTAAAGTAAGATTCTACTGGGTGGGCATGAGATCTGCCCTAGAGAAGTGGTGTCGAAACTGCGGGCCTTGCAATCTTAGAAGAAAAGACCAGCACCGCCAGAGAGCACCACTCCAGCCCATCCAAACTAAACGGCCCCTGGAGATCGTGGCCCTGGACCATGTAAAGTTGGCACCCAGCAGACAAGGCTACAACTACGCTCTCACTATGGTTGACCACTACTCCAGATTCCTGGTGGTAGTACCAGTCAAGGACTTGACAGGTCAAACTGCAGCCAAAGCTTTCCAGACACACTTCTGTCGACCACATGGCTATCCAGATCAAGTGCTCACTGACCAAGGACCAGCCTTTGAAGCTGAAGTGTTTAAGGAGTTTTGTAACCTATACGGCTGCCAGAAGATCCGTACTACGCCTTACCATCCTCAGACCAATGGCATGTGTGAGAAGATGAACCACATCATTCTCGATCTTCTGAAGACGCTCCCATTGGAGGAACGAAGTCAGTGGCCAGAAAAACTACCCGATCTAGTGGACATGTATAACAACATCCCTGTGAGTTCCACGAACTGCACACCGGCATACCTGATGAGGGCCAGACCAGGGAGATTGCCAGTAGATCTGGAAATGGGAGTTGAGACCCCTGAAGACCATCAACAAGGTGCTGATTGGGATTCCAACCGCCAAGCCCAATACAAGAAAGTACAAGAGTGTGTGGAGCGAAGCCTGACTCAGCAGCGTGAGAAACAAGAAAAGGCCTACAATCGAAAAGCACCTGCTGTTCCTTTGATGCCAGGAGATATAGTTCTCAAGGGAAAGAGAAGGCGTCATAAACTTGACAATCACTGGGAAGAAGAACCCTATACTGTGTTACCATCAACGCTTAGCAATGAAAAGACATGCCTTATCAGCAAAGATGGAGGAAAAACAACAGCTGTCGTTTCTAGAGATCGCCTAAAGAAATGTCCTGAACAACTAAGAATCCCTGAAGAAATTCCCAACCCTTTGCCAGTTCAAGAACCAAAAGAAAGGATGATCCATACTGCGCTTGGAGATTTTCCAGCAAGTTGGCCTCAATACAATGGAGCAGTTGTTATTCCAGTCATTACATTCACTCAATCTAGAGAAGTAGGAGACCTAGAAGCACCTGTTCAGAACCTAGAAGTGCCAAATGTAGCTGAAGCAGAAAACCACGCATTGGTATCAGTACCCAGTACACCCAGAATTCACATTGAGACACATACATCGGGTGGGAGGACACAACCTCAGACAGATGACAGTATAGTACTGCGTAGATCAACCCGCAGCAACTTTGGTCAGCTCCCATTACGCTATAGACAAAGTACAGTTTAGTTGAAAGTGATGGTATGAAGTGTAATGTTTAACCTGTTATAGTTAAGCAACGTTTAAGCGAAATGTGCCCACAAGGACTATTGTGAGACTTCCTTAAAATGTTAGACCACTGGTTATGAACTGGCTTTAACCACAAACTTTGCATTGTAAAAAAATTGCCTTCTTGGTACCAACCACAGGGCCTGCCTGTTGAGGGGCATGGCTCTGCACCAACAAGGGGGCACGCCTGTTTATGGGGCCTGCCCTCCAACACTCGGAAGCGGGTACGCCTGTTTATGGGGCCTACCTTACACCACTCCCCTCAGGAGAGGAAGATTGGAGGAAAGGTCTGGGGAATGTGATGGCCCAGACCTGGTTACCAAAAGGACCGGTGACCTACCTCCTGGAGGTTTTTGGGTGGGTTTCGGACATGTGGGTGGTTGGTGGTGGAATGGTACCTGGCATGTTTAAATGTAAATAATTGCCCCTGTGTGGGAAAAATTTGTATTTACCTTTTTTCTTTCTCTTGTCTTTGCAGCCCGAGGACGTGCTGATGATAACTAAGGGGGAATGTGGCGCCCCTGACCTGGTCAGGCACCACAGAGTATTGCACCCATGCGGGAGCAATGCTTCCAGGTAATCTCCAAAGGCCAGGATGAGGTGCACACACAAACATATAGTGACCAGGCCTCCCACATCACCAGAGGGGACCCTTGGGTAGCCAGAAGGAGTTAACTTTCAATTCCCAGCTGGGGGTGTGTTCAGGGGCTGGTTGCTAGGAAGCAGGGCAGAGAGAGAGAGGAAGTGAGGGAGAGGAGAGGAAGAAGTTGAAGTGTATGGAGGGGGAGCAGAGAAGCTCCCGTGCAGACAGGTCCTGAGGAGTGCTGTAGCTGAAAGCGGAGGAGAACGGAGTACTGTGGGTCGGCCTGAAGAGCATCCAGAGAAAGAGGGGTGGCTGAGTACGGAGATCCCGGTATCCGAGCACACAAGGGGAACTAGGTCCCCAGTACAGGCAGCAGATCATCCAGAGCTGCTTAACCTACAGGTTGGGGGGGTACTTCATGCCCTCACCACGACTACACAGAGCTTGAGCCAAGCAGCACACCAGGCCCATAAGGGGACAGGGCCAGAAGCCATCCCACCAAGGCCACGCTGCCGGCAGACGAGCCAGAGAGAGGGGAGCAGGGTGGTAACAGCTTCCCTGGAGGGGTCCTACCACGCTTCAAGCAAAGGATCCTCCTAAAACAGAAAGAGTGCAAGGAAGGCGAGTGGACAGCTACCCTCAGAACGGCCTCCTGGAATTCCTGGTTCCACCTGGTTATCACAGTGTCGCCCGGGCATCTCACCGTGACCTCCAAACAGTGAGTAAACACGTTAAAAGACTTCTTGGACTGCGTTTGAGTCATTCTGCGACTTGTGGTACTACAAACTCACACCGGGCCCTGGGGCTTGCCTCACTCTCAGGAGGCTACTATATCCGACTGCACCCACCATCAGCCCCAGGCGTCCCCTAACCTGCAGTGGCGGTCCCCACTGACCGCAATACTGAGAGTGGCGTCACGATCAAAACTGAAGATTCCCTACCTGTGACCAGCACCAGCTACGTGGAGTCCCTGAAGGTATGCACCGATACAACACCTGTGGGGCTTCACAGAAGACCACCATCAATCATTGGTAAAAGGTGACAAGAGCAATGGCAACTAATCTGGCCGCCATCCCCTTACTAACCATCCCAACTAGAAGTAGCCGAGGGGTGAACTAACATCCTGTGCACCGCAAACCCAGCCGGAGAACTAACTATATCCTAAAGGTAGGAAAGATGAATAACTCTCTGCCTCAGAAAATAGACAAGAATAGCAAGCGATATATCGGGCGATATTATTATTATTATAAGTAAATAATAATATATCGCCCGATATATCGTAGCGTGTAACGGGGCCTTAACTGTGAACCTTGCCAGATGTAACCTGATTTGTTCACTCTCAGTTTATTACTTAATTTTTTGTCACCTATCCCTTCCCATTCTTCTGTTCAATAAATATAAATCTTATTAAGTCACACTGAGTTGTCTCCATTGTGCTTTGCATACCTAGCTCAACTTGATATGGGCACCTAGTCAGGCAATGATTATCTCTTGTTGATAAAACACTCATTGTATTGAAACAACAGCACACAACCTAATAAGTGACACATCAATGAGATCAGGGTCTCAGCCCCTACTACATGCATTCAGATTATATAGCAAAAACCTTTTGACAGATTCACTTTAAAGAAAACTTTGTGTCATCTGACCTTTAAATACACAGGAAAAATACATCATTTATGACAGGCTGATTTTGCTGAAAATAAGCTATAGAAAAATGTTGCAAATCTTCTTTGTGTGAACATACCCTTAGTGACAGTGCTGGGATGTGGGAGGGGTTTTCTCAATTTGTTATGGCTTTATTAATATAGAAAAATAGCTTTCACTGCCTCAGCCACCCCAAGTACAGTTTAGGGAAAGCTTTGTACTATATCACCCAAAGGGTCATAGCTGACTAACAGCCCCTAACTTACTTATATCTACATGTATACATGCAAATAAACTGTGCACAGTTTGATTTCTTTACAAGATGTGTTTGTGTTGTATTTTCTTTCTGCAAATTTTTAAAAATGCCAGCAAAAATTTTTTTTTTTCAAAATGTTTTCCGAAGATCACAGCAAAAATATAATGTATATATATTGTGTGAACTTATCCTATATACGGTATATATATAATATAAAGCTGAGTGTATGTATGTGTGTATGTATGAATGTCTGTGTATGTATGTTTGTATGTACGCGAAAAGAATTCGCACCGTTGCATTTACAATCACAAAATTTTGCACAGATGCCCCACGTGACTCAGGGAACGTCATAGACTATGTTTTGATGGGAAAATGTAACCCTGCACTTTACAGTTACTCTCCAAAAAACCTGCCTCCATTAAAGTCAATGGAACAGTGAGCTATTAGGTTATTAATAGGAGCTGTGATTGGTTGCTATGGGAACAAAATAAATTGTTAGTATAAGAAGCTTATGTGTGAGGTAATAAAATGTCGGTGGGGAGACGGATAGAGAGAGAGAAAGAGACAGAGAGAGAGACAGACAGACACAGACAGACAGGGAAAGAGACAGAGAGACAAACAGAGACAGACAGGAAAAGAGACAGACAGGGAAAGAGACAGGGAAAGAGACAGACAAGTAAAGAGACAGGAAAAGAGACAAAGACAAGTAAAGAGACAGGGAAAGAGACAGAGACAGACAGGGAAAGAGGCAGATAAGGAAAAAGACAGACAGGGAAAGAGACAGACGAGCAAAGAGACAGAGACAAGGAAAGAGACAGGGAAAGAGACAGACAAGTAAAGAGACAGGAAAAGAGACAGAGACAAGTAAAGAGACAGGGAAAGAGACAGAGACAGACGGGGAACGAGACAGACGGGGAACGAGACAGACGAGGAAAGAGACAGATGGGGAAAGAGACAGACGGGGAAAGAGACAGATGGGGAAAGAGACAGACGGGGAAAGAGACAGATGGGGAAAGAGACAGACGTGGAAAGAGACAGACATGGAACGAGACAGACCTGGAACGCGACAGACCTGGAACGTGACAGACGGGGAAAGAGATTGACAGACAGAGACAGACCGACACAGACAGACTAAGAGATAGAGAGAGACAGACACAGAAATAGAGAGAGACAGACACAGAGAGAGAGACAGACACAGAGACTGATACAGAGACAGACAGAGAGACTGATACAGACAGACAGAGACAGACAGACAGAGACTGGGAGAGAGACAGAGAGACAGTTATTATCCCGGGCGACGCCCGGGAACTACAGCTAGTATATATATATATATATATATATATACTAGCTGTAGTACATATATGTACTTTTTGCATTGCATACTCTCAAATAGCTTGTACCCATTAAAAGCATGACCCATATACAAGACAAGCACAACATGCACATGCTACCTACAGCTTCTAGTGACTTCCCCATAGACTTATTTTAATAATGCACGTGTCACGTATGACAAATATGTTAAATACTCACGTGGTCATTTATACATGCAGGTAAGACACTGTTCATTTATCTGGTGGCACATAAGTTGCACCCCTTCTTAATAAAACCAGGCCCTCAAGCCTGCACTAAGCCATGCCTCTTCATGCTGCCTGGAACTTTCATATCTAGTGGTGTTATAGAGCGGATCCTCTTCTCTTCCCTGTGCAGCGGCTTTTCCCTATGCAGACAGTATTTCTAGCTGTCCATAACATTGCTGGTTACATGTGCTGTGCTAATAAGCCATGCTGAGGCAGAAAATAATGCTAACCCTGATTGACTTATAGGCTGTAGCCAATCAGTGATAGGCTTTCTATCAGCAGCACTCTTCTCTCGTTAAGAATAGTGAGAAGGCAAGGAAAGGCAGGTTGGCAGGCAAGGAACTGCAGCAGTATTAACTCAGTTTAAGGGGCCCACCAGTGGATCCTCCAGTCCTTTGTTGGGCCAGTCCAACACTGTAGTCATGTGACTAGAACAATGTTAAAAAATCTAATAAAATGCACAGGCTATTAAAGAGTTGCTGAAGGACTAAGATGGGAATAACCCCATCCTAGAGTTGTGATTACTGAAGGTAATTATTGAGAGAGACTGAGCTACACTGTTTCCGTAATTCTTGTAAAAATGAATAGGAGTGTAATGGTCGCCAGGCAAGGAGGGATTTTAGGAATCCCGCTGGGCTACAGCACACAGAAATCCCTGAGGGGCTTTACTATAGAACCACACCTGGTTTTCACCAGAGCCTCTAATGGATGGATGGATTGATGGGTACGGCAGCAGCTGGTGAGGATACTTCGTGGCAGCGGGTAACATGGTTGGTAGCCAGCATGGCAGCTTGTAGCAGCAGCAGCGGTAGTTTAGGGATAACAGCAGCAGTACACTGATTGAATTACAAACATATGTCAGCAGCAAAAACTAGCACAATATTACAGCAGCAGAAAAATGCTAGGGGACCTGAGAACTAGCAATGTTTAAGACTTGTTGCCCAGGTACTTCCTAAGGGGAGGAAGTACTTTAAATAGCTGCAGCTTCTCAACTGACCTGAGAGGCACTTCCGGGTTAAGGATACACTGGCCCTTAAGAAAGGGGGCATGGCCACCCACAAGCCCCTAGTGCAGAGCCAGGAAGCCTGCAATGAGTACACAGCCTCTAGTAGACAGCAGCAGGGGACGAGAACTGAGTGGTTGCAGCAGGAGGGAAAGACGGGTAGAGAGGGCCGACATCCGTGCCGGGAGAGGGGGCCAGGACCATGTAGGGAAGCCGGTGTGGGCGTTACAAGGAGTTCTAGAAGTATATATAGCTCAGTCACTCTAGGCAGTTTCTATAGCTCTGTTACTCCAGGTCAGAACTATGAAAGGCTAACATGGGTATTATAACCCTTAAACGCCCCAAATTATTCCATTGGGAAGCACACTGGCTGCCCATCAGAGTAGAAGACCAACCCAATCTCTGTAATACTTGTGACTTCTCAAATAACAACTGTCAAGTGTTTCCTATCATATGTGCAAAAAAGTAATTTACTCTTCTGCAGAGTTTCTTATGAGCTACGATCATGTATTAGTTTTCCTTACTGTAGTTCTTCAACAAATAAAAGAAATAATATCTTTTCTAACACAATATTCTTGTGTTTTAAAATATATTTTTGTAATGACATAAGTATGCGGTCATAAAGAAATAACTATTCCCAATTGGGGTGTATATGATACTAATTAACATTATGAAATGTTTACACAAACACATGAAAGTAATTTACGGAAATTCTCTAAAGACTGTAGTAAATGTCTGCTTTATTTTTAACCACCAGTAAGAAAGAAAACAAATGTCTGGAAATTGAAGTTTTATTCTAATTATTAACATTATTATTTTCCAGTTACCATGGATCAGTGAAATGTTCTACATTCTCCTAATTGACTCTCTCCACAAAATATGCAGAAAACCGTGTCTTATTATACCCCGTGTCAGAGAAATATGCTTTTCATTTGTGCATATATTATGACTTGTTTTTATGTAATAATTACATTAGTGTAACGCCAAGAGTTGTGTAATTTGGGATTAAAACTAAGGCCCTCATTTATCAAACAGTTTTCACTAGAGTTTTGGAGTTTTTTTTGTCACTCCCTGCCAGGTCCACCAACTTTTTGAAAAAGGGGCAAAGCTCAGCCAATAGGGGGCATAACTGAGTGTGGTCAACAAATTCATCATAATTTACACCATTAGGGTACACTCACACTGGCGTATAAATAATCGTTCCCGTTCTCATCCTGAAAAGTTGGGCGAGTACCATTGTAATGAACGTAAAAACTCTCATACGGGTAAGGCAAAAGAGGAAAACCTACTACAGAGGGGCGACGCACCCATAGCGGTGAAATCACTGGTGGAGGAAGATCCACTGGTTCCGTCTCACACCATTCAGCGTGAGACACAGCAGGTGTGATGACATCACATCATCGCGTGTGCAGTACAGGGAGGGTCAGTGCATCAGAGGCCGGAGGGGAGCCCTGGGGGAACGGGAACGAGGTGAGTATGTGGTGTTATTTTTTTTCATGTGTTTATGATGTTTGCATGTATGTAGGAGGCTGTGTGGGGGCTCATAATGTACATAGGAGGCTATGTAAGGGCTCATAATGTGGGGACGAATAATGTACATTGGACACTATGTAGGGGCTCAGAAATGTATGTAGGAGGCTTTGTGAGGGCTCAGCAATTTATATAGGAGACTATGTGAGGGCTCATATTGTATATAGGAGACTATTTGGGGGCTACAAAATGTATATAGGAAAATATTTTGGGGCTCATAATGTATATAGAAGATTATGTGGGGCTTATGATGTATATATGAGGCTATGTGGGGCTCATACTGTATGTAGGAGGCTATGTTTGGCTCATAATGTATATAAGAGACTATGCGAGGGTTCATATTGTATATAGCAGGCTATTTGGGGACTCAGAAATGTATGTAGGAAAATATGTGGAGACTCATTCTGTATATAGAAGGCCATGTGGGGCTCATGCTGTATATATGAGCCAATGTGGGGGCTCATAATGTATATAGGAGGTTATGTGGGGCTCATAATATATATAGGAGGCTATGTGGAGCTCGTAATGTATTTAGGAGGCTATGTGGGGATCATGCATTATATAGGAGTCCATGCAGTGCTCATAATGTTTTCAGGAGGCTATGTGCGAACTCATACTGTATTTAGGAGACTGTGTGGGATCATAGTGTATATATGAGAATAAGTGGGGGGCTCACATTATATATAGACGGGATATGTGGGGGCTCCCATTGTATATAGAGAGGCTTTGTGGGAACTCCTGTATGAGCTATTTGAGGGCTCATGCTGTATCTAATGGGCCATGTTAGGGGTCATACTGTATATAGGGGCAGTTATGTAAGCCCTCATCCGGACCTTTGTGAGAGCTCATGCTGCATCTATGGAGGCTGTGTGTGGGCTCATACTTTACCTAGGGGGTTGTTGGCTTACTTAATTATTATCAATATTAAGTTATGCAAGAAATATAAGATAATTATAAATAATATACTAATAGTAAGCAGAATTAATTTCATCCTATTGGTTTCGCCCTCCTCACCAGTCGCAGTCCCTCATGTGGCTCCTCAGGAAATTGAATAGACCATCCTTGATCTAGAGCCAGCAAGGAAGTGCAGAGAAAGGTGAACAGATAAAAGCCAACCCAGAATGTGATAAGGCAGAGCAAAATGGGAAAATTAGAAACATCTGAAGAGGAGAAAACCAGCAAGGGAGAACAAAGGCCATTGGAACCATTAGCATTCCAACAGGGAAGAACAGGCAATAGCCCAGCAGACAAATGGACTCACCATGCAACAACAGGTCACCCGATCGAATTCCCAAACTGAGTCATGACAGTCATGCGAGTGTAGAATTATTTTCTCGCATGCAAACTACATGTATTCTGTACGATATGCATATGCAACTGTATGCAATGCATTACTTTCAAAATTTAAAACCATAATAGGAAAGGGCCTGATGGGTAACTAGGGATGGGCGAACCCGAACTGTAAGGTTTGGAGTCCGTACCGAACACATGGTGTTCGTGCGCACGATCCCGAACACGAGCTTTCCTGTGAATCTCATGTTACAGTTCGGGTCCAGGGGCTGTAAAAAAAGCACATTATTAAAAAACATTATGCTCATACTTACAGGTCCTGCGACGCATTCTGCAGATTTTGTCTCCCGGCCGCTTCCGCGTCCATCCGATCATTGCTGTGCCGCCTGGTAACCAGCACTGAGTTGCAGCACCTTCCATGACGTCATACCCATGTGACCAGTCACGTGTCAATGTTTTATTACCTCATTGGCTACAGACTGGTCACATGACTATGATGTCATCAAAGATCCTGGTGCACTGTGATGCGATTGTCTTATCGTATCATTTCACACAATCTCCCGACAGCAGCGGGTCAGCTGCATATATTTCTATGCAGCTGAGTCGCTCCTGTCCTGAGAGTAGGGTGATGCAATGTGACACGCAAGTGCAATCATACCCTCGCTGTCAGCCTGCTTCATCGCTCAGAGCACAGTGATGTAGCAGGGCTGAGATGGGTCTCTTTGCTTCTCACTATGCATTGACTGTGTCTGTACACAGTGATGAAGCAGAGTTGACAATGCTGTCCTTGTGGATTATGTCAGACTAAGGATTTTTTTTATAATAAAGATGGAGTATCTAAATCTTTTTTCTTATTTCTAATAAAAAAAATTTCTGTGGTTTTTTTTTTTTACTGCTTCCTAGAAATTCATGGTGGCCATGTCTAATTTGGCGTGACACCATGAATTTTGGGCTTAGTAGCATATGAGAATACAAAGCCGGGTCGACGAGCTGGGTAACGTGCCTGGAAATGGCGCTAAAGCCCGCTACACACGCTTCAATATATCTCACAATCCGTCGTTGGGGTCAAGTTGTAAGTGACGCACATCCGGCATCGTTTGTGAGGTATCTGCGTGTGACAGCTACATGCGATCAGGATTGAACGCAAAACCGTTGATCGCAAACACATCGTATCATTCTCTAGAATTGTGCGTTTTGTTGCACGAACCTAGTCAATTGTAACGTGTGACATCCCTCATACGATTTTGTTGTCTGATGCTATGTGCGCAGGTGTGCGCTCTGCACCACAGCTTAAAAAAGGTCTGCTTCAGAGCGCAGCTAAAAAGCTGCGTTCTGAAGCGCCTCACAATGTCTGTCATGCACTAATCTCTGTCAGTCCGTCACTATCTCTGTCCCTCACTCTCAGTCCATGTCAGTCTATCCCCCTCTCTCATATACTCACCGATCCCCGATCCCTGGCGCTGCACGGCATTCACACTGCTCCGGCGGCTTTTACTGTTTTGAAAAAGCCGGCCGCCCATTAAACAATCTCGTATTCCCTGCTTTCCCCGCCCACCGGCGCCTATGATTGGTTACAGTGAGACACGCCCCCACTCTGAGTGACAGGTGTCACACTGCACCCAATCACAGCAGCCGGTGGGCGTGTCTATACTGTGTAGTGAAATAAATAATTAAATAATTAAAAAAAACGGCGTGCGGTTCCCCCCATTTGTAAAACCAGCCAGATAAAGCCATACGGCTGAAGGCTGGTATTCTCAGGATGGGGAGCTCCACGTTATGGGGAGCCCCCCACCCTAACAATATCAGCCAACAGCCGCCCAGAATTGCCGCATACATTAGATGCGACAGTTCTGGGACTGTACCCGGCTCTTCCCGATTTACCCTGGTGCGTTGGCAAATCGGGGTAATAAGGAGTTATTGGCAGCCCATAGCTGCCAATAAGTCCTAGATTAATCATGTCAGGCGTCTATGAGACACCTTCCATGATTAATCTGTAAGTTACAGTAAATAAACACACACCCGAAAAAATCCTTTATTAGAAATAAAAACACACACACATTCCCTGGTTCACCACTTTAATCAGCCCCAAAAAGCCCTCCTTGTCCGGCGTAATCCAGGATGATCCAGCGTCGCATCCAGCGCAGCTGCATGGAGGTGACCGGAGCCGCAGCAGACACAGCCGCTCCGGTCACCTCCATGCAGCAAATGAAGACAGCCGTGCGATCAGCTGCTGTCACTGAGGTTACCCGCGGCCACCGGTGGATGCAGCGGTGGCCGCGGGTAACCTCAGTGACAGCAGCTGATCGCGCGGCTGTGTTCATTTGCTGTGTGGAGGTGACCGGAGCGGCTGTGTCTGCTGCGGCTCCGGTCACCTCCATGCAGCTGCGCTGGATGCGACGCTGGATCATCCTGGATTACGCCGGACAAGGAGGGCTTTTTGGGGCTGATTAAAGTGGTGAACCAGGGTATATGTGTGTGTTTTTATTTCTAATAAAGGATTTTTTCGGGTGTGTGTTTATTTACTGTAACTTACAGATTAATCATGGAGGGTGTCTCATAGACGCCTGACATGATTAATCTAGGACTTATTGGCAGCTATGGGCTGCCAATAACTCCTTATTACCCCGATTTGCCAACGCACCAGGGTAAATCGGGAAGAGCCGGGTACAGTCCCAGAACTGTCGCATCTAATGTATGCGGCAATTCTGGGCGGCTGTTGGCTGATATTGTTAGGGTGGGGGGCTCCCCATAACGTGGAGCTCCCCATCCTGAGAATACCAGCCTTCAGCCGTATGGCTTTATCTGGCTGGTTTTAAAAATGGGGGGAACCGCACGCCGGTTTTTTTAATTATTTAATTATTTATTTCACTACACAGTATAGACACGCCCACCGGCTGCTGTGATTGGGTGCAGTGTGACACCTGTCACTCAGAGTGGGGGCGTGTCTCACTGTAACCAATCATAGGCGCTGGTGGGCGGGGAAAGCAGGGAATACGAAATTGTTTAATGGGCGGCCGGCTTTTTCAAAACAGTAAAAGCCGCCGGAGCAGTGTGAATGCCGTGCAACGCGGCGCCGGGGATCGGTGAGTATATGAGAGAGGGCTGCTAACTTCAGTTACTCAGGGGATTAGTGGTCACCGGTGAGTCTTCACTGGTGACCGCTAATCAGGACGCGACACAGACAGAGCCGCAGCATCACAATGAAGTCGGGTGAAGTTCACCCGAGTTCATTCTGACAGTGCGGCTCTGTCTGTGTCTGCTGTCATCTGCCATTCAGCTCTGCTACATGGCTGTCTGTGTCTGCTGTTAGCGGCCATGTAGCAGAGCTGAATGGCAGATGACATAGTAAAAACGCATCCCACATTACACACGCTTGGCAAGTCAATAAATAAAAAAAAAAAAAGGTGCTCAATGCATACGTCACAGAACACATGATCTAAAGGATCGCACACAAAATTGACCAATTTAACATAGACTACTAACGCTCGTGTGACAGCAAATGAACGACCAACGTGAAATCTGATAGATCCCGTATGCAACCTGGGCGTGTCACATCGCAAATGCGATTGTACAACTAATTGCAACGTGTAAAGTGGGCTTTAGAAACAATGCGCCATTTCCTGGGGCGGCTATGGGCTGACGAGAATCCCAGCCGCCAGCTGCCTGGTTTTACCTGACTGGCTATCAAATTACGGCAGGAGCCCACGCAGTTTTTCTTTTAATTTTTTTTTTAAATAAAAAAAATTAATGGGCTTCCCTGTATTTTGATCTCAAGCCAAGGTAAATCAGGCAGCGGGGGGTGGCAGCCCCTAGCCTTCTGCTTTATGTGCACTGAGAATCAAAAATACTGTGGAGCGCTATGTCATTTTTTTTAATGATTTATTTATTTTTACAGTACTGTGATGTCAGGCAATCACAGACCTGACACAGAGAATGTGTGGGCTCCAGCTGCATTTTCTATTGCTAGCTAAGGGTAATCCAAGCAGCTACTGGCTGCTAACCCCCACTGCTTGGTGTTACTTTCACTGGCAATGGAAAATCCAAAGAAGCCCTTTTTTTAATTTTTTTGCCAAAAAAACTAAAAAAAAAAGATATGGGCTTCGCCATATTTTTGTATGCTAGGCAGGTACAGCAGGCAGGTACGGGCTGCCCCCAACCCCCAGCTGCCTATTTGTACCCGGCTGGGAACCAAAAATATAGGGAAGCTTTTTTTTTTTTATTATTTCATTAATTTTATGAAATAATTAAAAAAAAAACAATGTGGGCTTCGCCCAATTTTTGTGTACAACCAGGTACAACTAGGCAGCTGGGGATTGGAATCCACAGCGCAGGTTGGCCAAAGCTTTCTGCCCCCCCCCCCCCCCCGCTGCGAATTGCAGTCCGCAGCCACCCTGGAAAATGATGCTTTAATAGTTTTAATAGAAGCTCCATCTTCTGGCGCTGTATCCAACTCTTCCAGTGGCCCTGGGTAATGTGGGGTTAATACTATCTTTGTTTATCAGCTGGTATTAAGCCTGAGATTCTTAATGTCAGGCCAAGTTTGACCCGGCGATTAAGAATCTCCAATAAAGGGTTAAAAAAGACACCACACAGAGAAAAAATACCTTACTAGAAATAAATACACAGACACACTTAGGGACTCTATCTTTATTACTCTCTTTCACCCCTCTACGATCCTAGTCTTCTGTCTTCTTAAACCAATCTAGCTCTGCTCTATCAGACAGCACGGGAGGGGGAGAATGCATCTGCTCCCCGCGCTGTCTAATCACTCAATGAGTAAGCAGAGGCTGCAGGTTGGTAAGCGGTGACATGACCGCTGCCACCATTGCCCCAGTAACCTAACAAGTGGGTTACTATAGCAACGGTGATATCCATTCACCTGATTCTCGACGCCGCTATTCACCGGCTGTGGCATTACAGTGTGTGGCAGCCAATCCCTGCATGTGGGCTGACTTTGTAAAGAGCACCTAATGCAGGGAGAGGGAGCCAAGAATGTGTCCTAGTATCTCGCTGGTACTCGTCGCTCGCAGAGTATATCGAGTGGGGCTCTTTTCCACTTTCGTACCGCTTCCGATGCTGTGGGTGTCAACCGAGGGTCCTGCGACTGTGAGGCAATCTAGCGATCGCATCACAGGAGCAGAGAAGATTGAGGGACCACTTTCTCCCCATCTCCTCCGTCGTCTGTCTCTGCGTGTATCGCACTCCAGTCGCATAACATGCGAGTGCAGTGCAATTTTACACACGCGTGAGCCGAGACTCGGTGCAAAACGCAGCATGCTGCGATTGCTTCGAGAGCACAATTTGTGTGGAGAAAAAAACAGTACTGTCTCATTGATTAACACTGGTGTGAGTGCAATCCGATTTTTTATCGGATTGCACTCGCACATGAAAATTACAGGTGGAAAAGAGCCCGTACTGAGATGCTCGAGCGAAAACTTAGTACCAGCAAGCACCGAGGCACTGGCACTGCAGGACCTTGCATGACGTCATAGTCATGTGACCAGTCTGTAGCCAATGAGATAATCTAACATTCACACGTGACTGGTCACATGGCTATGACGTCATGGAAGGTCCTATCGTCAGCGGTGGTTACCGGGAGGGCACAGCAATGATTGGACTCTGCAGCAGAAGCGGCCGGGAGACAAAGTCTGCAGGACGCGTCGCGGAACCTGTAAGTATAATGACAATGTTTATTATTAACTGTATTCTTTATTTTACAGACCCCCCGCCCCATCACATAACTGTAAAGTACAAGTTTGGTGTTCGGACGCAAGTTTGCGTTATCTCAGAACCCGAACTCAAACTTTACAAAACGTTCGGGCGAGTCTCCCAAACATGAACATCGGGGGGTTCACCCATCACTATTGGTAATCCTAATAAAACAAACTACCAAAGGTCAAATGCTAGGAGCACATCCGTATGGGTTGGATTTTTTTCTATCTGAACAATTTTCATATCAAAACTGCAGATATGCCATTTCATAATTTAGGCTTTAACAAAGACTAAGAGAGTCCTTTTCCACTGGGTGTTCTCCCGAGAGTATGGGGTAATGTACCCAGCCATTACAGATCCGAGGAGGCATCACAGAGTAGTGTCCATCCTCTCCACCGCCAACATCACACAAGAGGTCATTTTATATGTCTCTAAAGGAGAAATTTGGGGGCGAACTGCAGAATGCTGGTCCAGACCTTTGACCACCTATTAGAGGACCTATGGCAGGGTCTCACATTTCAGAAAACAAGATTGCAAAAATGTATTTCTGCTGAAGAGCGTCTGACCCTGAGGTAAGTGACCAATCCTTGCAGAAGTTGGGCCAGTTAATCAAGAAAAATATCTACGTATGATATTTCGATCTCTGTGTTACAATGAGTTTCTGAAAATCTGCCATTAAGAAATGTGAGATTATGTTATTTGCTTAGCTTTTGGTTACTCTATAATTAGATACCATGCAATTGTAGGGCCATTGAACAACTACTATAAGCTAAACTGTTAATTATTCCAAACAGGTCCTATAAGGTATAATGTGTGTTTTATTACCTTTGGGATTGGGTGCTCTATGATTATAAATTAAATGTATTTTCAGCTTTTCTAAAACACACAAGCGTCTTTATCGCATATAAACCCAAATTCACAAACCCCCTGCTGAGTCAACTAGCAAAGTGATAATCAGTAATTGTCCCACCTGACACCAAATATGGGAGCTCCTCCTGGAAGCGGTCATGCCCAAAGCAACGACTCCAGACTCGCTCTGCATCTCCCACGGCTTTTATGACAAATTCCAGTTTCCTAACTGCAATGTGGTCATTGATGGTAAGCATATCAGGGTAAAAAAAGCCACCAAACTCAGGGCCCCAATACTATAATTACTGTATTTCTCTGTAGTACTGTTAGCCATGGTTGATTCTTAAATCTTCATTTCTTCCTTAATGGGTCAGGGGCTTCTTAATAATGAAATGGGAGTCCCTCCCTGATGGTTTCTGGCTGTTTTAAATGGAGAGCTGGTTTGTTTTGTACTGGTTTGGGATAAGACCTTTGAGCTGGCCTGCAATGTCATGAGGCCTTTTCCTCCCGCAGCTATGGACCACCAATGCAGGGTTTTTAATTACCGCCTTACCAGGGCCCTCCATTTCATAGAATGGGCCTTTGGCATTTTGTGTGCTAAATGGAGGGTATTGATGAGTACTCTCCAATGAGGAATGTTAATGTCAATGGCATCATCAAAGCATGTGTACTCCCTCATTATTACACCTGCATCCATGATTCCCCTGTTTCTGTGGATGCTGATGGACAATCCACTCCCAATTACGTTTCAGCATCCAACGTTGTAGTCAGACGGTGTGATCCTTCAGGCCTCCGAGTCCATGAGAGGTTTGCAAATTTTTTATGACCCTAGAGAATTTTACACCATAGCAAGATTCTGTTGAGCTGTAATGCCTTTATTAAAATATCTCTTTGTTGAAAGATATGTTTTACATCAAAAATGGAACTTACCTGTCTTCTGTTTATGGTTTTACACAAAAACGTTGTTTGTGCATTCAGACATATTAAAGAGGCACATGAAACTTAACATTTGTTTTTTAATTTGCCACAAAAAAAAACAATAAAACCACAGGCATAAAGATGTGAAACACACTAGGGATTTAAATAATTGACAGTTTGTTTTTTGTCGCAAACAAATTAAAATATATAATTATAAATTATAATATGAGCCTGGAGATTTGGAAGGGTTGGTGGGTCTGGTGGAAGAATTAGGGAGAGTAGGTTGATGAGGAGAGGGCAAAAAAAAGATAAGGGGTGAAGGTTGAAAAAAGGATGGTATGAGTGTGCTTGTTGAGGACCAAAGGGACCATGGCCACTTGATCCAGATGCTGGGTTATGGCAGTGGTCTCTGTGGTGTCGGTGTGTGGTGTGACCAACGCTATAAGAATGGACAGGCCCTCTTTGGTGCCATCATTCAGTTGGTGCATTGAAGTGCTGAGGGTCCATGTGCTGTCTGGTTTTTTTTTCTCACACCCATAGACTTGCATTGGTGAGTCTCATCCAATTTACTCATCCATTTTTTTCCTCCTGTCGATTACAGCTGAGAAAAAATATGCAGATATGCACTGCTTCATTGTATAACATTGGTTTGAGTGCAATACCATTTTTTTCTCACATTATACTCGTCCAATTTATTCATCAGTGTGAGTGAACCCGTAAAGTACCATAAATTATGTCAGAAATGTCATCCAATTTGGTACAGCTTACTCTAGGGCACTGTTCATCAACACTGGCATACAAAATGCAAGTCTTGATAAATCGGGTCCTAAGTGGAGATTGCCCAGGATTAGAAAAATGGCTTGTTTTTATCATAGATTCAGCAGCATACTTGTTTATGGGCCATTTCTGGAAATGAGCTACAATACCAGATACAGCCTATTCCCTAAAGAAAAGGAGATTTGGTGAAAAGAGAAATTCACTAAGCACTAGAGATGAGCGAACCGGTCGCGGTTCGGCTCGAGGTGGTTCGCTGAACGGAGGTCCCGTTCGAGTTCGGCTCGTCGAACGTTCGACGAACCGAACTCGAACGTATAGGCTATAATGGGAGGCAATCACAAACACATAAAAATGCATTATAAATGTACACAAACAGTTAATAAACATTGCCATAACACTTACCGGTCCTCGCGATCCCTTCTGCACTCTGTCTCCTGCTGCTATTCCATCCGATGATCGCTGAATCCTCCCGGCGACCGGCACTGCCAGCAGAGAAGCAGGACCTATCGTGACGTCAAAATAGCCATGTGACCAGTCACGTGGCTATTATCTCATTGGCTACAGACTGGTCACATGACTATGACACGTCATGTAGGACCTGCGAGTGCATCTCTCCGGTACACGGTGCACATATGTGTATCGCCGTGTACCGGCGACATGCTCTAGCACACGGTCGACTCCCCGTTCCGTTAGGGACCGGCTGACACAGCCGGTCATTAACGGAGATCACCGTTGCCATAGCAACGCAGTTAGCGGTGACGTCACCGCTAACCGCGGCTCCGAGAGCACCGTTGCTATGGTAACGCGTCTGTCAGCGTTACCGCTAGCAGCCAGCAGTGATCACTCACGGAGTGAAGGCTGCACGCTGCTTCGCGATTGTAGTGAGCATTGTTGTGAGGATGGAGGTTCCCCAGCCCCAAGTGATGAGCTGGTGAATCTCATCCTTCCTCACTACAATCGTCACTACTACTACACTAGAAAGAAAGAAGACAGAAGAGCAGGATCGTGGAGGGCTGACAGGGGGTAATAAAGATGGAGTCTCTAATGTGTCTGTGTATTTATTTCTATTAAAGTATTTTTTCTCTGTGTGGTGTCTTTTTTTTAACCCTTTATTGGAGATTCTTAATGGCCGGGTCAAACGTGCCTGACATTAAGAATCTCTGGCTTAATACTGGCTGGTAAAACAAAGCCAGTATTAACTCATGATTACCCAACAAGCCACCCGGCTCCAGGGCTGTTGGAAGAGTTGGATACAGCGCCAGATGATGGCGCTTCTATGAGAGCGCCATTTTCTGGGACGGCTGCGGACTGAAATCCGCAGCAGAGGCGCCCACAAACCTCGGGCTAACCTGTGCTGCGGATTCCAATCCCCAGCTGCCTAGTTGTACCCGGCTGGACACAAAAATAGGGCGAAGCCCACGTCATTTGTTTTTTAATTATTTCATGAAATAAGTGAAATAATTAAAAAAAACGGGCTTCCCTATATTTTTGGTTCCCAGCCGGGTACAAATAGGCAACTGGGGGTTGGAGGCAGCCCGTGGCTGCCAGCTGTACCTGGCTAGCATACAAAAATATGGCGAAGCCCACGTCATTTTTTTGGTGGGCAAAAAACGTCTGCATACAGTCCTGGATGGAGTATGCTGAGCCTTGTAGTTCTGCAGCTGCTGTCTGCTCTTCTCCATACAGACAGACAGCAGCTGCAGAACTACAAGGCTCAGCATACTCCATCCAGGACTGTATGCAGAAGTTTTTTGCCCCCTGAAAAAATTATGTGGGCTTCGCCATATTTTTGTATGCTAGCCAGGTACAGCAGGCAGGTACGGCTGCCCCCAACCCCCAGTTGCCTATTTGTACCCGGCTGGGAACCAAAAATAAAGGGAAGCCCTTTTTTTATTATTTCATGAATTTCATGAAATAATTAGAAAACAAATGACGTAGGCTTTGCCCCATTTTTGTGTCCAGCCAGGTACAACTAGGCAGCTGGGGATTGGAATCCGCACCACCGGTTGGCCTGAGCTTTCTGGGCCCCACTGCTGCGAATTGCAGTCTGCAGCCACCTCAGAAAATGGCATTTTCATAGAAGCGCCATCTTCTGGCGCTGTATCCAACTCTTCCAGCACCTGCCTGCTATACCTGGCTAGCATACAAAAATATGGCGAAGCTCACGTCCTTTTTTTGTAGTTTTTTGGCAAAAAAAATAAAAAATGCTTCCCTGGATTTTCCATTGCCAGTGAAGGTAACACCAAGCAGTGGGGGTTAGCAGCCAGTAGCTGCTTGGATTACCCTTAGCTAGCAATACAAAAAATGCAGCGGGAGCCCATATATATTTTTTTTAATTATTTATTTAAATAACTAAAAATAAAATGGGCTTCCCTGTATTTTGATTGCTGGACATCACAGTGCTGTAAAAATAAATCTTTAAAAAAATGACGTAGCGCTCCACGGTATTTTTGATTCTCAGCGCAGATAAAGCAGACAGCTATGGGTTGCCACCCCCATCTGCCTGCCGTTACCTTGGTTGTCAATCAAAATACAGGGAAGCCCATTAATTTTTTCTATTTAAAAAATAGTTAAAAAAAAAAAATGACGTTGGGTCCCCCCATTTTTGATAGCCAGCTAGGGTAAAGCAGACGGCTGTAGCCTGAAAACCACAGCTGGCAGCTTTACCGTGGTTGGGGATCCAATGTGGAGGTCCCCTCAGGCTCTTTTTTATAATTATTTTATAAATATTAATAATTACACAATAAAAGTAGGGTCCCCCCCAAATTGGATCACCAGCCAAGGTAAAGCGGACAGCTGTGGTCTGGTATTCTCAGGGTGGGAAGGTCCATAGTTATTGGGCCTTCACAGCCTAAAAATAGCAGGCCGCAGGCACCCCAGACGTGGCGCATCCACTAGATGCGCCAATCCTGGCGCTTCACCCCAGCTCATCCCGTGCCCTGGTGCAGTGGCAAACGGGGTAATAAATCGGGTTGATACTAGCTGTAAAGTCACCTGAGATCAAGCCCAGCAGTTTGTGATGTCATGGCGTCTATTAGATACCCAACATCATAAACTGTCAGTACTAACAAAAACAAAAAATCGACAAAAGAAATTTATTTGAAAAAACAGTCCCCAAAACATTTCCTCTTTCACCAATTTATTGTAAGAAAAAAAATAAAGGGGTCCCACGACGACTCTGGACCGTCTAGAATATGGGGGGGAGACACTCAGGGAACGTATCCCCCATTTTCTAGGAGTGCGGACCCTTCATGTGAGGAGTGTGGGTGCAATGAATCTGCACTCACTCTCCCCGGGTCCACAGCAGCAGAGTCCATGTCGTAATGGTTGCTACCAAAGCTGCAATGCCCTGCTCATGAGGTAAGGGCATGCCTAATCAGGAGAACTACTGTAGAGGAAGCTCTGCTCACTGGTATATAGGTGCTCAGAGGTAATAATAGATAAAATTAGTGAGTAACCTCGGCACTCTATATCTCCCAGACTAAGTCAGTAAGTCACAATGGATAGTAATGCAAAATCACTCTTTATTGGTCCGTATTAAGAAATTTTTTTTTTCATAAGCATATATGTTTTTGTCCAAAACAAGTTACAAATGACGTTTCGGCCTGAGCCTTCGTCAGATTGGACTTATCTGCATGTAATCATGAAAAATGACAATAATCAGTATCACATAAGAGTGAGAGAACAATAACATAAACTCGAACAATGTAGAGGTACAATTGGGATGCAGCAAAAAAATTGCAACACAGCAAGAAATGAAACACATGATACAAATGTCATAATACAGT
This sequence comes from Anomaloglossus baeobatrachus, assembly GCF_048569485.1. Lineage (NCBI taxonomy): Eukaryota > Metazoa > Chordata > Amphibia > Anura > Aromobatidae > Anomaloglossus > Anomaloglossus baeobatrachus. The sequence continues at coordinate 185,304,203 of NC_134360.1, read as the reverse complement.
ACAAGGACAATATAGTAATGACAAATATGGGGTCAGAGTAGGCTTAGACAGCTCTGGTACGAAAGAGATGTCAATCATAAAGTAACATGTGCAGTAGGTGTAGAGCTACAGTATGCATGGCAGAGCTAATGGGTAGACCGACCATAGAAAAAGAACGGAGAAAAAGTGGAGAAAAAGTGGAGAAAAAGTGGAGCATAAGAGGAGAAAAAGTGGAGAAAAAGTGGAGAAAAAAGTGGAGAAAAAGTGGAGCATAAGAGGAGAAAAAGTGGAGATTAAGAGGAGAAAAAGTGGAGAAAAAGTGGAGCATAAGAGGAGAAAAAGTGGAGCATAAGAGGAGAAAAAGTGGAGAAAAAGTGGAGAAAAAAGTGGAGAAAAAAGTGGAGAAAAAGTGGAGCATAAGAGGAGAAAAAGTGGAGAAAAAAGTGGAGAAAAAAGTGGAGAAAAAGTGGAGAAACAGTGGAGAAAAAGTGGAGAAAAAGTGGAGCATAAGAGGAGAAAAAGTGGAGAAAAAGTGGAGAAAAAGTGGAGCATAAGAGGAGAAAAAGTGGAACATAAGAGGAGAAAAAGTGGAGAAAAAGTGGATAAAAAAGTGGAGAAAAAAGTGGAGAAAAAGTGGAGCATAAGAGGAGAAAAAGTGGAGAAAAAGTGGAGCATAAGAGGAGAAAAAGTGGAGATTAAGAGGAGAAAAAGTGGAGCATAAGAGGAGAAAAAGTGGAGCATAAGAGGAGAAAAAGTGGAGAAAAAAGTGGAGAAAAAAGTGGAGAAAAAGTGGAGCATAAGAGGAGAAAAAGTGGAGATAAAGTGGAGAAAAAGTGGAGCATAAGAGGAGAAAAAGTGGAGAAAAAGTGGAGAAAAAGTGGAGCATAAGAGGAGAAAAAGTGGAGATTAAGAGGAGAAAAAGTGGAGCATAAGAGGAGAAAAAGTGGAGCATAAGAGGAGAAAAAAGTGGATAAAAAAGTGTAGAAAAAAGTGGAGAAAAAAGTGGAGAAAAAAGTGGAGAAAAAGTGGAGCATAAGTGGAGAAAAAGTGGAGAAAAAGTGGAGAAAAAGTGGAGAAAAAGTGGAGCATAAGAGGAGAAAAAGTGGAGATTAAGAGGAGAAAAAGTGGAGCATAAGAGGAGAAAAAGTGGAGCATAAGAGGAGAAAAAGTGGAGAAAAAGTGGAGAAAAAAGTGGAGAAAAAAGTGGAGAAAAAGTGGAGCATAAGAGGAGAAAAAGTGGAGAAAAAGTGGAGAAAAAGTGGAGCATAAGAGGAGAAAAAGTGGAGAAAAAGTGGAGAAAAAAGTGGAGAAAAAGTGGAGAAAAAGTGGAGCATAAGAGGAGAAAAAGTGGAGATTAAGAGGAGAAAAAGTGGAGCATAAGAGGAGAAAAAGTGGAGCATAAGAGGAGAAAAAGTGGAGAAAAAGTGGAGAAAAAAGTGGAGAAAAAGTGGAGAAAAAGTGGAGAAAAAGTGGAGCATAAGAGGAGAAAAAGTGGAGATTAAGAGGAGAAAAAGTGGAGCATAAGAGGAGAAAAAGTGGAGCATAAGAGGAGAAAAAGTGGAGAAAAAGTGGAGAAAAAAGTGGAGAAAAAAGTGGAGAAAAAGTGGAGCATAAGAGGAGAAAAAGTGGAGAAAAAGTGGAGAAAAAAGTGGAGAAAAAGTGGAGCATAAGAGGAGAAAAAGTGGAGAAAAAGTGGAGAAAAAGTGGAGAAAAAGTGGAGCATAAGAGGAGAAAAAGTGGAGAAAAAAGTGGAGAAAAAGTGGAGCATAAGAGGAGAAAAAGTGGAGATTAAGAGGAGAAAAAGTGGAGAAAAAGTGGAGCATAAGAGGAGAAAAAGTGGAGAAAAAGTGGAGAAAAAGTGGAGTAAAAGTGGAGAAAAAGTGGAGAAAAATGGAGAAAAGGTGGAGCATAAGAGGAGAAAAAGTGGAGAAAAAGTGGAGAAAAAAGTGGAGCATAAGAGGAGAAAAAGTGGAGATTAAGAGGAGAAAAAGTGGAGAAAAAGTGGAGCATAAGAGGAGAAAAAGTGGAGCATAAGAGGAGAAAAAGTGGAGAAAAAGTGGAGAAAAAAGTGGAGAAAAAAGTGGAGAAAAAGTGGAGCATAAGAGGAGAAAAAGTGGAGAAAAAGTGGAGAAAAAAGTGGAGAAAAAAGTGGAGAAAAAAGTGGAGAAAAAGTGGAGAAAAAGTGGAGAAAAAGTGGAGCATAAGAGGAGAAAAAGTGGAGAAAAAGTGGAGAAAAAGTGGAGCATAAGAGGAGAAAAAGTAGAGAAAAAAGTGGAGAAAAAAGTGGAGAAAAAGTGGAGAAAAAGTGGGGAAAAAGTGGAGAAAAAGTGGAGAAAAAGTGGAGAAAAAGTGGAGCATAAGAGGAGAAAAAGTGGAGAAAAAAGTGGAGAAAAAGTGGAGCATAAGAGGAGAAAAAGTGGAGAAAAAGTGGAGAAAAAGTGGAGCATAAGAGGAGAAAAAGTGGAGAAAAAGTGGAGAAAAAAGTGGAGAAAAAAATGGAGAAAAAGTGGAGAAAAAGTGGAGAAAAAGTGGAGAAAAAGTGGAGAAAAAGTGGGGAAAAAGTGGGGAAAAAGTGGAGAAAAAGTGGAGCATAAGAGGAGAAAAAGTGGAGAAAAAAGTGGAGAAAAAGTGGAGAAAAAGTGGAGCATAAGAGGAGAAAAAGTGGAGAAAAAAGTGGAGAAAAAGTGGAGAAAAAGTGGAGCATAAGAGGAGAAAAAGTGGAGAAAAAAGTGGAGAAAAAAGTGGAGAAAAAAGTGGAGAAAAAGTGGAGCATAAGAGGAGAAAAAGTGGAGAAAAAGTGGAGAAAAAGTGGAGAAAAAAGTGGAGAAAAAGTGGAGAAAAAGTGGAGAAAAAGTGGAGCATAAGAGGAGAAAAAGTGGAGAAAAAAGTGGAGAAAAAGTGGAGAAAAAGTGGAGCATAAGAGGAGAAAAAGTGGAGAAAAAGTGGAGAAAAAGTGGAGCATAAGAGGAGAAAAAGTGGAGAAAAAAGTGGAGAAAAAAGTGGAGAAAAAGTGGAGCATAAGAGGAGAAAAAGTGGAGAAAAAGTGGAGAAAAAAGTGGAGAAAAAAGTGGAGAAAAAAGTGGAGAAAAAGTGGAGAAAAAGTGGAGAAAAAGTGGAGCATAAGAGGAGAAAAAGTGGAGAAAAAAGTGGAGAAAAAGTGGAGAAAAAGTGGAGCATAAGAGGAGAAAAAGTGGAGAAAAAGTGGAGCATAAGAGGAGAAAAAGTGGAGAAAAAAGTGGAGAAAAAAGTGGAGAAAAAAGTGGAGAAAAAGTGGAGAAAAAGTGGAGAAAAAGTGGAGCATAAGAGGAGAAAAAGTGGAGAAAAAGTGGAGAAAAAGTGGAGCATAAGAGGAGAAAAAGTGGAGAAAAAAGTGGAGAAAAAAGTGGAGAAAAAGTGGAGAAAAAGTGGAGAAAAAGTGGGGAAAAAGTGGAGAAAAAGTGGAGAAAAAGTGGAGAAAAAGTGGAGAAAAAGTGGAGCATAAGAGGAGAAAAAGTGGAGAAAAGTGGAGAAAAAGTGGAGCATAAGAGGAGAAAAAGTGGAGAAAAAGTGGAGCATAAGAGGAGAAAAAGTGGAGAAAAAGTGGAGAAAAAGTGGAGAAAAAAGTGGAGAAAAAGTGGAGAAAAAGTGGAGAAAAAGTGGAGAAAAAGTGGAGCACCCTTTGGTGCCTTTCATGTGGCACTAAGGGGTGCTTAGCTTTGTATTTAGCCAAAAAAATGAAAAAAAAAAATGACGTAGGGTTCCCCCTAGTTTTGTAGCCAGCTAGGGTAAAGCAGACGGCTGCAGCCTGCAGACCACAGCTGGCAACCTCACCTTGGCTGGTAATCCAAAACTGAGGGCACCCCACGCTGTTATTTTAAATTAAATAAATAATTTAAAAAAAAAAAAAACGTAGGGGTCCCCCAAAATTGGATCACCAGCCAAGGTAAAGCAGACAGCTGGGGCCTGATATTCTCAGACTAGGGAGGTCCATGGTTATTGGACTCTCCCAAGCCTAAAAATAGCAGGCCGCAGCCGCCCCAGAAGTGGCGCATCCATTAGATGCGCCAATCCTGGTGCTTCGCCCCAGCTCATCCCGCGCCCTGGTGCGGTGGCAAACGGGGTAATATATGGGGTTAATACCAGATGTGTAATGTCACCTGGCATCAAGCCCTGGGGTTGGTGAGGTCAGGCGTCTATCAGATACCCGACATCACCAACCCAGTCAGTAATAAAAAAAAATAGACGACAAACACATTTTTATTTGAAAAAACACTCCCCAAAACATTCCCTCTTTAACCAATTTATTAGAAAGAAAAACAAATCCAGGTCTGGTGTAATCCAAGGGGTTGCCATGACGATCCACACTGTCCCAGTCAATGAAGAGCAGGATGTTCCCCATTGGCTGGGAGAGCAATGCAGTGACCTGAGCTAACATCAATGGGTCAGCCCAGGTCACTGCAGGGGGGTGACAAGTGCTGCTGTCAGCGAGGTACATTACCTGCGCTGATCTCCTGCACTGCCGACAGCCCCTGTCACTGAGGTCAATGACCGGCGCCTTCACATCAAGTATCGCGAGAGGTCCGTGACGTCACCGCCAGTGTCAGTCTCGGGTCGGAAGAGATAGGTGATGTGACAAGCGGCGGCCATGGAGGACAGTGACAGCGCTGAGGTCGGGATGGCGGGACTTCATCACCGCAGGTAAGCCGAGCGGGGGGGGGGGTGAGAGTGTGTGTGTGTGTGTGCGTGTGTGTATATGTATGTATACATGCCGCGGGCAGGAGGGGGCGGAGCGAGCTGAGCGGGAAGTGTGGGCTTCCTGCACGTAACTAAGATAAACATCGGGTTACTAACCAAAGCGCTTTGCTTGGATACCCGATGTTTATCTTGGTTACCAGCTTGTGGCAGGCTGCCAGCGATGGCTCCTGCACACTGTAGCTGGGAGGGGGGGGGGGTGTGCGTGAGTGAGAGTGTGTGTGTGTGTGTGTGTGTGTGTATGTGTACATGCCGCGGGCAGGAGGGGGCGGAGTGAGCTGAGCGGGAAGTGTGGGCTTCCTGCACGTAACTAAGATAAACATCGGGTTACTAACCAAAGCGCTTTGCTTGGATACCCGATGTTTATCTTGGTTACCAGCTTGTGGCAGGCTGCCAGCGATGGCTCCTGCACACTGTAGCTGTAAAAAGCCCTGCTTTTTGCTGCTAGAACCGTTCTCGAACGTATCTAGAACTATCGAGCTTTTAGCAAAAAGCTCGAGTTCTAGTTCGATCTCGAACAGCCCAAAAATCACTCGAGCCTAGAACTGGAGAACCACCAACCGCGAACCGCGCTCAACTCTACTAAGCACAGAACAACACATTTAAAATGTCTTAACAAACAGACTTGTCAAAAGCCACTTCACATTTAGTAGTAGATCCCAGGGGTACCCTGGCTTTCACTCTTTAATCCCTATACAGGAACCTGGACTTAAGCAGGGCCCCCTGGGTATGTTCATGGAGTGGCTGCTTCCCAATAGAGCAAGCTGGGAAGGGAGTTTAATCTTAGCCAGCTCAAACACAGAGACTGCAGAAGCAAGAGGCAGCATCAAACTCATGAGGAAGCAAAGGAGAAAACCAGGAGGATGGAGCCAGAGGAAGGCTCAGTCTAGATTCCTTGGATAGGTGGCACAACTAGTCCCCGCTACTGTAATGTTACACATAACAGAACTTGCATCACCCAGTGCAGTCTACAGCAGAGCCTTTGAGTGTGTTGACTGCCAGAAACTTTGGAATACCATGAAGGATATGGGTGTGCTAAACCAACTGATCAGCCTCATCAGGAACCTTTACATCGACCAAGAAGCAACAGTCCGAACAGAAGACTGTGACACAGCATGCTTCAAAATTGAACAAGGTGTCAGGCAAGGCTGCATCCTGTCACCATTTCTCTTCAATTTATATGCAGAAGCTATTTTCAGGAAGGCTGGACTTGATGAAAAAGAAGAAGGAATCAAAATTGCTGGACAAATCATTAAAGGGGTTATCCGGCTTCTTTGACTTTTTTTTTTTATTTCCCTATTGGGCTACATTGGGGCAGGTAAGTAAATAGAGACCACTTACCTGCCCTGCTGTCAGCCCCCTCTCCCCCGGCTCAGAGCGGTCATGTGACCGCTCCTGCCGCGATTTTGCTGCTTCCGGTCTTTGCACGTCTACATGGGCAGGGCCATGTTGACATGCAAATGTGGAGCAGCATGTCACCTCCCTGCTGGGCGACTACAGTGCGAGGAGTCACCGCCCCCTTCCCTGCACCCTCCCACACATTCCCCTGCACCTCCAGTAACCTCCCCCTGCACTGCTGTGGGGTCCGTGATTTGGGGGCGGGGCCTGGCGGCAGCTGCCGTAGTGTCAGCTCCAGCACCCGGCCCCCTGCCCAGGATCGCACATTCAAATGCCGGTACATTTGAATGTGCTGATGAGAAGTCACTGTCCCTCCCGCTGTCTGTGCGCTCTGCAGCACAGCGGTGACGTCACTACTGTGCTGAAGAGAGCACAGACAGCGGACGAACGTGCAGGAGCGGCGGGGACCGAGGACGGGTGAGTATGTACTCCACATGTGTTCCCGATGGGGATGGGGGGGTTGCAGAGCCATGTGTGTGCGTGTGCAGAGCCATGTGTGTGCGTGTACAGTGCAGAGCCATGCGTGTGCAGAGCCATGTGTACGGTGCAGAGCCATGTGTGTACGGTGCAGAGCCATGTGTACGGTGCAGAGCCATGCATGTGCAGAGCCATGTGTACGGTGCAGAGCCATGTGTACGGTGCAGAGCCATGTGTACGGTGCAGAGCCATGCGTGTGCAGAGCCATGAGTACGGTGCAGAGCCATGTGCACGGTGCAGAGCCATGTGTACGGTGCAGAGCCATGCGTGTGCAGAGCCATGTGTACGGTGCAGAGCCATGTGTGTACGGTGCAGAGCCATGTGTACGGTGCAGAGCCATGCATGTGCAAAGCCATGTGTACGGTGCAGAGCCATGTGTACGGTGCAGAGCCATGTGTACGGTGCAGAGCCATGCATGTGCAGAGCCATGTGTACGGTGCAGAGCCATGTGTACGGTGCAGAGCCATGTGTACGGTGCAGAGCCATGTGTACGGTGCAGAGCCATGCGTGTGCAGAGCCATGTGTACGGTGCAGAGCCATGTGTGTACGGTGCAGAGCCATGTGTACGGTGCAGAGCCATGCGTGTGCAGAGCCATGTGTACGGTGCAGAGCCATGTGTGTACGGTGCAGAGCCATGTGTACGGTGCAGAGCCATGTGTACGGTGCAGAGCCATGTGTACGGTGCAGAGCCATGCGTGTGCAGAGCCATGTGTACGGTGCAGAGCCATGTGTACGGTGCAGAGCCATGTGTACGGTGCAGAGCCATGCGTGTGCAGAGCCATGTGTACGGTGCAGAGCCATGTGTACGGTGCAGAGCCATGTGTACGGTGCAGAGCCATGCGTGTGCAGAGCCATGTGTACGGTGCAGAGCCATGTGTGTGCGTGTGCAGAGACATATGTGTGCGGTGCAGACCCCGATGTGAGGCTGTTATTTGCAATGCTGTAGTGATACCAGGTCAGGTGCTGGGGAAGAATATACTGACAGGGACTGTGTGTGCAGGGGGCGGGCAGAGGGTGCGGCTGGACACTGGGGTGGGGCTGGACACTGAGGCTGGGCGGTGACAGCTCTGACTGAGGTTTAGCACAGGAAGTGGTCATGTTTGCTGGATCTGAATGTAAACAAGAAGCTGCAGAGAATAAAGGTATAATTCAAGAGGAACAAAAGTTAGAAAACAGAAAATAACAATGTAGGTGTGATTTATATGACAATACAGCACAGATAAACTCAAAAATTTTTGTTAAGCTAATGTCGGACAACTCCTTTAACAATCTTAAATCCGCAGATGATACAATATTGATAGCAACAAGCATAGAAGGAATGAAGGACTAATTACGGAGTGCCAAGATGGAAAGCTCAAACATGGGACTCCAACTCAATACAGAGACAATAAATATTGACTAATGTCAGGTATGACTGGGACACATATGAGATGGACGGCAGTGAACTGGTAGCTGTAAAGGACTTCAAACTACTCAGATCAATGATCAGTTAATATGCAGAGACGACACCAGAAGCCAGGAAAATAGCAATGGGCAAATTAACAATGAAGGCACTAGACAATGTCCTCCAATCAAGGAACATTTCACTGGTGACGAAGACATGATTCGTACATAGTCTTGTCTTTTCTGTTGTAACATATGAATGTGAAACCTGGATGATAAAGAAACAAGACGAAAGAAGAACTAATGCCATCAAAATGTGGTGCTGGAGAAGGATGTTATCAATACCATGGATGGCAAGAAGAACAAACAAATACATTTTGGAAAAAAAACAAGCTACACATGTCAGTCGGAACAAGGATCACCAAGCTACGACTTGCCTATTTTGGACAAAGCATATGACAAGAGCAATTACTTATGGGCTGAAGAATATAGGGAACAAGGCGAAGAGGATGACCAGCCATCTGATGGCTTAAAACAGTTAAGAAAATGGCAGAGAAGACCCAGGAGGAACTATCTAGGCTTGCACATGATCGATCTACCTATTGAGCGTTCATCCATGATGTTTCCATGGTTCGAGATCGAGATGAAGGCCTTTAAAAAAAGAATAGGAATTCTACTCTATCCTCTGTAGTACCAGGTCTTCACTTCTGGATTTGGCATGCATGGCTCGGCGTCCTGGGTACCTGTGGCATCTACAAAGTGTCATGACTTTATAAGTGGCTGGCAAAGTCCAGGATTTCGGTGTGAGGATGCAAAATTTAAAAGTTGAAGATGGCTGCCATTGAGGACCAGTCAGAAGGTTTGTCAAAGGCTGTACAATTAAAACTGCATATCTTTAACAGATATGCACATAATTTTCCCCAAAATATCTCACTTTGGCAATATAAAGCCAACTTGGACCCATATTAAGTCATACTTTGCCAACTACCAAGGAAAGTGTATGTATCCGCTCACCTGTGGTATGAAGGAGACCAATGCTTCCCAGACACGTGCAAGGATAAACCAGCTGGCAATCTTGTATGGAGACTTTTTCAAAAAAATCCAGCACCGAATCCAGGAAATGTATTAAAAATTAATGACGTTTATTGAAACATATTAAAAAGTCCAAATAGGGTCCAGAGCAAAGAAACGGAGAGGACGCGTTTCGAACTGTCCATAGAATTTCCTAACTACAAAATTCAGAAACAAATATTGTTGCTGCTAATCAGACCTTAACTTGCACTGTAGACTGGTGCTTTTTCTACAATTGTGGCCCCAATTTTAAGCTTTTAACTTTTCATATTTGATGGGAATTTTTGGTTCCTGCGTTACTGATTCTTTAGCTGTGCTAGACTCCATTAATAGATGTCATCTCCTCTAATGGAAAAGTAACCCAGTTTTTGGATGACTTGCATTGAGCAAGCAAACCAAGTTTGTAATTGCCTAGTTCCTAGAGATTTACTACACTGGGCACAGAACGCTCTTATTTGTCATTGACATTGCCAAATGCAATAAAACAATTATACAATAAGATCCTTTTTACACTAATTCTATTACTTTAAATACAGAGTAAGCCTTCATTATATGTGCTCCATTACATTTTACGCTGTAATACCGTGTATACCGGTGTAATGTTCTTCGCAGCTACATAATGTTCTATATAATATTCCTGGATGAAGATGCAGATTTTTTTTTTACTATCTTGTTTTTCTCGATTTTTCATGTTGACAATTGTAAGGCTAAATATACATTTGTCCGTTCACCATTTACCACCAACTATTTGCGAGTCTCCATTAATGAGCAAATAATTCACAACCACTAAATCTAAACATTTTTCTCTGATATTACATTTTGCCGTCTGTTTATCTAAGTAAGCAGAAAAGTTGAAAAAAAAAGAAGCAATGGACTGTGGTTTATGCAGAGGATTACTGTTTGCAAGTAGGAAACCTCTTTTCTGTACAAATTGGTTTTAGCATCAACCAAATTGCCAGCTCACAAACATCCCAGGAAAAATATGAAGTGACTAAATAGTATTTTGTTTCAATGAATGGAGCCCTTACAGCCCAAAATTCACTTAATGGAGTGAAGTTTAGAAGCCGGAGAATCATTATTCCCATAACTTTTAATTGAAATACAAGAAGTAATTCACATGCATTGGCTTTATTTCTCACATAAATAATTAATACTACATTTAAGGCATATAAAGTTTGTATTTTTAATCAGTTAATTTGACCAGGGGAACAAAGATGTCTTTATTTTGCCTCCGCTCTGACTAAAGTCACTTGTTTAAAAGTTCACTCTAAGTTTGGCTCCAATTCACTTTCTCTGAAGCCAATTAGTTTCCTTAGTCCAAATTCTACAAAATGCCTCTCACTATTTTAATGCTTCAGAATGTTAAATTGCACATCACACAATTCTCCCCATGTATTACAGAACCCAGAGTCAAACTAATTTTTTTTTCAAGGTTGGATAAGGTCAGTGTTAAAACAAATAGCATGTGAAAGCAGTAGAATGGAGGAGATTCCGAATGTAGATATAGCGGGATCATCTGTACTGTTAAACGTTTGCTAAATAATAGAGATGAGCGAATACATTCGAGTGGAATTGAATTCTACTCAAATTTTACAAAAATCTACATTTGTCTAAATGCAGATTTTTGTTCTTTTAATTAGTTTGCATGTGGATTCAGCCAAATGGCGGTGGCTGGCCACAATTATTCTGAAAGGTAAAAGGCCATCAAAATGTTAAAGAATACAGGACAATCCATTAAATAACGCTCCCATCGACACCTCCTCTGACTCACCTGTCCGATCACAACCACATCTTCAGATCACCGCTACTCACGCTGTAATCCCCGAGCCGCTCACGCTGAGCTGGAACTTCCAGCTTTAATAAGGCCCAGGAGGATTCTGAGCAAGCACTAAATGTCATGGAATCATGACATCAGGGCATGCACCATGACCTTGCGCACGCATACGCAGAACACTGCTGCTAGTGTTGAATCCCTGGGCCTCGTCATACAAGGCCAAGACTTTCGGCTTTGATGAGTTCAAAATATTTCAACATGGCAGCGATCTGAAGATCCAACAAGGACCGAATGGGTGAGAAATAAGGTGAATATAAGGATTTTCTGTTTTTACATCTTATGTTTAATATGCTCTGAGGTCTAAAGAGACCCAAGTGCATTATAAGGGAGAGTACATTTGTAGAGAAAAATGTCTATGAAAATCAAATTTCCCGGGAAACATACTAAAATTTTGGTTGCTCACCTCTACTAAAATAAGTCTTGTAGTAAACTATATGCATCTGTACCTCGGTCCACAATTACTATGATTACTAGAAGCTTATAGTAATTCATATAATACAGTATATAGTAATACAGTATATATATATATATATATATATATATTATGGACTATAAATATATATATAGATAGATAGATAGATAGAGAGATAGAGATATATACAGGTGCATATCAATAAATTAGAATATCATCAAAAAGTTAATTTATTTCAGTAATTCAATACAAAAAGAGAAACACATCTATTATATATAGTCATTACAAACAGAGTGATTTATTTCAAGTGTTTATTTCTGTTAATGTTGATGATTATGGCTTACAGTCAACAAAAACCCAAAAGTTCTTATCTCATATAATTTGAATAATTACCACAAAACACCTGCAAAAACTTCCTAAGCATTAAAAATGGTCCCTTTGTCTGGTTCAGTAGGCTACACAATCATGGGGAAGACTGCTGACTTGACAGATGTCCAAAGGCAGTCATTAACACACTCCACAAGGAGGGAAAGCAACAAAAGGTCATTGCTAAAGAAGCTGGCTGTTCACAGAGTGCTGTATCCAAGCATATTAATGGAAAGTTGAGTGGAAGGAAAAAAGTGTGGTAGAACAAGATGCACAAGCAACCGGAATAACCGCAGCCTTGATAGGATTGTTAAGAAAAGGCCATTCAAAAATTTGAGGGAGATTCACAAGGATTGGACTGCTGCTGGAGTCAGTGCTTCAAGAGCCACCATACACAGACGTATCCAGGACATGGGCTACAATTGTTGCATTCATTGGTTTTTCATTGGCTGTAAGTCATAATCATCAAATTAACAGAAATAAACACTTGAAATAGATCCCTCTGTGTGTAATGACTCTATATAATATATGGGTTTCCTTTTTTGTTTTGAATTATTGAATAGGGATGGGCGAACTTGAACTGTAAAGTTCGGTGTCTGTACCGAACACATGATGTTCGTACACACGAACACAAGCTTTCTGGGACGTTCGTGTTACAGTTCGTGTTACAGTTCGGGTCCAGGAGCTGTTAAAAAAAAGCACGTTATTAAAAAAACATTCTGATCATACTTACAGGTCCCGCAACGTCCTGCAGACTCTGCCTCCCAGCGCTAATGCTTCCACGTTCGTCTGATCATTACTGTTCCCCGCGGTAAGCACCTCTGGCTAAAAGGACCTGCCGTGACCTCATACCCGTGAGACCAGTCACGTGTCAATGTTGTATTACCTCATTGGCTACAGACTGGTCACGTGAGTATGATGTCATCACAGGTCCTGGCGCGCCGTTATGCGAGTGTCATTGCATTATGGCAGCGGGTCAGCTGCATGTATTTCCACAGCTGAGGTCCTCCTGTCGGGAGAGTGAGGTGATGGACTGCGAAACGCAAGTGCAATCATCCCATCACTGTCAACCTGCTGCATCGCTCTGACTAGAACGATGTAGCAGACCTGATGTGGCTCTCTGTGCTTCTCATTGTTTATAGACACTGTCTGTGTACAAGATGAAGCAGAATTGACTTTGCTCTTTGTTTCTCACTGTGTATAGACTGTCTGTGCACAGTTATGAAGCTGACATGGCTGTCCCTGTGGATTATGTCGGACTAAGGATTTTTTTTATAATAAAGGTGGAGTCTCTAAATGTTTTTTGTTTTTTTTCTAATAAAAAAAAATTCTCTGTGTTCTGTTTTTTTTTACTGTTTCCTAGAAATTCATGGTGACCATGTCTTTTTTGGCATGACACCATGAATTTCAGGCTTAGTACCATCTGAGAAAACAAAGCTTATATTAACCCAATTTATTACCCAGCGAGCCAACGCCATCACGGCCGCTGGACGAGCCGGGTAAAGCACCTATAAATGGCGCTAAGAAACAATACACCATTTCCAAGGGCGGCTGCGGGCTGAAGAGAATCCCAGCCCCCAGCTGCCTGGCTTTACCTGACTGGTAATCAAAATACGGCGGGAGCCCACGCATTTTTTTTTTAATTATTTTTTAAATGAAAAAAATTAATGGGCTTCCCTGTATTTTGATTGCCAGCCAAGGTAACACCAAGCAGTCCGAAGCCATCTGCTTTATCTGCGCTGAGAATCAAAAATATTGCAGAGTGCTACGTCATTTTTTTGAATGATTTATTTATTTTTAAAGTATTATGATGTCAGGCAATCAAAATACAGGGAAGCCCAATTTTTTTAGTTATTTAAATAAATAATTAAAAAAAACAAAACGTGGGCTCCTGCTGGATTTTTTGTATTGCTAGCTAAGGGTAATCCAAGCGGCTGTTAATGCCAACTGCTTGGTGTTACCTTCACTGGCAATGGAAAATCCAGGGAAGCATTTTTTTTTTAAGTCTTTTGCCAAAAAACTAAAAAAAAATTACGTGGGCTTCACCATATTTGTGTATGCTAGCCAGGTACAGCAGGCAGGTACGTACTGCCCCCAACCCCCAGCTGCCTATTTGTACCCGGCTGGAAACTAAAAATATAGGGAGCCCTTTTTTTAATTATTTCATGAATTTCATGAAATAATTTAAAAAAACACTACATGGGCTTCGTCCCATTTTTGTGTCCAGCTAGGTACAACTAGGCAGCTGGGAATTGGAATCCACAGCGCAGGTTGGCCTAAGCTTTCTGGGCCCCTCCGCTGTGAATTGCAGTCCGCAGTCACCCCAGAAAATGGCACTTTCATAGAAGCGCCATCTTCTGGCGTTGTATCCAACTCTTCCAGTAGCCCTGATGACGGGTTAATACTACTTTTTTTTTTACTAGCTAGTATTAAGCCAGAGATTCTTAATGTCAGGCAAGTTTGACCCGGCCATTAAGAATCTCCAATAAAGGGTTAAATAAAGACACCACACAGAGAAAAAATACTTTAATAGAGATAAATACACAGACACACTTAGAGACTCCATGCTTGTGACTCCTTCTCACCCCTCCACAATCCTGGTCTTCATTCTCCTTCAACCCATGCAGCTCTGCTACATCAGACAGCACAGGGGAGGAAGATGCTCCTCCTCCCCATGCAGTCTAATCACTCATGAGTGAGCAAAGGCTGCAGGTTGGTAAACAGTGACGTCATCGCTGCCACCATTGCAATTGTAACCTGACAGGCGGGTTACTATAGCAACGGTGATCTCCGATCACCTGATTCCCGGTGCCGCTATTCAAAGGTTGTGGAAGCCAGTCTCTGCATGTGAGCTGACTCTGTAAAGAGCGCCGACATGCAAGGACGAGGAGCCAACCATGTGCCCGAGCATCTCGCCGGTACACGGCACTCGGCAAGTATACTTAGTACAGAGATGCGGGCGAGCACCGCATACTGACGAGATGCATTGACAGGACCATGACTAAGGACCCTTTTGTTTTTATGATATAGGTCCGAAACGCGTAAAGTTTCACCTGTATGCAGATTATACCTTTGTGTGATGTATTTCCAGGAATGACTATTTTAAGGAAATATCAATAAAGTAATTTTTTTTATATTTTATTGGATTTGTGCTGAGCCAACTCTTTCATCACTTTTTCGCCTATTGACAGGACCTAGCATGACGTCATAACCATGTGACCAGTCTGTAGCCAATGAGATAATACACATGTGACTGGTCACATGCTATGATGTCACGGAAGGTCCCATTATCAGTGCTGGCTACCGGGAGGGCACAGCGATGATCGGAAGGAGAAGCAGCAGGAGACAGAGTCTATAGGACGCGTCGCGGGAACTGTAAGTATAATGACAATGTTTATTATTAACTGTATTCTTTATTTTACAGCCCCACCCGCCCCATCACATAACTGTAAAGTTCAAGTTCGGTGTTCGGACGCAAGTTCAAGTTATATCAGAACCCGAACGTGAACTTTACAAAACATTTGGGCGAGTCTCCCGAGCACTGAACATTGGGAGGTTCGCCCATCCCTATTACTGAAATAAATTAACTTTTTGAAGATATTGTAATTTATTGAGATGCACTTATATTATAGCATATAGAAAATTGTGAATGCTGAGGTTCTTGGTTTAACATACTCATTAGACTGTATGAAGCCCTCTGCCACGTCATAGTGAACCTCTGAAAAGGTCTCTAACTTATATGAAGCATTATAACGTGTGGCGCCGCGTGTCAACCACTGCCACAGCAACAGTGCACCAGAAGGGCAGGTGACCTAGTGCCTCACAACATCCATGTTGCAAGGCTGAGCCCCCATTAGTCCAGGACACACCACCCCACCGTCACAAAACCACCACAACAATGGCCATAACACAGCACAAGCACTCTGTGAAAGGAGCTGGACAACTCACTATCCACAAGCTCCCAGTATGAGAACTGAGAGCAAAAAAGGTAGAACCCCTCCTTGCAGTCTCCTGCTAATTAAAATTGCCTGTTCCAAATAGGAAGAGTGCTTTATGGACAATATATTTTGCAATGACCACGCAGTTCCAGCTCCCCTCTTCCAAGGGAAAGATTACACTGTGTGCAGAATTATTAGGCAAATGAGTATTTTGATCACATGATAATTTTTATACATGTCCTACTCTAAGATGTATAGGCTTGAGAGCCAACTACCAAATAAGTAAATCAGGGTATGTGCATCTCTGTAATGAGGAGGGGTGTGGTGTAATGACATCAACACCCTATATAAGGTGTGCTTAATTATTAGACAACTTCCTTTCCTTTGGCAAAATGGGTCAGAAGAGAGATTTGACGAGCTCTGAAAAGTCCAAAATTGTGAGATGTCTTGCAGAAGGATGCAGCAGTCTTGAAATTGCCAAACTTCTGAAGCATGATCATCAAACAATCAAACATTTCATGGCAAATAGCCAACAGGGTCGCAAGAAGCGTGTTGGACAAAAAAGGCGCAAAATTACTGCCCATGCATTTAGGAAAATCAAGTATATAAGCTGTCAAGATGCCATTTTTCACCAGTTTGGCCATATTTCAGAGCTGCAACGTTACTGGAGTATCAAAAAGCACAAAGTGTGCCATACTCAAGGACATGGCCAAGGTAAGGAAGGCTGAAAAGTGACCACCTTTGAACAAGAAACATAAGATAAAACATCAAGACTAGACCAAGAAATATCTTAAAACTGATTTTTCAAAGGTTTCATGGACTGATGAAATGAGAGTGACTCTTGATGGGCCAGATGGATGGACCAGAGGCTGGATCAGTAAAGGGCAGAGAGCTCCACTCCGACTCAGACGCCAGCAAGGTGGAGGTGGGGTACTGGTATGGGCTGGTATCATCAAAGATGAACTTGTGGGACCTTTTCGGGTTGAGGATGAAGTGCAGCTCAACTCCCAGACCTACTGCCAGTTTCTGGAAGATAACTTCTTCAAGCAGTGGTACAGGAAGAAGTTGGTATTGTTCAAGAAAAACATGATTTTCATGCAGAACAATGCTCCATCACATGCATACAACTACTCCACAGCGTGGCTGGCCAGTAAAGGTCTAAAAGAAGAAAAAATAATGATGTGGCCCCCTTGTTCACCTGATCTGCACCCCATAGAGAACATGTGGTCACTCATAAAATGTGAGATCTACAGGGAGGGACAACAGTACACCTCTCGGAACAGTGTCTGGGAGGCTGTGGTGGCTGCTGCACGCAATGTTGATCGTAAATAGATCAAGCAACTGACAGAATCTATGGAAGGTAGGCTGCTGAGTGTCATCATAAAGAAAGGTGGGTATATTGGTCACTAATTTTTTGGGGTTTTGTTTTTGCATGTCAGAAATTTTTACTTCTAAATTTTGTGCAGTTATATTGGTTTATCTGGTGAAAATAAACAAGTGAGATGAGAATATATTTGGTTTTTATTAAGTTGCCTAATAATTCTGCACAGTAATAGTTGCCTGCACAAACAGATATCCTCCTAAGATAGCCAAATCTAAAAAAAAACCACTCCAACTTCCAAAAATATTAAGCTTTGATATTTATGAGTCTTTTGGGTTGTTTGAGAACATAGTTGTTGGAGAACATAGTTGTTGATCAATAATAAAAAAAATCCTCTAAAATATAACTTGCCTAATAATTCTGCACACGGTGTAAGGCTGAATCTTCCTTCCTTTACAGTATATCACCCAAGAAAACCTAAACAAATCTGTTTGGAAACAGTCCTACTCCTGCAGTCGCTTCATTCAGCCTATGTAGGATGGCCTCGGATGGTGAATCAGAGTATGAAAGAGATGCACAACATTTTATTGAACGGGACTTTTACATGGATGAAGGACGCAGATCCCTGCCTACAGCGGAAGAAGCCATAGATCTGCTTAAAAGTACTCAGCATATTCTTTCTAAGACTGATCTAAGAATGCACAAAATTGCCTCCAACAAAGCTATCGTCAAGTCGTTTCACCATAATGCTCTTGTTGCAGTATTCATAGATTTGCATCTAGATTCCGACAATCCACCAGTGCAGAGAAGTCTGAGCTTGAAATAGAACCTATTGAAGGACACCTTCGGCTATCAGGTTAGTTGTGCAGAAAAAAAACATTTACTAAGCTTGGAGTTAATTCAGTGGAGACAAGTCAATATGGTCCACTCGGATTTGTTGCACCTCTGACTATACAAGGCAAGCTTCTGCTGAGATAGCTCTCAGAGTCTATTAAAGACTGGGACACAAGGGGATCTCTGAGAGTGCAGGTCATCTTCTCATCTATCCTCCTAGTGGATTGACATGGAGCAAGGAAATTGCACAGGATTCTACAAGTGAACAAGTGGTTACATCAATGGTGCTGTTGTACCACCCCAGGGCTCAGCCGGCTGCCGAGCCGCTCGGATCCGTTCTCGTCGGTGGGTGGCTCGAGCTCCTCACGGACCCGGGGGTCACGTCGCTCTGAAAGGGGGTTGGCGCTACACGTAGGGACTTCAGTGGGGAGGTCCACGGCCGGAGCCGCGGTTGTTTGTAGGGGATCTGAGTTTGTGACGCTACCCACGGGTTGTGGTGAATGGATGGACACCACCGCTGCCGTTGACTAGGCTCCCGAGGACGGTGTTGTGCAGCTTGGTGTTGACCCCCTCCGTGGGTAGAAGGGATGATGGTCCCGGGGGCCCGAGGGAGGTGCTGAGGCGGGGGAACGGATGCGTGCTGGGGTGTCGGTGCGGTGCGGGGCGGTGCGCAGCCCGAAGGCACTGTTATACTCACTATCACAAACATGCTGGAGTCTCCGGTAAACCAAACGGGATGGTGAACGGTGCCCGCAGCCGGCTGCAGTTTTCACCTTATCAGGTTGGTGGTTTCCGCCTTTCTCCTGCACCTTACTTATGTAGAAAACGTCGACTCCTATGCCTGAGCAACGGTAGTCCGCTCCCCAGCTTGGTATGTGCCGGGAGAGCCCTTTTTGCCCGCAGACGCTGGCCCCTCGGGTCTCTATGCCTGGGCGGTGGCGTTACCCTAATGGTTGGGCTGTTGTCTTCAGTCGGGTCTTAGGTGGGATAGGTCCTAAAGTCCAGTCCTCAATCAGTTGATTTGACTCAGCCCGGTTGTTTCTGGGCCTCGTACTGGGTCTGAGTACCCCTCCTGGTGCTCCGGTTTCCAATCGGTTCCCCGGTTTGGTACCAGCCGGCCACCGCCCGTCCTTGACAGAGGTGACTGGGCTCCAACCCAGACACCTGTTGTAGACTATGGCAGACCTGGACGCAGGTCTGCCCTTGAACTTCACTCCACTCCACTTCATTGTCAAGACTCAACAAGACTACTCATTTTCCCGCCTCAGGGCCTGTGAACTCCTCAGTGGGCAGAGCCAATCGCCTGGCTCCGCCTCCCTGGTATGAACATCAAACCCGGAGGGAGGTGACAAGAGTTTTTTGTAGTTTGGCTGCTGTCACCTTATTAAGGGGGGAAGGTGTTTGTGCAAGGGCCTACTTGTGACAACCTGGCTAGTCCAGGGCGTCGCACTGTCAGCAATGTTTTGGTTTTCTTGACCATGGAGTGATTAAGGCTGCTTTCACACTATGTTTTTTTAACATGCGCCATGATCGTTTTTTGAACGCAAAAACGGATCCAGTGCAAATGCGTTTTCATTTCAATGCATTTGCAATGGACTCGCGTCAACATGCGTTCACATGCGTTCACCTGCGTTTGCATGCGTTTTAGTAAGGATCCAGCAACTTGCAGTTTTTTAACTTTTTTCAAAAACGCTACTTGTAGCGTTTTTGAGCTGCATCCAAATACTGCAAATTGCTGGATCCTGACTATACTGCACGCAAACATATGTGAACACTGGCATGCTGATAGACAGGATCATGCCCAGAAAAAAGCCTCACGTGATCAGTCTCTCTCTCCCCCTCCCTCTCTCCCCCTCCCTCTCTCTCCTCTCTCCCCCGCCTGAGAGCGGAGGACGCTCATAACCAAGGTAAATATCGGGTAACCGCGAGCTTAGTTACCCGATGTTTACCTTGGTTATGTGTGCAGGGAGCACGGAGCCCTGCTCCTAGCAGCTACAGCTGCTCGTAACCAAGCTAAATATTGAGTATCCAAGCAAGTTACCCGATGTTTACCTTGGTTACGAGCCTCCGCAGCTGTTAGATGTCGGCTCCCAGTCTCTTTCACGTTTAGTTCCCCTCACTGCCGATCACATGACTCCAATGCCTGCCCATAAACTTAAAGTGACAGGATCCTGCAAAATAACACATGCGTTTGCATGCGTTTTTCTTTGCAAAAACAGGATCCGCTTTTGCAGCAAAAAAACATTCATGACGCATGCTAAAAAAACGTAGTGTAAAAGCAGCCTTACCTGTATGATGGACTCCTTACTAGAGATAAGTTGCATCTTACAAAAAAAGGAAAACACATATTTGGTAGATGCCTTGCTAAACTCATCATAAGAGCTTTAAACTAGATCAATATAGGATGGGAAATACAGTATATGACCAGGGAAAAGTATGCAGCTAATGAATCCTTTTGAGAACCCTATTATTAGAAGTGGAAATAAAGAACAAAGACAACAAATGATGTATGAAAATAGAGGAGCAAAAGAAACCGACTACAAACTAAAATGTGCCAATACAAATGCACAGAACATGGGAAACAAACAAGGATAATTGGACCACTAACAAAGGAAGAGAGATATGATGTCATAGGCATCTCTGAAACTTGTTTGAATGATACACATGATTGGAATACACACCTTGAGGACTACAACTTATTTATAAGAAGTAGGCTGAACAAGATGAGAGGAGGTGTGTTAGGAAAGCATACAGTCATATGAAAAAGTTTGGGCACCCCTATTAATGTTAACCTTTTTTCTTCATAACAATTTGGGTTTTTGCAACAGCTATTTCACTTTCATATATCTGATAACTGATGGACTCAGTAATATTTCTGGATTGAAATGAGGTTTATTGTACTAACAGAAAATGTACAATCCGCATTTAAACAAAATTTGACCGCTGCAAAAGAATGGGCACCTCAACATAAAAGTGACATTAATATTTTGTAGATCCTCCTTTTGCAAAAACAACAGCCTCTAGTCACTTCCTGTAGCTTTTAATGAGTTCCTGGATCCTGGATGAAGGTATATTTGACCATTCCTGTTTACAAAACAATTCCAGCTCAGTTAAGTTTGATGGTCGCCGAGCATGAACAGCACGCTTCAAATCATCCCACAGATGTTCAATGATATTCAGGTCTGGGGACTGGGATGGCCATTCCAGAACATTGTAATTGTTCCTCTGCATAAATGCCTGAGTAGATTTGGAGAGATGTTTTGGATCATTGTCTTGCTGAAATATACATCCCCTAACTTTAACTTCGTCACTGATTCTTGCATATTATTGTCAAGAATCTGCTGATACTGAGTTGAATCCATACGACCCTCAACTTTAACAAGATTTCCGGTGCCGGCATTGGCAACACAGCCCCAAAGCATGATGGAACCTCCACCAAATTTCACTGTGGGTAGCAAGTGCTTTTCTTGGAATGCCGTGTTTTTTTGCCTCCATGCATAACACCTTTATGTATGACCAAACAACTCAATCTTTGTTTCATCAGTCCACAGGACCTTCTTCCAAAATGTAACTGGCTTGTCCAAATGTGCTTTTGCATTCCTCAGGCGACTCTGTTTGTGGCGTGCTTGCAGAAACGGCTTCTTTTGCATCACTCTCCCATACAGCTTCTCCTTGTGCAATGTGCGCTGTATTGTTGACCAATGCACATTGATTCCATCTGCAGCAAGATGATGATGCAGGTCTTTGGAGGTGGTCTGTGGATTGTCCTTGACTGTTCTCACCATTCTTCTTCTCTGCCTTTCTGATATTTTTCTTGGCCTGCCACTTCTGGGCGTAACAAGAACTGTACCTGTGTTCTTCCATTTCCTTACTATGTTCCTCACAGTGGAAACTGACAGTTTAAATCTCTGAGACAACTTTTTGTATCCTTCTCCTGAACAACTATGTTGAATAATCTTTGTTTTCAGATCATTTGAGAGTTGTTTTGAGGAGCCCATGATGCCACTCTTCATAGGAGATTCAAATAGGAGAACTACTTGCAAGTGGCCACCTTAAATACATTTTCTCATGATTGGATACACCTGCCTATGAAGTTCAAAGCTCAATGAGGTTACAAAACCAATTTAGTGCTTTAGTAAGTCAGTAAAAAGTAGTTAGGAGTGTTCAAATCAAGAAATTGATAAGGGTGCCCGTACTTTTGCACCGGTCAAATTTTGTTTAAATGCGGATTGCACATTTTCTGTTAGTAAAATAAACCTCATTTCAATCCATAAATATTACTGAGTCCATCAGTTATTAGATATATGAAACTGAAATAGCTGTTGTAAAAACCCAAATTGTTATAAAGAAAAAAGGGTAACATTAATAGGGGTGCCCAAACTTTTTCATATGACTGTATATCTCCACAGAAATCCATGCTTCTGATAATGGTAGCTCTGTAGAAACTATTTAGGTAAGAATACAAGAAGAGAAAAACAGAATGGACAGAATTGAAGGTGTTTACTATAGGCCTCCTGGACATTCTGAAGAAATGGATGAAGTCTTTCTACATCAGATGTGTTTATTCTCAAAAAAATATACTAAATAGTAATTATGGGAGATTTTTAACCATCCACATATTTGTTGGGAATCTCTTTCAAGTAGATATAGTATATCTTGACTTCAGCAAAGCATTTGTAAAAAATATTTCATACTATCCTTATTGCAAAATGACCACAAATGGGATTTACAAGGCTATGGTTAGGTGGATTCATAGCTGGCTCAGTGATCGTACTCGATGAGTGTTAATAAATGGTTGCACATCCAATTGGAAGAGTGTTTCAAGTGGGGGTACCACAAGGCTCTGTCTTTGCCCCAGTATTGTTCAATATTTTTATAAATGATCTAGATAAGGCAACTGTAGGTAAACTAATCACATTTGCAGACCAAGCAAAGCTATTAGGAATAGCTAACACTAGAGAAGAGAGAGAAAGGATTCAGAAGGATCTAGATATGCTGGAACAATGGTCATCGACTAATATATTGGTATTTAACAGGGAGAAATGCAAAATTCTACATCTCGACAAGAAACATGAAAATAACATCTACAGAATTGGAAGAATAGAATTAAGCAACAGCACGTGTGAAAAGACTTGGGTATGCTAATAGATCACATATTGCATAGGAGTCAACAGCGTGATGCAGCAACAAAAAGGCAAACACAGTTCTGGAATGTATTAAGAGAAGCATATAGTCTAGATCACACGAAGAAATTATCCTCCTCTACTTCTCTTTTGTCAGACCCCATCTGGAATACTGTGTCTAATTCTGGGTACCACATTTTAAATAAGACTTTGAAAAAGTGGAGCAAGTTCAGAGAAGAGCTACCAGAATGGTGAGCATACTGTAAACTATGTCCTTCAAGGAAAGGTTAATGGATCTGGGAATGTTTAGCTTCCAAAAAGAAGGCTAAAAGGAGACCTAATAGCTGGCTATAAATATCTGAAGGGATGTCACAGTGTAGAGGGATCATCCTTATTCTCATTTGCACATGAAAAGACGAGAAGCAATAGCATTAAACTGAACGGAAGAAGATGCAGATTAGAAATTAGAAAAAACTTTTTGACATTGAGGGTGATCAAAGAGTGGAACAGACTGACATAAGAGGTGGTAAGTTCTCCTTCAATGGAAGTTTTCAAACAAAGGCTGGACAGACATCTGCCTGAGATAGTTTAGTGAATCCTGCATTGAGCAAGGGGTTAGACACGATGACCCTGGAGATCCCCTTCAACTCTAACATTCTATGATTCTTTGTGCCTTAGATGGGATCCACATACCAAGATGTTACACTGAACATCCCTTTTCCGTGAGTCCAATGGAAGGAGATCCATATATTCTCTGATGCCTCCTCTACTGAAGCTATTGCAAATATTATCTATTAGAAGGATATATACTCTAACAATGAAGCTCATGTTGAACTTCTATTTAAAAAGCTTAAGTTAGTTCCTTTACCTGAGCACAACCCAGACTTGAACTCTGTGGGGCTGTACTAGCTGTAGAGATTGCAGACTTCATACAGAGCGAACTAGATATTCACGTGGATTTGGGTTACATGTACAACCAGACAAAATCCTTTTATGTCTTTGTCAGTAACCATATTGAAAGGATCAGGAAGTTTTCTAAACCTGAACAATGGCAGTATGTTCCATCCCAACATAACCCTGTTGACGTTGCTCCTAGGCCAGTGTCTGCTTGTGTCTTCACAAAATTCCTCTTGGTTGACAGGACCAGAGTTCCTACTGAATCAGTTTAAAAAGACTACTAATGAAGAGGTTTTCAGCCTTCAGGGTCCAGACATCGATCCAGAGATTCGTTCTGATGTCAGCATCCTCACCACCAAATCTGAAAGAGGTTTGGCTTGGACTGTCAACAATTTAAAAGCTTATCCAGATGGACAAGGCTTGTTTGCTCCATCACAAGTTGAGGATTAATTCTTCATCCAGTTGGAAGGAACTTTCAGACTACTTAGGATGCTCATTCAATTGCAACCAGAACTTGAGCCATTGGATTACAGTGGGGTTGGAAACAGTTTGACCTAGTGCGGCTTTTCCAAGCCGAAGATGGACTATCCATTGGATTATTGCATTAACTTGAAGATTTTGTTTATCTCGTTCATACGTTAATAATTTCTTATATTGCTTGCATGTGTTTTGCCTTTCAGGTTGAGGTATCATTCAGTGAACATCAGGAAAACACCTCCACTTCAAGACAATTAATATAGTTATAGCCAAGGGTTTCAGACCGGGAGTGTGCTGTCCAGCCATCCTCTTTTATGAGTTTACAGTCATTTTCAGGGACACATATCTAATGTCTTGATTCATTTGTTATATATTTGTATGATGGTTGCACAGTGTTTGATGTACTTTGCTACCTTCTACTGACCATTGTGATAATTTTTCCATGTATTCTAGCTGTATTTTCCCATAATGCGTCTCTCTCCATAACTCCTCATATCTTTTTCCTCACATCCTTTCTTGTTGTCAGTGGCATACCACCAATGACGGCAGACCAGGCAGCAGCTATGGTGTTGTGAGTCGGTGGGCCCGGTGCCAGTGCCAACATTGGCCCCTTTCACTGCCTGTCATCACATTTGCAAGTATTTCAGCATTGCTGATGCCGATACAGTTGAAAGCAATGATAGAAGAAGGAGCGCTCTGCTGTTCACTTCCTCCTTCATCCTTCTCCCATTGCGTCTGAGGTCTGACAGCTCAGTGCAGCGGGCGCTATGACATCACTTCATCACACCCGCCATGCAGAACAGTGAAGGCACAGCTTCAGAATGTTCCCTGCTAAGACCAGAGCAGCGGGGGGACCGAGAAGTGAGTATTTTATTTATTTATTTATTTTTAAATTAGTGAGTACACAGTGGCCATAATACTACATGAATGACAATGGGCTGTGCATTATACTATATGGAGGAGTATGGAAATGCATTATACTATATGGAGAACTATGGGCTATGCATTATACTATATGGATAATTATATGCCTCTTATATGCCACACAGACAGAGATCAGTAGCCTTTGGGCTACTAATGTCTGTCTGTGTGGAACCTTGGCATTTGCTACTCGCCAAGTAACTGGAGGTATTTTCTGCTATCCAACTCGTTACCTGTTCGCACTGTTCAGGGCGCAAGAGTGGTTTCCCATGTGAACAGGAAAATTGTGATAGGAAGGTGTGGCGCCCTGGACAAGCCAGGGGCCACAGGTAACTACACCAACACACCCCACACTCCCGGTCAGGCACACCAAAGTCAGACAGAAACCCTTGTTGCCTTCCTCCAGGGGCTGATGTCCACACCAGGAGGCGGTTGGTCCCGCCCACCGAGGAGTTCACAGTCCTGGAGGCGGGAAAAGAGTCAGTTCAGTTTGAGAGTTGAAAGTGGAAGGAAGGAAAGTGGTAGTGGAGCAGACTGAAGTTGGTCCGGGTGTGTGGCCCGGACGGATCAGCAAGGTTGGCAGACGATGGTGACCGTCTGCAGGAGTGGCCTATTGGAGCTAGCCGTAAGGACCGTGGACGGGCGGTGGCCCGGCGGTACCGGACGGTACGCAAAGAGAAGCCAGCACCATCCGGCAGGGGCTTACGGACCCCGGCAAGGTTAGGAGTCACCGTGAGTTTGCCAAATCCGTTAGCGAAGGGAACCTCCGGGGTTTCCCAGCAGCCAAGTCCCGACAGAAGGCAACAGTCCAACCGAGAGAGGGAAACACAGTCACCGCCAAGGCTAAAGTTCCCAGGGCCAGAGCCTGTGGGCAAAAGGGGCTCCCTCAGCCCATATCCAAGCTGGGGAGCGGGTTCCTGGTGGGAACCCATTGGAACCGTTTACACTACACAGGTGCAGGGAAAGGCAGTCACCATCAACCTGCCGGGAGGAGAAACACCGCAGCCATCTGTGGGACCCGTCCATCCAGCCGTTTGTTTTACCGGAGACTCCGTGTACATCATTGGCTGAATGAGTACCACCGTGCCGTGCGGCACCACGCTGCCCCCGTGACCCTGCACCTTGCCAGGCCCCGTAACCCGCCTGCAATCCATCCCTACCCCATCACCGGGCCCTGGGACAACCAACCCCCTACCCACGGAGGGGAGAACAAACATCCAGGCTGCTCCCTGTCATCGCTTCCGGGATCCCCGTCCAGAGCAGCGGTGGTGTCACCAATCTCACCACAACCGTGGGTGGCGTCACGGACAATATCAAATCCCCACAATCAATCCCCCCTTTTCACTCACGGGCGAGGAACGCCGCTCGAGTCCCCGGGATCCGGCTCACCGCTCGAGCCACCACCGAGCAGCAGCCGGACCCGAGGAGTGGGAGAGCGCTGCGTCCCCTCCTCCGCCCGCGACAAAGGCAGATGTAGATAAAGCAGAAACCTTTTTCTTTGGCTCGATCATACTGTTTGGGCGACCACCATTGTCACTACCACCTCGTCCAGGGCCTTTACCGCGTCTTTTTCCCATTTTTTTTTTTGGTTTATTTGAAGGTGAATACTGTAATGTTACCTTTTGTACAGGCAGTGGAACAACACTGATGCCGGGTTGTTAAACTTGTATTAATAGTTCCCCATTATAGCTCTGTCTGTAAGTGTCGGGGGAGGGGGCCAGTTTCCCCGTCGCGGGGGCTGCTCGGGGAAATCGCACTCGGATCCGGTGCTTTCTCCTCGGTGGCTCGAGTGGGCCGGACCCGGGGCTCGAGCAGCGCTCCTCGCCCACGAGTGAAAAAGGGGGGGGGGAAGGATTGGATTTTTGGGATATATAGAGATCATGACGCCACCAACGGGTTGTGGTGATGGTGGGCACCACAGCTGCTGGTGACGGGGTTCCCGGGAGCGATGGTGGGGAGCAGCTAGGTGTTGACCCCTCTGTGGGTAGGGGCTGTTGGTCCTGGGGCCCGGTACGAGGGAGAGTTCTGTAGGATGGGTTTGCAGGGTGCAGCGTTACGGTGCAGCGCAGCGCGGTGCCGAATGGCACGGGTGTACTCACTCAGACACAGATGGACAGAGTCTCTGGTAAACTAAACGGCTGGATGGATGGGGCCAGCAGCCGGCTGCAGTGTTCTCCCTGGATGGGTTGATGGTGGCTGTCGTTTCCCTGCACCTGTGTTTTGTATCTTGACTCCAATGCCTGGGCACCGGTAGTCCGCTCCCCGGCGTATATGTGCCGGAGGAGCCCGTTTGCCCACAGACGCTGGCCCTATGGATCTCTGGCCCTTGGCGGTGGCGCTTATCTGGAACGGTTGGGCTGTTGCCTTCAATTGGGACTTGGGTGGGAATGAACCCCTGAGGTCCAGACCGCAATCAGTAAATTTGACTAAAGGTCGGCTTCAAGCCTAGTCGGGGTCTGAGTACCCTGCCTGGTGCTTGGCACCAATCGGCTCCCCGGTTCGGTACCGGCGGGCCACCACCCGACCCCTGTCCTACGGTTCCGCTGACCATCACCAACTCCTTCAGATGGCCACCACCATCTGCCTACCTTGCTGGAATGCCTGGGCTCCGACCCAGACACCAACAGTTTCACTCCTCACTCTCTACTGACCACAACTTGACTCACTACTTTGTTTTCCCGCCTCCAGGCCTGTGAACTCCTCGGTGGGCGGGGTCAACCGCCTGGCTCTGCCCCACCTGGTGTGGACATCAACCCTGGAGGGTGGCAACAAGGATTTAATGTGTGACTGCTGTGACCTGTCCAGGGAGGGGGGTGTATGATGTTGTGTCTGTGACCACCTGGCTAGGCCAGGGCGTCACATAAGTCTTAAAACCTCAAGGTACCTTTATTGGACAAAGTACCACTTGGAGGAGTCGACAAAGATGTTTTAGCCTTAAAAGAAAACAGGGTTTGACAACACTTTTATTTTAGTATTGGTTTTTGGCACTCAGACTGTTTTAGTAAGAGCAGGACACTGTGTAGGTTCTGTAACATAGGAAGACGTCACCACCAGTATGCTAGGTTGCTGCTAGTAAGGTATTGGCCTTCAGGCAGAAGTACAGCCACTAAAACTGAGTATTAATTAAAATTTTGGAGCACTGAGACTGTGTGTTAGTTGCAGCAGGCCACTATCTAAGTTCTGTAAGATATGAAGCCACCACCAGGATGCTATATGTTATGGTATTTGGCTTCAGGCAGAACTATAGGCTGTGACAGCAATTTTTTTTTTTTTTTAAACTTACACTATTTTTTTTAGCAGTAGGGTACTATGGAGTTTAGGTACGCTGTGAAGCCAACACAAGGACGCAACTGTGCTGGTATGAATTGAGATGGTGGCTGACAGGCACTACACTGCACCTGAACCCGTTTTTTGTCAATTTTGGGACATTTTTTAGGAAGTTGTAATACCTATTCCTAGTAGACACACACAAGGGATGTTGCAGTGCTGGGATTGTTGATTATTAGTAGCAGATGTCAGGACAGCTTTAAATCTCTCCCTACCTGTGGAAAAGCTCTCCCTATATCACACACTGCAGTAACAGACCGTATGCACCAGTAATAAGAGGGGTTTTTTTTTTCGTGGTTTAAAACAGGATCTCACTGAAAAAAAGCAATGCACTACCACTGACCCTATAGCTATTTCTGCGATTTCTTCACGTACTAGCACCTAATGCACACTATCTTCAGCCCTTAAAAGGACTATTTTGGATTTTGCAACAGGAACGCTATATCAAACAGCACACTGCACTGCACTGTCCCTATACCTGGTTCTATGATTTACACAGCCGCTAGCAGCTAATGCTAATATCTTCAGCCCTTAGAAGGGCTATTATTAGTTGGCTGTAGAAACGCTCTCCCGCACACAGTACAGTCTATCTACACCGCCAGCTCAGGAATGGATGCGTGCACAAAATGGCGGCAGCCTTATATAGCCCCTATGACGCTGTGCAGCCAAGCCAATCACAGTAACACCACAGCAAAGATGGCTACTGCGTTACTGTGAGGGCAAGCAACATCAGATGTGTTCATTGGCTGGAAAAAGGCGCCAGGAAGTCTGAAATGAAAATGAAAGTATCGAAATGAATACCATATTAGCCGTCGGATAGCGAATACCTTGAATACACCATTATCAGTCGGATACCGAATAGTAGCGAATACATTCGCTCATCCCTAATAGATTATACCCTATATTTGATGTACAAAGAACACATAAAACCCAAGAGGAATCTGAGAGGGAGAGAAGAATACTAAAGACACGGAATAAACAAATAAGGATAGAAGAATGAAATAAGGGGGATATGGTTTGAAGAAAATGTGATAGATTGTAGGGTGACAGTTATGGTAACTGAGCGAATCTCAGGTTCTTTTGTGAAATTTCCTGTATCTCATGTTGAAGAACTAGCAGAGTTAAATAGATGGGTAGAGTGCTCAAAGAGTCACTAACATGTAATCTCAACCTTATTTTAAAATGTGCAATTTTTATTAATATTCATTAAAATGTACCCACAAACAGACACACAAACATATAAATGAGAATGGATCACGTTATCCTTGTAAATAACCAAGGAGTTTTTTATACACACTCACTTTAGGAAAGGGAAGGGAAACTAATATAGCCCTATAAGGGTAGTGTATCCCTACCTAACAACGGAGGGTTTGACACCATAAGTTACCGGGCGCCCCCGTTCCACGTCGGCTCTCCCTGACCCTGATATAGGGATGGGATGGAAAGCCCTATAGTGGTGCTTGCACAGTACAATATATATGAGTTCCCAAATGGTAATACTCCTCCCTATATTGTTTTTCTTAGATCAAGAAGGTATCAATTTACTGATCTATAACCAGGAAATCCTATTCATGATACTAGCACTGTACAAGACGTATAGACTTACTTCTATTCCTAATAAATTATCTTTATGCAAGGTAGTGATCCATAAGAGTTATTTACAACCACATATGTTACAGGGTGGTATACCCCACAAGTATATTACAGTCACCTAGAGTCATATCACAAGGGGCTCAGATAATTTCCCCATCATACCCCAGGAGCTGAAAGAAAAATGGGATACAAATTACTGCAAAATAGAAAAGGTTGCTCCAATCATATACTATATAATATAGTATAACAGGGAGAAAACATGAATTACTTCCCTGAGAAGCAGGAATCCAGGCCTGCCAGGCCTCAACGCGTTTCTCCTCTCCCTTCAGAGGTTCATCAGGAGGCTAAGGGGAGACGGCAGCGGGTCCTGTTCAGTAACAATCCATGGCTGCTTCTCAGGGAAGTAATTCATCTTTTCTCGGGGGCGCCCGGTATCTTATGGTGTCATACCCTCCGTTGTTAGGTAGGGATACACTACCCTTATAGGGCTATATTAGTTTCCCTTCCCTTTCCTAAAGTGAGTGTGTATAAAAAAACTCCTTGGTTATTTACAAGGATAACGTGATCCATTCTCATTTATATGTTTGTGTGTCTGTTTGTGGGTACATTTTAATGAATGTTAATAAAAATTGCATATTTTAAAATAGGGTTGAGATTACATGTTAGTCCTTGTATCTCATGTTGGATACATTTGGATTCCTAATAGTTGGAGAAGATTCTAAATTTGTTTGCATATTCTGTATATGTTTCTGTAAATAGGTTCATGGGCGGACATATCATTGGCGCAACGTGTGCAGCCGAGCGGGAGCCCAAGAGATAAGGGGCCCAATACCACCTCTCAGTCTGGTGGAATGTTGCACTATCATGAGTTATTGGACTGCAAAGGGGGCCAATACATTGTTCTTCCACAGGGGGCCTTTTCTGTCTATGTCTGCCAGTGCATAGGATTATTAGAAGCCTTCCTGATATGTGACTCTACTTTAAGTAAACAAATATAACAGCTCCCTTGGCCAAGGTGCCCAAACTCTGCTGTTGGGTATCTAATTTCTACAAATAGCATTATACATAAATACATCATACAATGCTTAATCTTAATAAAGGATATTAGCTATTATGCACATAACAGGCTTAGGCATAATGGTTTTAACGTTCAGTGATATCAGTGACATTGGTGATCAAATTGTACAGTGCCACAATATACACACATTGCATTGGTATGGTGGTATATTTCCAAAGTAAGAGCCCAGTTATGAAATAAGAACAGTAAGGGCCTTATATAAAATACTAGAAGGTGGCCCGATTCTAACGCATCGGGTATTCTAGAATTTACGTATTGTGTAGTTAATGTATGATTTTTGTTATATATATATATATATATATATATAGATGTTGTTGTGTGTAGTTGCCAAGTGTTTGTGTAGGGCGCTGTAAATGTTCTGGGTGTTATCTGGGTGTGGGGGGTGTGAGAGCGGTGTTGTTTGTGTGTTGCGTTGTGTGTGTTGCGTTGTTTATGGAGCGCTGTGTGTCTGCAGCGTTCTGTGTATGTGGTGCTGTGTGTGTTGCGCAGTTTGTGTGTGTGTGGAGTGCGTGTGTGTGTTTTGGGGGGTATGTTTTGTGCAGTGTGTGTGTTGTGCGGTATGTGCGTATATTTATGTATGTTTGTGTGTTGGGTGTTGTGTGTGTGCAGCGTTGTGTGTGTGTGTGGGTGTCTGTGTAGGGCGGTGTTTGTGGTTCCCAGTGTGTGTGTGGTGTGTTGTGCGGTGCGCGTGTGGCAGTGTGTGTGTGTGTTTTGGGGGGAGGTGTGCACCCCTCATCGTGCACCATCCCCCATGCTGCGCACCCCCCATCGTGCTTCATCCCCCATGCTGCGCACCCCCCATCGTGCTCCATCCCCCATGCTGCGCACCCCCTATTGTACTCCATCCCCCATGCTGCGCACCCCCCATCGTGCTCCATCCCCCATGCTGCGCACCCCCCATCGTGCTCCATCCCCCAAGCTGCGCACCCCCCATAGTGCTCCATCCCCCATGCTGCACACCCCCCATTGTGCTCCATCCTCCATGCTGCGCACCCCCCATCGTGCTCCATCCCCCATGCTGCGCACCCCTCATCGTGCTCCATCCCTCATGCTGCGCCTGCCATCGTGCTCCATGCCCATGCTGCACACCCACCATCGTGCTCCATCCTCCATGCTGCACCCACCCCATTGTGCGCCATCCTCCATGCTGCGCACCCCCCATCATGCTCCATCCCCCATGCTGCACACCCCTCATCGTGCTCCATCCCCGTTGCTGCGCACCCCTCATCGTGCTCCATCCCCCATGCTGCGCACCCCCCATCGTGCTCCATCTCCTATGCTGCACACCCGCCATCGTGCTCCATCCACCATTCTGCACACCCCCCATCGTGCTACATCTCCCATGCTGCACACCCCCCATTGTGCTACATCTCCCATGCTGCGCATCCCCCATCGTGCTCCATCCTCCATGCTGCACACCCCCCATCGTGCTCCATCCTCCATGCTGCACACCCCCCATCGTGCTCCATCCTCCATGCTGCACACCCTCCATCGTGCTCCATCCCCCATGCTTGGGCCGCCGGGGGCGGGTCCGAGCGTGGCAACGTGTGCCGGGGGCGGGGCTGAACGGGCGAGGCGTCAGCATATGCCGGCTCCCTGCACATGTGTACCGGGAGCCGGTGTACGCTGGTAACCATGATACACATCGGGTAACTAAGGGAAGCACTTCCTATAGTTACGCGATGTGTATCATGGTTACCAGCGTACACCGGCTCCGTCATGATCTCAGCATCGCAAGGTTATGTCCGCCGGGGGCGGGGCCGAGTGTGCCAACGTGTGGCGGGGGCGAGCAGGCAAGGCATCAGCGTATGCCGGCTCCCTGCACATTTGTACCGGGAGCCAGTGTACGCTGGAGCAGGCGATGCCTGCGGAGGGCCGAGGCGAGCGGCTAAACCGTGCGGGGGGTGATGCCAGGCCGAGGCGAGCGGCCAATCTATGGGGGGGTGGGGCCAGGCCGAGCCCAGCGGCCAATCCGACAGTTGTCACTGTAACGACACTGTCACGGTGACACAATTTTGGAGCAAGACAGACAGACAGACAGACAGAATAAGGCAATTATATATATAGATGGGCCTAATAAAAGGTTGGGTGATCACCCCACTGTTAAAACACATAAATAAATCTTTATTTTTATATAGCACTAACATATTCCACACACATACATCAGGAACACTGTCCCCATTGGGGCTCACAATCTAAATTCCCTATCAGTATGTCTTTGGAGTGTGGGAGGAAACCGGAGAGCCCGGAGGAAACCCACAGAAGCACGGGGAGAACATACAAACTCCTTGCAGATGTTGTCCTTGATGGGATTCAAACCCAGGACCCCAGCGGTACAATGCTAACCACTGAGCCACCATGCCGCCACTGTTCATAAAACGCAACCCAACTGGAGCAAAAAAGAGACAATATCTCTTTCATGTCTTCAAAATCACAGAGGTAAAGAAAATGCTAGGAAAATGAAGTGTATCTTGTTAATAAAACTGTTGTTGATCCTTTTGAAATCTAAAGAATGTAATTTACATGTGAAGTTAGGTTCATGGTGCATATCCTTGTTAATTTTTCTTTTTTCGCACTATGTATTCATGCTTCATGAATACTTATGAGATGTCCCTCCTGGATGTCTAAGGATAAATTATGTGTGGCCACAAAGTTCCTCAACCCCCCGGCAAACTATTGTTCCTTCTTCACGTCAGTAGATCTTGTAAGTTTAGCATCTGATGGCCACTGGAGTGGCAGTCCAGGTGGAAGCAAAGAGTATGACTAGCAGCCACAAAATTTCAAAGGCCTCCAATTTCTTTCCCTGACTTTAGTCTTCTGATATTAAAAGTTTAGAAAGATTTGTTGGGCTCCTTTATCTGTGAAATCTGCCAGGGACCACAGTCTCAGGATGGCTGTCATGGACAGACTAGGGCTAGTGACCCACTCAGCAGGATCCCGAGAACCCCAAAACTCTTTAACCTCCCCCCCGTACAGGGATCTGGAATTACTACAGGGTCCAGGAGATCGCTGCCTATGGAAGGCTGCAATCCAGAGAAGAGTGGTCATCAGGCAGGGTCAAAACCAGGAGGTACAAAATAGGAACAAAATTGGGAGGC
Organism: Anomaloglossus baeobatrachus; assembly: GCF_048569485.1. NCBI lineage: Eukaryota > Metazoa > Chordata > Amphibia > Anura > Aromobatidae > Anomaloglossus > Anomaloglossus baeobatrachus. The sequence continues at coordinate 185,269,945 of NC_134360.1, read as the reverse complement.
AAGAGACTAGTCGGGCTAAGGTCAAATCAGACATGGCAGTGAAGTACAAAAATGGCAGGCACGAGAGTCGTCAGAAAACAGGCAAAGGTCAAAATACAGGGATAAGTAGTTCCGCAGGGTGTGAAGCACAGAACCAGCAGTAATACCATAAGACTATATTTGGCGGGGACCAGCAGACTGGAGGAAGAGTAAATAGAGTGTGGTGCCTTAACATTGGCCCTGGCTGAAAGGTGGTAACTTCAGCTAGAAGGCACACGCCACCACAGTCATCCAGTGGTACTGTAGGTCTTAGTGAAACCCAGCTTAGTGGATAGGCAGAGCCTGCACCCACCAGAGCCATTGACTCCTCCCCAATTAACGGCACTGTCTACAGCGGGAATACATTGGCGTCTGGTGATCATTGCTAAAGTTTCAGGAGCGGACTCTGGTGGAGACATGACATAATCCTTTCAAAGAGGTTGAACAATAAAACGTACTCCTTTATAGTTTTTGTGTGTGACACGCTGCTTCTTTTCTCCCTTTGGTTATGAAAGTCATGTTCTCAGCTTTCGTACATCGAACAAAACCATATGGGGTCAAGTTGGATATGTATAGTGAGAGCTATCTGTGCACCCTATTCCCTACTTTTTATTATGTGGTCTTTTCTATTGGTAGACAGATATCATTGAAAACTTGTGCAGAAGAAATTTTAAGATATTCTATACTTGATATGAAATCACACCAATTTTGGATTACCTTGAATAAATGAAGTCATATTATAGGGCACTTAGTATAAATGTACTTATCTTTGGGAGTACTTTGTAAACATTTACCATCACCCAGGGGTTCATGTTAGAAGTGGTTTAGAAACTTGCAATTATTTACATTTCCCATAAGTGTTTTTCCTGAACCTTGCAATCACATGTGATGCTGGATATTATCCTAAACAGGGAATATGTATGAAGGCACCAGGTTACTAACTTACAAAATTATGAAAATGAAAGCAGGGACATCTGTTTGAGCACAGTTGGTGAAGATCATTAGCAAACGTCCTTGACCGAACACCACTACATTACTAAGTTTTGTGATACTGTCGAATATACTGTCAACCATCATAGAAAGTGCTTAGAGAAAGACTGCGTGACAAAAGGTTTCCTCACACAAAAGCCTGCCCAACCATGACTACATAACCAGTGCTTGGTTGTCGGTGTCTCAAAATTCGCAGTGCTTTCTATATACACAACTAGACAAGGAGTAGCTCCATGCATAGGACAAGTGAACGGGTGCATATATAATATAATAATCAGCCTGGAGAGTACCCAAGCAGTGGAAGTATTCACATACAAGTGCATCTCAATAAATTAGAATATTATCAAAATGTTAATTTATTTCATTAATGCAATACAAAAAGGGAAATGCATATATTATATACAGTAGAGTCATTACACACAAAGTGATCTATTCCTATATATTATATAGAGTCATTACACACAGAGTGATCTATTTCAAGTGTTTATTTCTGTTAATTTACCGCCCCGGGGCTCGGCCGGCTGCCGAGTCACTCGGATCCATGCTCGTCGGTGGCTGGCTCGAGCTCTCCACGGACCCGGGGGTCATGTCGCTCTGAAAGGGGGTTGGCGCTACACATAGGGACTTCGGTGGGGAGGTCCACGGCCGGAGCCGCGGTGGTTTGCAGGGGATTTAAGTTTGGGACACCACCCACGGGTTGTGGTGAATGGATGGACACCACCGCTGCCGTTGACTAGGCTCCCGGGGACAGTGTTGCGCAGCTTGGTGTTGACCCCCTCCGTGGGTAGGGGGATGATGGTCCCGGGGGCCTGAGGGAGGTGCTGAGGCGAGGGGATGGTTGTGTCGTGGGTGGAGAGGGGTTTTCCTTTGGGAACGCCGCTTGCCTGGGGAATCTCTGGTACTCGGGTCCGGTGCTTCTGCTCCTCGGTGGCTCGAGCATGGGGCCAGACCCGGGGGCTCGAGCAGCGCCTCCTCGCCCACGAGTGAAAAGGGGGTAGGTTTGGTGGTGGGATGTTGGTTGTGACGCCACCCACGGGGTTGTGGTGATGGTGGGCACCATCGCTGCTGGTGACGGGGGTTCCCAGGAGCGATGGCGGGGAGCAGCTGAGGTGTTGGCCCCTCTGTGGGTAGGGACGGTGGTGTAGGGGCTAGGTGCAGGTGCCGATGCGGGGAGGCAGCGCGGAAGCGGGGCAGCGATACGGTGCAGCGTTGTGCCGGATGGCACTGGTGTACTCACTCAGGTAGTCAATAACAGAGTCTCTGGTAAACCAAACGGCTGGATGGACGGGGCCCTCAGTCGGCTGCGGTGTCTTCATTCTCCCCAGACGGATTGATGGCGGCTGTCTTTCCCTGCACCTGTGTGTAAGTGTTTGACCTCTATGGATTCCCACTGGTGGTTCGCTCCCCGGCTTGTACGTGTCGGGAGAGCCCGTTTTGCCCACAGGCGCTGGCCCTTGGATCTCTGGCCGTTGGCGGTGGCTCTTATCCGGATGGGTTGGGTGGGAATTAACCCCTGAGGTCCAGACCGCAATCAGAGAATTTGACCGTTATGGCGGCTTCCGAGCCTAGTCGGGGTCTGAGTACCCTGCCTTGGTGCTTAGCTTCACTCCGCTCCCCGGTTCGATACCGGCGGGCCAACGCCCGACCCCGGTCCTACGGTTCCGCAGATGTCCACTAACTCCTGCAGACGGCCACCACCGTCTGCCAACCTTGCTGATGGTGTCTGGGCTCCGACCCAGACACACACAGTCTCCACTTCACTCCTCAACTCCCACTCTCTTCTTCACCTCCAAACTGAACTTGACTACAACTCACTACTTTTCCCGCCTCCAGGCCTGTGAACTCCTCGGTGGGTGGGGCCAACCGCCTGGCTCCGCCCCACCTGGTGTGGACATCAGACCCTGGAGGAGGCAACAAGGGTTTTGTTGACGGGTGTTCCCTACCAGGGAAGGGGGTGTGTATGTGTGTGATGTTATTCTGTGACCCCTGGGGTCCAGGGCATCACAGATGTGCGCTGGGGTGTCGGTGCGCTGCGGCGCGGTGCGCAGCCTGAAGGCACTGTTGTACTCACTATGAGAAAATACGCTGGAGTCTCTGGTAAACCAAACAAGATGATGAACGGTGCCCGCAGCCGGCTGCAGTTTTCCATTAACAAGTTGGTGGTCTCCGCCTTTCTCCTGCACCTCTCGGTTGTAAAAGTTGTGACTCTTATGCCTAAGCAACGGTAGTCCGCTCCCCAACTTGCTATGTGTCGGGAGAGTCCTGTTTGCTCGCAGACACTGGCCTCTTGGGTCTCTATGCCTTGGCGGTGGCTTTACCCTAATGGTTGGGCTGTTGTCTTCAGTCGGGTCTTGTGTGAGAAAGGTCCTAAGGTCCAGTCCTCAGTCAGTTGATTCGACTTAGCCTAGTTGTTTCTGGGCCTCGTACTGGGTCTGAGTACCCCTCCTGGAGCTCCGGTTTCCAATCGGTTCCCCGGTTTGGTACAGGCGGGCCACCGCCCGTCCCCAGTCCCTACGGTTCCACCGGCTGTAATCCCAGCTCCTGCAGGCAGCCACCACCGTCTGCCTCTTTGCCAGAGGTGACTGGGCTCCAACCCAGACACCTGTGTAGACCTTGGCAGGCCTGAGCACAGGTCTGCCCTTGAACTTGACTCCACTTCACTCCACTGTCAAGACTAATCTAGACTATTTTCCCGCCTCCGGGCCTGTGAACTCCTCGGTGGGCGGAGCCAACTGCCTGGCTCCACCTCCCTGGTGTGAACATCAAACCCTTGAGGGTGATTACAGAGGTTTGTAGTTTGGCTGCTGTCACCTTACTAGGGGGGGGGGCGGGTGTGCATGGGACTCCCTGGGACGACCTGACTAGTCCAGGGCGTCACATTAATGTTAATGATTATGGCTTACAGCGGTCATTATCTCAGAAAATTAGAATAATTACCACAAAACACCTGCAAAGGCTGTTTAAAATGGTCCCTTAGTCTGGTTCAATAGGCTACACGATCATGGGGAAGACTGCTGACTTGACAGATGTCCAGAAGGCAGTCATTGACACACTCCACAAGGAGGGTAAGCCACAAAAGGTCATTGCTAATGAAGTTGCCTTTTCACAGAGTGCTGTATCCAAGCATATTAATGGAAGGTTGAGTGGAAGGAAAATGTGATGTAGAAAAAGTGCCCAATCACTGGGATAACTGCAGCCTTGATAGGATTATTAAGAAAAGGCCATTCAAAAATTTGGGGGAGATTCACAAAGAGTGGACTGCTGCTGACTCAGTGCTTCAAGAGCCACCACACACAGACGTATCCAGGACATGGGCTACAACTATCACATTCCTTGTGTCAAACCACTCATGACCAATAGACAACGCCAGAAGCGTCTCACCTGAGCCAAGGAGAAAAAGAACTGGACTGTTGCTCAGTGGTCCAAGGTGTTGTTTTCAGATGAAAGTAAATTTTGCATTTAATTTGGAAATCAAGGTACCAGAATCTGGAAGAAGAGTGGAGAGGCCATAATCCAAGCTGCTTGAGGTCTAGTGTGAAGTTTCCACAATCAGTGATGGTTTGGGGAGCCATGTCATCTGCTGGTGTAGGTCCACTGTGTTTTATAAAGACCAAAGTCAGTGCAGCTGTCTACCAGGAAAATTTAGAGCATTTCACGCTCACTCTGTCGACAAGCTTTTTAGAGATGGAAATTTCATTTTACTACAGGACTTAGCACCTGTCCAGACTGCCAAAAGTACCAATACCTGGTTTAATAACCACAGTATCACTGTGCTTGATTGGCCAGCAAACTCCACTAACCTAAACCCCATTGAGAATCTATGGGGTATTCTGAAGAGGAAAATGAGAGACACCAGACCCAACAATGGAGACGAGCTGAAGGCTGCTATCAAAGCAAACTGGGCTTCCATAACACCTCACAGATTTTTCAGTAGGCGCCAATTTCTGAGTTTAAAATCATTTTTTCAGTTGGTCTTATATAATATTCTAATTTTCTGAGATAATGACTTTTGGGTTTTCATTGGCTGTAAGCCATAATCATCAACATTAACAGAAATAAACACCTGAAATAGATCACTCTGTGTGTAATGACTCTATATAATATATGTGTCTCCCTTTTTGTATTGAATTACTGAAATAAATTCCCTTTTTGAGGATATTATAATTTATTGAGATGCACTTGTATATATAGATATCTTTGTTCCATTCTGATATGCCCTCAAGTAGGTGCAGAGTGGTGGTGTGGCTTTTCTGTGGTGTTGTGCACTTTGGGGTATCACGATGCTCCTACCTGGTTCCTGTTGCTCCAAACCCGTTCCTAGGGTACATCTGTATGAGGTAAATAGGAATAAGGCAGATTGCACCTTGGTAAAAACAGTTTAAACAGTTTATTGAATAACACTGATGGTTTACACCTTCTGCAGCATTGAGCTGCATCACTGGATCTCCATACAGGCTTTGGTTGGATGGCAACTGGACTGGTGCTCTGCTATGGGAAATCTATAACTGTGGTTTGGCCTTACTACGATATGCTCTAAAAGGCTGTCTGGCATGGTACCTGACGTTAGCCACCCTTGTCCCCCACTCATCACCTCCAGCCCAACTGCCAACTGTCAACTCTCCCTGGTTACCATAGTGACCAGGCCATAGAGGATATTGATTAGAAATTGTCCAGAACAGTCCATTGCCAACACATACCACCACCTGCTGGTCTTCAGTGGTATTACCGAGCAACAACTTACAGTAAATTTGACAGAATAACACCAGGCAATACACCAAACCATAAATTATTGTACAGACTCCTATGAATGCAGACATTTGGGTCATTACATACCACCTTGAAGAAGAACCTAGCCTTCCTCAGCATGCTCAAAAGGTCTCTGCTAAATAAATAATGGGGCATTCTCCTGTAACCACTAAGATGTGTGGCGATGTACAGCTGAAAAGAATTTATTTGTCCTATCATAGTGCAGCTTTAGGATATTCCCACTACTGGTGTTCTAGAACTTCACTTGAGTTCATGCAGGCTATGCTTCATGCTGCCACAGGCTCATATCCATTTCCTTGACTAGGTTCTGAGAAAAGTGTATTTTGCGCCTTACTAATACCAGTGTTTTATGGCAAAGACTAGTCTAGTGGACTCCTCATGTCTTTGAGCTCTTAGGAACACAAGGAGTGTGAGGGCATGGTTATCTATTAAACCAATTTACCTTCAGAAGGGTGTCATGATACAGTTATCCCCTCAATGCATCAAGGCCTGTAATTACTCTGAACGCTTCATCACCTTGATACCTTCTAGTGTATATTCGTGCCTGCTTGTGACCTAGTGCGTAGGTAAGTACATTTCCTAGGATTCTAGCTACACAGTAAACTGAAACCATTACACGTCGATCCTCAGAGGCAGGACTTTTCTGTGGCAGTAGCTCTATGGAACCTTGAGACATCCAGCAATGGAACCATTGTCTCTTCTTCCTAAGGACCTGCAAAGCCTGTCTAGTCTACAAAACTCATAGTTAGCAAATAGTCCATATTTTAAGAGCAATTTAGTCTTTTAGTAAAGTGCAATAGATTTTGGCTAACCATTACATTGTGGCTCCCAAACGGCAGAAGGAATCCGCACAATGGGCACAAGTACTTGAACTGGATAACTGGGGTTAATGTGTAAAACCAGAAAGACCACAAACAGGGTGCTTTCCAGTGAAAAACAGGATCACAGGGAGCTCAAGTATTAGTCTTTTCCCTGGGCAGAGGCTTCAAACGTCACATTACTGTAGGTTGAGGTACTTATTGTTAAAGAGGTGACTCTAGACTTTCGGTCTAGACTTTGGAGGAAAAGTAACTCTCTTTCGCTCTTGGGACAACATATAACAATGCAGATAAGAGGGAAGTCATCACTTGTTCTCCCTTTGAGACCTTAGCAGTGTGTTCTGAGAATCCTCCATCCAAACTGAACTTCATGAAGTGAAACACCCTGTCCTCTGGAGAGACAATTTTCTCAATCGAATCTGGCAAAGGGGCAAGAAGTTGCTGCTGAGACTTTGCCGGAACAATGCTTGTTGTTATAGGTATCTTCACCAGGATATGCAGCAACAATGACAATTGAAGCTGGTCAGATAGAGAAGTCAACATGGTCAATGGCTACAAGCTCCAAGGGGCCCTTGCTCACAATGGGGTGAAGAGGAGCACGCTGATTATGTCTTTCATCCCTGACCACAGCACAGCTGCGGCACTCTTGACACAAAGCCTCGATGTCAGATCTCATGTTGATCTAATAAAACTGTCACCTTATGGTGGACTCTGTCTTCTGGGCCCCAAAGTGAACAGACTGGTTGTGATACATGTCAAAACAATTTTAACATCTCTTCTGGGAACCACCACTTGGAAGATGCTCTCATAAGTGACTGAATTCAAGGTTCTTTGATACAATAGGCGTCTCAGCACTGCATCAGATTCTTTCTGGCACCCGTCCATTGGAAAAGAAATCCAGAAGTTCTCAAATTACTCTGCTTTTGGCCTCGAGATTCTGACAGAGCTCTTTTTCAGCGTGAAGCAGGAGATCACCTTGCTTGGAGGCATCAATAGTCCTAGGAATCTGCTGTCTGATCTGTAGGGCCTCTTGACAGATGAATCGGGTATAAAAAGTGGGCATCTCCACATCTTCTCACTGATCGTCCAGGAATTTGAGTTTGAGTCTAAGCCTGGACAAGGTATCCGTATTGTCATTGGCCTTGCCTGCCTGGTATCTTATAATAAAGCTGAAGTTTGCCAAACGGAAGGCCCATCTCTATTCCAGAGCTCCAAGACAGGCTGAATTTAGATGTCTCAACTGATTATTGTCTGTGTACAGTTAGGTCCAGAAATATTTCTATGACTGAAACCCAGGGGCTGCCAAGAGGAATAAAGTTATTTTCCTCCTGGTAACCAGGTTTTCAGTGCAATGGCCGCTTTGGAATGCAGTTAATCTGCATTAACCTGATATATGCAAGTTACTAGTACAGTTAGGTCCAGAAATATTTGGACAGTGACACAATTTTCGCGAGTTGGGTTCTGCATGCCACCACATTGGATTTGAAATGAAACCTCTACAACAGAATTCAAGTGCAGATTGTAACGTTTAATTTGAAGGTTTGAACAAAAATACATGATAGAAATTGTAGGAATTGTACACATTTCTTTACAAACACTCCACATTTTAGGAGGTCAAAAGTAATTGGACAAATAAACCAAACCCAAACAAAATATTTTTATTTTCAATATTTTGTTGCAAATCCTTTGGAGGCAATCACTGCCTTAAGTCTGGAACCCATGGACATCACCAAACGCTGGGTTTCCTCCTTCTTAATGCTTTGCCAGGCCTTTACAGCCGCAGCCTTCAGGTCTTGCTTGTTTGTGGGTCTTTCCGTCTTAAGTCTGGATTTGAGCAAGTGAAATGCATGCTCAATTGGGTTAAGATCTGGTGATTGACTTGGCCATTGCAGAATGGTCCACTTTTTTGCACTCATGAACTCCTGGGTAGCTTTGGCTGTATGCTTGGGGTCATTGTCCATCTGTACTATGAAGCGCCGTCCGATCAACTTTGCGGCATTTGGCTGAATCTGGGCTGAAAGTATATCCCGGTACACTTCAGAATTCATCCGGCTACTCTTGTCTGCTGTTATGTCATCAATAAACACAAGTGACCCAGTGCCATTGAAAGCCATGCATGCCCATGCCATCACGTTGCCTCCACCATGTTTTACAGAGGATGTGGTGTGCCTTGGATCATGTGCCGTTCCCTTTCTTCTCCAAACTTTTTTCTTCCCATCATTCTGGTACAGGTTGATCTTTGTCTCATCTGTCCATAGAATACTTTTCCAGAACTGAGCTGGCTTCATGAGGTGTTTTTCAGCAAATTTAACTCTGGCCTGTCTATTTTTGGAATTGATGAATGGTTTGCATCTAGATGTGAACCCTTTGTATTTACTTTCATGGAGTCTTCTCTTTACTGTTGACTTAGAGACAGATACACCTACTTCACTGAGAGTGTTCTGGACTTCAGTTGATGTTGTGAACGGGTTCTTCTTCACCAAAGAAAGTATGCGGCGATCATCCACCACTGTTGTCATCCGTGGACGCCCAGGCCTTTTTGAGTTCCCAAGCTCACCAGTCAGTTCCTTTTTTCTCAGAATGTACCCGACTGTTGATTTTGCTACTCCAAGCATGTCTGCTATCTCTCTGATGGATTTTTTCTTTTTTTTCAGCCTCAGGATGTTCTGCTTCACCTCAATTGAGAGTTCCTTAGACCGCATGTTGTCTGGTCACAGCAACAGCTTCCAAATGCAAAACCACACACCTGTAATCAACCCCAGACCTTTTAACTACTTCATTGATTACAGGTTAACGAGGGAGACGCCTTCAGAGTTAATTGCAGCCCTTAGAGTCCCTTGTCCAATTACTTTTGGTCCCTTGAAAAAGAGGAGGCTATGTATTACAGAGCTATGATTCCTAAACCCTTTCTCCGACTTGGATGTGAAAACTCTCATATTGCAGCTGGGAGTGTGCACTTTCAGCCCATATTATATATATAATTGTATTTCTGAACATGTTTTTGTAAACAGCTAAAATAACAAAACTTGTGTCACTGTCCAAATATTTCTGGCCCTGACTGTATATGGCGAAGGTTGAGGCAGCCAGATAGTCCTTAAATTTCTCAGTTACTGCCCAGATAACAGCCAGGAACTCCAGTTTGAAGGAGATATAGTTCTGATCGTTTTGCTCATGTTCTCTTAGTGAGTGACTGGCATAGGCAATAACTCTTTCAGTTCTGGCCTGCACCTGGGAAAACACTGCTTCTAGGCCTTTTTTGATGGCAACCTGTAATGCCCATACTGGCGTCCCCATGCTGTCCTGCCCTCCTCCGCTGGTGGGGATGTCGATTTTATCACCTACCCAGCCGTCCTCCAGTGGCCGCCCTTTCCTTGGATCATGATACTATCTTCCGGGGCCTGCACACAGGCCTCCTGGGAATGCCCACAGGGTGCATGCGTGACCATGCCCCTTTTCTTAAAGGGCCAGTGCACCCTGAACTGAAAGTGTCTCTCGGGTCAGCTGAGAGGTTTCAGGTATTTCAGCTTGACTTGTCTCAACTGTCAACTGTCCACTCTCCCTGGTTACCATAGTGACCAGGCTATAGAGGATATTGATCAGACTTCCTCCAATACAATCCCTTGTCAACACATACCACCACCTGCAGGTCTCCAGGGTTATTGCAGAGCAACAACTTACAGTAAATGTGATAGAATGACACCAGGCAATACATTAAACCATAAATTATTCTACAGCATATTCCCTGATATCTGGATTGACTTAAAGACTGGCATGTAAAATACAAATATATATAGTAGTAAACAAACAGTGACAGAGTAATACGGATAAGAACGGGGCCCTGACCGCATGGGCCTACAATTTACAGGGTATAGGGAAAGGAGACAGAAGGTCATGGGGTTTCAGCTGCTCCAGTTGTAGTGAGGTGACAACTGGGTTGTTGCAGACCATAGGCTTTTCTGAAGAGATGAGTTTTCAGGTTGCATTTGAAGGTTTCAATTATGGAAGACAAATGGACATGTTGATACACTGAATTCCATGCAAAGGGGGAAGCTTGGGAAAAGAGTTTGAAGACGAGGTGAGAAGGAGGTTCTTTGAGGGCCGGAAATTATATATGGGAAGGCATCAACGGGAGATTAGTTTGGAGAAATTTGGAGGAGACCAAACATGGACGACCTTGTAAATCACTGAGAGTAGTTTAAGCTGGATTTGTCGTGTAACTGAAGGAATTAGCAGAAGGCCGAGGAGGAGGTGTAGCAAGGTGGTAGTTGGATTAACTGGTCAGCGGATTTAAAGATAAGCTAGAGAGGTGCAAGTTTGTTAAGCAAGAGGCCACAGAGAAGTATATTGCAATAGTTGAGGCAGGAGATGATGAAGGCATGCATTAACATTTTAGTTGATTCTGGGTTGAGGAAAGGATGTATTTTGGAAATATGTTTGAGGTGGTAAGAGCTTGGATGTGTGGTTTGAAGAATTGAATAGATTCAAGGGTTATACTGAGGCTGTGAACTTGTGATACAGGGAAAAGCATAATGTCATTAATTTTGATAGATCAAGTTGGTTGAGTAAGATGAGGAAAAGATGATGAGTTCTGTTTTTTTACATTGAGTTTCCAAAAAAATGATGAGAAAAAGGAGGATATGGCTGGTAGACACTCTGGGATGCTGGAGAGCAAACCAAATAGGTAGATTTCAGTGTCATCACCAGCATATAGGTGAACTTGTAAGCCATGGGCCTTTATGAGTTATCCCGGCAAAAAGAAAAAATGGGGTCCTAGAACACAGAGTTGAGGCACACCGAAAAAGAGATGGTGGGATGATGAGGTTGCATGGGAATGAGAGTCACTAAATGTGTTTAGTGATCTATCAGGATATCAGGAAAGCGCAAAAGCTGTGATGTCAAGGGAAGAGACAATCTTTAGTAGGAATGAGTGGTTGACTCTGTCGAGTGCAGAGGACAAGTGTAAGAAGACAATTAAAGAGCATTATCTGTTAGCTTTGGCAGTTGGTAAGTCATTAGTACCTTGGGTTAGGGCAATTTCAGTGGGGACAGAAGCCAAAGTGTAAGTTGTCGAAAAGTGTGTTGAATGAGAGGTGGGAGTGAAGTCCAATGTGGATGTGTTGTGAGGAGTTTTGAGGGAAAAGTCTCTGTTTTTTTTAGTTTTAACGTTTAATTACTTGTTTTCATTGCTAGCTTGTTTGTTTGTTGATTCCCCAGGAATAGAGCATCTTAGAATAGGTTAGCACTATATAAATATTGGTGAGAGCAGTAGAAGTAATACTATAGTTCGTTTTGAAGGTACTACCGGGAGATATATGTGTTATCCTAAGATACAAACTTCTATAGGCTATGGAAAACCTGTCTCAGTAATAATACAGATAGTGTTATCTTGGGCATAAGGTTATACATACAGCCAAAGTGCTTCAAAGCCATTTTCATTTCCTTAATGTTATGGAATGAATCTGCCGCAGCTTTTGTATCGGAGCTAAAGGCATCCAGGTTGCAGATAATTTCATACAGCAGCAAATATATACCCAGCCTTCACTCATTAAGAACAGCAGGATATAGGCTCCCAAAGCAATAGCTGGCTGTAACGGCTGCTCGCGCTAATTTGGATTGAACCCCGGCACCAACGCGCAGACTGTAATTCAGAATCCTCATTCCGATAACAGGTGCTGCATTGTGACTTATAGCTCAATAGTAGTTACTATTCAATTAAACAGTTTTACAAACAAGCAAAGGGTTTTTTTTTTATCCACTCTTCATTACCCGCAGGCTTTCATATTCTTTTAAGTACAGAAAATTTAATTAGATTTTGACCACAGATCCTGCATTTGACTTTCCCTGACAGGGTTTCCATTAGTGTAATCTGTAGGGGAATTCGCTGGTTTAACATCTGTGTGCCTGGGGCCTATCACACATTTACTGCACAAGACTGAAAAGACTCCCTTGTACGGGTTGTATGTTCCTACGTGCTCCCAGTTTCACAGAAGTCATTTCAGCACCACAAGGTAATTAGCAAAGGGATGGGCCTCGGCTGACATGAATGCGATTTATTGTTTTTGTAGAAGGGCCCTGAACAGCAAACAAAGAACACAGTCTTGCTGTCTGGAATTTTATTAACTTAATTGTGCCATATAACTTACTGAAGGGAGATTGTGAAGCAGAAATTCAGCAGCCATTGTTCTGCGAAATGTGAAAAAATATTAATTTCACTTCTATTAGGGTGAGTTTTTGTGGCGCCTGGCACAAGACAGCGGATTTCATAATTACGGCCCGCGTTAACTTCGTCGTGGCCAGTTCTTCGCAGATAATTCGTTATAACCTTTCCACTTTAAAATCCCTTGCAATCCCGCCGCTTGGCAAGCTGCTCGGCATTGCTTATTGTTTGCTCATTATGTGCAGTTAACTAATGAATCATTAATAAATGAATTGCTAATACATTTTATGGTAATTGGATATATAAATGATTGCAGGCTCCTTTGGCCTTTTAGAACAGAGCAGAATGAGTAGCGGAGACCTAATTGTTTGCAGATGATCCGCCACTGATGGGCTGCTCGCCCTTGTTCTCGGTAACTAGTGACTCATTATTCTCCTAGAAAACCTTCACAATAACAGCTAAGTGTAGCAGATAAGAACACACCAGAGGGGGAACGATGACGCATTTTTTGTTTTTTAAGAAATCTGTCCATAATATAAATGGATTCAGGGACCATACAAGCAATTCCTTGTTGTGTTCGAGGAACTACAGATGTCTATTACCAGACCCCATTGTATGGAGCTTAATAATATGTGGAAGGAAGGATAAAGAAGGTTGTTTTTCTCCTATTGAACTTTATCTAATGTTTTCTTTATATTCTTGAATAGTATCTAATTACCTATTTATTCAGATTGAGATGGAAAAAAAGTTCAATTCTATAGGACGGGATTTGTTCTTTAAAACTCAAAGGTTTCTGAATGGCGTGCAATCTCTATTTATTTCCCATTGCTTATAGGGTGCCAGCGTATTCCTCAATGCCGAACATTGATTGTAATCACTGTTTTCAGTGGGTCTCACAAATCAAAGTCTAATTGGACTATCACACATTAGAGTCTAATTCATAGGTAGACAATATGTTTAGTGGGATGTATAAGGATCAAATCAGAGAACCTAGTGGAAATACATAGAGATTTGGAAAGGGGACATAAACGCATACTTATACTCCAAAAGACATACTGATAAGGAGGACCTAAAGGCCGCTTTACACGCTGCAACATTGCTCAAGCGATCTCGTTGGGGTCACGGAATTTGTGACGCACATCCGGTCGCTTTAGCGATGCCGTTACGTGTGACACCTTTGAGTGATTTTGTATCGTTGAAAAAAGGTGCAAAATCGCTCATCGGTGACATGGGGGTCCAGTCACAAATATCGTTGCTGCAGCAGTAACGAAGTTGTTCCTCGTTCCTGCGGCAGCACACATCGGTACGTGTGACACCGCAGGAACAAGGAACCTCTCCTTACCTGCGTCCCGCCCACAATGCGGAAGGAAGGGGTGGGCAGGATGTTTGTACCGCTCATCTCCGCCCCTCCGCTTCTATTGGGCGGCGGTTCAGTGACGCAGCTGTGACGTCGCTCTGACGCTGAACGAACTGCCCCCTTAGAAAGGAGGCGTTTCGCCGGTCACAGCAACGTCGCAGGGCAGGTAAGTAGTGTGACGGGTCTGGGCGATGTTATGCACCACGGGCAGCGATTTGCCCATGTCGCACAACCGATGGGGGCGGGTACCCACTCTAGTGATATTGGTCACAATATCGCAGAGTGTAAAGCGGCCTTTAGATTGCAAGTCCTAATGGGGACAGTGTTTCTGATGTATGTAAAGTGCTATAGAATAAATATGCTATATAAGTAAATAAATATTATTTTATTATTATTATTATAATTATTATCATTATATAATTTCTCTATTTAGATTTGAGCTCAGGTCCTCAGTGTTTAGCACCAAGCTACAGTATGAAGAATTAAAGGGAAGGATGCTCTCTCAACGTGAATGTAATTGGATTGTCAGACTTGGGACCATGACACCCATTGGCTTGAATGAGAAGTTGAGTTTCTCTTCATTTTTGTAATTTGCCCTTCGTCTCTCTGGGAGCGGTTCACCTTGTGTGGTCCGCTCTTTTATTTTATGTGTTTTTAATTTTTCCCTTTTCTATTATCTTTTCTATGAGATGTGACCTGTATCTTGGACCCCTGTGAGTGAATTCTTTTGGATGCCTGCTTTGGCGAATCCCCGGTCTGGACCTACCCTCCTTTGGACTGTGCTTTATTGGCAACGACGACTGTGAATTTTTCTCAATGTATATGTATTTCCGCTTTTTATACTGACCCATCAATTTATGATGTATTTTGATTGGATGTTAGTAGGTGGTGGTTATCTGTGTTTGTGGGTTTGTGTCTGCATCTCCTCCCTTATGGTAGATATGTTTATAAGTGGTTCCGAGTCAGTGGTATGAACAGGAACTGTTGGGAGGACATGCTGACATAGATTCATATACATTGATTATTATATGATTCATCCATCCCCAAAAAAATTTTCCCCTTTCCCCCCCCCCTTCCCCCCTTCCCTCCCTCCTCATGTTTGGTTAATTGCCCCAAATAAGAACAGGACCATGATTGTGCACGATTCATTTAATGAGCTAATTTTATGTGTTTAATCACAATTGTGAGGTAGTCCTTTATGGCCCCTTTCATCTACGATGATGCACATTCTTTTTGGCCCTGTGTCTGCATTGGGCTATGACAACTATGCTGTACATGTGGTGTATATATGTATTTTGTAATTTTGTAATATTATACATACATGTATGGGTGTATATACCCCGTGTGTACTCTTATATATGTATGGTTACTTCCCTTTGTATGCCCCATTCAAGCGATATGTAATGGGGATGGATGATCCTGTGTGGAATTATTATTAGAGACATGTATATATGTGCCCATCTCTCCTGTGGGAGATGTGAATGTACTTCCTCCCTGGTCTGTGTCTGTCCTGATCGGGCAGGTGTTTGTTCTGTATTGGTAGTGTCAAATAAATTCATTGTATGCATGACACATGATCCTGATGGGACGTCCCACTGGGTGGTACAACTTAGTGTTGTGTATATTTATGCATATATTTCTGGATTGTCCCTCTTGGATCATGGCAGACATACACCAGATCGGGGTACTTTTGTGAACTGTACTCTGATAAATATTTCCTTATACATTATAAATAACGTAGTTGCCATATATATTGTGGGCAGTGTTCCTTACCCATATGTGGAATTGCCAACTTCCAAGATGGCCGCCTGTGATTCGCATGCCCTGTGCTGCCCGAAATCTCGCGCGTACTGAGGAAGCTCCGTTCAGCGTGCGGTGACGTCTCATTGTGAGCGTCACTTCCGTTGGGAGCTCCGGAAGTGACGCGCGGGACCCGGACACGTCACAGCGCATGCGGCGCTACGATATGGCGGCAATTAAGCATCATTTCTATCACTATATAAACATGGGGCTCACGGTACAGGGTCACACTGCCCCCCGAGGAAGCTGCTTTGCGAAACGCGTCGGGGCTTCCCCTACCATCACTTGGACCACTGACACGGCATCTATATTGACAAACATATATGGGTAAGCACTGCTCTTGTATTTAACTATTTCCTATGGTTCCCTCTTGTGTGTGCCCTGTGGGGGCCCCCCCTTTGTTATGGATGTTTGGGACACCATTATTTATTAAACTGGAGCTTATATTCTCTAATACAATATGATGCTGTCGAGGTCCTTGTTTGGGATTTCCTGATCTCTTCTCCAAACATTGTCTGTATTTTATGTGTTTTTCTATATGACAGTGCTCTTACTTCTTGTTTTTGAATAAATCATATATTACTAAATAGTGATGCACTGTCGTTGATTATGCAAGGCTCTATGAAACTCAGTTTTTTTCTTCTTTTTATCTATCAAGCTACAGTATGGTAGCTACTCATCCATGGCCATCATAAGAGAAGCTTAGTATTAGTAGTTTGGAGGTTTTTTTTAATGCTATATCCCGAGAGGTCAATATACATTGTGCAACGAACAGTGTTAAAGGGAACCTGTCACGTCCCATATGGGGAATGAGAAGCGCGCATGCGCGGGATTCCAGGAGCTGACGGTGACATCGCTCATGTAAATCCATGGTATAACGCTCACAAGGACGTGATACCACAGAAAGAGGACAAACTAGATGCAAAGCAACGTCCAAGGGACTAGTCCCTCTTCTCATTTACATACGGAACAGGTTAGTTATAAAACTTTTTTTATAAATTAATTTTACACAGTATTACAATGTCCCCCATCCTGAGATATGTGATCCCAATCCTGGTATATATGGCTACCATCCTGGTGTATATGTCCCCCCTACTGTCACATGTGACCCCCATCCTGGTACATATGTCCCCCATTCTGGTTTATATGATCCCCATCCTGGTAAAAATAATCCCAATCCTGATATATATGTTGTATGTTCCCCAACATGGGCCCATTCTGGTGTATATATCCCTCCTCATGGGCCCATCCTGGTTTATATGCCTCCTGTTATGCCGCACACATAAAACAATAAACAATTATACTCTCCTTCCCTCCTTTCCCCCAGTGAGTGGTTAGCCCTTCTGATGCCGACACCTGATTACAGCGGGTAAGCGGTGCAGCACAGGGCGTCACTGCCATGCAACCCCAGTCACATGCTGCCAGCTAATCCAAAATTAATATTCACTGCTCCTCACACACAGGACTTTAGGAGAGGGGAGCAGTGAATATTTATTTTCTTTAAGAACAGGCACACAACCATCCCAGCCGGCTTGGGCAAACACGTGTGCCTGCTAATAAAGAAAGTTAATATTCACTGCTGCCCATGCCCATAATCCCACCCACCTCTTGGCACTGACGCCAGCGCCGAGAGGTGGGTGAGATTATGGGTGTAAGGAGCAGTGAATATTCATTACCTTTAATAGTGTTGCATGCCTCCTGCCACCTGTGACCCTGCTCTACCACCGCCACCCCCCACCAACAGGCCAGGTACATCCGGACTATTATACACACACCCCACTTACTTTTCCCTCAAATTTTGGGGGGGAAAGCTGAGGCTTAAAGTCTGAAAAATACAGTATCACCCCATTTAAATAAAGAAATAAATGTATGTACAGGGTGATCATGCAGTAAGTAGTAATCTTTAGAATAGCAAAGCAGTTTTGGTAGGTAGAGTATGACAGACCCTGCAGTACACATGGAAGGCAGATAGAGTGTAAAATACTATGCACTACACATGGAGGACGGGTAGAGGGTAACAGATTTCGCACTACACATGGATAACAGGTGGAGAGTGACAGACCCCGTAGTACACATACAGGGAACGTAGAGAGTGTCAGACCCATAGGTTGAGAGTAACTAACCCTGTAGTACACATGGAAGACAGATATAGAGTGACATTCCCTACACTACACATGGAGTCCAAAAAAGGAGTGAAAGACCCTGCAGTACACATGCAGGGCAGGTAGAGAGTGAAAGACTTCAAACTACACATGAAGAATATCATGCTGGTTGTTATGCACCCACTGACTATGACTGGGCTTATCAAGAAGGGGTGTGACTAAGTGTTTACCGGGTCTTCAGAAGAGCCTCCGATGGTGAGGATGGACTGAGCTGCTGGTAGACACCAGGTACCACTGCAGGGCATGTCCCCATACTGCAGCAGCTGACCAGAGGATCCTGAATGCAAGGGCAAGAAATCAGGCAGAATGCAGTCAGAGCAAGCAGGAGTCAATACTGGAGTTAGTGGGACAGAGTAGGAGCAGGCAGGAGATGGTACTGGAGAGTACCAGAATACTGTTATACTAGCCCAAGGAACTTAATTGCTCAGGCACGTCCCTACTGGGGAAGGTGCCTTAAATAAACAGAGACTCCCAGCCATAGTCTGGGGACACTTTAGGGCGCTCAGGGTCCCTTTAAGAAGCCAGGAGCTTGCTCCTACGTGTCATAAAGATCCTGCCAGGAGACCTGCACAACGTGCACATGCCCTAGGAGAGAGAAAGCTCCCTGCATGGGGCAGGCAAGAGGAGCAGAAAGGACACTGAGGATCGGCTGCAGCAGTGAGCACGTTAGTCTCCTTGCTGGGAGGAGGTAGCGGGCCAGTGCAGGGACTTCGGTGTTACAGTGAATAGGGTGAGAGTGACCAACCCTGCAGTACACATGGAGGACAGGAAGAGAATGATAGACGCTGCACTATGCAAGGAGGGCTGGTAGAGAGCAACATTTTCTATCTTCTGTCTATATGCAGTGTGGGTTCTAACAGACCGTGCTCTACACATGGAGGGAGATAGAAAGTGACAGACACTGCACTAATAATGAATGGCAGTTAGAGCGTGACAAACCTCAAAGAACACATGAAAGACTGATAGAGAGCAATAGATCAATAAATCCTACACTATTTATGGAGGACAGGAAGAGAATGACAGACCCTACACTACACATGGAGGGCAGGTAGAGAGTGACAGACCTCACACTGCATATTGAGGGCATGTAGAGAGCGACACTCTCTACCTGCTGTCAATATGTAGTGTAGGGTTTAATAGACTCTGCTCTACACATGGGGGAGATAAAGAACTACAGGCCCTGCACTAAAAATGGAGGGCAAATAAAAGGTGACAGATCCTGCACTACACATAGAAGGCAGGTAGAGCATGGGGTCCCCTACGCAACACATGGTCGGCAGGTAGCGAGTGACAGACCCTGTACTACACATGTAGGACAGATAGAGAGCAACAGACCCCAGACTACATATTGAGGGCAGGTAGTGTGACAGACCCTGCAATAAACATATAAGGCAGGTATAGAGTAACAGACACCACAGTATACATGTATACATGGAGGACAGCTAGAGTGACAGACCATGCACTACGCAAGGAGAATAGGCAAATAGCGGCAGACCCTTGCACTGCACATCAAGGGCAGGTATAGAGTGAGAGACCTCGCACTACACATGAAGTGGTCAAATGATGACCATGATGACCAAGTGCAGTGGCAACATTTAGTAGAGGGTGGAACCTCTCTGTCACAGAACCTTGATTGCAGCTCGCTGGACAAGATGACACCATAGACATAGAGGACTGTTCTTTGCTTTCTTCAGTAACCAAAACCTATGGTGTACTTGGAGTTTTGCTATGATCTGCTGCCTTGTGAAGTGTTCTTCCAGATTGACATCTCTGTATAAACACATTTTATATACAGTATTTTGAGCAGAGCTGAAATGTCGCATATGAATGACTTTTTCTCGCAGGTTTACCCTATATTAGTGTATACACTGCATTTATTCTTACATTCACTCTGTAAAATTGTACATCTAGCCATAAAAAGTCAAAATGAATTGCTCAACTCCAACGTAAATAATGGTTATGTGAGATGAACTTATTTGGTTCCATTGGGGACCAAAACTAATAAATTGCAAACAGGTCTGTTTTCACAACCAAGTAAAGGTGATGAATACATTTCACGACT
This sequence comes from Anomaloglossus baeobatrachus, assembly GCF_048569485.1. Classification (NCBI taxonomy): domain Eukaryota; kingdom Metazoa; phylum Chordata; class Amphibia; order Anura; family Aromobatidae; genus Anomaloglossus; species Anomaloglossus baeobatrachus. The sequence goes on along the minus strand of NC_134360.1, from coordinate 185,249,814 downwards.
TTGCCATTTACTAACATATGAAAAATATTTGTTTTAATATTATGTGTCTTATACAGCAGTGACGACTTTTTTTTTTTTTTTTTTTAGCAGGAATGTTCTCCAAATCCTTTTAACTGTGGAATTTTTTATTTCATTTTGATTGCTTTTAGACTCCTTGTAGCTTAGAAATCATTTTAGAGAAAATTGAGGAAAGTAAACATGTATTATCAAATCATAACTCCTGTACATATAAGAGGCATAGCTTCCGTCGGAATTATCTGTTATTGAAAATGATATTTTTAAATTACTGTAAGATTGCGAAAAAAAGAACATCTCTTCCCATGTCTACAATTATGTGCTTAAAAAGTAAAACAAAGCCTAATATTATATTAGACTCTTAGACAAAAACCCTACTATGAAAAATATAGTGTCAGAACCTCATTACGGTAACTAAACCAGGTGGGAAGTTTTTTTCTAATGAGAACTTCCGTGGAGGCAAAGTAACTAATGATAGTCTGAAAGGAGCTTTTGTCTTCCCATATACTAATGATCACATTTTTAATTATGCAGGAAGGCCCCCATGTATGTTGCTAATGATGAGCAATTAAGAACAAGGCGTGGGTAGCTAAATGAAAGTCCTATAATAATACAAATGAGAAAACTTAAATGAGAAATGTAATAAGTATAATGAAAGAGATTAACTATCGCTCTGTGAATATGAACTTTTGTGGGTAAAGTATGAAGTTCTGCTGGAGTTTTAATTGTTTTTTTGCCCGGACAGGGAGCTCTCGGGATCGGAGCTCTGCATTCCAAATGGAGACTTGCACCTAATGATGGTTTTCTTATCATTTGTCATTGTTATTCATTTGTATATCTTTGGTGGTTGGGCTATGTGAATAAAATTTTAATGTGCCATGGATGCAAACTAACCTAAGGGTTCTAAAAAGTAAACCCTTGTATGTCATACTAAGATCTCATGTTGACATTACTATTTTGATGAAGGACTTTGTTCGATATTTGCATTGTTACAAACATTGTTAATAAAGTTCGTAATTGGTATATACACCCTGTACCAGGACCATGCATCAGCAATAGCATAGCCAAGGCATTAGTTACACTTCCCTCACCATGGCTTCTTACAGCCTCTATGGGCCAAAGATCACCATCTGGATCGTTTTCTATACACTACTAGGTTTCAAACACACTATCACAAGCACTAAGGCCTCAAGCACATGGCAACCCCCAACCTTAAATTCTGGCTTAACATAACTTTAACTGCTGGACTAACCCTAATTCTAACCCCTGTTCTGATCCTAACCCCTGGCTTAACCCTAATCCTAACCTCTGGCCTAACCCTAACCTTAACCTGTGGCATAACCTATCTTTACCAACTGGACTAACCCTAATTCTAAACGCTGATCTGGCCCTAACCTCTGCCTTAACCCTAATCCTATCCTGTGGCCTAACCCTAGCCCTAACCCAGGACCTAACCCTAATCCTAACCTCTGGTCTAACGCTAACCTTAAGTTCTGGCCTAACCTAACTTTAACTGCAGGACTAACCTTAATTCTAGTCCCTGGCCTGACCCCAACCCCTGAGTTTACCATAATCCTAATGTGTGGCCTAACCCTAACCCTAGCCTTAACCCAGGACCTAACCCTAATAGTAACCCCTGGCCTAACCCTAACCTTAAATTAGGGAGCTATTGGGATCAGAGCTCTGAATTCCAAATGGAGACCTGCACCTAATGATGATTTTGATATAATTTCTCATTGTTATTATTTTGTATCTTTGGTGATGGGGCTATGTGAATAAAATGGTAATATTTATTGGATGCAAACTAACCTACGGGTTATAAAAAGTAAACTATTGTATGTCATACTAAGGCCTCATATTGATATTACTATTTTGATGAAGGAGTATGTTCAATATTTGCATACAGTTCCTATCTGTTATATACACACTGTACCAGGACCATGTATCAGATACAGCATAGCCAATACATGACCTACACTTCCTAACCACGGCTTCAGCACCCCCCAAGATTCCTTTTGAGCCCCTTACAGCGATTTTTGGGCCAGTGTCACATCTCCACCAAAGTCCACTCCTGCGACTTCTAGTTCGGTCACCAGGTGCTGCCGTATTCCTGCCGTGGGCAGTGCTGGTGATAGGGAGGAGTCAGTACCATTGGCTCTGGTGAGCGCAGGCTCTGACCATCTACTAAGCTGGGTTTGACTGTGAGCTGCTGTACTACTGGCTGACTGAGGTGATGTGTGCCTTGCAGCTGAAGTTATCACTTTTCAGCTATGGCCAATGGGAAGGCACCATACCCTTCTTATTCCTCCTCCATTCTGCTGGTAGCCACAAAATATAGCTTTTGTAAATTCACTGGTCTCTGGTTCCTTGCTCTTGTACTATTTCTACCTGTGTTTTGACCTCTGACTGATTTCTGAGTATTCACATGCCTACCATTTTTCTACCTTGCTGCCATCTCTGGTTTGACCTCAGCCTGATTCCTAACCACCCTCTTGCCTGGTGATTTTGCCTCTTCTGTATCTCCTGGTTTCACCTTGCCTGATGACTAATCTTCTCAGGATTGCAGCCTTCCATAGGCAGCGACCTCCTGGACCCTGTAGTTATTCCAGATCCCTGTACAGGGGTTAAAGGGTTTGGGGGTTCTCGGGATCCTGCTGAGTGGGCGGCATGCCTGTAGTCTGTCCGTGACAATCACCCTGCATCTGTGGTCCCGGACAGACGTCACAGCCAGACAGCAGCTGGATCTTTTTCTATACATTGCTAGGTGTCAACAACAATATCACAAACACTAAGGGGTACTTTGCATGCTGCGACATCGCAGGCCGATGCTGCGATGCCAAGCGCGATAGTACCCGCCCCCGTCGCAGCAGCGATATCCTTGTGATAGCTGCCGTAGCGAACATTATCGCTACGGCAGCTTCACATGGACTCACCTGTCCTGCGACCGTCGCTCTGGCCGGCGACCCGCCTCCTTGTTAAGGGGGCGGGTCGTGCGGCGATATAGCGACGTCACACGCCAGGCAGCCAATCGGAGCGGAGGGGCGGAGATGAGTGGGATGTAAACATCCAGCCCATCTCCTTCCTTCCGCATATTCTACGGAAGCCGCAGTGACGCCGGTAGGAGATGTTCCTCGCTCCTGCGGCTTCACACACAGCGATGTGTGCTGCCGCAGGAGCGAGGAACAACATCGGACTGTCGCGTCAGCGTAATTATGGATTACGCCGACGCTGCAGCGATGATACGATTACGACGCTTTTGCGCTCGTTAATCGTATCATCTAGGCTTTACACACTACGATGTCACATGCGATGCCGGAAGTGTGTCACTTTAAATTTGACCCCACCGACATTGCAGCTGCGATGTCGTAGTGTGCAAAGTACCCCTAAGGCCTCAAACACATGACAGAGTCATTTTGTGTAATCTCTGTATGTAACACTGTATCTTACAATATGTAACTGTGACAAATATATGTCCTTTATACAGTGTTCTTACAACTCCTGTACTTGAAAATATTATTTTACAGTGCTTTGAGGGGACAAATCATCTGTAATATGGTATGTGATGGGGCATAATATCACAATTTTATTCAAATTTTTCTAGTTGTGCAAAATTTCACAAGAAAAAAAGTTATGTATGTAGTAGGACCCTATTGACTTCTTTAGGGACCCATTACGGTTCCATACAACATAGAGCTGTAAATTCTTAGAGTTGTTATAGCTTTTCTATTTGTGCAAAATGTAGCAAAAAAAGATATTTATGGCTCTACAGGACATTAGCGGCAAGAGGAAGTACCAAAGGATCCCATTTTCTTCTATGATCACTCTTTATGCTTCAATACAACTCAACATTGGGCTGTACATTTTTTTGAGAGATTCTTACTTAGCGCTTCTATATTATTAAGAGGTCATCATTTCTATAAACTCAAATGGAATTAAAAAATTTAGGTTGGCTCCTTCTATGGTTTCCATAAAATAACTGTCTCCACAATCATCACTATATTAGTTAAGGAAGTTACAAGTCCAAATTACAAACTCCTTTATATTTTTACGAGAGTTATGATGCAGAATTGAGGTCAGCAAGTGCGAAAGTCATTGGTACTAACAAAACTAATACTTTAAACCAGAATGCAGCTTGCACTTGATATAAGGGTATATTCACACACATCAGATTTGTTGCATTGCATTGGGATTCCCCTGGTTAGCATTACACAACCCCACTGTTGATTGGCAAATGTAAGAAATAATAAAGTGGAGCACATATTGTAAAGACTATAGTCTAGGAACCTGTATTTCGGCGGTTAACATAAGTCTTCCTGGTCCCCTCACTTATTTTCGTGATGTGATGCTCGGAGTTGCTGCCATATAGGCCTTTTGACTGCACCATAAGGTTAATGCCGGGGGTAAAATTGCTCGAGTGCAAACTCTATAACTTGTTGGGTCCACAGGGATCAGTTCTTAAAGTGTACATCATGGACAGTTCAGCTAAAGGGCACATTTGGCTGACTTTTTCGCCAGTGGCTACAGGATTCTTCTTTGTCAAAAAGAAGGATGATTGGTTACGGCTGTGCCTGGACTTTTGGAAGCTGAACCAAATAGCAGTCCAAGATCCATATGCTCTGCCACTTATTCGTGACTAGTGATGAGCGAGTATGCTTGTTACTACTCGGTACTCGCACGAGTATCACTGTACTCGGGCTACTCGGCGGGGACCGAGTAATCTCGCGATACTCGTGCTGTACTCGTGGTCTTCATCCCTGCATGTTGGCGCTCTTTTGAGAGCCAGCCCTCATGCAGGGATTGGCTGGCAGACCACTGCAATGCCACAGCCCTGTTAGTTGTGGAATTGCAGTGATTGGCCGGCCTGCACAGCGTGACCGAGCCTTTATACCGGCGGGCGCGCTGTGCTCTGCACACAGCCATCCAGACAGTCAGTGCAGGGAGAGTGTTGCTGCTTCAGGGAAAGGTTTGCGGCCCTTTATAGCTATTTCCGTAGCAGGGCTGCAAACAGTGTGACCAGAAGTCCTTCTCAGGACTATTATAGTTGTATACAGGCAGGCAGGCTATAGCCAGGTCGGAGTACACTAGCAGAGTCCTTCTCAGGACTATTGTTGCTGTATACAGGCAGGGTATAGCCAGGTCGGAATACAGGCTAGTGACCAGAAGAGTCCTTGTCAGGACTATTGTAGCAGTATACAGGCAGGCAGGCAGACAGGCAGGGTATATAGCCATTCCTAGTGGTGACCGTATACCAGCCTTCATCATATCTGGGGCTGGTGTACACAGTCTAAAACAGTTCAGATAGTGTCAGACTTCTCAGTAATTGTCGCTCCTAAAAACCTGTTAGGTTCTTATTGCGTCCGTGCTTGCATTTAAAAACCGCACGTGTGTGCCTGTCGGTGGCAGCGTACAGGTGCACGTTTTGCACAAACTATTATATAACGCACAAGTCTAGTGAATAATACACGTCAGTCAGCAGTGGCTGATAGTGTCAGACTTCTCAGTAATTGTCGCTCCTAAAAACCTGTTAGGTTCTTATTGCGTCCGTGCTTGCATTTAAAAACCGCACGTGTGTGTCTGTTGGTGGCAGCGTACAGGTGCACGTTTTGCACAAACTATTATATAACGCACAAGTCTAGTGAATAATACACGTCAGTCAGCAGTGTCTGATAGTGTCAGACTTCTCAGTAATTGTCGCTCCTAAAAACCTGTTAGGTTCTTAGTGCGTCCGTGCTTGCATTTAAAAACCGCACGTGTGTGCCTGTCGGTGGCAGCGTACAGGTGCACGTTTTGCACAAACTATTATATAACGCACAAGTCTAGTGAATAATACACGTCAGTCAGCAGTGTCTGATAGTGTCAGACTTCTCAGTAATTGTCGCTCCTAAAAACCTGTTAGGTTCTTAGTGCGTCCGTGCTTGCATTTAAAAACCGCACGTGTGTGGCAGTCGGTGGCAGCGTTAGGCTCCATATTGTCCCTGGATAGAGACGTGCATGATGGCCTGTAAACCTGAAGTGCCCATTGTCAGGAAGTGGGTCTATTGTAGTATAGCCCTTAGGCAGGGCAGCCAAAAATTTGGAGGCTCCACATTGTCCCTGGATAGAGATGTGCATGAGGGCCTCAAAACATTGTTCCCATTGCAAAGGAGTGAGTCTCCTGTCGTTGTAATGCCCATTCTGAAAGAATGGGCGAAAAAATTTACCACTGGGGGTATACCTGAAACAACGGCCTAACTATTGTAACGGTCATCATGATGGCGCATGAGGAGAAGGAGGAGCAGTCCAGCGATTAGCCAAAGTCCAGAAGTGTGTTACCATGGGTGAGTGGAGGTACATGGCAAATTCCCGTTACAAACTTTAAATTCCGCTGTCATTTGCTGGTGGTGTGGTGAAGTCTGGCCCAATCCAACCCTTGTTCATCTTGATCAGAGTCAGCCTGTCAGCATTTTCAGTTGACAGGCGGGTGCGTTTATCTGTAATGATTCCACCTGCGGCACTAAAAACACGCTGTGACAAAACGCTAGCGGCAGGGCAGGCTAGGACTTCAAAGGCGTAGAGAGCCAATTCATGCCACGTGTCCAGCTTGGATACCCATTAATTGTAAGGCACAGAGGAATGTCGGAGTACAGTTGTTTGATCTGCAAGGTACTCCTTGAGCATCTGGGCAAACTTAGGATTTCTTGTGGCACTACCCCGCACCTCAGGGGCTGTGGTATGTGAGGGGCTGAGAAAACTGTCCCACATCTTGAAGACTGTTCCCCTACCTCTGGCGGATTAGACTTGTGCCCCTCTCGGCTGTACGCCTTGGTTGTCCACTGATTCCTGACCTATGCCGCTAGCGTTTTGTGAGGGGAATGCTTTGCCTACTTCCGTGACTATGGCCTTCTGGAACTGCTGCATTTTGCCTGACCTCTCCGCCTCGGGAATAAGAGACATAAAGTTCTCCTTTTAGCGTGGGTCTAACAGTGTTACCAACCAGTAATGATTGTCGGCCAAGATGTTCTTAACGCGAGGGTCACGAGACAGGCAGCTTACCATAAAGTCAGCCATGTGTGCCAGACTCTTAACAGCCATCACTTCAGTATCCTGACCAACACGATGACTGAACATGCTGTCCTCCTCCTCCTCCTCCTCCTCATCATCTACCCTGTCCTCTGGCCAGCCACGCTGAACCGAGGATATGACTGCATGTCATATCCTCAATTTGGCCGGAGAGTTGCTCCATGTCTTCATCCTCCTCCTCGTCATAGTCCTCCACTGCACGTTGTGATGAGACGAGGCTGGGCTGTGTGTTATCACCCACACCCACTACTGTTTCTTGCTCAAACTCATCGCGCTCCGCCTGCAATGCATCATGGTTGTTTTTTGAGCAGAGACCATTTTAGAAGGCAGAGAAGCGGTATGGTGACGCTAATAATGTCGTCATCGCCGCTCACCATCTTGGTGGAGTCCTCAAAGTTTTGGTGGATGGTACATAGGTCGGACATCCATCTCCATTCCTCAGGTGTTATGTGTGGAGTTTGACCCATTTCCCTACGGCTTAGGTGATGCAGGTACTCAACAACTGCCCTCTTCTGCTCACATATCCTGACCAACATGTGCAGAGTTGAATTCCAACGCGTGGGGACATCACACACCAGTCTGTGAGCCGGAAGATGCAAACTGCGCTGAAAGCCGGCAAGGCCGGCTGAAGCAGTAGGTGACTTTCGAAAATGTGCAGACAGGCGGCGAACTTTTACCAGCAGATCAGACAGCTCTGGGTATGACTTTAGAAACCGCTGAACCACGAGGTTGAGCACATGGGCCACGCATGGACCATGTGTCAGCTGGCCTCGCCTCAAAGCCGCCACCAGGTTCCAGCCATTGTCACACAAAACCTTTCCTGGCTTTAGGTTCAGAGGTGTGAGCCAGTGATCTGCATGCTTTTTCAGAGCTGTCCACACCTCTTCTGCATTGTGGGGTTTGTCACCTATGCAGATTAGCTTCAGCACAGCCTGTTGCCGCTTCGCCGAGGCAGTGCTGCAGTGCTTCTGTGTCGCCCTGGACAAGCCAGGGGCCACAGAGCACAACACTTACACACCCCACACTCCCTGCAGGCACATCATAGTCAAAACACAAAATCCTTGTTGCCTTCCCCAGGGGCTGTTGTCCACACCAGGGGGTGGAGCCAGGCGGTTGGTCTCCACCCACCAAGGAGTTCACAGTCCTGGAGGAGGGAAAACACAGGCAGTGAGAGTTAAGCTAAGGAAGTGGAAGGAGGAAAGTAGTAGAGAGGAGAAAAGTGACAGCAAAGAGCCTGAAGTTGGTCTGGGTGTGTGGCCCGGACAGGACAGCAAGGTTGGCAGGATGTGGTGACCGTCTGCAGTGGAGGCCGATTGGAGTCTGCCGTAAGGACCGTGGACGGGTGGTGACCCGGCCGTACCGGACCGGTATACAAAGAGAAGCCAGCACCATTGGCAGGGGCCTTTCGGATCCCGGCAAGGCTTGGTGTCGCTGTGAATTTGCCAAATCCGTTAGTGAAGGGGACCTCCGGGTTTCCAAACAGCCAAGTCCCGATAGAAGGCAACTGTCCAACCGTGAAGGGGAGACACCGCCACCGCCAAGGGCAACCGTCTCCCAGGGCCAGCGCCTGTGGGCAAAAGGGGCTCCTCCGGCCCATATCCAGGTCGGGGAGCGGGTTACTGGTGGGAAACCATCACTACCAACACTGAACTTAGGTGCAGGGAGAGACAGTCATCACTAACCTGCAGGGAGGAACAACCGCAGCCGTCCGAGGGACCCGTCCATCCAGCCACTTGTTTTACCGTGAACTGTGTCATCATCATTGGGCTGAGTGAGTACCTCCGTGCCGTGCGGCACAGCGCTGCCCCTGCGACCCTGCACCTCATCAGGCCCCGCAACCCGCCTGTCATCCATCTCTACCCCATCACCGGGCCCCGGGACAACCAACCCCCCTACCCACGGAGGGGAGAAAAAACAACAAAGCTGCTCCCTGTCACAGGCTCCCGGGATCCCCGTCCAGAGCAGCGGTGGTGTCCACACAATCACCACAACCGTGGGTGGCGTCACGGACAATATCCCCAAAACCCAAATCCCCCCTTTTCACTCACGGGCGAGGAGCGCCGCTCGAGTCCCCGGGATCCGGCCATCGCTCGAGCCACCGAGCAGCAGCAGCCGTAGAGCAGCGGCAGCCGGACCCGAGCAGTGGGAGAGCGCAGCGTCCCCTCCTCCGCCCGCGACACTTCCAGCTTGGGACTGGTGTGGAGGGTAAAGTGGATGAGGATGCACAGGAGGAGGAGGAGGCAGAGGAGCATGACATTCCGGAGCTGTAGAGTGTGAGTGAAACCCTGACTGAGGTAGGCCCTGCAAAACTTGGTGTGGGAAGGACGTGTTCCGTCCCTCGCTCAGACTGGGTCCCAGCTTCCACAATATTAACCCAGTGTGCCGTCAACGAGATGTAGCGGCCTCGCCCACAAGCACTTGTCCGCGTGTCTGTGGTTAGGTGGACTTTGGCTGAAACAGCGTTGTTCAGGGCACGTGTGATGTTTTGTGACACGTGGTTATGCAATGCGGGGACGGCACACCGGGAGAAATAGTGGCGGCTGGGGACCGAGTAACGTGGGACAGCTGCCACCATCAGGTCACGGAATGCTTCTGTCTCCACCAGCCTAAAAGGCAACATTTCCAGCGCAAGCAGTCGCGAAATGTTAGCATTTAGAAGTGTGGCATGTGGGCGTTGGCAGTGTATTTGCGCCTGCGTTCAAAGGTTTGCTGAATGGATAACTGAACGCTGCACTGGGACAAGGACGTGCTTGATGATGGTGTTATTTCTGCGTGGGCAACTGCAGGTGCAGGGCCGGAGGAGGCTTGTTCGCGGGCAGCATGGACAGGGGATTGGCTCGCATGCACAACAAGCGAAGACGTAGCAGTGACATCAGCAAGCACTGCTCCTCGACTCTGTTGTACATCCCACAAAGTCGGGTGCTTGGCTGACATGTGCCTGATCATGCTGGTGGTGGTCAGGCTGCTAGTTTTGGTACCCCTGCTGATGCTGGCATGGCAGGTGTTGCAAATGGCCTTTTTAGAATCATCTGGAGCCAACTTAAAAAACTGCCAGACTCGGGAAGACCTAACATTTGTACAGGCACCTTGTGTCGTGTTGTTGTTCCGGGGAACGGTTGCCTGACGTCTGCCTGGGGCCACCACCCTGCTTCTTACTGCCTGTTGGGATGCTACGCCTCCCTCCCCCTGTGCACTGCTGTCCTCGCTCTGCATATCCTCCTGCCAGGTTGGGTCAGTTACTGGATCATCCACCACGTCGTCTTCCTCTTCCGCACCCTGCTCCTCCTCCTGACTTCCTGACAATTGTGTCTCATCATCGTCCACCCCTTGTTGAGACACGTTGCCAACTTCGTGAGAACGTGGCTTCTCAAATATTTGGGCATCTGTACATACAATCTCGTCATGGCCCACTTCAACAGGAGCTGGCGAGAGGCCAGAATGTGTGAATGGAAATGTGAACAGCTCTTCCGAGTGTCCAAGTGTGGGATCAGTAATGTCCGTGGACGTGTACTCGGCCTGGTGGTAGGAAGGAGGATCAGGTTCTGAAATGTGCGGTGCAGTATCACGGCTACTGACACTTGACCGTGTGGAAGACAGAGTGTTTGTGGTGGTGCCAATCTGACTGGAAGCATTATCCGCTATCCAACTAACAACCTGTTGACACTGGTCTTGGTTCAAGAGCGGTGTACTGCTGCGGTCCCCAAGAATTTGGGACAGGACGTGCGAGCGAGTAGATGTGGCCCTTTGTTGTGGCGAAATTAGAGCTTGCACACGACCTCGGTCTCTGCCTGCACCACCATCACGTCCACTTCCTTGTTCGTTGCCAACGCCCTTGCGCATTTTGCAATGCTGTGCTGATGTGTATTCACTAGACTTGTGCGTTATATCCAAGTTTTTGCAAAACGCACACAAGTGCATCTTAACGCTGCCACCAACAGGCACACACGTGCGGTTTTTAAATGCAAGCACGGAGGCACTAAGAACCTAACAGGTCTCTATCCAGGGACAACGTGGAGCCTCCCAATTTTTGGCTGCCCTGCCAAAGGGCTATTCTACAATACACCCACTTCCTGACAATGGACACTTCAGGTTTACAGGCCCTGATGCACGTCTCTATCCAGGGACAACGTGGAGCCTCCCAATTTTTGGCTGCCCTGCCAAAGGGCTATACTACAATAGACCCACTTCCTTACAATGGGCACTTCAGGTTTACAGGCCCTCATGCACGTCTCTATCCATGGACAACGTGGAGCCTCCCAATTTTTGGCTGCCCTGCCAAAGGGCTATACTACAATAGACCCACTTCCTTACAATGGGCACTTCAGGTTTACAGGCCCTCATGCACGTCTCTATCCAGGGACAACGTGGAGCCTCCCAATTTTTGGCTGCCCTGCCTAAGGGCTATACTACAATAGACCCACTTCCTTACAATGGGCACTTCAGGTTTACAGGCCCTCATGCACGTCTGTATGCAGGGGCATTGGTGAACCTCACAATTTTGGACTGCCCTGGCAAAGGAAAATACTACAAAGACTCACTTCCTCAAAATGGGCCCATTAGACTCAAGAGGCCTTCATGTACGTCTCTTCTCAGGGACATCGGAGTGCCACACAATGTTTTACGTAAAATCTTTCATGTATTAATCTCAAAAAGTAACATACACCAGCTCTATCTCACTATTGGGTATGTACCCTTAACATTTCTGCCATGAAAATTCATTTTGGTGTCATTTTGGAAGGTTTTCTGGTGAGTCCGTAAAAATGGCGTAAAACGCAGACAAAATTGTTCACAGCTGTGACTTTTGAGTGATAAATGCTTCAAGGGGTCTTCCCCATGCTGTTGCCATGTCATTTGAGCACTCTTCTGAGACTTTTGTGACATTTTTAGGGTTTCTACATGCTGCCGGGGGTCATTTCATAAAAATACTCGGGTCTCCCATAGGATAACATTGGGCTCGGTGCTCGGGCCGAGTACACGAGTATCTTGGGATGCTCGGCCCGAGCCTCGAGCACCCGAGCTTTTTAGTACTCGCTCATCACTATTCGTGACCTATTTAATCAGATTACCAGTGGTAAATGGTTCTCTGAACTGGATCATAGAGGATCTGATCTGTGTCAAAGAGGGAGATGAGTAGAAAAGGCCTTATACACATCAGAAGGATACTTAGAAAATGTGATGATGCCATTTGGCTTTACCAATGCGCCTGCTGTATTCCAACACTTTGTTAATGATGGTTTTTTTCTCATCTTTTGGGGAAGTTTATAATCATTTACCTAGATGACATAATTGTATATTCACTGGATTAAGAGTCTCATATGGAATATGTCAGAAAGGTATTGCAAATTCTCAGAGAAAATAAGTTGTATGCTAAACTGCAAAAGTGTGTTTTCAACATTCAGGAACTTCCGTTTTGGGGTTACCTTATCTCTGCTTCAGAGTTTAGGATGGATACCACTAAATTACAGGTATATTGAAATTGGACCATCCTGAGAACCTTAAAGATCTGCAACATTTCCAAGGTTTTTCTGAATTATTACAGGAAGTTTATTAAGAATTTCTCTGCCATAGCAAGACCTTTCATGACTAAAAAAGGTATGTATTTCTCAAAATGGTCTGAGGGCATTTGACTGTATTAAAAAATGCTTCTCGTCAGCACCTGTATTGATACAGCTTGATGTATCTCAACCTTTCTACTTTGGAGGTTGATGTGTCAGAAGTGGGGGTAGGAACTGTGATGTCTCAGGGTCCGTCTTTTGGTAAACTGCGTCTATGCGCCTTGCTTTCTAAGAAACTATCTTCAGCCGAATGTAATTATGATATTGGTAACATGTAGAGCTGACTGGATCGGCAAACAAACGGGACTGGCGGAACCCTGCTCAACTAAAAAAAAACACTATCCGCTACGGAAATCGGTGGCTTTATAAATCAATGGGGACCAGAATCCGGAAATTAAAAATGTTGGTGGAAGGGAGTGAGCGCGGTATACTTACCGAGGCTATGTCATGGCGGCAAACTCCTTCCAGGTCACGCTTTTCGCTTCCAGAGCCAACAATTCAATATTCACTGTTTTGCCCACCCACTGTCGCATGCAATTGATCGCAGCTAGACGTGCCCCCACATCCTGAGTGTCAGCGTTTTAGCTGACAGCAACCAATCACTTTTTTTTTATTTAAATAAATAATTTTAAAAAATTATGTGCGGTCCCCCCTAATTTTCATCCCCAGCCAAGATAAAGCCAGCTGGGGGCTAGTATTCTCAGCCTGCAGCCGCCCGGTATTGCCACATCTATTAGATGTGACAATCCCGATGCTACAGTCATATGAAAAAGTTTGGGCACCCCTATTAATGTTAACCTTTTTTCTTTATATCTAATAACTGATGGACTAAGTAATATTTCTGGATTGAAATGAGGTTTATTGTACTAACAGAAAATGTGCAATCCGCATTTAAACAAAATTTTGACAGGTGCAAAAGTATGGGCACCCTTATCAATTTCTTGATTTGAACACTCCTAACTACTTTTTACTGACTTACTAAAGCACTAAATTGGTTTTGTTCCCTCATTGAGCTTTGAACTTCATAGGCAGGTGTATCTAATCATTAGAAAAGGTATTTAAGGTGGCCACTTGCAAGTTGTTCTCCTAATTGAATCTCCTATGAAGAGTGGCATCGTGGGCTCCTCAAAACAACTCTCAAATGATCTGAAAACAAAGATTATTCAACATAGTTGTTCAGGGGAAGGATACAAAAAGTTGTCTCAGAGATTTAAACTGTCAGTTTCCACTGTGAGGAACATAGTAAGGAAATGGAAGAACACAGGTACAGTTCTTGTTACGCCCAGAAGTGGCAGGCCAAGAAAAATATCAGAAAGGCAGATGAGAAGAATGGTGAGAACAGTCAAGGACTATCCGCAGACCACCTCCAAAGACCTGCAGCATCATCTTGCTGCAGATGGTGTCAATGTGCATCGGTCAACAATACAGCGCACTTTGCACAAGGAGAAGCTGTATGGGAGAGTGAAGCGAAAGAAGCCGTTTCTGCAAGCATGCCACAAACAGAGTCGCCTGAGGTATGCAAAAGCACATTTGGACAAGCCAGTTACATTTTGGAAGAAGGTAATGTGGACTGATGAAACAAAGATTGAGTTGTTTGGTCATACATAAATGCGTTATGCATGGAGGCAAAAAAAACATGGCATTCCAAGAAAAGCACTTGCTGCCCACAGTAAAATTTGGTGGAGGTTACGTCATGCTTTGGGGCTGTGTGGCCAATGCCGGCACCGGGAATCTTATTAAAGTTGAGGGTCGCATGGATTCAACTCAGTATCAGCAGATTCTTGACAATAATGTGCAAGAATCAGTGACGAAGTTGAAGTTACGCAAGGGATGGATATTTCAGCAAGACAATGATCCAAAACACCGCTCCAAATCTACTCATGCATTCATGCAGAGGAACATTTACAATGTTCTGGAATGGCCATCCCAGTCCCCAGACCTGAATATCATTGAACATCTGTGGGATGATTTGAAGCGTGCTGTTCATGCTCGGTGACCATCAAACTTAACTGACCTGGAATTGTTTTGTAAACAGGAATGGTCAAATATAACTTCATCCAGGATCCAGGAACTCATTAAAAGCTACAGGAAGCGACTAGAGGCTGTTATTTTTGCAAAGGAGGATCTACAAAATATTAATGTCACTTTTATGTTGAGGTGCCCATACTCTTGCACCGGTCAAATTTTGTTTAAATGCGGATTGCACATTTTCTGTTAGTACAATAAACCTCATTTCAATCCAGAAATATTACTGAGTCCATCAGTTATTAGATATATGAAACTGAAATAGCTGTTGCAAAAACCCAAATTGTTATGAAGAAAAAAGGTTAACATTAATAGGGGTGCCCAAACTTTTTCATATGACTGTATACCGGCTCTTCCTGAATTGCCCTGGTGCGGTGTCAATCGGGTTAATGAGTAGAGTTGAGCGATGTTCGAAGTTCGCCAATTTCATGTTCAAGTGATTTTGGGGGGTGCTCGAGATCGAAATTAAGCTTTTTGCTAAAAGCTCGACAGTTCGAGTTACGTTCGAGAACGGTTCGATCACCATAAACGTGGCTTTTCACAGTAAAGCTATGTGCACACGTTGCTATCTGCATGCGTCCTGCGTCCCCTCCCCAACACAATCCCTTTCTCTTTCCTACTCACCAATCACGGGCGTCTCACTCCACGTCTGTCACAAATCTGAGGTGTATTTTCCTCTTTAGAATATGGCTGCCGCTTCATTAGTCAATTAGTTATTCCGGCGCCCATGATTGGTTGCAGTCAGCCACGTCCCCAAGCTGAGTGACAGCTGTCTCACTGCAACCAATCACAGCCGCCGGCGGGCGGGTCTATATCGTGCAGTAAAATAAATAAACAATAAAAAAAAAAAAAATGCAGTTCCCCACATATTTGATACCAGCCAGGATAAAGCCACACGGCTGGAGGCTGGTATTGTCAGGATGGAGAGCACCATGTTATCGGGAGCCCACCACTCTAACAATATCACCCAGCAGCCGGCCTGGAATTGCCACATCCATTAGATGCAACAGTCCCGGGGGACTATACCCAGCTCATCCCGAATTACCCTGGTGTGGTGGCAATCGAGGTAATAATGAGTTAATCATGCCAGGCGTCTCCCTGAGATACCATCCATGATTAAACTGAAAGTGAAAGTAAATAAACACACACAGCAAAAAATCCTTTATTTGGAATAAAAGACAAAAAAACACCCTGTTTCACCCCTTTATTAATCCCCAAATACCCCTCCAGGTTCGACGTAATCCACACGACACTGTCAGCTCTGCTACACAACACGAGTGCTCTATATCAGCTCCACGTAGCAATGAAGTGAATTGCGCGGTCAGCAGAGACTTCAGCAATGCAGACTTCAAGATTACCAAATGTTAGAACTCGCCTCAGAAGCATTAGGTTGCGAGTTATAATCCCGGTCCCGGTAAAGAATTTAATTTTTTTTTTTATTATTTTTTTATTTTTAATTTTAAATTATAATTATTAGATATTTATAATTATAATTTAATTTAATTATGCACTGAGGGGAGGAGCCGGACATCAGCTGTGAGCCGTAGGACACACCTCTAAAATCGGAGCAGTTCACGGAATGAGGCTGCATTGCTCTCTCCTCTCTTCCTCTCTCTTCTCTCTCTCTCTCTGTCTCTCTCTCTCTTCTCTCTCTCTTCTCTCTCTCCCTCCTCTCTCTCATCTCTCTCTTCTCTCTCATCTCTCTCTTCTCTCTCATCTCTCTCTTCTCTCTCTTCTTTATCAATTCTCTCTTCTCTCTCATCTCTCTCTTCTCTCTCTCTCCTTCTCTCTCTCTCTCCCTCTCTCTTTCTGTCTCTCTCTCTCTTCTTCTCTCTCTCTTTTTCTCTCTGTTTCTCTCTCTCTCCTATCACTCCGCTCTCTCTCTTTCTCTCTTTTTCTCTCTCTCTTTTTCTCAGTCTCTTCTTTTCTCTTTTTCCCTCTCTCCCTCTATCTCTCTCCTCTTTCCTCTCTCTTCTCTCTCTTCTCTCTCTCTTCTCCATCTCTCTTCTCTCTCTCTCCCTCTCTACTCTCTCTCTATTTCTCTTTTTCTCTCTCTCTTTTTCTCAGTCTCTTTTTCTCTTTTTCCCTCTCTCTCTTTCCTCTCTCTCTCTCTTCTCTTCTCTCCTCTTCTCTCTCTCTCTCTCCTCTCCTCTTCTCTCTCTCTCTCTCTCCTCTCCTCTTCTCTCTCTCTTTTCTCTCCTCTCTCTCTTCTCTCTGTCTTCTCTCTTCTCTCTTTCCTCTTTCTTTCTCTTCTCTCTCCTCTCTCTCTTTCTCTCTTTTTCTCTCTCTTTTTCTCTCTTTCTCTTTTTCTCTCTTTCTCTCTTTCTCTCTCTCTCTTTTTCTCTCTCTCTCTTTTTCTCAGTCTCTCTTTTTCTCTTTTCCCTCTCTCTCTCCTCTCTCTCTTCTCTCTCCTCTCTCTTCTCTCTTTCTCTCTCCCTCTCTCTTCTCTCTCTTCTCTCTTTCTCTCTCCCTCTCTCGTCTCTCTTTCTCTCTCCCTCTCTCGTCTCTCTCCTCTCTCCTCTCTCTCTCCCCTCTCTATCTTCTCTCTCTTCTTTCTCTCTCTCTCTCTCTCTTTCTCAGACCTGGCGATGATCAGCTGATGCGGTCACCTGATGGAATCAGCAGACACTATAAGTCGAGCGGTGAGGCCGGCTTTTTACCACCGACTAAATTATCAGCTGATGCTGTCGGACAGGAGTCTGCACTGAAGTGTGTAGTTTGTTGGGGTTTTTTTGCACTGATATATCAGCTGATTGTATAAAAGCCGTTTATACAATCAGCTGCTGTGTCATGTGATTCGGGCCCTTGAACCTGACACATCATCTGATCGCTTTGCCTTCCAGCAAACCGATCAGATGATATTGGATCTGGATTGGACGGCGCGGGACCCTTGACCCAGGATTACTGTGGAGGGGGGCTCTTTATTTCAATAAAGATGGAGTCACTAAATGTGTTGTGTTTTATTTGTAATAAAAATAATTTTCTGTGTGTTGTGTTTTTTTTATCTGTACTAGAAATTCATGGTGACCATGTCTAATATTGGCATGACACCATGAATGTCGGGCTTAGGGTCAGTTGATAATATACAGCTAGCCCTAACCTCATTATTACCCAGCAAGCCACCTGTCACCAGGGCAGCTGGAAGAGTTGGATACAGCGCCAGAAGATGGCGCTTCTATGAAAGCACCATTTTCTGGGGCGGCTGCGGACTGCAATTCGCAGCAGGGGTGCCCAGAAAGCTTGGGCACCCTGAGCTGCGGATTCCAATCCCCAGCTGCCTAATTGTACCTGGCTGGACACAAAAATTGGGCGAAGACCACGTCGTTTTTTTTTTAATTATTTCATGAAATTCCTGAAATAATTAAAAAAAGGGCTTCCCTATATTTTTGGTTCACAGACGGGTACAAATAGGCATCTGGGGGTTGGGGGCAGCCCATAGCTGCCTGCTGTACCTGGCTAGCATACAAAAACATGGCGAAGCCCACGTAATTTTTTTTGGGGGGGGGCAAAAAACTCCTGCATACAGTCCTGGATGGAGTATGCTGAGCTGAGCCTTGTAGTTCTGCAGCTGCTGTCTGTCTGTATGGAGAAGAGCAGACAGCAGCTGCAGAACTACAAGGCTCAGCATGCTCCATTCACTAGTGTATGCAGGAGAGCAGACAGCAGCTGCAGAACTACAAGGCTCAGCATACTCCATCCAGGACTGTATGCAGGAGTTTTTTGCCCAACCAAAAAATGACGTGGGCTTCGCCATATTTTTGTATGCTAGCCAGGTACTAGCCTGTACTGGTCACTGCTTTCCGTGCTTTCCCCGCCCACCGGCCGTCCTGTCGTCTGTCATTGGTTGCATGCAGATGCACCCCCAGTCTGTGACAGCGTCTGCCTGCAGTCATAGCTCATCGCGGCTCAGTCATAGGCTACACTCACAGCTGGCAGTCTTTCTCTATGGCTGCTAGCTGTGAGATGTAACAGTGCTGGATGTGTGATCGTGGGACTTTCGTGTGGATTACGTTTGACCTGCAGTGTGTTGGGGGTTAATAAAGTGGTGAAGGAAAGTGTGTTTTTGTATTTTTTTTCAAATAAAGGCTTTATTCTCTGTGTTTGTGTTTATTTACTGTCACTTATAGATTAGTTATGCAAGAATCTCATAGACGCCTGTGCCATCACTAACCTGGGGCTTAGTAGCAGCTGTGTGCTATTATTAACCCCTCATTACTAGAGATGAGTGAGCCTCTAGAGGCTCGAGTTCGGTTCGGTTCGTCGAACGGAGGCCGCGTTCGAGTTCGGTTCAGCGAACGTCTCGACGAACCTCTCGAGCCCCATTGAAATCAAAGGCAAACAAACACAAACACATAAAAACACATTATAAATGTACACATACAGTTAATAAACATTGCCATAACACTTACCTGTCCCCGCGACGCATCCTGCACTCTGTCTCCCGCCGCCTTTCCTTCCGATAATCCCTGCGTCCTCCCGGTAACCAGCACTGATGATAGGACCTTCCGTGATGTCAAAAAATCATGTGACCAGTCACGTGTCTATTATCTCATTGGCTACAGACTGGTCACATGGCTAGACATCATTGCTAGGTCCTGTCAGTGCATCTCTCCGGTACGCGGTGGTCGTTTGTGCATCCCCGTGTAACGGCGAGATGCTCTGGCACATGGTCGGCTCCCCGTTCTGCTTCCCCATTCCATTATTCACCGGCTGTCACAGCCGGTGAATAACGGAGATCACCGTTGCTATAGCAACCTGCCTGTCAGCTGTGTCATCACCGCTTACAGTACGCAGCTTCTGATCACTCACGGATCAGCAGCATCTTCCTCCCATGCTGTGCTGTCTGATGTAGCAGAGCTGCATGGGTTGATTCTCCTTCAACCCATGCAGGACTGCTACATCAGACAGCACAGCATGGGAGGAAGAACACTGCAGCTCCATGCAGTCTATTCACTCAGTGAGCGTCTTCCTCCCATGCAGCGCTGTCTTATGTAACCAGTACTGGAAGTGAATACGCGACCCGGAAGCAGTTTGCCGCCATGACACCAAGTCTCCGTAAGTATATGAAATGCTCACTTAACTCCTGTTTTCTTTATTTTTCAATTAATTTCCCCAGTGCTGGATCTGGATCGTGCACCTGAAATCCCGCGCCCAGGTCCGACACCTGGGCATCTTTGAAACCGCGAGGATCCGGAATTTTACTAATGTCAATCCTTTGGCCAAGGTTTTTGCATGTGAAATTGTCAAACACCATGGAGTTCCCTTTAATATAGTCTTTTGATAGAGGAACTCAGTGAAGTTCCAAGCTTTGGAAAGCTTTTTGGTCTAGATAAGGAATTAAGCTATCTCATTCTTAGGCATTCCCCTCTCAATCTAATCGGCAAACTGAACATGTGAGTTAGAATTTGGAGCAATATTGACATTGCTTTGCATCTGATAATCAGGAAGAGTGATCTTCTTTCCTTCCTCTTTGCCATTAATAATTGTTGGGTGGTACATAGGGAGGAGCTCAGGTAACCCTGAGAATGGAGCTAGCCTAGTGTCCCTAGTGTGATGGACAGCATAGGTGCCTCTGTCCCCCACTATCTTAACACTCACCTCATGACACAATGCCTTCACTATGTTTTTCAACATTAAGGTTGCAAAGATTTTGAGACAGCTCACTGGTTTTACCCATTATGAGATGTTCCTTGTGAGGCACCTTGGTAATGAAACATTTTTTTTATAGGCCATCAGTTGAACTATCTGATAGTATTTTTCAATAAGGGGCAGGATTACTTTCTAATTACTGATAGATTTCAGATGCTGCCTTATCATTCCATGGCTTTTTACAACGCTTTTTTTTTCATGTGCTGAGTACATTTTCCCTAAGTCACCTTTAGATATATAATTACTTACTTATTGATGAGTTGTTCAATACTTATTTCACTTTCTGTATGTACCATGTTTCCCTGAAAATAAGACTTCCCCCAAAAATAAGGCCTAGCAAGAGTTTTCAGCAAGGCCTTTATTCTAAGACTTCCCCCTGAAAATAAGACCTAGTCCACGGTTCAATAATGAAGTATCCATGGAGCTAAAAAAGTTAAGGAATACTGCAGGGCACTTAATTATAAACAGCAGACCCCCCAAAAGAAAGAAGACACAGAAGACAAAAGAGAGAAGACCCCGTGATCATACTCACCAGACACCGACCAGGAGCAGTGGAACGCATCAAGGACCTGGGGCAGAACACACACACACACACACATCACATCAAACACCCACATGAGATCGCACACACATCATCACATCCAGCAATATCGATTGCTTCTGGATGGCATAAGGACCTATGACGCAGATGTTGTGTAGTGGAGCTCCAGGACCTGGGGATGGAATGCATGGAGGACCCAGTGGTGAAATGCATCATAGAGAGAAGAGCAGAGAGTCCCCTGCTAGCTGAAATCAAGTGGTGTCACCGGATGTGTTGAGTGTGTGCTGCGCGATTGTATGTGCAATTTCATGAGTGTTTGTGTGATCTAATGTGTGTGTAATCTGATGTGTGTGATCTGATGCGTGTGATCTGATGTGGGAGATCTGATGTGTGAGTGTCGGCCAGAAGGAGGGGAAGACAGCGTGCAGTATACTTCGCAGGATGACCTGGGAGCCACGCAGACACCCGGTGTCTGGTAAGTATGACGATCCTGGGAAAGGGAATCTGCATTTTTTGGGGGGTAAACTTAAAACCAACCGTGTTTCCCTGAGAATAAGCCCTCCCCTGAAAGTAAGACCTAGCACTTTTTTGGGGGCAAAAAAAAAAATAAGACAGTGTCTTATTTTCAGGGACACAGGGTATATACTGTATATATACAGTACAGACCAAAAGTTTGGACACATCTCATTCAAAGAGTTTTCTTTATTTTCATGACTCTGAAAATTGTAGATTCACATTGAAGGCATCAAAACTATGAATTGTGGAATGAAATACTTAACAAAAACGTGTGAAACAACTTAAAATATGTCTTACACTCTAGGTTCTTCAAAGTAGCCACCTTCTGCTTTTATTACTGCTCTGCACACTCTTGGCATTCTCTTGATGAGCTTCAAGAGGTAGTCACCGGAAATGGTTTTCACTTCACAGCTGTGTCCTGTCAGGTTTAATAAGTGGAATTTCTTGCCTTATAAATGGGGTTGGGACCATCAGTTGTGTTGTGCTGAAGTCTGGTGGATACACAGCTGATAGTCCTACTGAATAGACTGTTAGAATTTGTATTATGACAAGAAAAAAGCAGCTAAGTAAAGAAAAACGAGTGACCATCATTACTTTAAGAAATGAAGGTCAGTCAGTCTGAAAAATTGAGAAAACTTTGAAAGTGTCCCCAAGTGCAGTGGCAACAACCATCAAACGCTACAAAGAAACTGGCTCACATGAGGACAGCCCCAGAAAAGAAAGACCAAGAGTCACCTCTGCTGCGGAGGATAAGTTTATTCGAGTCACCAGCCTCAGAAATCACAGGTTAACAGCAGCTCAGATTAGAGACCAGGTCAATGCCACACAGAGTTCTAACAGCAGACATATCTCTAGAACAACTGGTAAGAAGAGACTTTGTGCAGCAGGCCTTCATGGTAAAATAGCTGCTAGGAAACCACTGCTAAGGACAGGCAACAAGTAGAAGAGACTTTTTTGGGCTAAAGAACACAAGGAATGGACATTAGACCAGTGGAAATCTGTGCTTTGGTCTGATCAGTCCAAATTTGAGATCTTTGGATCCAACCACCGTGTCTTTGTGCAACGTAGAAAAGGTGAACGGATAGACTCTACATACTTGGTTCCTAACGTGAAGCATGGAGGAGGAGGTGTGATGGTGTGGGGGTGCTTTGCTGGTGACACTGTTGGGGATTTTTTCAAAATTGAAGGCATATTGAACCAGCATGGTTACCACAGCATCTTGCAGAAGCATGCTATTCCATCCGGTTTGGAGTTAGTTAGACCATCATTTATTTTTCAACAGGACAATGACCCCAAACACACCTCCAGGCTGTGTAAGGGCTATTTGACTAAGAAGGAGAGTGATGGGGTGCTACGCCAGATGACCTGGCCTCCACAGTCACCAGACTTGAACCCAATTGAGATGGTTTGGAGTGAGCTGGACTGCAGAGTGAAGGTTGCTAAGCATCTCTGGGAACTCCGTCAAGACTGTTAGTAGACCATTTCCGGTGACTACCTCTTGAAGCTTATCAAAAGAATGCCAAGAGTGTGCAAAGCAGTAATCAAAGCAAAAGGTGGCTACTTTGAAGAACCTAGAATATAAGACATATTTTCAGTTGTTTCACACTTTTTGGTTAAGTATTTCATACCCCATGCGTTAATTCATAGTTTTGATGCCTTCAATGTGAATCTACAATTTTCAGTCATGAAAATAAAGAAAACTCTTTGAATGAGAAGGTGTGTCCAAACTTTTGGTCTGTACTGTATATATATATATATATATATATAATATAACTTTAATTATTATCAGTTTATCAGTTTTTACATTATATATATATATATATATATATATATATATACAGTGGCATGAAACGTGTTTTCGTCCTTCCTGATTTCATATTCTTTTGTATGTTTGTCACACTTAGATGTTTCATGTCACCAAACAAATTTAAATATTAGACAAATAGAACACAAGTAATCACAGAATTCAGCTTATAAATGAAGGTCTTTATTATTAAGGGAATAAGAAATCCAAACCTACAGGGCCCTGTGTGAAAAAGTGATTGCCCCTTAAACCTAATAATTGGTTGGGCCACCCTTAGCAGCAACAACTGCAATCAAGCGTTTGCAATAACTGGCAATGAGTTTTTTTTCAACGCTCTTGAGGAATTTTGGCCCACTCATCTTTTCAGAATTGTTGTAATTCAGCCACATTGGAGATTTTCCAAAGATGAACCGCCTTTTTAAGATCCATCCAAAGCATTTCAATCAAATTAAGGTGTGGACTTTGACAAGGCCACTCCAAAGTCTTAATTTTGTTTTTCATAAGCCATTCATAGGTGGACTCGCTGGTGTGTTTTGGATCATTGTTCTCACCACTGTATATATACAGAAATGTCATGATATTATACAGGCTAGTTTACAAAAGCATGGTCAGAATCTGCCAGGTGGCTGGGTATCTTAAACGGGTTAATGCACTTGTAACTTCATCTCTTTGTAAATGACATCATCTGCCATATACAAAAAAAATAGAAACTAAGGACAATATTAGCACTAACAGTGAAATGAAACATAATACACAAACTATACATTGAAAGGAATTAAGGGAGTGAAAAAGCCTAGTCCCTGTAAACCAACATATAATAAAATGGGGAAATGCTATTCCCAGAGTTCTTTGCCTTGATATGGCTATACCAGTTATTATCTAATATATTCTAGTATATATTTTCTGTAAACGTTTCATACCTCTGAAATAATATTGTTGAAGCAAAATGTTCTGCTTCCACGGGCATTTAATCATTTTTTGCGGTTTGTAGTCAGAATTTTAATAATAATAGAAAAAATGAAGTAAATGGAGCACAGTGTCATTTTAACAAGGTTGGGAAAGTGTATAGTGTGATAAGTCAAGCTGATTTTTAACTTTTATGAGTTATGTAACACAGCCAGTCTGCTTTAACAGCTACATAGTCATTTCATTATGTCCAAGCAAAAAAAAAAAATGGAAGCCCACGAGGCCCACTGATCTCTACAACACTTCCTATTATGTATAGCCACGTGAGAGTTCAACATATTGCTGAGGAAGTACATTTAATAGAGGTTAGTGTCTCAAATTCCATGTGCTATTATCTGCCATTTAATAGAAAGTTTAATTTTTATATTGCAGAAACGGAGTATTACAGATGCTACGGGTCTGCAAGAGTTTGTTTCAGAAAATTCCCCAGCCACTTGTGATATAAAGACATTACAACACATTACATCTCCCTCATCTGAACGAGGAACAGTGAACTCTGCAGCCCAGTCATTTGTAAAGACAGTACCCGTCTATTCTTATTCCCTTTTATTGTCCGCCATGAATTACCTTTTCTTCACTACATGATCAGAAAGCGTTATTGTCCCGGAAATTAAGATCTGGGCAGTGAATTACATACCGAGAAAAAAGTCATTTAGCTTTATTAATAGGCTTCACTTAATTCAATAAAGACAGAAATAATACATCGGGTATTTTATGAGAATGCAGTGGGGCCCAATACCACACAAAGCCCATAGACAGGAGCAGGGCCGGTGTCAGCACCCGACGCACCCGGGCAAGTGCCGGCGACCTGGACAGGAGTAGCGCTGTTCCTTGAAAATATATACACATTTTTCTCTTAGTTAATAAATACAAGACTGAAGAAATTACCGGAGCATAAGTTGGTATACATGTGCAGGGACAGGGGAGCCTGAATGTTTGGTATGTCACAGTTGCTTTTCTGGGATGATGGTGCAGGGGCCATGTTCCCTGGGTGGTCTACAAGGCTCTGATGTTCCCTATCCGCCACCAGACAGTATCCACAGCCAATGGACTGACCACAGACGCAGGTTTCGAGGATAATAGTCGCTTTTTAATACAGCAGAAACAAAGAAATCCAACACAGAATATATGTTTCCCAGTCTCTCATGGGTAGGCCATGGCAAATACAACTTAAGGCTGCTTTACACCTTACAATTTCTCGTGTGATCGCATTTGTGATCGCACCCGCCCCCCATCGTTTGTGCGGCACGGGCAATTTCTTGCCCGTGTGGCACAATGCTGTAACCCCTCGTCACACGCACTCACCTTCCAAACAACCTCGCTGTGGGCGGCGAACATCCACTTCCTGAAGGGGAGGGACGTTCGGCATCACAGCGACGTCACACTGTGGCCAGCCAATACAAGCGGAGGGACGGAGATGAGCGGGACGTAAACATCCCGCCCACCTCCTTCCTTCAGCATTGCCGGCGGCCGCAGGTAAGCTGCAGTTCATCGTTCCCAGGGTGTCACACGGAGCGATGTGTGCTGCCCCGGATACGATGAACAACAGGGTGTGCGATTTTTAGAAAATGAGCGATGTGTCAGCGATGAACGAGAAGGTGAGTATTTTTGCTCGTTCATAGCTGTCACACGCTACGATATCACTAACGATGCCGGATGTGAGTCACTTACGACATGACCTCGCCGACATCTCGTTAGATATTAGATATATCGTAGCGTGTAAAGCCCGCTTTAGAGTTGAATACTAAAGTCCAATTAGGGTTCTGGAGCTTTGAGAGCACAAGTTGTTTCAGATGTAATACTTGTATGCTTTTGGAAGCAGGTTCAGAGTCTTCTGTAACTTAGATAAGGAGGGTAGATATAACAGAAAGCCTTCAGTATATTGGCTGTAGAAGTCAGAATATGATAAAATTCTAGGCCTTAGGCCTGGCAGGAGATCTTGTGGTGAAGAGACTCTCTACATGATGTCTGCTCTCAGAGGAGTCTTGGCCAGAACTGGAAAATTCCAGCCCTGTCTAACAAGACAGAGGCTGGAGGTAGCTCCACATATTGAGCCATGTGGCCAAATCACTGGTCATTAGGAAAATTCAACTTACAGTTCAGATTCTTACAGAATACATTTCACCAGTAGGTGGTGCGAAAACAAACAAATAAAAAATTCATTACATATAACATATTACATATATTAGTGAATGTACTTAGAGGGACAGACACAATCTGGACCGGGCCATTACACATGCATTGCATAGGAGCATGTTCATACTGTGGCCACTTAACAGTCAAACAGAAGGTGATGCTGCGGGTTCGAATTAGTGGATTTCATGGCTCAGAAGGGTCAGTGGATGGAGTGTCTACAATACTGCGAGCTTGGGGGTGTCGCGGCGGGCGGCATTGATCTGCTAGCGGACTACAGGCTCCATTGATTCGCCTGTGGTTGACTAGATTGGCTTCAAGAAAATGACCACGGAGGGTGGAGGCAGCCCATGCACATTTTCTTGAAGTCCATCGCGTCTATTGCGTCAACTGAGGGCGATTCAATGAAGTCCGCAGCCCGCTTTCAGATCAATGGCACTCACCATATCGCCAACCCTCCGTCCTGTGCCGCTCCACTGCAGTGATACTTCCTCCTCCGCGCCCTCCGTATCGCCAACCCTGCTTCCTGTGACCCTGCTTCACCTCCACCACTCCGGTTAGCCATATGCAGAAGACGCACCCCCATTTTTCCCCCAGTTTTGGGGGAAAGAAGAGCATCTTATAATCCAGAAATACGGTATTTTTATTAGAGTTTATGACAAACTACAAGTTTTATCTTATTGGACTATCTGAAAATACCATTGTTGCATAATTTACAGTAATTTTTATTTGGTATAAAAAGATATGTTTTCTTTTAGAAAGTTCACGTGACCAATATAAGCCCTGAGAAGAAAAGGGCAGCATAAAAATATATGTTCCAAGAGCCTCTGGCTCATTATCTGCCCTTGTGAAGAATGTTGGGGGTTATGCTATAAGCACCTCTGCCCATACCACTGTTTATGGATCCCTCATGAGACCGGTGGTCCATTAAGGGAGTTAAATTGAAAGAATTAGGACTGAAACACCGTCACAATATACAATACTTTTTTTTTTCTCTTTCCTTTGAAAAAGCCAAGAATTATATTATATTTGGGTCCAGAAGCATGGTTGGCCGGTGCATTCATTATGAAATTGGCATCCTTCATATATTTGGATTTTCTGAGTATTAATGTAAATACTTTATATTTCTCCTCAAATTCATCATTCCGCAACCTCGTTTGTATTTCCATACTTAAAACAGTTTTACTTTATTTTGCCGAATATATTTGAGCCAATCACTAAGTGAACCCTTCTCCCGGGGTACGAAACTAATTTGTTGCCATGCCATGGCATGATAGTTTATATTGCAAAAACTGGTTATTATGAATTGTCAAATATTTTCCTAGGTGTGAAGTGAAGAACATTACAGATGTCAGAAGAAAGATATGAAGCTGAGTAACTGCAAGGAGAATGCACATACCTAGTGCTTGGAAATCATTTTTTCATTACATGGAAGTTGATTGTGTAAGAAAGTATTACCCACTGTTTAAATGGAAAAAAAATCTAAGAAGTGAAATCAGCAGTATCACTTTACAACATATGGTCCAGCAAATCAAATTACAAAGCTTTCCACATCTCATTAACTGCAATGAGCACAGTGAGTTTGTTTAACAAGTCCCATCTTTTTTTTTTATGTACGCGATAAGCAATGAGTTTATGAAGGCATCCTCAAAGGATAGTCCTCGTGCAGAGATTAAAAACAAATCAAAAAAGGATTAGGTCATTTGGTCAAGCCTGGTTGTATTTAATATGTTTTATTTCTACTCAAAGATCATGCTTCACCTTATCCTGTCTTCTCAAATGAGCTTCTTAACAAATGGCAGACATGGCAATTATCTCTTTATTTTTTATATACTAGGGGTAGGCCACTAAAATTATACAGATGATGTACAAGCCCAGCACCTATTAGATATCATTATGTTTTTTCGATTGAATGATACTCAACAAGTTGCAAACTATTCAGTATTTATTATTTAGAAAGAGGTTGTCAATGGCCCTTTCATTCGTTCAATTTTCTCTCCTAAATCTTAAGGAATTGATGGATTTATCAGCTATACTATGAGATGACGTGATACGGGAGAATTCAAATTCACCTGTTTGCATGGATTTTCTCCTGAAAAGTAGACTCACAGAGAAGTTACTCTTCAAAAATTGAATATCCTTAGATCATAATAAACATAGGATGTAAAGAATAGAAAAAATCCTTATGGTTACCTTACCACTCACATCTTCCAGCCCTTAGCTCCTCGCCATCACCCATGTGGTTCTCATCATATCTTATTACGACTGCTGCTCATGATAAAATCCCCGGTTCATGACATCATAAAGACCACGATGACCCTGCATGCGCAGAAACATCCCAGTTTTCATCAGGGTTGGAAGTTATAGCCTAGTGTGATGGGATCCGGGGATTCAGCATGACAAAAATAAGAAATCATATCTTATTACGACCGTTGCTCAACATGATGAAATGCCCAGTTCATGACATCATAAAGACCACCTTTAACCTGCACGCACAAGCGCAGAAACATCCCAGGCCTCATCGGGGTTGGAGGTTATAGCCTAGTGTGATGGGATCTAGGGATTCAGCAGATGACAGCGATAAGAAATCATATCTTATTACGACAGCTGCTCATGATGAAATCCCCGGTTCATGATATCATAAAGACCACCGTGACCCTGCACGCGCATGCGCAGAAACATCCCAGGTTTCATCAGGGTTGGAAGTTATAGCCTAGTGTGATGGGATTCAGCATGACAGCAATAAGAAATCATATCTTATTACAACCGCTGCTCATGGGGAAGTCCCCAATTCCTGACATCATAAAGACCACTTCGACCCTGCTTGCACATGCGCAGAAACATCCCAGGCCTCATCAGGGTTGGAGCTTATAGCCTAGTGGATGGGGTCCAGGCATTCAGCATGAGCGACAGCAATAAGAAGAAATGACAAGGATCGGACAAGGGAGGTGAGGAGCAGAGGGGCCAGGGAGGTGAGAAGTTACAAAACAAATCACAATCTGAGTTTCTGTAATATTCAAGTAAAATTAATTTCAACTTCAAAAGTTTCATTCATGTATTCAAAGTCAGAGTGGCACATAAACAGTGATACTTTAACGCCCTTACCAGCATAGTAGCGCTGTCCTGCCCCCATCCCTGGTGGGGACACGGCACACTCACCCTCCCAGCTGCTCAGAGATGGCTTTTGATCCCCGATCCCTGCTGATGTGTAGCCCCGCTAGTGTTGTGTTGGTGCATTACCTTCAGGGACTCCACTCAGCTGGATCCTTTCACAGGTAGGAAATCTTCTATTTGTCGTGACGCCACTCTCAGAATTGCGGTCAGTGGGGACCGCCACTGCAGATTAAGGGATGTCTGGGGCTGATGGTGGGTGCAGTCGGTTGTAGTAGCCTCCTGAGAGTGAGGCAAGCCCCAGGGCCCTGTGTAGGTGTGTAGAACCACAAGGCGCAGAATAACTCCACACAAGCAGAATGTCTTTCAGGGGTTTTACTCACAGAAGGTGGCAGAGTGAGTAACCCGGGCGTAGCTGGGATGAACCAGGCTGGAACCAGGTATCCTTCAGGCTGACTGATGAGGGTGACTACCGACTCGCCTTCCTTAGCCCTTTGCGTTTTGGGGTAACCCCGACTTTTAGTCCCTATGGGGGTAACCCAGGGAAGTTGCTGAAGCCTCTCTCCCCTTCGTTTTGTCCGTTTGCTTGTAGCCTGGACCAGGACACTCTGGCTGCTTGCCTCCTGTGAACTATGGGCCCTAACTGTGGCGACGTGGCTGCGGACTTTTTAGTGTGTTCTTGGGGGTGTAAAGTGCCCCCTCAAGCAGGTTTGGCAAGGAAAGATGGATCTATCCCTGCACTGGGACCTACTACCCGTTTGGGCCTGGTAACTCCCTAGCAGTCTCCTTACTTCCCACTCCGTTGCTCTCTCTTTAGCTGAAGATGGATTTCGGGTAGCACTACTAGGTGACCGTTCTCCCCCGTCGGTAGCCACTGCGCGGACGCTGTCAGACTGCAACAGCCCCAGGGGTCTGCTCCTGACGTCTGCTCCCCCTGAACTGCACACTGAACCGGCTCACTGCTCCTCCTCTCCTGTTCTTGCCTACGCCACCTAGCAACCAGGCTCTCCACCACACCCCTTGAGTGGAGATGGAGGCTTTTTACCCCCTCCACTATTCCAGTGGAGGTGAAGGCTTTGCCCCCTCCTGGGATCCCCAGGGGTCCTCTCAAAGGTACATGTGTGAGACCTGATCACTATGCGCCTGTGTAGTCACACCTCGGTCAGCCTTCTGGATTACCTGTATTGTACTGTCCCCAGCATGGGTGCAGTACTCAGTGGTGCCTGACCAGGTCAGGGGCGCCACATTCCCCCTTAGTTATCACCAGCACGTCCTCGGGCTGCAAGACAACATTTTAAAATGCATAAAACATTAAAACATGGTAAAACTTTTAAAACCACCAGGTACCATACATCACCACCCTCCACCCACAAGTCCGTTAACCCACCCTAAACCCCTTCCAGGAGGCAGGTCACCGGTTTCTTTTGGTAACCAGGTCTGGGCCATCCACTTCCCCAGACCTTTCCTCCAATCTGCCTCTCCCGTTGGCCGCGCCTTCAGCCACTTCTGGCAGGATGTAGAGGCGGCTTTCATGGGCTGGTGGTCTTCAGGGTATACCTGGCCTGGTAGATCCGCGCCTTCAGCCTCTTCTGGCAGGATGTAGAGGCGGCCTCCACAGTTGGTGCTGACCAGGTACCCTCTTTGTGGTGGAGAGCCAGGCCCCATAAACAGGCATGCTCTCTGGTTGCAGGTAAGCCAAGGCCCCATCACGGACGTGCTCCCTGGTTGCAGGCGAGCCAAGCCCCCAAACAGGCTGGCCCTGGTGGTGGTACCCTCTGGTGTAACTATTTACACTGCGAGAGTTTGTGGCTATAGCCAGTTCATAGCCTTAAGGTTCATGGATTTCTCACATTAGTTCATGTGGGCGCATGCTTAAACTTATAAACGTTGCAAAAAACTTCAAACTTGTCAAAACAGTAACTTGTTGTACTTCTGACTTTACTTTCCTCTACTCCTCCATACCAGGGCTTGGGCCTGTAGGGCTGCGGCACCTGTTGGTTTCTCGATCTCTTTCATCGTCCGTGGTGGTCTCATCAGTGGGTTCTTTATCTCTCCTTTCTCTATCTCCGTCTTCTTCTGTGTCTGTTTCTTTTGCAGGACTGCTGTAAGGCTTTCTGGTACATGGGGTAACATCCAATGCATACCAGCCTCTTTCTCCTTGGTGCATGGTGAATTCCACTGAGTCTCCTGTTCGCAGATTTCTGCCTGGATGTCCTCTGGGCAAATGAGCTCTAACGTCTCTTCTATTCACGAATATGCCCTCTTTCATACCAGGAGCTACGATAAACCCATATCCACTCTTCAAACTGAAGTCTTCCACAACTCCACGACAAAGTGGTCCTCTAACCTGGGATTTGGCCCTTCTCAGGAACCGTTTCTCCTCCAGGTCTCTGGCCGTGACTTCATCTTTATTCTCTGGAGACTGCGGTGCAGGGGAAAACTTGGTTCTACTGCGGCGCCGTGTTTTGCGGGCGTGATTCTGCTGGGTGGCTGCTTCACTGCTGGCAGGCTCCCAGGTGAGGTTGCTGGACAAATCTTCCTCTTCATCCCAGCGAGAATATGGCAACATCTCTGGCTCTGGGCATGGATCCACTGCTGATGGCTCCGGGGTCAGCTCCTCAGCTTCCTGGCCTCCTCTCCCCCTTAGTTCTTCTGAGCACTCCTTTGGTGGCAGCGCTGGGGATGAGTGTTCATCAGCTGGCCCAGGCGGTGGACTTTTTGGCGTGGACATCTCCAGAGTCTTCTGAGGGGTATGTGGAGGGAGCAGATACCGGTCCACCATCTCCTGTGGGAACTGGGACTCTAGGTTAGCCTTCAGCTTCCAGTATGCGGGGTCCTCCCCCAGCGTAGACTTCCTAGCAGGGACCTCCTTGGACTGGGGAGCGGTGTCTGCTCTGGCCTTGCAGGCCGGGGTAAATGGTGATACAACCTTGTCTTGGCGGGCCGCGCCTGGCATGGCGGTGGCCTGGTCTTGGCGGGCCGCGCCCTGCATGGCGGCGGCCTGGTCTTGGCGGGCCGCGCCTGACATGGCGGCGGCCTGGTCTTGGCGGGCCGCGCCTGACATGGCGGCGGCCTGGTCTTGGCGGGCCGCGCCCTGCATGGCGGCGGCCTGAATTGGCGTTGCAGCTACGATGGGATCTGTGCAGGCTGGGCTGGGCGTCGCTGCAGCGACCGGAGCTTGGCGGGCCGCACCTGGCGTGGCTGCGGCCTGGTTCAGCACCTCGCCTGCGGCGTGGATGAGCGTTGCTGCTGCGGTGGGGTCTTGGCGGGCCGGGCCTAGCAAGGCGGCGGCCTGGGTCAGCGTCACACCCGCGGCATGGATGAGGGTCGCGGTGGCAGCCGGATCTTTACGGGCCGAGCAGGGCATCTCTGCGGCGGCCTGGGCTTGGCGGGCTGCACCGGGCGTGGCTGCGGCCTGGTTCAGCGTCGCCGCGGCGGGCGCCTCTTCGGGGACTACGGGCGTGGCAGCAGGGGTCGGGGCACTCGTGCTGGCAGGGGCAACACTGGACTCACCCATCGGTAGCAGCATCGGGGTCTGAGTCGTCGCCGCTCGGTCTGGCACTCGTCGCGTGGCCCTCTCCTCGTAGGCCTGTACCGCCGTAGCCATCCCCAGGAGCTCCTTGCGTCCCTCGCTGAGCTGCCGTAGAACCCTGGTTTCTAGTTGGTTACAGCACTGAGCAAGCTCTCGGGCCCACCAGGCAGCGGAGCCTGGCTCGGGATCTCTGCATCCAGACGCCATTTCCTCTAACAGCAGGCTTCTGGCTCCCTTTCTGTCCCGACGTCTCTGAACGCCTCCGCTCTCTTCACTGGCGAGGTCAGGACTCTGCAGGGGATCTCTGGGTAGCCACACCTCTTCGTGGGCGGTAACTTCTCCCAGCGCGGGCTGCTGTTGTTTTTCAGCGCGCTTTTCATGGTGGCAATATGGCGGCGCTTCCAATTTTTCAAGCGGACCGCCCAGGCACATGGTCACCTGTCTGAACAGGTCTAGTCCTTATCCTGTTCGTGACGCCAGATGTGTAGCCCCGCTAGTGTTGTGTCGGTGCATTACCTTCAGGGACTCCACTCAGCTGGATCCTGTCACAGGTAGGAAATCTTCTATTTGTCGTGACGCCACTCTCAGAATTGCGGTCAGTGGGGACCGCCACTGCAGATTAAGGGATGCCTGGGGCTGATGGTGGGTGCAGTCGGTTGTAGTAGCCTCCTGAGAGTGAGGCAAGCCCCAGGGCCCTGTGTAGGTGTATAGAATTACAAGGCGCAGAATAACTCCACACAAGCAGAATGTCTTTCAGGGGTTTTACTAACAGAAGGTGGCAGAGTGAGTAACCCGGGCGTAGCTGGGATGAACCAGGCTGGAACCAGGTATCCTTCAGGCTGACTGATGAGGGTGACTACCGACTCGCCTTCCTTAGCCCTTTGCGTTTTGGGGTAACCCCGACTTTTAGTCCCTATGGGGGTCACCCAGGGAAGTTGCTGAAGCCTCTCTCCCCTTCGTTTTGTCCGTTTGCTTGTAGCCTGGACCAGGACACTCCGGCTGCTTGCCTCCTGTGAACTATGGGCCCTAACTGTGGCGACGTGGCTGCGGACTTTTTAGTGTGTTCTTGGGGGTGTAAAGTGCCCCCTCAAGCAGGTTTGGCAAGGAAAGATGGATCTATCCCTGCACTGGGACCTACTACCCGTTTGGGCCTGGTAACTCCCTAGCAGTCTCCTTACTTCCCACTCCGTTGCTCTCTCTTTAGCTGAAGATGGATTTCGGGTAGCACTACTAGGTGACCGTTCTCCCCCGTCGGTAGCCACTGCGTGGACGCTGTCAGACTGCAACAGCCCCAGGGGTCTGCTCCTGACGTCTGCTCCCCCTGAACTGCACACTGAACCGGCTCACTGCTCCTCCTCTCCTGTTCTTGCCTACGCCACCTAGCAACCAGGCTCTCCACCACACCCCTTGAGTGGAGATGGAGGCTTTTTACCCCCTCCACTATTCCAGTGGAGGTGAAGGCTTTGCCCCCTCCTGGGATCCCCAGGGGTCCTCTCAAAGGTACATGTGTGAGACCTGATCACTATGCGCCTGTGTAGTCACACCTCGGTCAGCCTTCTGGATTACCTGTATTGTACTGTCCCCAGCATGGGTGCAGTACTCAGTGGTGCCTGACCAGGTCAGGGGCGCCACACTACCGACGCCGCACACTGTACAGGCCTCCTGGGAGCAGTCTTAAGGCACTCGTGCTGGCTCTTTAAGAAGAGGTGCATGTGCCCTAAGACCGCTCCTAGTGGGCATGTGCGGCGCGCAGGCCCCTAGATTCAGTGGCAAGTACCGAAGACGGAGCAAACATCGCTGAGCAAGTGGGTGGGTGAATATGCCGGCATCCCCACCAGGGATATGTGACAGGACAGTGCAGGGACGCCGGAAAGAGTGTTACAGATACTCATAATCACCAATTCTCTTATGTTTCTTCTCAGTCCTCCGCCACTGTTGACTGCCTGCTGAAGCAATGACTTTCCTACACAGTGATCAGCTTCAGCCAATCACTGGATCTTTTCCATGGCAGGTGATCAGTTCAGAAGGCCCAATTATGTTTGTTGAGATAAATCCTGAAGTGGAGACCCATGGGAAATCCAGGAAGTTTTGGAATGGGTGCAATGGAAGCTCAATGGTGTATCGTTTTTTTTTCTTATGCCACTGTGACCATTTAAAAAAAAAAAAAAGCTTGCGTGGACAACCCCTTCAAGTGCAGATTCCTTTTTTGTAAATTACAGAGGAGTTTCTTATTTATGCACTACTAATAGGTTAAAACAACACTCCAGCATTTTTGTTTTGTTTTCCAGCGCTGGAGTGGCGCTTTAAACGTAAGCTCCCTGCCATATTCTCATCATCCGGGGACTTCATCATTTTTGGCTCCTCTCTGGTCCTGCGAAAATAAGACATTACGTCACAAGATCTCAATGCAACTCTATGAGAGCCAAAACGAGGCTCTCATAGAGTTACATTGTTTTGTGACATCTGGCACCCTCCATGAAACATTGGAAGGTCCCTAATCACCAGAGACCAACCAGCGCTCTGCTGGAAAAAGATGAAGATGGCGGCAGGTGAGTATAATACAGGGGTCAGGGGACTTACTGAATATTTAAAGCTCTACTCCAGCGATGCAATAAAAAATGCTGGAGTGGTGCTTTATGTACTATTTTTTTCACCAGATATGCAATCTATAACACAGGAGTAGGAACAGTGTATCTTTGGAGTCATATATGGTATGTGGGCTTCTTTTCCGCAGACCCTAACTCTGCAACCACAAATGTGTTCAAAAATCAAAGAAACTATTTCTGACTCTGTTTTGAAAAATTGTCTTGCTAATAAAAAGGCATCCATTATACAATACTTATGTACATCTGCACAGATTGACATTCTAAGAGATACATTCAGGGTACTGGATTCTACTCAGTGGTCATTTTATTGTCACTTAAGTTACTATAGGAAGTATTGCATATGACGTGACACACAACACAACAAAGGGTACACCAGGGACATGATAACAACAGTGGGCCCTAGCGTTAGTGTGGGGGAAGATGAGACACCTCCTTCACTCACCTGCACCTACACTCCTGGCTACTCCTTATACAGATTCCATACCTCTTGCTGAACAGGATACCTGAGATCCTGGCAGACCCTGTAATAGCCCTGGCTAGTGAGCTGGCAGGTGAGGGACGCTAGTCCCACTGCTGCACTAATAAAACACTAGGGAAAAGAAAGACAGACTGGAAACAGCAGCAGACAGCTGCAGTCAGGACCAGTAATGAAGCCTCTACATCAATTTGCAGAGAGGGCTCCACCAGCTCAAGCATCCAAATGAATGAGAATGCTGCTTTCATGGAAAACTGACATTAACCCTTACATAGTCAAAAGAAGGGAAATACATTCAATACATAGAGTCTTGCATGGAAATAACTCTTTAGACCTGAATCTGTCACTAGTCTCATCATGCAGAGACATCTGTGACATTTATGCTGTTTTTTAGGGTCTCTATTATGAGATTATACTTTTTTTTATATGGTGTGGGCTGTTTTCTGCTGATGTAAATAAGGGCCCTACTATTTGTCCTACTGCACTATTCTGGTGATTAAGACATGCATCACAATATACAGGTAGTCGTCGACTAACGACGTTGATCCGTTCTTACGCGGCGTCGTAAACTGAATTTCGATGTAAGTCGGACCATACGTTCATACAGTACTGTACCATAATAACAGTACAGTACTGCAAACACTTAGCTTGGGAGGCAGCTGCAGAAGGTGCTGGAGATACTGGGGCCGGTATCAGATGAGTCTGGCTTATGTTTGGGAGCCATAATGAAGGGTGTTATGGCGTGCAGAAGACTCGTTTTCCTCTGTACAGCACTGGACTAGAGTGTCGTATAAAGCGTCGTAACCACGAAACGATGTAACTCGAGACCGTTGTAACCCGAGGACTACCTGTATTACCATGTAACAAGTTCTCCAAATGAATACAAAATTATGGGAAAAAATGCATGAAATTCACACATCCCTGTGAGCATTATTAGTTTATACGAAGTAGGGGGCACTCTCATGTAACTTAATATTATGCCATGCTGTCTTCACATGGGTGGGTGTTGAAGGAGATGAAGAAAACGGAGGTTTAAGAATATTCTGATCTTGGTTTCCTATGAACTTAGCCCTAGATTGTATGTGTTTGTGTGAATTTTGGTTGCAGACCTCTTTGGGGACAGGCACTGATGTTAGCGATGACAATCTCCAGACAATGTGGCACAACATATCGGTGCTATAGTGTATGAGCAACAGGAAATCAGATCCCGCAGAGACCCATCCCAAGAGAACAAACATTGCATCACGACCAAGTTTGTTTCCAAAATTTGGGGATTTTGCAATAGACACATTCCGTAGAACTGGGTGATAAGTGCAGGATTACAGCCAGTTTATACAATACTTTCCCGTATCATTTCATCATGACTAAAACATTTCTAATCTTGCTCGTGGCCGAGCACCAGTGTTGTGTTTTCTTAATTTGGTTGTGTCTGTGCGCAGCTTACTTACTTCAATGGTAGACAGACTAATCCAGATGTGAATGATACCGTGTTTGTTTTGATATCTCATCTCAGTTATGCTGCAATCGGTTAATCATGGATTCTATCATCAAACATGATCTTTAGTCTTCAGTCACTTAATCACTTCATTTCCCGTTCTGCAGAATGACCTAATATAATTGGTGTGTAAGGAGAAATGTTAATTACTACATATTGTGTAAATCTACACAAGTTTTAAGACAGGCATGGACTGGTCATTGCTTCTTACAGTTGTGAGACATTTCCCCATCCTTCCACCCCCCGTGATGAAAGAGTAGATATTCACGTAGAGACATGTTGGAATATCATGGAGTATGATATTGCGTTCGGAACATCAAGTTAGTAGTGTAAAAGTATTCACCCCCTTGGTTTTCTGTATATTTTGTTACATTACAACCTGTGCCTTAATATTTTGTAATCCAATTAATTCGTGTATGATGCATCAGCACTAAATAGTCTAAGTTGGAGAAACAAAGTGAATAAAATATAGGCAAATATATAGGATAAAATAAATAAAAATTGCCATGTGCATATGTATTCACCTAGTGTTGAGCGAGTAGTTATCTATTCGTACTCGCTATGCTGTTAGCGAGAACTGTCCGCTACTCACATATTCGCTATTCGCACAAAAAGTACGGCTTTCGGGTTACTCGCTACTTAGTAAGTATTTCCCATTGACTTACATTGCGGCCGCTATTCGTAACCAATATGCGAGTAGCGGACAGTACTCGCTAACAGCATAGTGAGTACGAATAGTCAACTACTCGCTTCACCCCTTTTGCTATGACGCCCCTAAAAAATTCTGGTGCAGGCAATTATCTTCATAAGTCACATGCTTAGTGAGAGCAAGTCAACCCTGTATGCAGTCTAAAGGCCCCGTTACACGCAACGATGTATCTAATGATATATCGCCAGGGTCACGGATCCGTGACCCACATCCGGCATCGTTAGCGACGTCATTGCGTGTGACACCAATGAGCAGCCGTTAACAATGGAACATACTCACCAAATCGTCCATCGTTGACATGTCGTTTATTTTCAAAAAACCGTTGGTTGTTGAGGATGCAGGTTGTTCGTCGTTCCCGTGGCAGCACACACCGCTACGTGTGACACCCCAGGAACGACAAACTACAGCGTACCTGTGTCCTCAACGAGCACCGAGGTGGGAGTGACGGAGATGCGGCTGCTCTTTGCCCCTCCGTTTCTATTGGCGGCCCGCTCTGTGACGTCGCTGTGACGCCAAACGAACCTCCCCCTTTCAGGGGAGGTTGTTCACTGCCCACAGCGACATCGTTAGGGAGGGCTGTACGTGTGACATAGACAAGCGATATTTTGCACCACAGGCTGCAGTTTGCCCGTGACGCACAAACGACGGGGGCGGGTGCCATCGCTAGTGATGTCGCTACGTGTAAAGCCCCCCTTAAGGAGATTTCTGAACAAGTCAGAGACAAAGTTGTTAAGAAGTAAGTCAGGGTTGGGGGTCGAAAAAATATCCCACCTTCCCCTGCTGGCCAGAAGAAATCGATATCACCGGATGTGGTGAGTATGTGTGTGTGCGGTATGTGTGATCTTATTTGTGTGTATGACTATGAGTGTGCGTGTGATCTGACATGTGATTGTGTGTGGGATCTGATGTGTGTGTATGTATGAGTATGAGTGTGTGTGTGTGTGTGTGTGTGATTTGACGTGTGA
Organism: Anomaloglossus baeobatrachus; assembly: GCF_048569485.1. Lineage (NCBI taxonomy): Eukaryota > Metazoa > Chordata > Amphibia > Anura > Aromobatidae > Anomaloglossus > Anomaloglossus baeobatrachus. Next base: position 185,210,658 of record NC_134360.1, on the reverse strand, counting down.
TTGTGCGTGTGATTTGACATGTGTGTTTGTGTATGAGTGTGTGTGTGTGTTTGTGATCTGATGTATGTGAGTGTCGGCAAGAAGCAGGAGAGGACCGATTGGAGCATACCTGCTGGGAGCGCCCGCCAAAGATAGTACGAGGACCTTGGAGCCACGTAGACATCTGGGGTCTGGTAGATATGAGTCTCCTGGGAAGGGTGTTCTGCTTTTTTGGGGGGGTTAAATTTACCTCAACTGTGTTTCCCTGAAAATAACCCCTACCCGAAAACAAGCCCTAACACATTTTTCTGGGTAAAAAATATGATAGTATCTTATTTTTGAAGAAACACAGTAGTTATGTATTAGTAGGTGATGCAATGTCATGTCCCTAACACATCTGGCACAGTGGCGCAGTGGTTAGCACTGTTCCTTTGCAGGGCTGGGGTCCTGGGTTCAAATCCCACCAAGGACAACATCTACAATGAGTTTGTAAATTGTCCTGTGTTTGTGCGGATTTCCTCCCATGCTCCAAAGACATAGTCATAGGGGATTTAAGCGGGCTTTACACGCTACGATATCGTTAATGATTTATCGTCGGGGTCATGGTGTTTGTGACGCACATCCGGCGTCATTAACGATATTGCAGTGTGTGACACTTATGTGCGACCTAAAACGATCGCAAAAGCGCCCAAAATTGTTTGCCACGGAGAGGTTGTCCTAAAACAAAAAAATGTTCTCTTCTAATTAGCAATGTTGTTCCTCGTTCCTGTTCCATCGCTGAGTGTGACACCACAGGTGCGAGGAACATCTCCTTACCTGCCTCCACCGCCAATGCGGAAGGAAGGAGGTGGGCGGGATGTTACATCCCGCTCATCTCCGCCCCTCCGCTTCTATTGGACAGCTGCCGTGTGACGTTGCTGTGAAGCTGCACGACCCGCCCCCTTAGTAAGGAGGCGGATCGCCGGCCAGAGCGACGTCGCAGGGCAGGTAAGTCCGTGTGACGGGGGTAAGCGAGGTTGTGCGTGACGGGCAGCGATTTGCCCGTGTCGCACAACCAACGGGGGCGGGTACGATCGCTTGCGATCTCGCTACCGAGATCGCAGCGTGTAAAGCCCGCTTAAGAGTGTGAGCCCCAAAGGGGAAAGTGATGATGTATGTAAACTGCTGCAAAATATGTTAGCACTATATAAAGAAAAATATATATTATTATCTGTTAAAAAAATAAAGTGGCCAAAACTTTTTCTTGGCCAAATACAATCCCTTTAAGTTGTAAAAAGAATCCTGTTTGCTTCGTCCTGACTATGAACATGACTTTGTTTTCTGCCGTCTTAAAGTTTACCGATTCCTATAATTTTACTTGGCATTAACACCTCTAAAAGTGTCACGTTATAAACATTTATGGTATCTCTCTGTTCCATGACATTTGGTTTTGTGACCAAATATTATTTGCGTGTTGTGAACTATGTGTTTTATTGATTCAAGTAAATAGAAGTTCTGGATTAGCCTGGTCTGAATAGACATGAAAGGGAAGCATTTATAAAGTGTCCATTTATGTGCAGGGCTGGAGGGCATAAACTGGGAAAGGGTATTCATAATATGTTGAAAAGTGTTAGTGGTGGAGAAAACTGCTGCGGTACGGAAGTAGGAGACCTGAGGTCAGCTCCGAACTATATATAGCCTAACATCAGACCTTTGCTGTATGGTTTACATCTACTCTTAACACTGGTATCCTGCTACAATGTCAGAATACTATGAACAAACCTTAAAAAAATAAATGTAACAAACTTGATTGCATGTAAAACATCTCCAAAAATAATAAAAATAAAAAATATTTTGTATATTTTCTTGTTTATTAACTATTATATTTCTTTGCATGACTTTATATTTTTAAAAAATATTATTTGTTTACGTACATAGAGCGCTATTGATTCCACAGCACTTTACATACAATGGCAACTCTGTCCCCATTGGGGCTCACAATGTAAATCCCCTATCTGTATGTCTTTTGACTGTGGCAGGAAACCCATGCAAACAAAGGGAGAACATACAAGCTCCTTGCAGATGTTGTCCTTATTGGGATTTCAACCCAGGAATGCCAGCGCTGCAAGACTGCAGTGCTAACCACTGAGCCACCGTGCCGCCCAAAGTATTGAATTGATTAGAAAATGTCATTAATCACTGATTGGTGGATTACTGTCTACGGAAACTTCCATGATCACTAAAATACAATAGTTTCACATAATATTGTTGCTGAACATCTTATGTCCCCTAGCAATTGTTCAATTTGAAAGACAGTTTAGTGATAATAAGTCGATACCAGAGGTGTCTGACCGTGGCTTACATTCTACCTTACCTTGACAACACATGCACGCTCACCTGATTAGCATATGCATGTGTATATGGGATGAAACGCAACGGCCAAAGTGCTCAGACGTTCATAGGTATCTTAAAGCAATCAGTCTCCATGTTTTTGCTACCTCATCTGAGAGCAGCATGGTCTATGGGCAGAGTTCCTGATTCCAGTGATTGTTTGGGTGACCCAAAACTAGGACCGTAAGGAAGGCGGACAACACCGCCGAAATGGTTAGTCCCATCTGTGTTTTGTTTCCTGCATTTACCTTTTGTACCTGAGTTGTTTGGACCTCTGTATTTTAAGAATTGAAATAAGCCTGAAGGATTTTAAACAGCACCCTTAAGTTCTGATGTCTATGCTGGATCTTATTCCTTTGTTGCTCATATATATATATATATATATATATATATATATATATATATATATATATATATATATATATATATATATTCATATATATATATATATATATAAAAATTTTCCCTAACACTCATGCCTGAGGCATTGTTCCATCGCTGTCACTGTGTGTGACATCCAGCAACGAGCTGGCCCCTGCTGTGAGGTCGCCGGTCGTTGCTGAATGTCCTGCTTCATTTTTTGGACGTTGCTCTCCCACTGTGAAGCACACATCGCTGTGTGTGACAGCGAGAGAGCGATGAACTGAAGCGAGCAGCGAGCAGGGAGCCGGCGTCTGGCAGCCTGCGGTAAGCTGTAATCACGGTAAACATCGGGTAACCAAGAAGCCCTTTCCTTGGTTACCCGATATTTACCTTAGTTACTAGCGTCCGCCGCTCTCACGCTGCCTGTGCTGCCGGCTCCCTGCTCCATGCACACGTAGCTGGAGTACACATTGGGTAATTAACCCAATGTGTACTCTGGCTAGGAGTGCAGGGAGCCAGCGCTAAGCGGTGTGCTCTCACGCTGCCAGTGCTGGCTCCCTGCATACGTAGCTGGAGTACACATCGGGTAATTAACCCAATGTGTACTCTGGCTAGGAGTGCAGGGAACCAGCGCTAAGCGGTGTGCTCTCACGCTGCCAGTGCCGGCTCCCTGCTCCCTGCATACGTAGCTGGAGTACACATCGGGTTAATTTACCCGATGTGTAATCTGACTAGGAGTGCAGGGAGCCAGCACTAAGCGGTGTGCTCTCACGCTGCCAGTGCCGGCTCCCTGCATACGTAGCTGGAGTACACATCGGGTAATTAACCCAATGTGTACTCTGGCTAGGAGTTCAGGGAACAGGGAGCCGGCACTGGCAGCGTGAGAGCGGTGGACGCTAGTAACTAAGGTAAATATTGGGTAACCAAGAGAAGTGCTTTCCTTGATTACCCAATATTTACCTTAGTTACGCTTCCACGCGTCGCTGCTGGCTGGGGGCTGGTCACTGGTTGCTGGTGAGATCTGCCTGTTTGACAGCTCACCAGCAACCATGTAACGACACAGCAGCGATCCTGATAAGGTCAGATCGCTGGTCGTGATCGCTGCTGCATCGCTATGTGTGACACCACCTTTACAGAGAAGTCCCTACTCAAAGGCAAGCAGTGCTCCATCATGAACTACTATTGTTATTAGTGGATAACCCAAAAACCCCGCTATTCATTTATAGATTTTTTTTTCTCCCTCATACTATTTCCTCTAGGTTTAGATAATAAAACACACGACCAGAGCTTGTCGCAATGCCATTGTACTGTATCACACCGTACTGGAGTGCGCCGGATCTGGCAATCCGGTGAAATGCCGGATGTGTGAAACGGCCCTAAACCAGGCAAGTCAACCTTCATTTTTCTACTCATGTGAACAACCCACAATAAGAAGCCCGGTAGATCCTATTTACTCAATTAAATAAGAATTTGATGCAGTACGTGAAAGCCGTCATTTATTTTTCCACATATCACTACTGACATTAAAGGAGAAATTTTTTATTTATAAATATTAATACCAGTGATTAGAAAATAATTGTAATATATCCCATGGCCAAGTCTGATTAACATAGCACAGTATTGAAATATTTGCCGAGATTCCATAATTAGCCTGAAGAGAAGAGATGAATATGCTAAGGCTTAGATGTAATCAGGCAGTAAAGGTTGTGTATGTCATTGGAAAGCACTTCATTTCGACAATTCAATTTGGATCCCCTTTTACATATTGCATCTTAATCTTACATAGTGTTTGCAAACTTCTCAGCCTTCTCCTAGCCATGTCTTGAGCTTGATCTGGGCTAAAGGGAACACCAGTGCCATAATTACACAGGCAGAGGTCAGATGGGCTGTTACCAGCGCCAAAACACCTCTATTCTGCAAAGTATTCCAGACCCTGGCAGATGGTAATCAACATCTAAATTAGATCAGCAAATATGTTCCTTATCATGTTTTTCTCTTGATCTGAGTAGAAAAAAAAAACTGCCATGATTAGTCAGGCAATCAAAACGGAAAACTTTCTTTTTCATGGCAATGAATAATAAGACAATTATCATCCATTAACTTCTTTCCAAATCACCATAATAGAAAACTAAGCCTTAATTGTTTGCATTTAAAACATCGCTCTTTTGTTTTGATGCTTTAAACGCTTTCCTCCCTGTTCTGGATTTCGGAGCCCTTGAAGAGCAGGAAAAATAATGACAAAATCCAACATTTTGCTTCCTGTTATCATTTATTTACAGACAGGCCTTGACAAATGTAAAGTCTTCATTAAAAATAAAAAAGGGTGCACAATAATCCACGGACACAAAAGGACTTGTTATCTGCAAACACAAAACTTCATCTTTTCAAACGATCGACTAACTTTGAAGAAGGGTGCAGGTGTCCCCACTTTCAGAATGCGGTAAAGTACATGCTTTTAAAAAAATAAAATCAAAAAATAAATAAAGAAATAAGTACTGGAACATTCCTTTTACTGGAAACAATTATACAAATTATATCTATGAAAGGCAGAGAATAGCGGTGCCTTGAACCTTGTCTATGCACCGAGAACAATAGAAAATTAATAATTAAATCTATTACATATGCTCATTGCCGAAAACAAAAGGCACCTCGGCAGTTCAAACAGTGCAGTATTTTCATTTGAATAGTGGCTCCACGTTGTTTTTTCTCCCTCATTATATAGGTATTGTACTTTAAATGTAACTGATAAGTTTATAGGCTTTATATTCTGAATAAGACCAAGTTTTAATGCATAACTCCTGAATAGCGTTGACATCTCTCAGCCTTCATTTTGAGGATTCTTTGTTTCTGAAATAATGAAATTAATTTGCCTTTGTAATTTCTCATCTCACACAGTCAAAATAGCACTTTAGAATCCATTTAAAGATAGCTTCAGAGCGTAGCAGATCTTGGCTGTAAAACAGAATTGAAAGCAAACATCAGCCATTCTGCCCTTTTAACCCAATGTTATTATGCTCATTGTTACACAATTAAAGCAAGCGGCTGCATTGTTGATGATATATAACAAACTTTAAGTTAACCGCCCTCATAGTTCTTTTAGATATTATATACATGGAAATTAACTTTCATCTTCTAGACATTCAATTATCTGTTTCAATACTCCATTATCCATTAAGTAACATATTGAAGTATAAAGATGACCTGAAGAATAGGCTTTAGAAAAGGATGAACTTATATTTCTTTTCAGCCTCGTTAACTGTTAGACTGCATGTTATCTCAGCTTAGAGTTATGAAATAATCTATATATTATTATTGCTCATCAAAGTGTTAAGGCTCCGTTACACGCAGCGATATCGCTAGCAAAATCGCTTGCGTGCGTACCCGCCCCCGTCGTTTGTGCGTCACGGCGCAAAATATCATTAGTAGCCGTCACACGGACTTACCTGCCGAGCGACGTCGCTGTTGCCAACAAACCGCCTCCTTTCTAAGGGGACGGTTTGTGCGGCGTCACAGCGGTGTCACGAAGCGGCCACCCAATAGAAGCGGAGGGGCAGAGATGAGCGGGTCGAACATTCCGCCCACCTCCTTCCTTCCGCACTGCCGGCAGCCGCAGGTAAGCTGTAGTTCGTCGTTCCCGAGGTGTCACACAAAGCGGTGTGTGCTGCCTCGGGAACGACGAACAACTTGCATCCTGAACCAGCAACGATTTTTTTGAAAAGGAACAACATGTCAACGATGGATGATTAGGTGAGTATTTTTCATCGTTAACGGTCGATCGTTGGTGTCACACGCAACGACGTCGCTAACGAGGCCGGATGTGTGTCACGAATACCGTGACCCCATCGACATCTCGTTAGCGATGTCATTGCGTGTAACGGGGCCTTTATTCTATTAGATGTCAGAGGTCATCTAAGAAAATTAAATTCTTTGTACACAATTTATATTCAGGCAATGAGACGTTCCTCCTTTTTCAATTTTTAAAGGGAACTTGGCTTTCTACAAGCTTTGCAGACATGAATGCTACAAGAAAATATAAAAAAGTTTGTAATATATCTTATCTCAGAAATCTGCTTCCTTCTTCACTCAGGAGACACTTCTCCATCTGCCTCTTGAACTAACCATCCACTCTGAGGCAGAGTGTGATACAGAGAGATCTTCTGAGCTGTCTAACAAGTATTTTACCTCATCCCAAAATTGGATTCACATCTACAATGTGAAGCTCCTCCTTTTTCAACATTTAAAAGGGAACTGGACTTTCTAGAAGCTTTGTAGACATGAATGCTACAAGAAAATATAAGAAAGTTTGGAATATATCTTATCTCAGAAATCTGCTTCCTTCTTTACTCAAGAGCCACTTCTTCCTCTGCCCCTTGAACTAACCATCCACTCTGAGGCAGAGGGTTAGGCCTAAGCCACACGGCATGAAAATCGGACCGAATGGAGTGCAATAAAACATCGCATTCAACTCGGACCAATATTAACCTATGTGTCAGAACCCATGAGCGATTATTTTCTCGGCCCCAATCGGACCGAGAAAACAATCACAGCATGCTGCAACTGTAATGCAAGACTCTTTCTCTCGTACTCATTCAAGTCTATGGGGTGAGAGAAAGATCGCATTGCACTCGCGGTACACCGGTGTACCACAAGCGCAGTGAGAGAATGGCAATAGCCGGCTACGGAGGAGAGAAGGAGATAAATCCCTCCCTTTCCTCCTCCGTGCCGGCCCGCCCCTCCACAGCACTCACCAGGCCCTCCTTAGAGCCAGCCCGCCCCGCAGCTGAGGTCCGATCGCATGATCGGACCTAAGTCGCAGGGACACTCACATGACACTCAGCTCCTGCTGTGCTGCCAGCGTGAGCCGAGTGTCATGCAAGGATCGCATTAGTCCCTGTGTGGCCCCGGCCTGATACAGATAGATCTTCTGAGCTGTCTAACAAGTATTTTGAAAAAGAGAGGGTTTTCAGCTCACCTGATCCGTATATTCCAGGACTTGTGGGGCGCACACTGTCCCTCAGACAGGCCAGTCTGATGTAGAGAACAGCAGAAGGGGATAAATGGGCCCAGCACCAGTATCCAATTAGTAAAATAAAAAAAATCTTTAATTCAACATGTTTAAAAAATAGTAGGGATAAGAATCCATGACATACAGAAAATGGGCAGGAAACTTGACGCGTTTCGGACTTTACATATTAAAAACAAATGAGTCCTTAATCATAAGTGACTTATGACTTAATCACTTATGATTCAGGACTCTTTTGTTTTTAATAAGTAAAGTCTGAAACGCATCAAGTTTCATGTCCATTTTCTATATGTAATGGATTCTTATCCCTACAATTTTTTAAACATGTTGAATTAAAGATTTTTTTATTTTACTAATTGGATACTGGTCCTGGGCCCATTTTTCCCCTTCTGTTGTTCTCTAACAAGTATTTTACCTCATCCCAAAAATTGGATTCACATCTACAATGGGAAGATCCTGCTTTTTCAACACTTAAAAGGGAATTAGGCTTTCTAAAGGATTTGAACAAATCAATGCTACAAAAAAAAATGTAAGAAAGATTGTAACATATCGTATCCTAGAAATAGACTTCCTTCTTTACCCATAAGCCACTTCCTTCTCTGCCTCTTGAATTAACCATCCACTATTAAAAACAGCTCCTTTCCCTCTGGCAGAAGACAACACAGACTGCCTATGCAGTGAGGTGTCAGGTTATAGCGAGGGGAGTGTGGAGCAAAGTGAGAAACCAGGCAGAGGATAATACAGAGAGATCTGCTGAGCTTTCTAACAAGTATTTTACCTCATGCCAAAACTGGATTCACATCTGCAATGTGAAGCACCCCCTTTTGCAACACTTAAAAGGTAACTGGGCTTTCCATAAGATTTGAACAAATGAACACTACAAGAAAATGTAAGAAAGTTTGCAATATATTGTATCCTAGAAATTAACTTCCTTCTTTACTCATGAGTCACTTCTCCTCTGCCTCTTGAACTAACCATCCACTATGAAAAACAGCTCATCTCCCTCTGGCAGATGACAAGACAGACTGTCTATGCAGTGAGGTGTCAGGTTACACCTTCTATTATATTCTATAGAGAGGGAAGTATGGGGCAAAGTGAGAAACCAGGCAGAGAGTGATACAGAGAGATCTGCTGAACTTTCTAACAAGTCTTTAACTTCATCCCAGAATTTGATCCACCTCTACACTGCTTAGTACTGTTGTATATTGTCCTTCATGCTACTGCTACTTCAGTGTGTGTCCAAATTTAGTACATCTGCAGGGAGTTTGTATGTTCTTCATGTGTTTGTGTGGGTTTCCAGACATACTGATAGGGAATTTAGATTGTGAGCCCAAATGGGGACACTGTTGACAGTGTCTGTAAAGCGCTGTGGAATCTGATGATGTGATAAGTGAGCATAAAAATATTAAATAATGGCAGCTAGTCTCCACTCACTTGCTCAAACTCAATTGTAAATAAATAGAGTTTGCAGAGGGGAAAACTGGTGAAAATTCAGGATGGAAGTGATATAACAATATATTGCTATTCCTCTTATACAGACAGGAGAGCGTATTCTGAAAAGTGACTTAAAATAATAATAGTTACCCTTTAAAGATGTTGTCTCATAAACCTTAAACTCTGTTTTTTCTAACACATGGTAATCATTTGGTATAACTAATGTAAGATAAATGTAACTGCAGGGGGACAAAACAATACATGGTAGCTATCTAATGCATGCTTGCAAAGATTTTGGCCCAGCATGAGCCTGAAATCTGTCACCAAATAACACAATACAAACTACTTACATTATAACATTCTTCTGTCAGACACACTTTGAAAACAAAATCCTTTTTGAAAGTTTAAAAGTTAGTCTAATTGAAAGATCCTAAGTGTCCCTCCTCCCTACTGCTGAGATCTCACACTGCTCAGTACAAGCTGCAGCTGTCAGTCAGGCTCGGTGCCTGGAGACTGAATAGATTTAATTCATGAGCTCTTTCATTTTTCAACTGAGTTCATAAAATTTTAATGTCAGGATTATACAGCGATTCTGATATTTACTACATGGATTTTCAAAGTAAATATGCCAACTTCATCAGGTCTCAATAATCTATATAATATAAGCAGTTTGTATTGTGTAGAGTGCTATGGGCGAGGGATTGAGTCCGGATGCCCCGCCACGCTACATGAAACAGTCCTGGCTGGGTGTGTGGATTTGGGCTTTGTGATGGTGCAGGCCCGCATGCTACAGCTGTTCTTGGCTAGCCAGAACCATAAGGCAACTCTAGAGACCACGATTTCAACTAAACAACAGTTCTTTACTTAATGTTACTGACAGTTCCTCAGTTATAACTTTACTCATGGGATAGCGGCACATAACTTCTAATATGTTCCAATTTTACAGCACATCATCAACACATTTTCAGCTCCTTCTGAGTTGATTCAATGTTACTGGTCTTGTGAGTGCCAGCACAACCCAGCCCAACATAATAATACAGTTTGTGAAGGTCACATTACCCTCTAGCGGGTTCACATCTAGTCTCCTTAACAGTCCCATCATGACCAGAATAAAGCCTTGTGCTCCCAGGCGCTCGGGGACTATCTGCTCATCTAGACAAGTACGTTCCCAAGCCAGTGAAGATAACCCATTACCTTGACAGTTAAGGGGCCTGGACATGTGTCTGTACTCCAGCTCCTTCAGTCTAGGGCTGCTCGTTCAAGGGTTGGTCTCTAGCCATCTCATTGTTCTTGGCCGACACTTAAGGAGCATGCTATCTCCTGCCCGGTCTGCTGCTGGTCTTACCACTAGTCATCCAATGCATATGGCCTTGAAAGCCAGCTAACTATGTGTACCGCCCCCGTAGCAGCAGCCGAGCCACTTGGATCCGGAGCTGCGGTGGCTCGAGGGGTCTCCAGACCCGGGGGGTCCACGCGGACACTCGAATTAAAAAGGAGTGGGGGAGTATATACATAGGATTAGGAAAGTTCGTGACACCACCCACGGTGCGTGGTAAGATAGAGTACCACCGCTGGTGTTGGGGAAGCCCGGTGGCGGTGGTATGGCAGCAAGGGTGTTTTTAACCCCTCCGTGGTTAGGGGGGTTTTGCCCCGGGAGCCCGGTGATGATGGTGAAGGGGTGCCATTTGGGGTAGGAGAAGGGTTTTTAGTGTACTCACTCAATCCAGAAATAACCACACCGACAGCTTGTAAACCAGAGCTCTGAGCACCACTACAGCTGGGAGGAAGCACACTTGGGTCCGTGCCCTTGGTGTTGCGGTTAGTCTGTGACCCTTTCCTTGGCACCTGTGTTTTCTTCTTTGGACCTTCAAGTCTGAAACTTTTCGGGTCCCGCTCACCTGTATGGCTAACGGAGTGAGCTTGCTCTCAGGGTTCACGCGTAGGATTTCTTTGGACTGTATTGGGAAAATCCTATCCCATCGGTGCATTAGTACTTCGATTTTGGAGCAGGTTGGGGATGACACTTGAAGTCTTCACCCCCATCGGGTAAATTACCAGGATGCATGAAGCTACGTCCTGGCCTCTGCCCGGTGATGGCTCAAGGCCGCCGGCCGACCTCCTCAGCAGTCCGTGCCCCCTGACACTATCCCCTGCGACCGGGGTTCCAGCTCCTACCAGGCCTGCCACCTAGTACTCAGGATCCCTGCTCCACCTGTGACCTCTCCTCATGAGTCACTTCACCTCCTTCTCCTTCCACTACCACTTCACTTCTCCTCTCACTTTCTCACTCTCCCCTACCAACTCCCATGTGGGCGGCCCTATTCCCTTCAGGCCCCCAATGGTGTGCCTGGTGGGTACAGTGTAACGTGTTCCTAGGGTTTTGATTGGCTCAGCTGTTAGCAACACCAAAGGACCAGGACCCGTAACCAAGAAGGGTGGATACTGTGCTGAAGGGCAGATTGCACAATACCCTGTGACGACCTGATAGGCCAGGGCGTCACATATGCATCCTTTCTTATTACACACTAGGTCTTAACTAAAATTCTAGAAGGAATGGACTCTGTTCCTATCAGCTGACTCCTCCCATTGTGGGCTTGTCCCAACACTATACTGCTTCTCACCAAGCAGGACATACTGTAGTTCACATTACAAGACAATGTGATTGGTGTCTTCAGGGGTATGAACAAGACAGAAACTGTCCACCACCCTTATATAATCAAGGAGGGAATCAAGCAGGCGACCCCCCTTAATTTTATCGACATGTTCTTAATGGACAGTGGTTGTTATTCTGAGATGATGCCTTTAATCCACAAAGCAGAAAATGTAACTCCAAAGTTGACCTTTAATTTTATTGTAAATCAGCTTAAAAATACATTATTATTATTATTATTATTATTATTATTATTATTAATAATAATAATGTATTTTAAGCTGATTTACAATAAAATCAAAGGTCAACTTTAGAGTAACATTTTATGCTTTGTGGAGCGCAAAAGCTAACTCAAAATATGTAAAAGCAATAAAAAAATGAAAGAAATATGTTTTTTAAAATGGTTGCTCCTTCAACAGAAGACTAAAAAGGCAATATCTAGTCTTCTAAATCACAGCCTACCTCATGGTGTAGCTTCAATAGTGTATTACTTTGTGTATATTAACTTTACTTTATACCTTTAAGGAGTTATCTGAGGTCTACAAGAGTCTTCCAGAGGTCAGAAATAGTTCTAAAAGGATAAAATAAGACATGCTCACTGGCTGCAACCATTCAGAATCCAGTTCTGGCCCCTCCAATGTACTACACTTGGACAGGAAGCGATGATGTCCTATTATTTGGTCACCTGACTGTTGAGACCTGTGATTGGCTGTAGCGGTTGGGTGACTGGAGTATAATTACATAATTTACTGTCGGTCGGCGAGTATGCCTCATTTTATTTTTTCAACACCGTCTTTGATATTGCTTGTAGATGTAAGTTAGCCTCTTAATGTCTGCTATTGTTTTTACTTTGAGAACTCTTTGCTCTCCAACAAATTCTTACCTATTATTCTGGGCAAAGGGGAGGCATTGGGCAAAGTTTACTGAGAAAGGCTGGTCAAAAAGTTTTTCTTGGACCGGCATCAGAGATCTTGCAACTTAGCATTTGTATAAGCGATGAGAATTTTTTCTATGTAATAGGCTCATCTGTGGCCACAAAGGTACACTGGGTGGACAATATTAAAGGACACCTAATCATCCAATCTACAGAGGCATATCCTATTCTAAATCCAAAGCCATTATTATGCATTTTGCCCTTCTTAAGCAGTGAAAAAGATTCCACTCTTATGGCAAGAATTTCTACAAGATTGGAGGTATATCTTTGTGAATTGTGAATTTGTGCCCATCATTTAAAAGAACATTTGTAAGGTCAGCCATTGATATTGGATGAGAGGACCTGGCTTGGAATCTTTATTCTAGTTTATATTATAGATGTTGGATGGAACTGAGGTCAAGGCTCTGTCGAGCAAGTCAACATTTTTCACACCAAACTCACCCAACCATGCTTTCATGGACCTTATGTTTTGGGCACCGTCATACTGGAACAGAAAATGACCTTCCCCAAACTGTATAGATAAGATTTCTCTTCACTGAAAATAAGTGGCATATGAAGTAAGGGACCGACCACTCCCTCGTAAATGGTCCTCTTCCTATGTCAAAATTTCCTCTCACTATATCTTTTACCTCCTCCCAGGCCTAATCTTAACCATTTATACATCTAATCTTTTCTTTCATGATATCTAAACTGGCCGCTAGATGGTGACATTCCTATGTCTTGCGAGCTAAAACCCTATATGCATCTGATCAATACAGCCTACTACACATTGTTCATAGAATCATAGAATGGTAGAGTTGGAAGGGACATCAAGGGCCATCGGGTCCAACCCCCTGTGAGTGCAAGTTTTCTAAATCAAAACATATTGTTAACATATTATCTCATAGTACAGACATGAAATTTACAGTATAACCAAAATCTACATCACAGGGCTTGACCAGTCCCTACACTTAGGCCAACTTTTGATTTAAAAAATGATAGCATTTGGCACAATGCAGTCAGTCAGATAATGTGTTCCTGAAATTTGCCAAACCAAGACTCATCCATCAGACTACAAGATAAAGAAGTGTGATCAGTCACTTCAAAAAAATACATTTGCACTGCTGAAAAGTCCAGTGGCGGCATCTTTATACCACTCTGTCCAGCTCTTGGTATTGTGCTTGGTGATGTCAGTCTTTCATACAGCTTTTCGGCCATTGAAATCCATGCTTTGAAGACAATTCAAAAGTAGCGTACTATTACAGTGCCACATTCAAAACCAAAGCTTTGTAAAGACAGACTACACGTCAGAGGCTGGATTTTTTATACCTGTAGTAAAGGGACTGAATGAAATAACCAAATTCAATGATTAATACGTGTGACCCAATACTGTTGTCCATCTAGTGTATGTGTGAGCATTTATTAGCCCTATACCTACTCTGTAATTAGTTTAGTAGCCATAAAGCATCTGACACTCTCTCTATAATCATAAAAAGGACAAAAATAAGCCCTACCATAAAAATAAAGCCTAGCTTGATTTTTAAGGATTTTTGGAGTAGGGTTTAAATATAAGCTCTACTCCAAAAATAAACCCTAGCTGCCTCCTGGGTCCCGCCTCCTGGCCGCTACTGCACTATGGTATAAGCTTGGCTGCCGCTCCAGAGTCCTACTTCCTGCCTCCCGAGTGTGGCCTCTTGAATCCTGCCTCCCAGCCGGCCTCGCTTGCTCACGCAGCAGTGGCCATGTGTGATGTCACAACTACCATTCCCGAGTCCTGCTTCTGCCCCCTCCCAGCCGCATAGAAAAGAAGAGTGCCACTGCCACACAAAGTGTTTTGAGACTCCCAGTAAGTGTTGCCATAAGAGACAATGACACTGCACCAGCAATTGTGAATGTAAGTTAGCGTTAAGGTTACTAACTGTAAAGTTGGCCATACACCTTGAAGCTAAGGCTGGCCATACACCTTGGAGCTGAAGCTGGCCATACACCTTGAAGCTGAAGCTGGCCATACACCTTGAAGCTGAAGCTGGTCATACACCTTGAAGCTGAAGCTGGCCATACACCTTCAAGCTGAAGCTGGCCATGCACCTTCAAGCTGAAGCTGGCCATACACCTTCAAGCTGAAGCTGACCATACATACACCTTCTAGCTGAAACTGGCCATACACCTTCAAGCTGAAGCTGACCATACACCTTCAAGCTGAAACTGGCAATACACCTTCAAGCTGAAGCTGGCCATACATACACCTTCAAGCTGAAGCTGGCCATACACCTTCAAGCTGAAGCTGGCAATACACCTTCAAGCTGAAGCTGGCCATACACCTTGAAGCTGAAGCTGGCCACACACCTTGAAGCTGAAGCTGGCCATACACCTTCAAGCTGAAGCTGGCCATGCACCTTCAAGCTGAAGCTGGCCATGCACCTTCAAGCTGAAGCTGGCCAGACACCTTCTAGCTGAAGCTGGTCATACACCTTCAAGCTGAAGCTGGCCATACACCTTCAAGCTGAAGCTGGCCATACATACACCTTCAAGCTGAAGCTGGCCATACACCTTCAAGCTGAAGCTGACCATACACCTTCAAGCTGAAGCTGGCCATACACCTTCAAGCTGAAGCTGGCCATACATACACCTTCTAGCTGAAACTGGCCATACACCTTCAAGCTGAAGCTGACCATTCACCTTCAAGCTGAAGCTGGCAATACACCTTCAAGCTGAAGCTGGCCATACATACACCTTCAAGCTGAAGCTGGCCATACACCTTCAAGCTGAAGCTGGCAATACACCTTCAAGATGAAGCTGGCCATATACCTTCAAGCTGAAACTGGCCATACACCTTGAAGCTGAAGCTGGCCATACACCTTCAAACTGAAGCTGGCCACACACCTTCTAGCTGAAGCTGGCCATACACCTTCAAGCTAAAGCTGGCCACACACCTTCTAGCTGAAACTGGCCATACACCTTCAAGCTAACGCTGGCCACACACCTTCTAGCTGAAACTGGCCATACACCTTCAAGCTGAAGCTGACCATACACCTTCAAGCTGAAGCTGACCATACACCTTCAAGGTAAATTGAAGCATAAATGTGTGATTGTTGTTGTTCATAGAAAAATAAATAAGCCCTTCCCCAAAAATAATCCATAGCCCTTTTTTTTTGGAAACAAAAATAATACAAGACTCTATCTTATTTTTGGAAAAACACGGTAGTTACTATAGGAAACTCCGCTATTTTCTTTTGTGTGTTTTTGTGGCACAGCTGAATTAATGCACGCTCCCTATAGAACAAACCATCCAAATATTGTGTTGCGCCTTACAGAATGATGACAGCAAACTGCGAAGCTAGGTTTCTTTTTTTCTTGTTCATCCTCAGAGATGAAAGCTTTTCATGCTGATTCTAAGAATCTATAATTTATGATATTGTTTTGCTATAGTGATAACTTGTTAATAGAGATAATACAAAGACATACATAAGTCCGCATCTGATACATGTCATCAAAGCGCTAGCATGTCGCAAGCCTGGCAAAATATTATACAGTCTCAATCCTACAGATAGATGGGTTCAATAAGGAAGTCATTGAATTGCAAGTGAGTTAATTTGACTCCAAAAGAGATTGGAGCTTAAGAAAGCTTTGTCATCACAGGAAGGGATAGGCAGCAGGGTTAGGCATTTAAAATTCCTTAGTGATGAGTAAGTGGCATTCCTGTCCTGCTGGGAAAAAGTAGGATTCAAAGAGATGCCTGCAGAGCCAGAGGGAGAAAAATCAGCGACAAATTAGGGACTTACAAATTACAGAGAGCTACAATCTACTTTTACTTCATAGACAAATAATGACTGCAGGGCCTCACAATTCACAGAACAGTCCAAAACCCATAAAAATAGCGCCAAATCCAATACAGATAATTGCCTTGCAGATTTTTATTGTAATTAGCAATTCCTAAAATTACATTTAACCAAATTAAAGTCTCTAATTCCATCTCGTTTTTTGGCTTTTAAGCAGATTCTTTATTGGATATGTTGGTAGCGAGCAGTTTCAAGGAATAACAATGAGTAAAATGGTAGTTGTTGTGAAAAAGGCAGCGCGGGTGAAGAAAAAATAACAGATTCCTGCAATCTTTTCTTTGCTGGTATGGCAAATTTAATTTTCTAAATTGATCAGTAACAAGTCTATAAAAAGGAAAAAAGGTCAAAGTTGATGTCCCAGGATGACCTCTCATGTAACCTAGACAGAGCCTTGTCCTTTTAATGTGTGTCTGTAGCATAATGAATTGGGGGTTGGTAAGGGTGATGGATCCAGATAGGAAAGGTCTGAGACAGAGTGCATTTCTAGCAAACACTTAAAGAGGTTGTGCACAACGTTTACACTGATAGGTGATCAATGTCAGAGTGGCCGGAGATCGACACCTGGCACCCCTACTGATCAGCTGTTCTCGGTGCCGGTGGCAGCAGCGAATGTGCAGTACCCGGCAGCAACCAGTATCAGAAGGCGGGGCAGCTGCGCAACTGAAAATTTCTGGCTACCTCCGCCGGCACAAAAAACAGCTGATAGGTGGGATGCTGGGTTGTCAAACCACAGCTGATCAGACACTAATGACCTATACTTAGTATAGGCCGTCAATGTAAAAGTAATGGACATCTTCTTTAAAGAGAACCTGACATTTGTGTGATGTAAAGTAAAAACATGGCTATAATGGCGCTGTAATAATGATTAAATCAATACCTTTGGTGAAGAAATTTTCATTGTTATTCTTCTTTAATCATTATTTGAAGCTGACTGATAATTAGATTTCGGTGCACAGGTGTTGGATAGTGCACTGGGTCTTCTCCTCCCTGTCTGTGATTACCCAGCCAACCTGCCTGACTCCAGATTTTGAATAACAGTTCACTCCTCTGTTTGAAATCAACTCTTCAAACAGAGAGGGCAGCTGGAGGAGGCAGGGAATAACAGACAGGGAGGAGAAGACTAGAGTTGAGCGCGGTTCGAGGTTCTCCAGTTCACGGCTCGAGTGATTTTGGGGGCTGTTCTAGATAGAACTAGAACTCGAGCTTTTTGCTAAAGCTCGATAGTTCTAGATACGTTCGAGAACGGTTCTAGCAGCAAAAAGCAGGGCTTTTTACAGCTACAGTGTGCAGGAGCCATCGCTGGCAGCCTGCCAGAAGCTGGTAACCAAGATAAACATCGTGTATCCAAGCAAAGCGCTTTGGTTAGTAACCCGATATTTATCCTAGTTACGTGCAGGAAGCCCACACTTCCCCGCTCAGCTCACTCCGCCCCCTCCTGCACGCGGCATGTACACACACACTCACACTCACCTGTCCCCAGCCATGCAGTCCACGACACTGACGTCCTCAGCGCCACATGACCCCGCTAGGCTCCACCCACTTTGCACTCCGCCGCCAGCACACATGGCGCCGCCCACCTGTCACTCTGCACACATGTTCCCGCTAGGTTCCGCCCACCTGTCACTCGGCACACATGGTCCCGCTAGGCTCCCCCCGCCTGTCACTCTGCACGCACGTTCCCGCTAGGCTCCGCCCGCCTGTCACTCTGCACGCACGGTCCCGCTAGGCTCCGCCCACCTGGCACTCTGCACGCACGGTCCCGCGAGGCTCAGCCCACCTGGCACTTTGCACGCACGGTCCCGCTAGGCTCCGCCCACCTGGCACTCTGCACGCACGGTCCCGCTAGGCTCCGCCCACCTGGCACTCTGCACGCACTGTCCCGCTAGGCTCCGCCCATCTGGCACTCTGCACGCATGGTCCCGCTAGGCTCCGCCCACCTGGCACTCTGCATGCACGGTCCCGCTAGGCTCCGCCCACCTGGCACTCTGCACGCTTGGTCCCGCTAGGCTCCGCCCACCTAGCACTCTGCACGCACGGTCCCGCTAGGCTCCGCCCACCTGGCACTCTGCACGCATGGTCCCGCTAGGCTCCGCTCAGCTGGCACTCTGCACGCACGGTCCCGCTAGGCTCCGCCCACCTGGCACTCTGCACACATGGTCCCGCTCAGCTTACCTGCGGTGATGAAGTCCCGACCTCAGCGCTGTCACTGTCCTCCATGGCCGCCGCTTGTCACATCACCTTCTCTCGCTTCCGACCCGAGACTGACTAGCGGTGACGTCACGGGCCTCTCGCGATACTTGGCTGTGAAGGCGGCGGTCATTGAACTCAGTGACAGGTGCTGTCAGCAGTGCAGGAGATCAGCACAGGTAATGTACCTCGCTGACAGCAGCACTTGTCATCCCCTGCAGTGACCTGGGCTGACCCATTGATGTTAGCTCAGGTCACTGCACTGCTCTCCCAGCCAATGGGGAACATCCTGCTCTTCATTGACTGGGACAGTGTGGATCGTCATGGCAACCCCTTGGATTACACCAGACCTTGATTTGTTTTTCTTTCTAATAAATTGGTTAAAGAGGGAATGTATTGGGGAGTGTTTTTTCAAATAAAAATGTGTTTGTCGTCTATTTTTTTTTATTACTGACTGGGTTGGTGATGTCGGGTATCTGATAGATGCCTGACCTCATCAACCCCAGGGCTTGGTGCCAGGTGACATTACACATCTGGTATTAACCCCATATATTACCCCGTTTGCCACCGCACCAGGGCGCGGGATGAGCTGGGGCGAAGCACCAGGATTGGCGCATCTAATGGATGCGCCACTTCTGGGGCGGCTGCGGCCTGCTATTTTTAGGCTGGGGAGAGTCCAATAACCATGGACCTCCCTAGTCTGAGAATATCAGACCCCAGCTGTCTGCTTTACCTTGGCTGGTGATCCAATTTTGGGGGGACCCCTACGTGTTTTTTTTTTAATTATTTATTTAATTTAAAATAGCAGCGTGGGGTGCCCTCAGTTTTGGATTACCAGCCAAGGTGAGGCTGCCAGCTGTGGTCTGCAGGCTGCAGCCGTCTGCTTTACCCTAGCTGGCTACAAAAATAGGGGGAACCCTACGTCATTTTTTTTTAAAATGTTTTGGCTAAATACAAAGCTAAGCACCCCTTAGTGCCACATGAAAGGCACCAAAGGGTGCAAAATTACAAAATGCAGGAGACTGGGACATTATGTGTCTTTCTGCCATTATAATGACAGAAAAGACTGATATGAAGTGCACAAGCACAAGAAAATCACCAGAGCGCTCTACGCTGTGAAAAGCAGTAGAAAATGGCACTGGAGTGAACATGTGACCGCCTCATGTAGGATGAAGCTATGGATCCTGGGTAAATTTATGTATTTTCCCTCCTTCAGTTTTTTTGCAGTACACAAAAAAACGGAAGGCACACGGATGACAAACGGATGACATACGGACCATCTACGGAACGGAAACAGATGCCACACGGATGCACCCGTGAAAAAAAACCGACTGTTTTTTGCAGACCGCAAAAATGGATCGGTCGTGTTAATGTAGCCTTATTCTGATCTGCCGTTTATAAACAGCAGGCAGAAATAAGTGAATAACGCCCCCCAGCGTCAGAAAATCTCCGGGGTTTCAGGGCTAGCTGAGACCCTGGAGATCATGATTCAGGACGGTTTTTCTGGTCCCCGCTCACATGATCACAGGTATACACCGTACACCGATGATTACGTTACAGTAAATGACAGCGCCGGTAAAAAATTATTTATCTCCCATCTGGCATGAACAAACATGATAAATCTCCTCCCCGGTCCCCTCCGGTCCCCCGGTGTCGCCAAAGTGCCCCCCCTGATGCCCTCCCAGAAATCCAAGATGGCCGCGCGCACAGCAGCGCGCCGGCCGCATTCACCCTACTCCTCTAATTTCTGTCGCATGTGCCATGACACATGCGACAGAAAACTCCTCCCCAGGCCCTGCCAGGTCACCCCCTATAACCCCACCGGTGTTCCCCGGTGTCCCATGGTACCTGTGCAGCGTTGATCCCCCCACGGCCCTCTCCTTCACAATAGACGCTGCCGCATGCACAGAGCGGCTGTCAGCTCAGCTTCCTGTGTTCAGACACAGTGAGTGGTGGTTATGCATCTGTAAGCTAAATGGGCGGCACGGTGGCTCAGTGGTTAGCACTGCAGTCTTGCAGCGCTGAGGTCCTGGGTTCAATTCTCACCAAGGACACCATCTGCAAGGAGTTTGTATGTTCTCCCCGTGTTTGCGTGGGTTTCCTCCGGGTACTCCGGTTTCCTCCCACACTCCAAAGACATACAGCGCTATGCAATTAATAACGCTATATAAATTAATAAATTATTATTATTACTGCAACGCCCTGCTCACCGGTGCGTATGTAAGGAACATAATTGATCAGGAGAGCTATATACTACATTTCCAAATGGAGAGATTTGCTTTTATAGTTTCACTGCTGAACGACTACCAAACATGAGAGTCCGTTATACACCACAAGAAAACACATCTAAATAGCGAGCTCTGTTGTTAAGTATTCATTCAGCTGGATAACTGGACTTAAAGGGGTATTCCATCTCCAAGATCCTATCCCCAATATATAGTAGGTGGAATAGCAATAATATCAGCAAATACCAATATTTGGAAATGTAGAATAGTTCTCCTGATTAGGCATGCCCTTACCTCATGAGCAGGGCATTGCAGCTTTGGTAGCAACCATTACGACATGGACTCTGCTGCTGTGGACCCGGGGAGAGTGAGTGCAGATTCATTGCACCCACACTCCTCACATGAAGGGTCTGCACTCCTAGAAAATGGGGGATACGTTCCCTGAGTGTCTCCCCCCCCATATTCTAGACGGTCCAGAGTCGTCGTGGGACCCCTTTATTTTTTTCTTACAATAAATTGGTGAAAGAGGAAATATTTTGGGGACTGTTTTTTCAAATAAATTTCTTTTGTTGATTTTTTTTTTGTTAGTACTGACATGATGATGTTGGGTATCTAATAGACACCATGACATCACAAACTGCTGGGCTTGATGTCAGGTGACCTTACAGCTAGTATCAACCCGATTTATTACTCCGTTTGCCACTTCACCAGGGCACGGGATGAGCTGGGGTGAAGCGCCAGGATTGGCGCATCTAGTGGATGCGCTACGTCTGGGGTGCCTGCGGCCTGCTATTTTTAGGCTCTGAAGGCCCAATAACTATGGATCTTCCCACCCTGAGAATACCAGACCACAGCTGTCCGCTTTACCTTGGCTGGTGATCCAATTTGGGGGGGACCCTACTTTTTTGTGTAATTATTAATATTTATAAAATAATTATAAAAAAAGAGCCTGGGGGTACCTCCACATTGGATCCCCAACCACGGTAAAGCTGCCAGCTGTGGTTTTCAGGCTACAGCCGTCTGCTTTACCCTAGCTGGCTATCAAAAATGGGGGGACCCAACGTCATTTTTTTTTAAACTATTTTTTAAATAGAAAAAATTAATGGGCTTCCCTGTATTTTGATTGCCAACCAAGGTAACGGCAGGCAGATGGGGGTGGCAACCCATAGCTGTCTGCTTTATCTGCGCTGAGAATCAAAAATACCGCGGAGCGCTACGTCATTTTTTTTAAAGATTTATTTTTACAGCACTGTGATGTCCAGCAATCAAAATACAGGGAAGCCCTTTTTGTTTTTAGTTATTTAAATAAATAATTAAAAAAAATATATATGGGCTCCCGCTGCATTTTTTGTATTGCTAGCTAAGGGTAATCCAAGCAGCTACTGGCTGCTAACCCCCACTGCTTGGTGTTACCTTCACTGGCAATGGAAAATCCAGGGAAGCATTTTTTATTTTTTTGCCAAAAAACTACAAAAAAAGGACGTAAGCTTCGCCATATTTTTGTATGCTAGCCAGGTATAGCAGGCAGGTGCTGGAAGAGTTGGATACAGCGCCAGAAGATGGCGCTTCTATGAAAGTGCCATTTTCTGAGGCGGCTGCAGACTGCAATTCGCAGCAGTGGGGCCCAGAAAGCTCAGGCCAACCTGTGCTGCGGATTCCAATCCCCAGCTGCCTAGTTGTACCTGGCTGGACACAAAAATGGGGCGAAGCCTACGTCATTTGTTTTCTAATTATTTCATGAAATTCATGAAATAATAAAAAAAGGGCTTCCCTTTATTTTTGGTTCCCAGCCGGGTACAAATAGGCAACTGGGGGTTGGGGGCAGCCGTACCTGCCTGCTGTACCTGGCTAGCATACAAAAATATGGCGAAGCCCACATAATTTTTTCACGGGGCAAAAAACTTCTGCATACAGTCCTGGATGGAGTATGCTGAGCCTTGTAGTTCTGCAGCTGCTGTCTGTCTGGAGAAGAGCAGACAGCAGCTGCAGAACTACAAGACTCAGCATGCTCCATCCAGGACTGTATGCAGAAGTTTTTTGCCCACCAAAAAAATGACGTGGGCTTCGCCATATTTTTGTATGCTAGCCAGGTACAGCAGGCAGCCACGGGCTGCCTCCAACCCCCAGTTGCCTATTTGTACCCGGCTGGGAACCAAAAATATAGGGAAGCCCGTTTTTTTTCAATTATTTCACTTATTTCATGAAATAATTAAAAAACAAATGACGTGGGCTTCGCCCCATTTTTGTGTCCAGCCGGGTACAACTAGGCAGCTGGGGATTGGAATCCGCAGCACAGGTTAGCCCGAGGTTTCTGGGCACTTCTGCTGCGAATTGCAGTCCGCAGCCGCCCCCAGAAAATGGCGCTCTCATAGAAGCGCCATCATCTGGCGCTGTATCCAACTCTTCCAACAGCCCTGGAGCCGGGTGGCTTCTTGGGTAATAATGTGGGAAGACGCTGCTGCTCCCCGTGCAGCCTTCACTCCGTGAGTGATCAGTGCTGCTGGCTGTCAGCGGTAACGCTGACAGACGCGTTACCATACCATAGCAACGGTGCTCCCGGAGCCGCGGTTAGCGGTGACGTCACCGCTAACTGCGTTGCTATGGCAACGGTGATCTCCGTTAATGACCGGCTGTGTCAGCCGGTCCCTAACGGAACGGGGAGTCGACCGTCTGCTAGAGCATGTCGCCGGTACACGGCGAGGCGATACACAAATGTGCACCGTGTACCGGAGAGATGCACTCGCAGGTCCTACGCGTCATAGTCATGTGACCAGTCTGTAGCCAATGAGATAATAGCCACGTAACTGGTCACATGGCTATTTTGACGTCACGATAGGTCCTGCATCACTGCTGGTAGTGCTGGTCACCGGGAGGATTCAGCGATCATCGGATGGAATAGCGGCAGGAGACAGAGTGCAGGAGGGATCGCGGGGACCGGTAAGTGTTATGGCAATGTTTATTAACTGTTTGTGTACATTTATCATGCATTTTTATGTGTTTGTGATTGCCTCCCATTATATTCTATAGGTTCGAGTTTGGTTCGTCGAACGTTCGACGAACCGAACTCGAACGAGACCTCCGTTCGGCGAACCGAACTCGAGCCGAACCACGGCCAGTTCGCTCATCTCTAGAGAAGACCCAGTGTGCTATCCAGCCCCTGTGCACCAAAATCTTATTAGCAGACAATTTCAAACGCTGATTAAAGAAGAACCACAAAGCAGATTTTGTCACCAAAGATATCAATGTAATCAGTATTACAGCCCCATTACAAACATGTCTATATGTTACATTACAAAATCGTGCTGACAACTTCAGTGCCTGTTGGTTATGCTCATTTCAGTTATGAAAACTTCAAGCTCAGAATCCTGTCTTGTTGCTCTCTAAAATAACAAGTTCATATGTCTCTATTAGGGAGTAGTGCACAGAGAACACAATCCACACCAGAATTCTTGACAGTAAAGGCCGCTTTACACGCTGCGACATCGCTCAAGCAATCTCGTTGCGGTCACGGGATTTGTGACGCACATCCGGTCGCTTTAGCGATGCTGTTGCATGTGACGCCTTTGAGCGATTTTGCATCATTGCAAAAACGTGCAAAATCACTTATCGGTGACATGGGGGTCCATTCTCGAATATCGTTGCTGCAGCAGTAACGACGTTGTTCCTCGTTCCTGCGGCAGCACACATCGGTACGTGTGATACCGCAGGAACGAGGAACCTCTCCTTACCTGCCTCCCGCCTGCAATGCAGAAGGAAGGAGGTGGGCATGATGTTCGTCCCGCTCATCTCCGCCCCTCCGCTTCTATTGTGCGGCGGTTCAGTGACGCAGCTGTGACGTCGCTGTGACGCTGAACGAACTGGCCCCTTAGAAACGAGTCGGTTCGCCAGTCACAGCGACGTCACAGGACAGGTAAGTAGTGTGACGGGTCTGGGCGATGTTGTGCGCCACGGGCAGCGATTTTCCCATGTCGCACAACCGATTGGGGCAGGTACCTACGCTAGCGATATCAGTCACGATATCGCAGTGTGTAAAGCGGCCTTAACTCCTGCCTAAGTAGTAGTTGTTCTCACCAGGAATTGTAAACATACAGTGGGTACGGAAACTATTCAGACCCCTTTAAATTTTTCCCTCTTTGTTTCATTGCAGCCATTTGTTAAATTTAAAAAGTTCATCTTTTTCTCATTAATGTACACTCTGCACCCCATCTTGACAGAAAAACGCCCAGAAATGCAGACATTTTTGCTAATTTTTTAAACAAGAGAACCTGAAATATCACATGGTCATAAGCATTCAGACCCTTTGCTCAGTATTGAGTATAAGCCACCTTCTGAGCTAATATAGCCATGAGTCTTCTTGGGTTCCTGGATTTGGGGATCCTCTGCAATTCTTCCTTGCAGATCCTTTCCAGTTCCCTCAGGTTGGATGGTGAATGTTGGTGGACAGCCATTTTCAGGTCTCTCCTGCTCAATTGTGTTTAGGTCAGGGATCTGGCTGGGCCAGTCAAGAATGGTCACAGAGTTGTTCTGAAGCCACTCCTTTGTTATTTTAGCTGGGTGTTTAGTGTCATTGTCTTGTTGGAAGGTGAACCTTCCCACTCTGGAAGAGGTTTTCTTCCAGAATATCTCTGTATTTGGCCACATTCATCTTTCCTTCAATTGCAACCAGTCATCCTGTCCCTGCAGCTGAAAAACATCCCCATAGCATGATGCTGCCACCACCATCTTTCACTGTTGGGATTGTATTGGGCAGGTGATGAGCAGTGCCTGGTTTTACCGCTTAGAATTATCCCCAAAAAGTTCTATCTTCGTCTCATGAGACCAGAGAATTTTATTTCTCATAGTCTGGGAGTCGTTCATGTGTTTTTTTGCAAACTGTATGCAGGCTTTTATATGTCTTGCACTGAGGAGAGGCTTCCGTTGGGCCACTCTGCAATAAAGGCCCGACTGGTGGAGGGATACAGTAATAGTTGACTTTGTGGAACTTTCTCCCATCTCCCTACTGCATCTCTGGAGCTCAGCCACAGTGATCTTGGGGTTCTTCTTTACCTCTCTCACCAAGGCTCTTCTCCCATGATTGCTCAGTTTGGCTGGACGGCCAGATCTATGAAGAGTGCTGGTGGTCCCAAACTTCTTCAATTTAAGGATT
Source organism: Anomaloglossus baeobatrachus (assembly GCF_048569485.1). Taxonomy (NCBI): domain Eukaryota; kingdom Metazoa; phylum Chordata; class Amphibia; order Anura; family Aromobatidae; genus Anomaloglossus; species Anomaloglossus baeobatrachus. The sequence goes on along the minus strand of NC_134360.1, from coordinate 185,184,529 downwards.
ATGGAGGCCACTGTGCTCTTAGGAACCTTGAGTACTGCAGAAATTACTTTGTAACCTTGGCCAGATCTGTGACTTGCCACAATTCTGTTTCTGAGCTCCTTGGGAAGTTCCTTTGACCTCATGATTCTCATTTGGTGTGACATGCACTGTGAGCTGTGAGGTCTTATATAGACAGGTGTGTGCCTTTTCAAATCAAGTCCTATCAGCTTAATTAAACACAGCTGGACTACAATGAAGGAGTAAAACCATCGCAAGGAGGATCACAAGGAAATGGACAGCATGTGACTTAAATATTGTCTAAGCAAAGGGTTTGAATACTTATGACCATGTGATATTTCAGTTTTTCTTATTTAAAAAATTTGCAAAAATGTCTACATTTCTGTTTTTTTCCTGTCAAGATGGGGTGCAGAGTGTACATTAATGAGGAAAAAAATGAACTTTTTTGAATTTACCAAATGGCTGCAATGAAACAAAGAGTGAAAAATTTAAAGGGGTCTGAATACTTTCTGTACCCACTGTATTTTCTCTCCCCGCTACTTTTAACTGCACATGATATTGGAATAAAGCACTTTGGAAAATTGGATGGTGTCTGTCGTAGATTTCTGCTTCCTGCACATTGGCTTGGATCTTCTTCCCTCTGTCTACGTGCACCCATGACCATTGTTTCCATAAGGAGGACTTAAGCTGACCTATAAACCCGGCTATAAGGTATTGCACGGTTTGGTGCCTCTGCATAGTATACTTATCAGATCACATTGACGTTTAGATGTAAATCCATAAAACCCATTATTGAAATCCAATTGAAACAAGAGAACAATTTTTTATATGTTTAGTATACCAGGTTTAAGAATGTTTTTTTTTATTACAATTTGAAACACATTGACTATATTTTAATTGGATTTCAAAAAAGGTCAATGGATTTAAACATCTAAATTCATAGGGAGAGGAGCCATCTTTTTCAACAGTTATAGGATCATATGCCAGACAGTGACAAGGCTCCTGGCATAGACTTGGATATATACAGCAGAAGACAGGTGAGCTGGACTTTCTTTATACCGATGCTACATGTCTATTAGACTACATGTGCAGGTGGGGAGATTTATTACCTCTATTGTTGTGCAGTCTATTTTGTGGGTAATTGTATAGATCTTATTGCCAGAAGAACCAGAAAATTCTTTATTCACATTACAGTGGGTCCAACCATACATCTCCAAATCAAGAGAAATCGCCATTAAGGTCCCTTCAAGTCAACTGCTCTTTCGGGTTAGTCCTCCTGAAGGTAACTTTGGACCGGCATCTCACAGAGGTTTCCTGCATGGTGTTGTGATGGGTATAAAGGCATCATCCTTCATGCATAGAGGTTTTGTTGTTCATGTTTTTTTTGTGATAATTGGCTTTAAATTACCTTTAAATTATTCAGAAAATGATAACCTATTTTTGTAATATTTTTTTCTGTTAAATTCTAATTTCTGTTTTAAGGGAACTTACAGCAGAATGTCTACACCTGTCTCTAGCTCCTCACTTCTCCTTTCCCTTTTCCTCCAAACACCCTACATAGAACTTCATGAGCACCAGCTGCCATCTCTAGCTCCTCCCTCCTCCTTCCCCTCTCTTCCACCCACTCTACATAGAACTTCATGAGTACCAGCTGCCATCTCTAGCTTCTCCCTCCTCCTTCCCCTCTCTTCCACCCACTCTACATAGAACTTCATGAGTACCAGCTGCCATCTCTAGCTCCTCCCTCCTCCTTCCCCTCTCTTCCACCCACTCTACATAGAACTTCATGAGCACCAGCTGCCATCTCTAGCTCCTCCCTCCTCCTTCCCCTCTCTTCCACCCACTCTACATAGAACTTCATGAGTACCAGCTGCCATCTCTAGCTTCTCCCTCCTCCTTCCCCTCACCTCCATCCACTCTACATAGAATCTCATGAGCACCAGCTGCTATCTCTAGATCCTCCCTCCTCTATCCCCCCTCTTTTATCACCTGTACATAGAACTCCATTAGCACCAGCTGCCATGTCTGGCCTCCTCCTTTCCCTTTTCCTCCACCCACTCTATATAAAATTTATTGAGCACCAGCTGCCATCTATAGCTGCTAACTCCTCGTCCTCTCTTTCATCCACTCTACACAGAATTTCATCGGCACCAGCTGCCATCGCTAGCTCCTCCTCCCTCTTTCTGACTCTTTCACCCCTTCTACATAGAACTTAATGTCTTTAGTTCCTTCCTCTTCCTTCCCCTCTCCTCCACCCACTGTACATAGAATTTCGTGAGCACCAGCTGCCATCTCTAGCTCCTCCCTCCTCCTTCACCTCTCTTTCATCCCCTCTAAATAGAACGTCATGAGCACCAGCTGCCATCTCTAGCTCTTCCTTCCTCCTTTCCATTTTCCTCAATCCACTCTACATAGAACTTCATGAGTACCAGCTGCCATCTCTAGCTCCTCCCTCCTGCTTTCCATTTTCCTCCACCCACTCTAGATAGAACTTCATGAGTACCAGCTCCTATCTCAGTAATGTCAAAGTATGTAGTCACTGAAACCAGATTTTGCTGTAAATTAACTATATTGACATTTTTATACATCAGTTCAAGAGGAGAAAAAGTCAAATTTATCTGATGAGATATTTTAAAAAGTTGCCTATTTTCATTTGTAATATTGATTTATTGGTAAAATAAAACGACCCCTTAAAATTGTTTTTTCTTTAATAATTGGCAATCTTTTTTTCCATATATTAAACTCAATATTAAAAATAAAAATGAAAACTCTTGCAATTTTCACTGGAAACTTTTAAAACTCCTGCTTCCTGTTGTATCAAGAAAGCCACATGTACATTAGCAGCAATGGACCATTTATGTATTGAAGCATCTAATGAGCGTGCACATTGTGAATGTTGGAATCTGTCTTTTCAGCTGTATATAGAGGTGTATCCTGACTGTGCTGATAAGGAGTCTGCTGGAAGCTTTTCCCAAAAGGAGAGAAAATATGAGTATAAAATAAAAGTTGCAGTAGCCACAGAAAAAATTGCAAATTTACTAATTTTATTTGTTAATATAGAGCAAGATTGTGACATGTAAAAAAGAACATTGCCAAAATTAGAAAAAAAAAGTACAAGTAATAGAAAAAAATAATTCATTTTTTGATGATACACTCGCTTTAATTTTTTTCCATTACGTTGAATGATAGTCTGCACCTACAAAAGTGTCATACCCATATCTAATTAGTTGAGAGTGTGAATCTCAGCACTAGCATTACTCCGTGATAACCCCATCCACTCACTGGACATGGATACAGAAAATACTGTTTTTTAAAAATAAAGCAGAAGGATTTTTTATAACGATAGCTGTATAAAATTAGTAATCCATAAGAAGCTTATAACATACAGTTTTATGTTTCAACAACCACTTCACAGTTGGCACAGTTATAGCACTAAGCTGCGCCAAAAATGGTATTAGTAGATGCTTAGGAAAGGGATATCTGCTTTTTATCAAGCTCAATCAGCACATATAATGCATTATAGACTTACAATATAAACAGATGTAAACTGAGGGTGTGAACAGAGTGTGGGAAAGCATCTACATAATAACTAGAAAAGGTAGAAATTTCCCTTTTCTTAAAGAGAACTTGTCATGTCCCTGGATGCTATTAACCTGACAATATTGGGTTAATCTGCAGGTTAATAGCATTCCAAAGCTGCGGAGCTGCCAGACTGAAAGCCGGGCTACCGAGAGAAAATTAACTTTTTCTCTTCCCGAGAGCCATTGGCTTTCAGTCATCACTCAGTACACAGTGCGCAGTAGCTATATGCAGTGATACGCTGTAGACACGCCTGTCAATCAAAGTGCCGGGGTGTGGTTACATTCACCACTCACTGTGAGTGAAGCGCTCATGGCCATGCTTCTATGACTGAAAGCCGGGGGCTGCCAGGAGGAATAAAGTTAATTTCCTTCTAGTAGCCAGGTTTTCAGTGCAGTGGCCACACAGCTTTGAAATGCAGTTAACCTGCATTAACCACATATATGCAAGTTAATAGTATTTGGGGACATAACAGATTCCTTGTAATCAAAGACAAAGACTGATGGCACATCCTACCTTTCTAATGTGAATAGGTGCAAAGTGAACATGAAATCTAGTAACAAAAAAGGAGACAGTTGCACTCTGCAGTGCTAAGATATATGGAACAATGAATATGGGAATATAGACATGCATTACTGCTATGAAAAACATGCAAAAATTGAGATACTTAGCACACAAAAATGGCCAGATTTTATGTGAGCCCAACAGCCAGCAGCAAGGTGACCTCTTTTTGTTATATCCCTACCTAAAACAGTGTGCAGTAGCTATATGCAGTGATATGCTGCAGACACGCCTGTCAGTCAAAGTGCCGGGGTGTGGTTACAGCCACCACTCACTGTGACTGAAGCACTCCCGGCCGCACCTCTATGACTGAAAGCCAGGGGCTGCCAAGAGGAATAAAGTTATTTTCCTCCTGGTAACCAGGTTTTCAGTGCAATGGCCGCTTTGGAACGCAGTTAACCTGCATTAACCTCATATATGCAAGTTACTAGTATATGGTGACATGACAGGTTCCCTTTAAGTATCTGATACTTTACATGACTACACTGAAAAAAGGGATATAGCAAAAATTCAGCTGATCTATCAACCATTTACCCACCTCTGATTTTCATGTTTCTGAAGCTTTTGTAGCTGCTTCTCCTGCTATCCTTATAGTAATGCAATGATTTTCAGCTCATAGATTTTTTATGAAGGCTGAAGCCTCTTTGTATAAAAACAGTAGGGTATAATCCCATGGAAGTCTATGAGCTCAGTATTATGCATCTATGCAATAGAGATTCATAATATTATCATGTCCATGAGGCCTTAGCCACTTTTTGAACTGTGACAAATTGTAAATCCATATATCAGATTGGACCTGCAAATATCTTCTATGGGTCTAAAGTTACACATGTTCCAAAAAAGTATTAAAGGTTATTAAAGCAATGGTTTAGGCCATTTGTTTTTTGTATCATGAAACACAACTATATTTATTTCACGTCCCTTCATCCTTTGTTCTCATAGATACTATGTTATTACAAAGTGGAAACTAAAATGTTTTGGTAGACTCAAATTACTTATGTCTTGGTTAAAAGTAATCCATAAGAAGGAAATTAAAATAGTGCCCTAATATGACCAGACCTTACTTCAATGCTGAGATGTCATTACTTTTACTGGTCGAATAAAGTAGGTTAAAATTATAAGGGCTGGTTCACTAGACTATTCGACCAAATGCTTAAAAGGAATCGTTCAGCAGGTTTTTGCTATGTAATCTGAAGACAGCATGCTGTAATGGTTAACACACAGATTCCAGCCGTGCAACTTGTATCACACTGTGTGTTGTTGTTTACCTGCAATGTTTGTTTTAGCCTCAGAGATTATCATTGCCGGTCTTGGTCAGCTAGCGGTCAGCTAGGCCAACGTGCCCCCTGCTGTGATTAGCAGATCTCTGTCTATAGACATTTTATATAGAGCCTGGTGAGGGCAGGGTTAGCTTTCTCAGCTCTGCTTCATTGCTAAATCTAAAACCTTTGATTGTCAGAACCACTGCACCCATTAAACTAATACATTTTTTTTTTGTTTCAGAGTGTCTGCTTAAATCGTGCTGCTGCTCAGCTTACTTGTAACCAGAATACCTAAGTCCTTCTCCTGTTCTGTAGTACTGAGTTTACTTCCATTTAATGTATATGCAGCTATAGGATTACTCCATCCTAGGTGCATTACTATACATTGCATGCTCGCTGCCTGGAGGCAACCCTTGACTCTGCTTTCTCCTTCAAGCCACATATCCAAACCCTTTCCACCTTCTACTTCAACTCAAAAATATTTCCTGGATCCATACATTCCTTGACCAAGAATCTGAAAAAACAAATGCCCTTCTCTCCCGGCTCGACTACTGCAACCTCCTGTTCTGTGGCCTCCATTCTAACACTCTTGCACCCCTACAATCTATCTTAAACTCTGCTTCCCGACTAATCCATCTGTCACCCCGCTGTTCCCCAACCTCTCCTCTCTGACAGTCTCTTCACTGGCTTCTCATTGCCCAAGGACTCTGTTTCAAAATACTAACCATGACATACAAAACCAGCCACAACCTGTCATCTCCATACATCTGTGACCTAATCTCCTGGTACCTACCTGCACGCAACCTCCAATCTTCACAAGATCTCCTTATCTACTCCCCTTTTATCTATTTTTCTCACAGTCGCATACAAGACTTCTCCCATGCCTCTCCCATACTCTGGAACTCTCTTCAACAACATATTAGTCTCTTGCCTACAATGAAAACCGTTAAAAAGAACCTGAAGACCCACATATGCAGACAAGCCTACAATCTGCAGTAACTCTCAGTCCACTATACCGCTGCCTGACCAGCTGTACCCTCATTTACTGTATCCTTACCCATCCAATGTCGATCGTGAGCCCTCGTGGCCAGGGTCTTATCCTCCTATACCAGTCTGTGCTTTGTATTGTTCATGATTATTGTACTTGTCTATGTATGCCATCCCCTTTTTCACATGTAAAGTGCCATGGAATGAATGGCGCTATAATAATAAATAATAATTATAGTAATAATGAATGCCTTTTTTTCAGATGCAGGTGTACTTCTGTTAAACTAGTTACAACAGGTGATACTCTTTGATTTTTGCGTTGTTGAATGATCCCTAGAACAATCACTTCATTGGTGAACACGGATAAAAAGGTACCTGTTTAATATCTCAACCTTTTCTTTATCCTTTATAATTATCTATTATTATGATCTTTTAAGAGGCAAATGCTATCTGTTGTTCTCTTTTTGGCATTCATATATTTATAAAAATGTCGGGGATTTTTTTTAATGTCGCTGGTAATTTGTGTTTTAGTAGCGAACTTTGCAAGCATGATTTTCTTTTTTTCACATTTTTTATTGGGATCTTTATGCTCCTGAAATGCTATTTCTGTTTTCTCAGCCTTCAACATTTTAAATGCCCTTTGTTTTTGTCTTGTACTTTGTACTGTCTTATTTATCCATAGTGTTTTCTTTTTATTTCTGCACATTTTATTACCAGTGTATATAAGTTTTCTACAGGATTCTAGTAATATATCCTTCAACATGCCCCATTCATGTTCGGTATCCCCAGCTACCATGACAGGGTCCCATGCTCCATTAATAAGCTCTTCCCTTACTTTGTTGAAATCAGCTTTCCTAAAGTTCTAGGTTTTAGTATTTCCCCTTTGAAATGTTTTATTGAATATTACATGGAAGCTTACCATATTATGATCGCTGGTGCCCAAGTGCTCCCGGACCTGTAGATCTGAAATTGTATCCGGTCTATAGACAGGATCAGATCCAGCAAATTATCTCCCCTCGTCGGTTCATCTACCAACTGAGAGAGGTAATTGTCTTAAATTGTACACAAGAATTTGCAGATTTTAGCGCAAACAGAACATCCTATGTCCCACTGTATGTCTGGATAGTTTAAATCACCCATGATAAGGACCCGATTATTATTATTATTTGCTGCCTTTTCAATTTGTTGCAACATTTCACCCTCTACCTGTTCAGCTATGTTAGGAGGTCTATAGCAAACTCTAACTAGCAGCTTTCCATTATTGCCCTCCCCATGTACATTTACCCATACTGACTCTGTACATTGTTTCAGCGTCCCCCAAAGTCATCATTGAGCACATGTCTTCAGTTGGAGTTAACGAAAATACACACCCCTCCAACTTTTTTGGCTTTCCTGTCCTTCTGACTGTAAAGTCATCAAAGGTCCTTAAACAATCTTAACCTTAAAATACAAATGCTGGGGTACCTAAGAGTGGGGGCCCTGAGATATTGTGCAGTTTGACGCCCCCTAACGCCGGCCCTGACTGTTAACTAGGGCTTATTTTTGGATTAGGGCTTATATTTTGAGCTTACTTCAAAAATCCTGTAAAATCATGCTAGCGCTTATTTTCAGGGTACGTCTTATTTTTAGGGACACACGATAATATAATATCTGTGTTTGGAACAACTTACTGATGTGAGTTCTTTGCAAAACTTGTCACAAAGTGTTGACTGTACTCAAGATGAATGCCAACCTGGAAAAGTAATTGCAAGTATAAACATCATCATTACAACTTAACATTAACACCCCAGCCTCACCAAAGAAAAGTGGTTCCAGCCATCACAATAGGGGTGAGATAATTCAATGTTTGACCAAATGTAACAGGAGAAATTTCAAGTTGATAATATTGTACGGCATCCGACTGATGTTATAAATATAAATGGCCCATGGCAGAAAAAAGGTTCTGTACTCCTGCTATGGACCATGGACGAGTATTGAGTAGATATGTCTCCTGTGAGTAATTGACCACCACTGCAACACCGTAAACATTTATTACCATTATATGTAAAGATATTTAATGTCAGGGCTAAAACAAGGTTGCTAATGGTGAAAAGTGACCTTTGGATGGAGGGTCCCTTTAAATAAGTCATAATACAATAATATATAGAGACAAAATCAAAGTGCATTACAATATAACTATTTTAAATTAGGGCCATGCCAAAATAAGTTAATGTTGGAAAAAGGTGGGTACGCCTTAATTTTATGGCCTGAGTTATAGTTTATATAGTAGGAGTTGGTAATGTAATATAGCACCTACCCTAAATACCAGAGAGACAGGGAGTCTGTGTACAGAGCATTTTATGCTTATATAGTGTGTGGTGTTTGTATCTTGCCTAATCTACTTCTCCAACATTACAACTTGAACCCAATATTACAATTTTTAGCAGGGCCCCAACAATCACTGGTCTTTTATAGCATTGCTCCTTTCTTATGGACCAAAGGACCTTTTGGGTACCCTTACCTCTTTGGACCTGTGTGCAATTAGAAACAGTGTACACATTATAGCTACAAGCCTGAATAGAGCCATCATTATAACTCTCACCCTCTAATGATAAAATAATGACTCTTCTAATCCTGACCCATTCTATACAGTAAAGCTAACAAGAGAGATACAGAATAAGGAAAGCTTCAGCAACATATTATGACTGATCTAATGGGTAAAATGCAAACTGGAATTATTTTAAGATTTTTATGTGGATAGTGACATAAAAAAAAATTAAAAAATATAAAAACAAAACCATTTTGGATGAAATATATGTATAACTTAACACCTGATTCAAAGGGAACAGTCATTTAATTCAAGCTGCCCAAACTGCTGGTATAATTTTCTCTGGAGCCAGGAATAATTCTGCAGAAAAAATATAGTTTGAATAGCCCCGCTGGGGACTATAGGAAGAGTTGAGACTAGTCAGGCACTGCCCTACTCCTCCCACCACTCTAGGTTATTGACTAGTCTCTTGTTTATTTCTTGTAAAATGCATTTTAGACCCAAGAAGTATCTCCCATACAAGCGTTGGTTCTGATGTCATGCTTAATCCTGCTCTACACAACTGGTCCCAACTTTTGCAATCTGTCTAACAGTATTTCATAAGTCTGATGAGCAAGAGATATAAAACGACCAGAACTTCACAGTTTAAAGAGATGGTTCACTACTTATTTTTCCAAGCCACATCAATATAATGTTGAGAAACAAGGCTTCTCTGAAATACCTTGTGGTAGCAATAATGCCTGTGAGCGGCGCTATTGGGGTTCACTCATCCCCTTCTTGTGACCCCCCCGGGTTCCGTGACCTCTGATGTCTGGTGATGTCACGTCAACTTCCAGTTGACCTGACACCACTGAGCCCAGCCCCAGTCTTCCTGAGTGACTGAGCTGTGACGGCATTTCACTGCTCATTACAGCCCAACATCTCCCTGCTCCTTCCTTCATTGCAGAGCTCTGCAAGCAGGAGCGACGCTGGGCTGTGACTAGCGGTGAAACGCCACCTACAGCTCAACCACTCAGGAAGACTGGGGCCGGTCTTGGAGATGTCAGGTCAACTGGAAGTTGATGTGACATCACCAGATCCCAGAGGTCACAGAGCCTGCGGGTCTTGAGAAGGGGATGAGCGGACCGCAATAGCGCCACTCACAGGCACTATTGGCAGCACAAGTATTTGAGAGAAGCCTTGTTTCCTAATATTATATCAATGTGGTTTGGAAAAATAAGTAGTGAACCACCCCCTGTAAACTTACAATGGCAAAACTCGATAATGACAATTACTAGCTAATGAGCTTTAAAGTCAAAATGCTACAATCCAGAGATGCTTTGTAGAACGTTATTATTACAGAGAGATCACAGGTTAATATTCATTAATGAGAAAAACAAACAGGCAAAAGCCATAACAAGCTTATTAGTGGAGGATGATTAACATGATGATCCACATAAGACACGAGAACACTGCTAAAGGATGCGAGATGCACTACAAACGCTGCATGAGAAATCAAAGTCTAAAGAACAAGTTATTTCTGCAAAGAAAACTGTATAAAATGAGTCTAGAAAAGAAAAAGATATGTAGAAACATAAATTCAATGCAATACTGAGATGACTGGGTTAGGATATGAAAGACAGCCATGTTGCAGGCATATAACCACCCAGATTTTTTGACACATACAGTGCACTTATTGATGCACCAGAGACAAGACTTGAGACAGACCTGACCCAGAATTTGTGAAATCCAGACTAGTAGATGAATAGAACTTGTGTAGGACTCCACAAAAAGTAACAGTGGTATCAATGTCATACAAAAAGGATGAGAGGGCATGTTTCAGATGGCACAAATAGAGACTTTTAAAGAAAGATTATACAACATGGAAAGCAGAATAGAAGCAAATAATCAGATATTACAATTCACTCCAGAGTCACATGACAAGTGATTGAAGCTGTTTCACACAATTTGATTTAAATATGAAAAAAAAAATCTATTTTGCTGAAAAGGCAAAAAATAATATAGAAGGTGCTTGTCATGGAATCCTTATGTGCACCAGGAAAAATGGACACAATTTAGCCACATCAGCAGTGGACATGCTGTATGTTCCCTGTCTAGAAGGAGGAATGTTATCTGTCACAAGTAAAATAGAGTTCATTCTCCCATGAAGTCTGAGTGCTGAGTAATTCTGCTGAAATCTGCCATACTTACCATACAAAACTAATGCACTGCAGGTGTGGCTCCCCTGAGGCTTCCGTCACCACAGGACATTGCACCCCATCCAACGGTGTGATGCCCCATTCTGGGTGAGGAAAGGAGTGAACACTGGTTCCCTGGTAAATCTACACAACACCCATTGTTAGGTACATACTGGGACCAGGGACAGTGGCAGTAACCCTCCCATGCTGCATGCTGGGAGGGGCCGTAAGACCCATCCCTGCTCCTATAGGGTACAGCTTAGCAACTGGGGAGGTGGGAGGAGCCACCAGAGAGCAGTCAGAGAAAGGAAGGTCAAGTTAGTTTCAGTTTACCTCAGAGAGTGAGAGAGTGAGGAGACAGCATGTAGCTGTGAAAGAGAAACGAGCTCTGTGAGCTCAGAGTGTCCGCACAGAGAAAGCAACAGAAGTCTGAGAGAGAGTGGGGAAGGAGGAGGAGGTCTGCAGGAGGCAGGCAAGGAGGAGAGAAGGAAAGACAGCTCTAGTCAGTCAGGAGCTGAGAAGAAGAAAGAGACGCTTCCTGGTGAAGATCCTGGGACTCAGAGGGTCCAGGTGACACCAAGCAGAGAACAGAAGGGATTTCAGGGCCACGGATAGCTGTAGAGCTGTAGTGGCCTGCTCCACAGGAACATCGGTGGAGGGATCAAGCTGCAACAGGGGACGGTCCCTAGAAACCGGAGGAGTGCAAAATCATCTCCAAACAGTAAAAACCGAGGCCCAGGGAAAGTTGTAAACTCCCCGGGCCACAGCCCACAGCAGAACCTCTAGAAAAGGGGTAATCAGCCGACAGGTGACCCCCCAGCCTGGAGGCTATAGTGGAGGCCGAGCAGGTTCATCCTAAAAGAGCTAGGCTTAGGAAGACAGCTGAATATAGAGACATCTTAGAGAGAAGGGTACCGGTTTTTACTCCAAGAATCACCCAGAAACGGCGGAGGTCCCTGACAGTGGGTTCCAGTCGTCTGAGGGCACCAGTGTGCGCATACCAGGACATGTGAGTAAAGAACTTGAAACTGCACCCTTGGAGTGGTCTCTGTTATTTTATCTGCTTAGCCTTCAATTACACCATAGACTCTCACGAGCACCAACAGTGTGCCCCGGGGCATTGCTCCACCTGTGGGGAGCAGTACCATCATTGCTGCCATATCATCACCCCGGAGGCCTTACACAGCAGCGGCGGCTTAATAGCCGCATACCACAGGTGGCGTCACGAACACAAACTTTATTCATTACCAAGTCATCAGCCATATTTAAACTGACACCCACCAGGGCCACGGAGTCGGGCCCCGCCACCACTGACTACCCCCGGACTAGTCCGGCCCGGCACCGGGTGTCCCATAGCCCTGGGGTGGGCGAGTCACAGGATGCAGGCATAGGTAATACACATTCAAAAAATGACAAACCCATGACTCACACACCTATCATTCATTGTTAGGGTGTTTTCTTAGTCATGTAAATGAAAAAACCGTAAAAGAGAAATGTGCCCGGAAATAGTTAAATATAAATGATATACCGTGTTTTTCAGATTATAAGATGCACTTTTCCTCCCATAAATTTGGGAGAAAAGTGAGGGATGCATCTCATAATCTGAATGTAGCTTACGGGTGTGGTGGAGAGGAATCGCAAGAGGTCGAGGGAATGCTGCGGCGGCTGTGCAGGGGCTGCGGTGTCTGTGCGGGGTCTCCGGCAGCTGTGCAGTGGTCTCCGGCGGCTGTGCGGGGGTCTCTGGCGGCTATGCGGGCGTATTGACCTCCCTGCCGCGGACTTCAGGAAAATGGCACCTGGAGGTGGCGCTTGAGCAGATGAGATCTCAGCTTGCCATTGAGTCGAGAGCACAATCTGTGCTGAATCAGGGCGCCAATTCTTTGAAGTCCTCATCTGCTGCAGCCGCCGCAGCCTGAGACCCATCACAGCTGCCCCAGCACCAGCATGGCTGCCCCAGTACCAGCACAGCTGCCCCAGTACCAGCACAGCTGCCCCAGTACCAGCACGGCTGCCCCAGTACCAGCACGGCTGCCCCAGTACCAGCACAGCTGCCCCAGTACCAGCACGGCTGCCCCAGTACCAGCACGGCTGCCCCAGTACCAGCACAGCTGCCCCAGTACCAGCACGGCTGCCCCAGTACCAGCACGGCTGCCCCAGTACCAGCACAGCTGCCCCATTACCAGCACAGCTGCCCCAGTACCAGCACAGCTGCCCCAATACCAGCACGGCTGCCCCAGTACCAGCACGGCTGCCCCAGTACCAGCACGGCTGCCCCAGTACCAGCACGGCTGCCCCAGTACCAGCACGGCTGCCCCAGTACCAGCACAGCTGCCCGAGCCCCAGACTCTGCCGCAGCCCCAATACAGCCTACAGTTTCTGGAACACCCACCACCCCTGCCTCCTGTGAGTCCGCTCTACCACTGCTGCGGCCCCCTCAGGTAAGACACCACTGGATTATAAAACGAACCCCATTTTTTCACCTTTCTTTGCTCTGAATTTGGGGTGCGTTTTATAATCCAGTGTGTCTTATAAACCGAAAAATACAATAAATTTATACTGAACAAAAATAAAAACAGAAAACTTTTTTTTGTGCTCCCATTCTTCATTAGCTGAACTTAAAGATCTAAGACTTCTTCTATGTACACAATGGGCCTTTTTCTCTGAACTGTTCACAAACTTGTCTAAATCTGTTAAAAATGGTGTGAATCAATTCTATAGTGGCCGCGCACCCCGTAGTGATGATCTTGAAACCTCTTGTCCACAATTGGAATTTATTGTTAAAAAAACATTAAACATACGGAAATAAAAAAACAGATACAACGCGTTTCGGCGGAAACAACCGCCTTCCTCGGGTATTGTCTAAATCTGTGTTAGTGAGCACTTTTTTGCAGAGACAATCCATCCACCTCACAGGTGTGACATATCAAGAAGCTGATTAGACAGCATGATTATTGCACAGGTGTGCCTTAGGCTGGCCACAATAAAATGCCACTTTAAAATGTTCAGCTTTACAGTAATGAGTGGGTTTGTGGGGTCAGAAATCCAGTCAGCATCTGGTGTGACCATTTGCCTCATGCAGTGGCACACATCTCTTTTGCTTTGCCTAAAGTTGATTTTTGATTGATTGATTGATTGATTGCCTAAAGTTTTTGATTGTGGCCTGTGGAATGTTGGTCCACTCTTTAATGGCTGTGCGAAGTTGCTGGATATTGGAAGTAACGTGAACACGCTGTCATATACACCCATCCCAGAGCATCCCAAACATTCTCGATGGTTGACATGTCCGGTGAGTATGCAGGCCATACAAAAACTGGGATATTTTCAGCTTCCAGGAATTTTGTACAGATCCGTGCAACATGGGGCCATTCATTATCATGCTGCAACATGAGGTGATGGCAGTGGTTGAATGGCACAATGGGCACCAGAATCTCGTCATGGTATCTCTGTGCATTCAAAGTGGCATCAATAAAATGCACCTTTGTTTGTTGTACATAACATATGTCTTCCCAAAGCATAACCCCACCACCACCATGGGACACTCTATTCATCATATTGACATCAGCAAACCGCTCACCCACACGATGCCATACACACAGTCTGCCATCAACCCTATACAGTGAAAACTGGGATTCTTCCGAAAAGAGATCACCTCTCCAACGTGCCAGATGTCATCAAATGTGAGCATTTCCCCACTCAGGTTGGTAATGATGATAAACTTCAGTCAGGTGGAGAGTCTGATTTAGACGACGAGCAGCAGATGAGCTTCTCTGAGATGGGTTTTGACAGTTTGTGCAGAAATTCTTTGGTTATGCACCAATTGTCGCAGCAGCTGTCCGAGTGGCCGGTCTCAGACAATCTTGGCGGTGAAGATGCTGGATGTTGAGGTCTTGGGCTGGTATGGTTACATGTGTTCTATGGTTGTAAGGCCGGTTGAATTTTCTGCCAAATTCTCTGAAACGCCTTCGAAGACATCTTATGGTAGAGAAAAGAACATTCCTGCAGTCAGCAGGCCAATTGCACGCTACCTCAAAACTTGCGACATCTGTAGCATTGTGCTGTGTGATAAAACTGCACGTTTTGGAGTTGCCTTTTATTGTGGCCAGCCTAAAGCCCCTGTCACATTTAACGACTTACCAGCAATCCCGAAAACGATGTGACCTGATAAGGATCACTGGTAAGTCACTGGGAGGTCGCTGGTGAGATGTCACACAGTCAGATCTTACCAACGATGCAGTAATGATGAGTGACCTGTATAACGATCTCGGCGGGCGTTGGGACTGTGTTAGGAGGTCGTTGGTAGGCGTCAAACACAGCAGGACATCACCTTTGAAGAAAATGGTCCCAACCATTCAGCAACGACTAGCGATCTCACAGCAGGGGCCTGATCGCTGGTAGGTGTCACATGTGGCGCCCCAGGACCTGGTCGCCACAACAGCATTGCCCCTCCAAAGGGTTAATGCTGAGCCTGGAGGTAATTGGGAGGTCTATTGGCCAGTAAGTTCAACATCCAACGCAGTTTCTCCCTCAGGCCAGCAGGGGGAGCTCTGAACCTGGAGTTCCAGGGAGCATTCCTTAAGTCTGACCTGAGGGAGGGGTTAGTGGTCAGTCTGTAGAGAGAAAGTAGAGAAAGCAGACGCAGAGTAGTGCTGTCCTGCGGACTGGGGCCTGGAGCTGGAGTAGCTTGGCCCAGTGAAGCAGGAGGAGCAGAGAGGCACAGAAGAGACTCGGACATCGGAGTCTGTGGTTGCCAGGGTGTAAAATCCTTCCCTGGTAGCCGAATCCGGAGGGCAGGAGAGCTGCAAGCCCCCTGGCCCAGAAGCAATCTGAAGGTACAGCTGCATCCCAAGGGCCCGGTGTGGACTCCAGCAGAGAAGCACCAGAGAGGGCCTGCGCAGCCTACCACACAGAAAAAAGGGACGAACCACAGGTCCAAGCAGCAAGAGGGCCATTGCCAATCCAGAGAGCAGGGTCCTATAACAGTAAGGAAATAACAGGAGTAGGCCTCATACTCATCTGGCCAAAAAGATACCTCAGTTACTTCCAGGCCGACCGGAGCCCTCTACCACCTGTAACGGTCTCCCAGGACTAACCGTTTGCCAAGTAAAAGAGGAGAAGGTAAAGAGACTACTGTTTGTGCCTGTTTCTTTCACTGCCTGTCGGCCCTGCACCGTATTATTCACACAACATCACACCATAGACTCTCACGAGCACCAACTGTTGCCCCGGGGTACCGCTCCACCTGTGGGGAGCAAGACCATCCAAGCTGCCATAGCATCAGCCCCGGAGGCCCCATACAGCAGCGGCGGCTTAATAGCCGCAAACCACAGGTGGCGTCACGACAACCATAAACTTTATTCACCAGCCATATTTAATTGACACCCACCAGGGCCACGGAGTCGGGCCCCGCCACCACTGACGACCCCCGGACTAGTCTGGCCCGGCACCGGGTGTCCCATAGCCCTGGGGTGGGCGAGTCATCACACATAACAAGATCGCTAATGTGTCACGAAACGGTGACATAGCAATGATCTTGTTAGCGATCTCGTTGTGTGTGACGGGGCCGACACACCTGTGCAATAATCAGGCTGTCTAATCAGCATTGTGATATGCCACACTTGTGTGGTGGATAGATTATCTCGGCAAAGGAGAAGTGATCACTGACACAGATTTAGATAAGTTTGTGAACAATATTTGAGAAAAAAAAGGCCTTTACTATACATAGAAAAAGTCTTAGGTCTTAGGGGTACTTTGCACGTTGCGACATCGCTACTGCGATATCGTCGGGGTCAAATCGAAAGTGACGCACATCCGGCGCCGGTAACGACGTCACAACGTGTAAAGCCTAGATGCCCCGATAAACGATCGCAAAAGCGTCGTAAATCGGTGATCTGTGTAGTGTCGGTCATTTTCATAATGTCGCACCAATAGGAGATACGATGTTGTTCCTCGTTCCTGCAGCAGCATACATCGCTGTGTGTGAAGCCGCAGGAGCGAGGAACATCTCCTTACCTGCCTCCACCGGCTATGCGGAAGGAAGGAGGTGGGCGGGATGTTTACGTCCCGCTCATCTCCGCCCCTCCACTTCTATTGGACGGCTGCCGTGTGACATCGCTGTGATGCGGCACAACACGCCCCCTTAGGAAGGAGGTGGGTCGCCGGCCAGAGCGACGTCGCAGGGCAGGTAAGTGCGTGTGAAGCTGCCGTAGCGATAATGTTCGCTATGGCAGCTATCACAAGATATCGCATGTGCAATGGGGGCGGGTACTATCGCGCTTGGCATCGCTAGCATCAGCTAGCGATGTCGCAGCATGCAAAGTACCCCTTAGAGTTCAGCTATGAGAGTAAAAACAAAAGTGCTGCATTTATATTTTTGTTCAGTGTAGATTGATATAGTTATTTAAAAAAGGGACAGACAATAAATATTCAACACGTCAAACACAGACATGAGAGGTGGGTAAGCCATAGAGGGGGAAATTCACCCTAAAAAAAGTAAGACTAACGCAAAGTGGTGTAGGAGCAAAGAGTGTATACACCTTCAAAAATAAAAGTGTATAAAACTATGGTTAATTCCAAAAGTATATTTGATGAGCATACAAGGTGCATTCACAAAATAAGCAGGCACAGGGATAATCAAAAAATATATAAAAAAAAGATATAGAGGTAAAGATTAAGGTGCCAACATTATTAAAGTCCTAGGTAGTAAATAATATAAAGTGCAAATACATGTATTGATCAGAACATATCAGCGCTTACCCACAAATGACCCAACATGTTTCACCAATGCTTCCTCAGGGGTTCCTCTGCACAGCACCAGAGTAAGATTGATTTTAGGACAGTAAATACCAACAGAACTTGAGTGAACATACACTTTATTTATTAAACATCTTAAAAAGCATTGACACTGAAAAGGATGAACCAACAATTTTCTTTAGTAACATTTCCTCCATAGAACCATTGCTACTATTATGATAAGTTCATCTTGACACCATGGTGATCAAAGTCCCCTATCCTCTAACTCAAAAATCTGATGCATGCCCCCTATAATAGATATCGTACAATTGGCAAAAAGGATCTGATCATTCAGAGATATAAGAATCAAGAGTGTAGACATATATTATGCAGGAAAGAAGTTTCAGAAAATGTATAAAGTACACATTTCACATTTGGGAATAGAAAAAAATACAGGTTTATATATATATTGCGCGACAAAGATTTCCGTTGATAAACAAAACATTTACAGGGCAGGTTCTGTATTCACAGCAGACACTTCACAGGCAGCGGCTCTGAGAAAAAGGAGGGTTTTTTTTCCTTTTGCACCATCTAGTGGCAGAATGTGAAATAGCTACAAACTGGTGACTGACAGTAACCTGTCACCAGAACAGTCTGCTTTAACATGGGAGATGTCTTAACCATTTCCTATCCAATAAAATGTTCTGTTCTGCCCATTGAAATCCTATTATAATTGGGGGAAACGTCAAAACAGAATTTTGCAATACGAATGAATTTTGTTAAATAAATCAACAGGAAATCAATTTATTCACATGTGAATGATCAACAAGGCAGTGGCCCGACAAAGGAGCGTAACGGAATTTTTGGTATGCTCCCCCGGGGGGACTCAGGATAGGAAAAGGTTAAAAAAAAGAACAACAGACACTGCAGCACTTTCACTGCCCATGGAATAAAAATTGCTCTTTACCAGCTAAAGTGCTAGTATTCAACCACCCAGTCACACAGTACATTAAAGGCCATTGACACCGTTGACATAAAAAAACATATCTTTTTACACCCTTGTGGCTGCCATCAGTTTAAAAAAATTGCACTTATATGTCTCATCTGGTGATGTGAATCCTTGAAGCACTTGGTCCAGTTGGGCAGCGGAATATCGGGAGTAGACCAGTAATGTAGCAGAGTTCAGTTTGTAAAGTAGAGATGAGTTGATTAAGATTTTCGTAATATGGATGCAATAGATCCCAGCAGGTGGAGCACAGCTTGGTTTGACAGGATACATACAATCTGGCTGTAGCAAAGATAAGGGTGTGAAGCAGGACTTGGTGTGCCTGGAAACTCAGTATCTGGATAAAGCAGAGCCCAGCATGTAAAGCAGAGATTTGTTTTATCAAGCCTCTAGGTTTCTGGATGATAGAAGAAACAAGTAAATATAATGAATGATACCAACTACCTGAATACTCAGGCTGCATCCAGCTACCTGATTTGGCCAATGAGGCCAAAGAGCAGGACAACACTGGTACATTGTAACCTGAAGCGGGAAAGAACAAAGAAAGCTGAAGGAGGACAGGGAGCCTAGTGTTGGTGAATAACACTAAGTTGAATTTATTCATTCAATTTCAGACCCCCTGACATGCAATTTGCAGCCTGGTCACAGTGTCAGATATTTATCTTGTGGTAGAGTTGACTCAGTAATTTAGGCTGGATGTTACATCTTTGTGAATCCTGGGTGTTACTGTTTTCATTGGCTCATATATCAATACACCTTCTATCCTGCTGTAGCGCCTGCCTGGAACCACAGACTCAGACTGGCTGTAATGGACAGGCTAGAGGGAAGCCACTCACCAAGCAGGACCCCCAGAACCCTGAAACCCTTTTACAGGGATTTGGAATTACACAGGGCCCCAGTGATCACTACCTGTGGAGGGCTGCTGTCCGATGAGAGTAGTAGTCAGGCAGGGTCAACCAGGAATTGCAGAACAGAGACAGAATCAGGCAGGCTATGAATCAGAAAACCAGGCAAAGGTCAAACCCGGGGCTGGTGGTGAGGTAGAGACCGGCAGGCAGAAGGGTAGTCAGAAAACAAGCAGAAGCCCAAAGACAGGGGGTACTAAGCAAAAAAGAGAGGGACCCAGGTAAGAGGAAAACAAAACTATCTCTGGCAGTAGCCAGCTGACAGGAGGGGGAAAAGGGTGTGGTGTCTTCCCATTGGCTGAGGCTGAATGATGGTAACATCAGCTGAAAGACACACGCCACCTACAGTCAGCCAGTGGTACTGCAGATCCCAGAGAAACCCAGCCTAGTGGATGAGCAGAGCCTGCGCCCACCAGAGTCACTGGCACTGACTCCTCTCCCATCACCAGCACTATCCACGGCGGGAACACGGTGTCGACTGGTGATTGAAGTAAAAGTCACAGGAGCGGACGCCAGTTGGGACTTGACACCAGCACCTATTTCATCATATACTTTTCTCCTTTTCTATGACCTTTTTTCTATATCATCCATGAAACTGAATCTGAATTCTCTGTGTTCCTCCTGCTATCTATAATACTATAATACTAAGAGAAGGGAGGTAGAGAGGAGAAAAAGGTACATGAGCACTGATGGTTTTGCATCAGTTTTGCAAAAGCATTTTAAGTACTTAGGGTATGTGCACATGTAGCACCCACAGGGCAAGGGGTTAAATACTCGTCACCGGGCCTGGTGATGTCAGGTCTGGGGATGTCACGGTTGGCCCTTTTGCCCGCTTTTGTGGCCCCGAGGTGTACAATAAAGAAGGGGGGGTGATAATGGAGGTTTGTTTCGTGATGCCACCTGCGGTACGCGGGCATGGAATAGCCGCCGCTGCTGTCACTGACCTCCGGGGCAGATAGTAGTAGCAGCTAAGATGTTTCTGCTCCACACAGGTGGAGCGGGCCCCGGGGATGATGATGAGGGGAGTAGTAGGGGCGCCGGAAAGGACAGGTAGACACAGTCTCTGCGGGTTCAAGGTTTTCTTTACTCACAGTCCTGGTTTACCCAGGAGATGCTGGTCAGCGCCGTGATGGGCCCCAGCTGATCCCAAGCAATTCAAGGTCACCGCCGGTGTTCCCACTGTGAGTCCTTTCTGTTCGGGGTTCCTCCTATCCCGCTGTAAGTGGAAAATGGAACGGGCTGCGGGTGTTTCCTGGACTCTCCACAAACCCTGGAATCCCATGTAGCTGTAGAGAACCCGGGCCAAGCTATCTGCTCCAAGCCATGGGTCCTATGGCACTCCCAGAAGTGTGAAGTAAAAGAAGATTGGACCGAGGTCCCAGGTGAGTCTCACCTCAAGCTGTGCCCGGGGCTAACTGACTATGCGTGAAGGTGCTCCTTTCCTTTTCCCCAAGTGGTGCCCGCCCCCCAGGTGGTTTTCCCAGTAACCAGGAAAGTCCCATGTTTCATGATGGCCACCCCCCTATCTGCCCCAGGCCATCCCCCCGGTGGGAAAGCACCTAACTGTTTGTGGCTTGTGAATGTGATAAACACCAGCGATTAACCTCTCCTTACTCGGGATGAGTACTACAACTTAAAGGAGATGCAGTACCCTGTGGTGACAGAAGCCTCAGGGGCACCATATTCCCCCACAGCAAATGGCAGCACTCCCAGGTTGCAACCAAAAAAAGTAATTTTCCCTTAATGGGAGGCAGCATCAAAAATTTCAACCATATGCTGGTTAGCAAGCAAATCAAGGGCATCAAGAAAAACAAACATCAACATTGCATAGAAAAACAGTTATTCTTGCTTGGCTGGCGGTTGTGCCAGAGGACTGTTCCCAGCCCCCTGGCTCTAGGCACTCAAAGGACATCCACTGGCAAAGTGTCCAACATTGCAGCGCCAGCAGATCGGCTGCCCATCAGCATCGTAATGATCAGGAACCTGGGGCAGTGGGTCATCAGCACTGGAAGCCAGGTCAATGGTTGCAGGTTGCTAAGTCCCTTGCTTGGATTGCACCGCTTTGGTCAAAGTAGCCATACATTTAATCAATTCCAGGATGTGGAGCCGCAGTCCATGGATGGAGTCCTCACTTAAGGTCTGTTCCTTGGCTTCCTGAAGCATAGCACTGCAGGGATCTGGCTCATGCAATGCCCGAATGAACCGGTCTTTAAATTCCGCAAGGCTTAGGTCAGGGTTTTGTGTGGATACAATGTGCATCTGGGTCCGGTGGGCATTGGACAGAAGCCCCTTGATGATCTGATCAGTCAGCAGGTGGTTCTCATCTATCACCCCCTCTGGTTCCACTTGCCAAACAGCTTTCATTGCCTCCTGTAGGTGTAAAGCATAGTCCCGAATACTGTCCTGCACCTTTTGCTTGCATCCGTGAAATCGCATCTTTATCTCGGCTGCTGTATGGGTATCAATAGTTTCCTTGAGTTTAGTCAAAATGTCCTTTGCTACTCTTTTATCAGTCTCCGGCCAGGACTTGACTTCTCGACGGCCTGCCCTGGTCAGTTGACCAATAAGGACGCTGGCTTTCTGGTCCTCCGTCCTACGGTACTAACTATAAAGTCTTTCCTTGAAGTCAGCCAGGGAATATCCCTCCTCAGAATGCTGGGGTAGCCAGGTTGCTCCTGGGAGGTATGGCATGGTAAACAGTAGCACCGAAGCTGAGGTCAATGCTGCAGCTTTGGCAACAGGGACAGTTTGGTCTCTTTCCTCCCTGGACATGTCTTTGCAGGCACAGGGCTTCCTACTGGTTTCCGTCAGCGGGACTCTCTTTTTGCACGCTTTCTGGACTCAGCCCCCTCGTTTCCCGCTCTGCGCGAGTAACGGCAACTGTCCTTTTTCAGAGATACAGTTTAACACAGTTCTTTAGGGCGCACAGTACCCGTTTAGCCTGGGCACGTTATCCTGTTCGTGACGCTAAGTTGTAGCATCCACAGGGCAAGGGGTTAAATACTCGCCGCCGGGCCTGGTGATGTCGGGTCTGGGGATGTCCCGGGTGGCCCTTTTACCCGGTTTCATGGCCCCGAGGTGTACAATGAAGAAGGGGGGTGATAATGGAGGTTTTATTGTGACGCCACCTGCGGTATGCAGCCAGGGAATAGCCACCGCTGATGTCGCTCCAGATGCCTCAGGAAGAAGTTCAGCAAAGAGCAACAATGATTCCACAGATGAGTGCAAGCCACCTGCTTGAATCCAGAGCTTGTCAAGAAATATCACTAGTACAAGTCCAGGGAAAATTAGATTATTCAAACCCAAGGGGAAATACAGATGATTAGCAGCTGAAGCGAAGAGAGGCTCCCCAGGGTGCTAGAGGAAAAGGGATGAAAACCCAGCTTAGGAGATACCTAGTACACTGAATACTAACAGCAGGAATAATAGAAAGTCAGGGAGCATTTTGCGCAGCCAAACCCTGTGACCTTCTATTGCTGGATACTACAGGACTGTCTGTCACCTGGAACACTCAGACTTGGCCAAAGTGGCATTTACGATGTTGCACCTGACTGATAAGGTTCTTGCTTGGATCAATCCATTATAGGAGAAGTGATCCTATCACCCTAAAAAGGCAAAACTTTCTAGAGGCGTTCTGCAAGGTATTCGATGAGCCAGGTCGAATCTCCTCAGTAGCATCTTCGCTCCTTAGACTCCATCAGGGAAGTTTTACCGTAAGCCAGTATGCCTTTCCTCACCCTAGCCTCCAATCTGGGTTGGAATAACGAGGCACTGGTGGCTGAATTCTGGGAAGGACTATCTGGTAGGATCAAGGACGAGCTGACTGGTCATGATGTGCCTTCTTCCCTGGACAACCTGGTATTTCTGGCTATCTGCATCGATCTCAGGTTCCAAGAAAGTTCCAGAGAGGGGAACCGAAAAAGCAGGTTGTTGCGTTTGGTTCCTACGTTCCAGAGACCCATCATGTCGTTACTCACTGAGCCCATGGAGGTGGATCAGGTGCATCTAACAAAGTCCCACCAAGAGGAACGTTGCACCTGTAGAAGTCTTACTCACCTGATCCGTTTCTGTAGTAGAAAGGCGTGAAATTTCCAAACCTAGAAGAGGCTACACAAGGTCAGAGCAAGTCCTCTCCATCCTTATCCATATTCATGTCTGTATCTTGTGGCAGCACCCGATTCACCAAGTCAGCCTATTTGGACTCTGGTTCTGCAGGGAACTTTATACAAGCCAATGTGGATCGCTATCAAATTCCCATCCAACAACTTGAAGCTCCCATAATAGTGTCGTCTGTGGATGGAAAACCTCTGTTCAAGGCAATCCTGTTCGTCACTGAGCAAGTTGATCTCCAGGTGGGAATGCTAAACACAGATAAAATACCTTTCTAGGTTCTTCCAGGGCAGTCACACACACTGCTACTGAGTCTGCTGTGGATTCAGATGCATGAGCCTGTGTTGGACTGGAGATCTGGAGATGTGATAAGATGGGGCCTGTCCTGTCAAGAAAGATGTCTCATTCTGGATCACCCTGTCCGACTGCCTGTGATGCCCTGAAATCTTTCAGGGCTGCCATCTGCCTTCTGGGCTTATGCGAATGTCTTCATCAGAAAGGAGGCTAGGACACTGCCACCACATAGACTGCATGATTGCCCTATCAATCTACTTCCCAGTTCCACACCTCACCTCGGCCATATCTACCCTCTGTCATGTCCGAGTACATCATCTGACAAGAGGATTCATCCAGACGTCCTCCTCATTGGCTAGAGCCAGATTCTTCTTTATAAAGAAAAAGGATGGTTCCCTGCATCCCTTTATCGATTATAAATTACTTAACCCTATCACGTTCAAGAATAAAGCCTGCTTTACACGCTGCAATATATCTTACAATGTGTCGGCGGGGTCACGTCGTAAGTGACGCACATCCAGCATCGTAAGGTACATTGCAGTGTGTGACAGGTACGTGCGATTGCGATTGAACGGTAAAACGTTCATCGCATACACATCGTACCTTTCTCTAGAATTGCACGTCAGATTGTTCATCGTACCCGGGGTAGCACACATCGCAGTATGTGACACCCCGGGAACGATGAGCAGATCTTACCTGCGTCCTGCGGCTCCCGGCCCACAATGCGGAAGGAAGGAGGTGGGCGGGATGTTTACGTCCCGCTCAGCTCCGCCCCTCCGCTTCTATTGTCCGGCTGCCGCGTGATGTCGATGTGACGCCGAACGTCCCTCCCACTCCAGGAAGTGGACGTTCGCAACCCACATCGAGGTCGTATGGAAGGTAAGTACGTGTGACGGGGGTTAATCCTTTGTGCGGCACGTTCAACAAATTGAACGTGCCGCACATACGATGGGGGCGTTGCAAATCGCATACGATATCGTATGCAAAATTGCAACGTGTAAAGCAGGCCTTAGTATTTGCTGCCACATATACCGAAATTGTTCGATCGCCTTTGAGGTTCCAGGATCTTCTTCAAGTTCGTACATTCTTGTCCATATACAGGGCCGCCACTAGGAATTTCAGAGCCCCATACTGACAAAATTTTGTCTAACTGCTACTCTTAGAAAAAATGTGTGTGTGTGTGTATACACATACAGTATATATAAACATACAGTATACACATACAGTCATGACCAAAAGTGTTAGCACCCTTGAAGTTGTTTCAGAAAATGAAGTATTTCCCTCAGAATATTACTAATACACCTCCTACACCGCCCCTCTCCATAATATCTCTGTCCCATTGCCCCATGTATAATATCCCCCACACACACTGATCCTCTGTATAATATCCCCACACACACTGCCTCTTTGTATAATATCCCCCACACAGTGCTCCTCTGTATAATATCCCCCACACACACACTGCCTCTCTGTATAATATACCCCCAACATACTGCTTCTCTGTATAACATCCCCCACACACTTCTCCTTTGTATAATATCCCCCACACACACTGCCCCTCTGTATAATACTCCCATAAACTTCTCCTCTGTATAATATCGACCACACACACTGCTCCTCTGTATAAAATCCTCACAAACACTGCTCCTCTGTACATCCCGCACACACACTGCTTTTCTGTATAATATCCCCACACACTGCCCCTCTGTATAATATCTCCCACGCACATTACTCTTCTGTATGATATTCCCCACACACACTGCTCCTCTGTATAATATCCCCCACACACACTGCCTCTCTGTATAATATCCCCCCACACACTGCTCCTCTGTATATCCCCCCACACACATTACTCTTATGTATAATATCCCCAACACACTGCGCCTCTGTCTAATATCCCCACACACAGCCTCTCTGTATGATATCCTCCCACACACTGATCCTCTGTATATCCCCCACACACACACTACTCCTCTGTATAATATCCCTCACACACTCCTCCTCTGTATAATATCCCCCTACACACACTGCTCTTCTGTATAATATCTCCCCTCACACACTGCTCTTCTGTATAATATCCCCCTCACACACTGCTCCTCTGTATATCCCAACACATACACTGCTCCTCTGTATAATATCCCTCACACACTGTTCCTCTGTATAATATCCTCCCACACACAGTGCTCCTCTGTATAATGTCCCTCACACACACTTCTCCTCTGTATAATATCCCCACACATTACTCCTCTGTATAATATTCCTCATACATGCTGCTCCTCTTTATAATATCCCCCAACACACTGCTCCTTTGTATAATATCCACACACACATGCTGCTACTCTCTATAATATCCATCCACACACACTGCTCCTCTGTATAATATTCCCCACACACTGCTCTTCTGTATAAATATCCCCCCACATACTGCTCCTCTGTATAATATTCCCCCACACACTGCATCTCTGTATATCCCTTCAAAAACACACTGCTCTTCTTTATAATATCCCGCTACACACACTGCCCCTCTCCATTATATCTCACACACACTGCTCCTCTGTATAATATCCCCCCTCTCTGTATATCCCTTCACACACTGCTCTTCTTTATAATATCCCGCTACACATACTGCCCCTCTCCATAATATCTCCCACACACACTGCTCCTCTGTATAATATCCCCCCACACACTGCTCCTCTGTATAATATCCCCCCACACACGCACTGCTCCTCTGTAAACTATCGCCCACAAAGCTACCCCTCTTTATATATATCCTCCCACACACTGCCTCTCTGTAAATTATCACACACACACACAAAAACACTGCTCCTCTGTATAATATCCTCCTGGTATATATGTTCCTCTCCTGAGCCCATCCTGGTATAAATATCCCGATTCTGATATATTTGTGCCATTCCTAACATATATGTCATCCTCCTAGTACACATGTACCCATCCTGGTCCTCTCCTGGTGTATATGTCCCCATCCTGATTTATTTCTCCCCATCCTGATTTATTTCTCCCCATCCTGGTCTATATATATATATATATATATATATATATATCCCGTCCTGTGCTCTGTCCCCTTTCTGGTATATATGTCGTCCTCCTGGTATATATGGCCGCTTCCTGGCATATTTGCAGCAAAAAAAAACATTTTACTCACCTTCCTCAGCTCCCACGCCATCATCTCTGAGCGGGAAAGCATTTCAGCTGGATTGTTCGCCCTCCGCACATCCAGCTGAAGCAAGGCAGGGGCTTTGGTTAGTGGGGGGTTGGGATCAGTGGGCCCCCACCACCCCCGGCGATCGTCTTCAGCTCACTGAGCGATTACCTGTCCTGGCCGGCTGCCACCCACGTCCTTGCCATCTCCGCCACTCTGTTACCTGCTGCAGACAGTGTGGTAAGGTCGCAGACTGATGACCTCATCACAGTGCTACATGCTGGGAAGTGGGATGACGCACCTGTGCCCAGCTCTGTTCCACTCACTGTGACTGCAGCACACATGGCTAATTTGCATGTGATGCACTGGAAAGGGCTTTGCCTGCAATTTAGCCATGTGTTGTAGTGACCAAAGCGACACCGCCGGGCCCTTCTGATGTGAATACAATGCTCCGTAACACCATATAGGGGTAAATGTGGGTATGGGCACCACCAACTCCCCACTTGTAGCACAAACTCAATAGCATAATAATGCAAGAGAAACAGGAGTTTTTAAAGTGCACAAAATTGACAGATTTTATTTGAGACAAAAGGTGAACATCCTTAAAAACACTTAAAATATATCTGGGTCAGGTAATGGCAATGACATATCCAAAGATCTAGTGTCAATGGGTTATTAGGTACAGGTAATTCTCACTCACAGTAAATACACCACATTTAGACAAAAACCCATGACACCAGAAGATTATACATAATACATACAGTATAAGGTGTTAGGGCACAAAGGCCCATATAAAGGAAGTCACATTGTCCATAACCAGCCACAGGGGAAGCCACAGGAAAACGCCCTACGTACGTTTCGATATGTTTATGCGGTAATCAAAATCTTCATCAGGGGAAGGATTCCTAAATATGTCCCCAGTATGCCAGGTTTAAATAGAAATAAACCGCACACGAGGACAATCGGGAGTCCCGGAAGTGGCGCCCGCGCCGACACGCCGGTCAAGTCCCGCGAGAAATCAGCCATCACGTCATAGTCGCGCATGCACGGGAGCGTGGACGCGTCACCATGGCTCCCGCGCAGGCGCGAGACGTACAGACAGCGGTGTCAGACGGGAACAGATACCGGAGTCAGCGCGCTCGCACTGAGACAATCGGGTGGCACCGGAGGGTAAATAGTAAGCGCATGATGTTACATTATAAGGTATATGTCACATCACTAACATAATGATGTTTATATATATGATGAGGAAAGCCACATTCTTTCTTGTGTCATGTCTGTTGTACTCGTATCTTTATTCCTCCTCATATCGCTTGTCAAGTCATAATATGGATGTGCATTACTTTATTGGCCTGTAAAGATAAAACCTGGTATTAGACTGGGGACATGCAAGTATTTTAAAATGAATAAAAGCATAAAAGATGTAGGTGAGGGGAGTGAAATAGCACCACGAAAATCCAACAAAACCCAAGGACAATTAATACTCTTAATATATATATCCCTAGTGTCATAGCATATATATTATGATGCAAGACCTTATGAAAAATCCTCAATACGATATATACTAATAATGGAGGAGATCACAAAAATGAGGAGTAGCTAACGGATTCGTTGAGACCTCGGGGGACCAGGGCGTCCAAGGTCACAATCCATTTTGTTTCACACTGCGCCAGGCGCTTCTTGAGGTCACCACCCCTGATCCCACCCTCTATGGCATCAATGCCCCTGATCTTTAATTTCGAGGGGTCACAGGAGTGGTGAGATCTAAAGTGCCTGGGCAGTGTTTTGAGTAGCGTAGGGTCAGTCTCCGATCTGGCAGCAGCAATGTCCCTCACGTGTTCCCTGACCCTTACGCGGAACTTATGCGATGTGAGGCCCACGTAGGTCAGGGGGCACAGACATGTAGCAAAATACACCACATGTGTGGTACTACATGTGATGTATCGTCTAATTAGGAAATCCCTTTGTCCGTCAAATGAATAAAAGTTTGTACTACGAAGGACATTGCTGCAAGCCAGGCAGTGACCACAGGGATAACAACCCTGTAAGGGGCCCCGAGAGCCAAATGGACTGGTCCTTGGTAGAATGTAATGGCTTTGAACCAGAATATCTTTAAGGTTCCTGGCCCTCCTCGAGGTCATCAATGGGCTGGGAGTTAAAACTTCTGCCAGTACCGGATCCGTCAACAGTACCGGCCAATGTTTCGCCATAATCCGCCGCATTGTTTCCCACTCCTGATTGTAGGTTCCAATGAACCTCACCGCACATTTCTGTTTGTCCTGTTTTTTAGGGGCACTAGTTAGCAGTTGCATCCGTGGGGTTTTTTTTGCCCGATTGTAGCCCGCCTTGATGCTCCTGCCACTGTACCCTCTAGCGCGGAAACGGTCCCTAAGATCTGCTGACTGTGTCTCAAAAGCTATATTGGATGAGCATATTCGTCTCATCCTCAAGTATTGTCCAGCCGGAATGGCGCGGATTGTTGAGGGGTTATGGGCAGATGAGGCATGCAGTAGTGCATTCACGGACGTCTCCTTGCGGAAGACGTCCGTTTGGATCGATCCCCTGTCCTCCACAGTGATCAATATGTCCAGGAAATCGATCCTGCATCTACTGCTCTTATAGGTAAGTTTGATGTTAAAACTATTAGTATTTAGGTGCCTCATAAACTGGTCGAGCTGCTCAGAAGAACCCTGCCACACAAAGAACACGTCGTCTATATAGCGCAGCCAGCACTGCACATGGGTGCAAAGCTCAGAGCCCCCGTCACCAAAAACCAGCCTCTCCCAGTACCCCAGGAAGAGGTCGGCGTACGAGGGTGCACAAGCCGCGCCCATGGCAGTGCCACGCTGCTGCAGGTAGAAAACGTCTTTGAAGACGAAGAAATTGTGCAACAGGGTAAAGCGGAGCAGCTCGACAATCAGTTCGCCCAACTCACCATTTCGGCCAGACACCTCGAGGAAGAACTGGACCGCCCGAATCCCATCCTCATGAGAAATACAGGTATACAGGCTCTCGATATCAGCTGTTACCAGGATCATATCGTCCTCCACACAGATGCCGTCAATCCGCCGCAACACGTCCGTAGTATCCTGGACATAGGAGGGCAGTGTTTCTATTAAAGGTTTCAACTGATGGTCTATGAATTTACACACTGCCTCACATAAACCTCATATGCCGGACACAATTGGGCGCCCGGGCGGATTCACGGCATCCTTGTGGATTTTAGGTAATATGTAGAATGTGGGCACTTTAGGGTTCTTCCTACACAGCCCTTCAAACATCTTTTTATCAATAAGACCCCTCTCGAGAGCCCTTTTTAGAATGGCGGTAAGCTCACCAGAAAATGCAATTAGGGGACTATGGGAAAGTCTCTTATATGTCGTCTTATCCCTAAGTTGTCTTAGTACCTCCCGTTCGTATTTATCAGCAGATAATACGACAATTTTCCCCCCCTTGTCAGCGGGTTTAATCACAATATCCTGAAAATTCTCCAGTTCAACCAGAGCCGATCTCTGTTTGTGAGTTAAGTTGCCACGTCTGCATCTGGTTGAAATATGCTTAAAATCATCACTAACCATCTTAGTGAAGATGTCCACCGCTGGACTTAAAGACAGGGGGGGGAATTTTGTCGATTTAGGCATAAGTGAGTTAGGGAACATACCTGCAGATGGTATATCCTGCTCCTGGAGTAAGTCCTCCAAATTCTGGATGGCCTCTCTCTCCACCTGGTTGTCAGTCGTCGTGTTACGCTTATAAAAAAGTTTTTTTAAGATTAGTTTGCGGGAAAAGAGATTATTATCTTTCAATGCCGTAAATAGATGGAAAGAGTTAGAGGGAGAGAACGTGAGGCCACGTGATAGAACCTCCACCTGAGCATCGGTGAGCACCCGAGCGGACAGATTAGTTACCTGTAGCTTGTTTCCCTGGTGCTTGTTCTTCGCATATGATATTGGTACGCGAGTCCTCTGTTTCACTCGTGTGCCAACCGTCTCGGCAATTACGCTTGAGCTCACCGACGCCCCGGAGGAGGATCCGTCACCTGAAGTCTGAGATACCATGGATGAGGATCTTGATCGTTGATTTTTATTTGAATAGCCTCCCATGCGTCCTCTCCCTGTATCTGTTCTCCATCTATATGCTTTGTGTGTAGAGTAATCAGATATATCTCTGTTCAGTTTTTTTAATTTGTAGGCCTTGATCTCATTTTCCCACTTTCCTAATTCCTGATCAACTTCAGATTTAAAGTGAGTCATGACACCAGGTATACAAGCCTCTATGAGGTTTTTTTCAAGAGATTCCAGCTCTGCCTCGATGGAGGTCAGAGAGGACGAATTATGGTCCCATAACAAGGCCAGTAAGCCCCGGGAGCAATTTTGGGCAAGCTCCTCCCACTTATTTTTAAAGCCCTCGTCATCAAGGGTGAAGGACGGGAACACCTGTATGCGCAGTCCACGTGGAACCAAGTCCTTCTCTAGGTATTTGCCCAGGAAGGCTTTGTTCCACCAAAGTTTTGTCCTTTTTTTTAGTAATTCCTTGTACTTAGTTATCATAGTTTCATTGGATTGGGTGCCAACACTCCCATCACCTAAACCACCTCCAGTCTTCATTACATCGTCAATTTGAGTTTGCCAGGTACTATCTCTGGCTCTGAAATTCATCCTTGGAAAGGAGCTATCTGTAATAAACAGAAGAACATATATGAATACAATGCTCCGTAACACCATATAGGGGTAAATGTGGGTATGGGCACCACCAACTCCCCACTTGTAGCACAAACTCAATAGCATAATAATGCAAGAGAAACAGGGCCCTTCTGATGTAGCTGTGACCGGAGCCCATTGAAGAGGGGGGCACCAGGGTTTAGCACAGCAAAGTAATGACCCTGGGCCCGCCAGGCCCCCCTTCTTCACCGGGCCCAGTACACCAGTCATGGTTGTAATGCCCTGATGGCGGCCCTGTCCATATATGGTTGGGTCGCAAATAGAAAACTGCTTTTAATACCCATGACAACCACTATGAGTATCGGGTAATGCCATTCAGCCTCAGCAATGCTCAGCCGGTTTTTCAAGAATTTTTCAACGATATCGTCTGAGACCTGTTTTACTCATGCGTGGTGGGGTACCTAAACGACATTCTTTTGCTCTCTCCTGAACTGCCTACAGGCAGGAGGAATGTTCGCTAGGTTCTACAGAGACTTAAGGGTGCTTTACACGCTGCGACATTGCTAGCGATAGCTAGCGATGTCAAGCGCGATAGCACCCGCCCCCGTTGTATGTGCGATATTTTGTGATCGCTGCCGTAGTGAACATTATTGCTACAGCAGCGTCACACGCACATACCTTGTCAGCAACGTCGCTGTGACCGCCGAACAATCCCTCCCTCAAGGGGGAAGTTCGTTCGGCGTCATAGCGATGTCACTGCGGCGTCACTAAGCAGCCAGCCAATAGAAGTGGAGAGGCGGAGATGAGCAGGACGTAACATCCCAGCCACCTCCTTCCTTCCGCATTGCTGGTGGACGCAGGTAAGGAGATGTTCGTCGTGCCGGCGGTGTCACACATAGCGATGTGTGCTGCCGCAGGAGCGACGAACAACATCGTAGCGGTAGCAGCAACGATACTAAGGAAATGAACGACGTGTCAACGAGCAACGATTTTTCACGTTTTTACGCTCGTTGATCGTCGCTCATTGGTGTCACACGCTGCGATGTCGACAACGGCACCGGATGTGCATCACTAACGATGTAACCCCGACGATATATTGTTACCGATATCGCAGTGTGTAAAGCACCCTTAAGGGAGAATAATTTTTATGCCAATATAGTTAACCTCTGCTAGTCTGCTTGTTACTTTTGGACCAAAAGTTGTTTGTAGTCTATCACATTGCCTCCCTTCCTATTTAAGATGGTGGAAACTGTTCTCTCACGCTGATTGTAGTTTATTGCTGCGTAGGTCTGTGTGCTGTTGTGTCTCAGTCCTACTGGTGATTGTATTGCCTTGTGCTTGGAGTTGTTGTGGAGTTCTCCCGCTGTCTTGTTATTTCCTCTCTGCTCTTATTGTCTTATACCTCTGTGTGTGCTGTGAGATAGAGTTTTGGTTTTCTCTGTTTCTTTATTTCTGTTGGCTTTATCTCTCCTGCCTCGACCCTTTCCAGGGGTTGGGGATATAAGATCAGGGCTGGTCAGGAGCAGGGCCAGGAAGGTGGCTTAGACATCTTCTCCTTCAGAGGTAACTCTGAGGTCAGGCATAGCTAGGGTCCCCTAGCCTCAGGGAACCCTAGCTTTGTCTAGGTGCCCCTATCCCCTGCTTTCTCCCCACTCGCTGTGACACCTGGGCTACATAATCTCTAACACCAACTTGAAGCTGAATCTAGAGAAAGTGTTGGTGGTTCTAAAGTGACCTCACCCCTACAGAGTAAAGGCGATTCAGCGGTTCCTCAGTTTTGCTAATTATAACTGCCAGTTCATCCCGCAATTTTAGTCCCAGATTCTTCCCATCACAGCACTGATCCACCAGGGGCGAATCCTAAGATGTGGACTTCTGAAGCAGAGAGTGCGTTTATCGCCATCAAGCAGGTTTTCTCTTTGGCTCCAGCGCTGCAGAGACAGAAAATTAACAGACAGTTCTTAACAGAAGTAGATGCTTCATCCTCCAGGGCAAGTGCAGTCCTCACACAGAAGTCTGATTCCAATAATATGGTAACCTGCAGTTTTTCAAGAGCCTTCTCTGCTCCTGAGCACAACTACTCCATTGGCAATCAAAAACTGTTGGTGATTAATATGGCTCTGGAGGATTGGCGATACGTACTGGAAAAGGTGGTGCATCCAGTTGTCATCTACACCGTCCACAACAACTTGGCCTATTTACCGTTGGCTAGGAGGCTGAATCTATGCCAAGCACAGTGGTCGCTGTTCTTCACCCGCTTTCACTTTGTTCTTCTTTTCCATCTGGCCAAAAAGAACATAAAAGTTGATGTACTTTCCGGGTCCTTTCTGTCTGTCAATCAGGAGAAAGAGCCTCAACAGATTAATGAGCCCTCCAAGATGCTCACAATAACTCTGGGAAGCATGTCTTGGTTATGTTTGTTGCAGAGGCAGATAGGAAGCTTGTGTTGCAGTAGGGTCACTACTCTAAATTGGCTAGTCACGGTGGACAGAAGAAGACTACTCTGCTAATCTCTTGGCACTACTGGTATCTGATGCTGCGTCAAGACACTGTGGAGTTTGTCTAGGCCTGTCCTTCGTGTGCCTGTACCACAACAAGACCCCCAAGAAGCTTCCATCTGAGAATTACTACCTCTAACTGTGCCACCTGCTCTTTGGCAAAACATATCGATGGACTTCATTACTGACCTGCCGAGGTCCCCCAATTGCTCCATCATCTGGGTAGTAGTGGACAGGTTTTCTAATATGGCTAATTTTACTCAGCTGTCCAGTTTATCTTAAGCCCCTGTGCTCGCTGAGCAAATTATCCAACATATTTTTCGCCTGCACAGCCTACTTCTCCACATTGGGTCCAACAGAGGTGTCCAGTTCACATGTTAGTTCTGGAGGGCCACCTATGAGCTGCTGGATGTCACCTTGGACTTCTCAGCAACCTACCATTCGCAGTCCAATGGACAGATGGAGCGAGTAAACCAGATCCTGCTGAGTTTCCTGAGTCACTTTGCCAACGAATACCACAGTGACTGGGTCAAGCTTCTTCCATGGGTGGAGTTCTCCTACCATAATCACGTGAGTCCTCCGCTAACTCTTAGTTCTGTATAGTGTATGGACGGCAGCCCAAAATCCCATTCTCTGTGGCTATCTCCTGCAGCAAACCTGTGGCCAATGCACTTGTCAAGAATTTTTCCAAGTCCTCCCTGGAGCAATCCTCCATCCGAGTGAAGAGTCATGCGGATAAGAGACGCTTGGATCGTCTGTAATTCCGGCCTGGAAACAAGGTATGGCTCTCATCTAAATATGTCTGTTTCAAGATGCTGTCCTACAAGCTGGGACCCTGTTTGATTGGTCGATTCAAATCAATCAATTGATCCAGCAAATCAATGCTGTGTCCTACAAGCTGAGGCTTCCAGCTTTATTGCATATCCCCAACTTATTCTATGTGTCTCTCCTCAAACCTGTGGTCCACAGCCGCTACTTCATTGATCCTGGTACCTTGCTGCCACCGGTCAGTGCTGAAAACATCTTTGCAGTTAAATTAATCCTTGCCATGTGCAAATTAAAAAAATTAAAACCCTCTTTTTGGTGGACTGGAAGTTCTTTAGTCCTGAGGAGAGATCATGGGAACCCAAGGAGAATATTAATGCCCCTTTTCTCTTTAAGAGATCCCTGGAATAAAAGGGACCATAAAGGGGATATACTTTAAAGCCATTATAGATGTCCCCGCACTGTCCTGCCCCCTCCCCAGGGATAACAACACATTCATCCTCCTGACCACTCAGTGGTAGCTTCTGCACACCCGGTTCCTGCCGTAAGCCCCAAGGGCCTGCGCACGCCACGCAGGTCTCTTTGGAGTACACTTAGGGGATGCATGCGTGCATCTATTCTTAAATTGCCAGCGCACCCTATACTACAGCTGAGTGGCACTAGGTATTTAAGGTATCCTCCCCCTATGGGAGGTGCCTTGGCAACATGGTCTATATTAGTAACGCTTTGCTTATTGTTCAGGTCCCTTACCCATGTTCTGCTGCTTCTGTTGTATCGCTGATATAAGCTTAAGGGAAAAAGTGCAATAGGGTCTTACAAAACGGATATATAAGAGTAATAAGGGAATGTGCTCAACTTATGGGGTTGTGTGTCACATAACCAGAAATAAAGCATGTAGTCAGCTGCTGCAGAGTCCACGTGCTAAAAAAGCCGAATCAGATCAGGAACAAAGTAGATGTGGAACTGTTACTGCGCTGTTGAAGATATGACATGACATAAATATTGGTGGATTTCCTGATGAAGACGTGGGGTGAGACTTTGAAACACATTGAGTAAAACCACCTTCATTTAACTTTCCCGGATTTATGTCATATCTTCAGTAGCGCAGTAACAGTTTCACATCTACTTTGTTCCTGGTCTGTTGAATCACTAACAATTGTCTGTTCCCTAGTACCTGCCATACCCGCTGCTGCACCCTCCTGTACCAGTCGTACCTGCTGTATCCACTGCTGCACCTACCTGTACCAGCCGTGCCTGCTGCACCTACTGTACCAACCATACCTGCTGCACCTGCTGTGTCAGCCAGTCCTCCATTCCTGCCAGTCCCTGCCGTCCAGTCTGCATTAGCCATTCCAGCCGCACCTGCCCATAAGATACTGTCCTTATCCTTACCCGACTCCTGGATCCAGCTATCACAGAATTGTGTCTCCCTGAGTAACACCTGGTTGTTACCAGAAGTCCTATCATCCTTACCATGAGAGGCCCTAGTGAAAACCCAGTGTGCACCCTAGTCACAACCATTCAGGTGAACCTGTTCTGCGGCCTAGTGGGACCACTCCCACGAGCATTACAGATTTACATCCCAGAACCGTATAGATGACATCTTCTCTGATTGGAGTTATTCTCTTTCTTTTCTTCTTCATCTTGTCCAGATGACGTTTCACATGTATGGCATGTACCATAACAGGATCAGTGTGTAGCTCAAATTTTGTGCAGGAAGGAACTATTTATTCCGAGGCACAGTGTATAGTAGATATTTTTATTCAGGAGCATTGTAATCATGCTGTCATTTTAAGGGCACCATGTCAAGATGTGCTGCAGAATGGAGAAAATGGAAGTCTGCCGAGACGACCTGTGGATGTGAAAAGTCATCATTGCGTTTGGACAAGATGGAGAAGAAAAGAAGTTCAACTCCACTCAGAGTAGATGTCGCCTATAAGGTTCCTGGATGTAAATGTTTATTTGTCATAATTGACTACGTCTAATCAGTTCTGTGGTTCCTGTATGGTCTGCAGTCTGATGGTGACTAGTAACAACTCCCAGCATCTCCTTACCATTGTTAAGGACATACTGGGAGTTTTAAGTTCATATGATGCAATTGTATATAATGCTGACCTGATTGCTGTAGTAAGCTTGATGATGTAGATATGTACTGTTGGTGGTTCTGGTGTTGTTTTTCCGTACTTATCATGGGTATGGTGATGTATTACTGTATTAATGGTGGTCCTTGTGATTTATTCATTTACTGATGGTGGTTTTGGTGAGCTATTTCTGTACTGATGGTAGTTCTAGTGATGTATTCATGTACTGATGTTGGCTCTGGTAATGTATTTCTGTACTATTGGTGGTTCTGGTGATGTATTTCTGTACTGATTGTGGTTCTGGTGATGATTTCTGTACTGATAGTGGTTTTGGTGATGAATTTCTGTACTGATGGCAGTTTTAGTGATCTATATCTGTACTAATTGCAGTTCCTGTGATGAATTTCTATATCCCTGGTTGTTCTGTTGATGTATTAATATGCTGATGGAGCTTCTGGTGATGTATTTCTGTATATATAGTTGTTATGGTGATTATTTCTGTACTGGTGGTAGGTCTGATGAATGATGTATTATTGTGCTGCTGGTGATTTAGTCTAGTAATTCTGGTGATTTATTTCTGTCCTGATGGAAGTTCTAGTGATATAGTTCTATACTGTTATTGGTTCTGTTCTTGTACAAATGTAATAATCCATACCTTGTAGTTATGATATAAATGGTCATATTAACAGTTGTTGTGCCATCTGACATGTTGTTACATTTGTATTTATATTAGGAGCATTAAAGGGATTGTCCAGGTTTGTGATGAAAGTCTGCAATTACTCTATGTGACTGCAGATTTCTGAATCCTCATATCACAAGCACTGCACACTGTCAGGATTCTCTGATGCCAGTGGTGAGAGCAGGAGGTCAAGTAACCGCAGGTATGCAATTTGCATATATGCGTCATGTGCTGACTAGATTTGACTCATTTGTCACTCATATTAAACAGGGTTTAACATGTCTAGTCAGAATGTGGCCAGAAGTATGCAAATTGCATACTTGCCGCAGGCACTGGAAAATCCTGACAGTGTGTATTGCGTGTTCCATAAGGATTCAGAAGTTTGCAAGTCACATAGAGTGATAACAGACTGTCATAACAAACCCAGGCAACTCTTTCATTATAATATTAAGCCCTGTAGCATGCCAAACCCTAACAGCATGTATTATACACACTGTCAGGGATTGCTTGCTAGTTCCAGCAGTCATGACATTACCGCTCGCATGCGATTTTCACACTTACAGTCATGGTCATGAACATTGAGATAATTATGAAGAGCAGGTCGTTGGCATGTCACTGTAAGTGTGCAAATTGAGTAAAAGTGGTCATATGACGATTACTCAGATTGAGCTGTGTATTTGGAGAGAGCACCAAACTGCATTCTTACCCCAGGTGCCTAGCTCCACCTCTGCATTAAGTTTTAAAAGTTCATATCAGTGGCAGAGATTGTATGACAGGAACAGAAGCAAATCTAACTTTTTCTGCACCTGAACGAAAAATTCAGTTTGGCGCCCCCAGCTATACAGAGCTTAAGTTGTTTGAGTAGTCATCATATGATTTATCATATTGAAGATGCACTCTCTCAATGTTCAGTAAAAAATTACAGCCCCTGCTTCACTGAGAGGAAGATGAGAAGCTAGCTGTCACATGAATGCAAGTATAAAAATTGCATCTGAGTGGTTATGTAACGACAGTTGGAACCAGCAAGCAAAACTGAATACTGATGCTAAACAATACACAGTGTCAAGATCTGGCATGCAATAATGCTTAATTTTATAATTAGTGCTCCTAACATAAATGCAGATGTAGCCAGACTTAACTTTTCAGACTGCACAATACTTTATCTGACAAATTAGGGATTGTTACGTGTTCAGAATTAGAAACAAGAACAGGAATACATTACCAAACGACCAACAGGACAGAAATACAGTATCACAACCAATATCAGTACATGATTACAACACCAGAACCCCCACCAGTACATAAATACTGCACCAGAACCATCATCAGTTACATGAATGCATCATCAAAACCAGCAACAGTACATGAATGCAGCACCAATTTTATTACAGTTATCAAGTCAGGTATACATATACAATTGTATCACATGAACCTACAACTCCCAGTATGACCTTAAAGCAGTTAGGTCTAAATCCACATCACGCTTTGTGACAGCAGACTGGTGAATCCACACATTGCACGCACTCTGCGCTGTGAGGGTTCGCAGGTGTCAGAGCCCGGTAACAGCAGTAATATGGCCATGAGTATGTGATATGTATACTACCAACAAGGTCGACATGGTCTCACTTAATATGCTTGTATTGAGTGAGGCCAAGCCCATCTAGTCAGATTGTGACCGGGAGTATGCATATCTCATACTCGTGGCCACTTGACCGATATTGCTGGCTCTTACACCGGTGAGTCACCACTGGTGGCTCCTCACATATTTACACACTCCCCCCCCAAACTGTGGTCTCCGCACACATTTACCCACTCCTACCACATACTGTTGTTGCCTCAAAATTTACCCATACCCCCATACTGTCATCTCCTCACACATTTTACCCTCTCACCCACATTATCTTTGCCTCCTGTATTTACTCACTACTCCCATTTTTTTGGCTCCTTACACATTTACTTACTCCCCCATTTTGTGGTCTCCTCACACATTTACTCACTCCCCCATGCTGTTGTCTCTTCATATGTTTACCCATCTACTCCATAATGTGTCTCCTCACACATTTAACCTCCCCCTTAAAAGGAACCTGACAACAGTTTTTTGCCCTATAAGCTGCAGCCACCACCACTGGGCTCTTATATGCAGCATTCTAACATGCTGTATATAAGAGCCCAGGCCGCTATGTATAAGATAAAAAACACTTTATAATACTCACAACGAGCGACCTCATTGACACACCTGGGTGGAAACCCTACGCCTCTATCGAGGTCTGAGTCGTCAGAATAGCTGCTGTGTGACAGGGTCCCAACAACCGCCGAGGTCGTTCTACGGATCGACGTATCATTGCTGCATAATTAATTAGATCTCCCTGTTTGCCAGCTCACTAGCGACCATGTAGCGACGTACCAACGATCCTGACAAGGTTGTATTGTTGTCGGGATCGCTGGAAAGTCGCTACGTGTAACGGGACCCTTACTGTTGTTTCCTCACATATTTACCCACACCCTACCATACTGTCATCTCTTCATGAATTTACCCACTCCTCCCCTAAATTGTTGTCTCCTCACATTCCTCCCCAATGAAACTCCTGTGTCTTTGGATACATTGAAGAACTTGCCTTTCCGTCCACCTTCTACATGGTGCAGTTGCGACATCAGCAGCGACATCAGCTCACATTGCCGGTGTCACCTGGTCCAACCTGTCAACAACGCCCCAGCCCTGATCCTTACTCCACAATCGGGCCCCGGGACTACACCTCCCCTACCCGTGGAGGGGATCCCACCTTGCTGCCCCGCTCCATCAGCCCCGGGCACCCACATACAAGGCAGCGGCAGTGCCACTATCCCATCACCGCTACCCACGGGTGGCGTCACAATCTCCCCTGTAAATACCTCACTTTTTCACTGTGTGCGAGGATGGGCGGTTGCATGCGTCCCGGGTCCAGCCACCACTCGAGCCCAGGACACAATCCCGGATCCGAGCGCCCCTCGAGCAGCCCCGGTTGCCGCAGCGGAGGCGGCACCTGTCCGTGACAACACAAAACCTGGCGTCAGGATTCTTACCCCATTAGTGGATGCCATGCGCCTTGCTTTGAAATCCATGAAACGTTCTAAAATCTTGAACTGCCGCCATCTTGCCCGCCATCTTTGGCGCCAAAACAACAACAGCGTTGTCTTCTTCCCCGAAAACGGCGCGAAGCTGAAGCTCCGCCCCCTAAGAACGCGGGCGGAACCCGGTGACTCCCAAAGCAGGAAGTCGCAAAGGACAGTGGGTCTCGCGAGACTGCTGTTGAAAACCAAGGGGGAGCTGCATGTAAACCGAGAAGATAAAGGGCAGAGACACCAGGACTTTGCCAAATCTCGTTCCTGGACAAGCAAGTGGCAGGATGTCTCAGGGGTCCAACAACCAGCATGTGGAGAGGCCCGTTCCCGGGACCGCCGACTGGATTGAAGTGCAGACGGAGAAGATGTGCCGAAGAATCCAGGCCCAGGCACATTTCATCATGACACGGTGGACCACCAAAATGAAGGGCCTGGCTGCAGCTGTCCGGGCGCGCGAGATGGAGATGGCCTCGGAGGAGTGGGTAAGCAGTGACCCACGCCCCTATGTTCCCCAGGAACCGGCCGTCCCGGCTGAGGGGTCCGGCCTGCCCCCGTCTGCCATGTCGCCTCCCTTGCCACCCGTGTCCGCGGGTAGCACCCCGATCGGCCCGCTACCCCAAACAACGACAGCGGAACCAGTCTCGTCTAAAGAGGGGGACCCAGCAATGGGGGCCTCTGGCCTTGCCTGCACCACCGATCCGGCACCCGTCTCAGCCTCGAACCAGGCCGCAATCCTGACAACATCCCATCCAACCCTGAGCCAGGCTGCAGCCCCGATGACGTCATCCCCGGCCCCGGCAGTCCGCCCGGCCGTAACAGAGATGACGACGGCTCAGGCGGTACGCCCGACCGCAACGGACATGACGACGGCTCTGGCAGGCCGCCCGGCCGCAGCAGAGGTGTAAACCCGAGCGGAAGTCTGTCTGGTCCGCGGTGTAGCCGCTCCAAATTACCCCGTCCGGGCTGAGGAACAGCGGGAATGAACCTGCCGAGAAGAGGAGCAGGCCACTGAGCGATGGGGCCCACGGCAGAGATTGAGTCAGGTTGTCGCCGGCACCGAGGGCATCCGTGTGGGCCTTGCTCCCGAGCAGGAGGCGGAGCACGGAGACTGTGCCCCGTACTGGGAGCGGCAACAACAGCATCTGCGAAGGGAGATCGCTGCCCTAGAAAAGCGAAAAGCGTATGTGCTTGTCCGCACTTATAAAGAAAAGGACAACCTGCGCCAAGCCACTTTCCGGGTCAGGGGCCCGACCTACAGAGGGCAGGTTCGCCATTTTGACCCCCAGAAAGGGTGGGGGTTCATCTACGAGCCGGGACTGGAAGCCGAGATATTTGTGTCCCGGAGGGATGTAGCTCCGCACTTACCATTTGGCCATCCAGACAGCAATCTGGAGCCAGGAGACATGGTGAGCTATACCCGACACTGTGGAGAATGGGGGTGGTTCGCCTTTGATGTGAAGAAGTGGGTGGTAGTAAACGAAACCCCCTGCCTCGCCTCCCACCATTTCATGTATGAAGAAAAGAAGTGAAGTAGCGGTACTTGGCTGCCTTTTTCTACAGTTGTTTTGAAAAATATTTTACCCCCGGTTAACTGTTAAAAATGGACCATGGTGTCAGGACTGGCAACACCTCCCCAAAAACTCTCTTGGGTCATGTAAATAACCCCCCCATCTACCTTCTTGTTACTCACCGTCAGGAGGCGGTACCCGCTGGAGAGGTTGGTTGGAGGAAGGGCCTGGGGTAGAGTCGTCCGAGGCCCAGTTACCATGGAAACCGGTGACAACCCTCCAGGCCAAAGGGTTCCAGTCTAAAGGGCCCTTTGGGGTGATACAGGGTGCGGAACTTTGACCCGGACACTGACAGAGACACCCGCCAGAACCAAGGATGGTGTGACACCTGACTAGCAGTGGCACCAAGGGAGGGTATAGGTGTTTTGGGTGGCGGTAAAAAGGGTAGATGGTAACAGTTATCGTAACATTTAAGATCTGTGCCTCCCATAAAGGGAAGAAATGTTTACATGTTGACCGTTTAAAATGTTACCCCTGTTTTTACCTCTTTGCAGAAGCAGAAAAATAAACACCGGTGCCGGCCAGCCCGTAGATGGGCTGTTTTACCAAGGGGGAGTGTGACGCCGTGGCAAAACCAGGTAGTCACAGATGATTGTACCCCCCACCAAGGGTACAGGAATTGCCTCCTCCTTGGGAATGAACACCGTACATCCCACACACAGGAACACTAGCCACAAAT
Organism: Anomaloglossus baeobatrachus; assembly: GCF_048569485.1. Classification (NCBI taxonomy): domain Eukaryota; kingdom Metazoa; phylum Chordata; class Amphibia; order Anura; family Aromobatidae; genus Anomaloglossus; species Anomaloglossus baeobatrachus. The sequence goes on along the minus strand of NC_134360.1, from coordinate 185,141,205 downwards.
CCTAGTTGCCCCCCCATGACAGCCAGGACACACCATTGGGCGCGACCAGGCGGATGGGAACGCCCATCTAGGGGTCTTGAGATGACAAGGGGTGGGAACCAGTTAGTAAGAAGTCGAAGTGAAGTGGAGTGCAGTGCAGTCTGGGTCAGAGTAGAGAGTTGGAGGAGCAGTCATTGACAGGAGCTGAAGTGCAGCGTGGTCAGGGTTGGAGCCCTTAAACCACGGGAGACCCGACTAGGTGGCAGACGGCTTTGTAGGGCCACAGGCGATGAAGACCCAGTCGCGAGAGACATGAAGTGGACCAGGGCAGGGTCGTAGCCCGCCGGTACCGACGACGGGAATCCAGTCCAGAGGCCGTGCACGGGCGGGGTACCTGGACCCTTGGACAAGGCAAGCTTCAAGCCCCTTGTTAATTGACCAGCGGGACAAGGCACCAGCATCACCCGGTCCAACCTGTCAACAACGCCCCAGCCCAGCTCCTTACTCCACAATCGGGCCCCGGAACTACACCTCCCCTACCCGTGGAGGGGATCCCACTTTGCTGCCCCGCTCCATCAGCCCCAATGTTACGGGGGGCTGTCTGATAATAAAACCCAAAGGAATGTCAGACAGTCAGGGTCCACCGTGCAAAGACTATGCTGCAGACTATGGCAGAGGATAAGGGGTATATAAGTGTGCCACTGTAAAAAATAATAGCACAAGTGCAGAGTGCAATACCTCTGTTAAACTCACAGAGGAATATAATTAGAAAATAAAGCAATTCCTCCCTTACTTGGAGGGTGTGTGGAATGGTCTCTGTTAAAGATCACAGAGACAAAAGCAGTGAGTGTGAAATGGCACCTACCTAGGTCCGTTCCTCTAGTGGTGCCAGGAGATGGACAGCAGCGTAAGCCGCACAAAGCTCCTACCTGCGTTCGCTCCACTAGTGTGCGAGGACACGAACCACTAGATATGGCACCTGCCTAGGTCCGCTCTTCTAGTGGTGCAAAAGAGACGGACAGCAGCATAAGCCGCACAAAGCTCCTACCTCTGTTCGCTCCCCTAGTGTGCGAGGATACGAACAACTGCCAGACGCAGTATAAGGAACGTTACCCTAGTGGCAACGTCCACCTACGAGTAGAATCACAAGGCCCAGCCGGACCATGTGCTTCAGGCACCTGCCTATGTCCGCTCCACTAAGAGGTAAGGATACGGACTGCAGCCGAAGCTGTAAGGTATAAGAACGCTACCCTGCCGGTAGCGCTCACCTAACATAGACAGAGAGATGCCTAGAGGGACGTGCACAGGGCGTCTACCCTCATGCATGAACCAAGAGGACTGAGCGCCAGGCGGCGTGCGTCAGGGTCTTATATAGACTCTGTGCGTCATCCAAGATGGAGGACACCAGAGCCAATCCGCTGCCAGAATGACAGCAATGACGTCACGCTGGCCTATCACCGAGCAAAGCGTCACCAGCACATGACCAGCGACCAATCGGCATAGGTGTCAGAGACATGTGACCAGGTGTCACAAGCACATGACCAGTGGCCAATCAGCTTAGAAGGTGTCAGAGACATGTGACCTCGTGTCAGCGATGATGTCACCCGCACATGTGCAATGGCTCCAAGATAGGACTTAGTCTCCAGCGCTTGCAAATGTGCAGTAGCAAGAAATCCGGACATAGTCTCAAGAGCCACAGCAACCGTAACACCCGGGCACCCACATACAAGGCAGCAGCGGTGCCACCATCCCATCACCGCAACCCACGGGTGGCGTCACAGACAATCTCCCCTGTCAATACCTCCCTTTTTCACTGTGTGCGAGGACGGGCGGTTGCACGAGCCCCGGGTCTGGCCACCACTCGAGCCCAGGATACGATCTCGGATCCGAGCACCTCTCGAGCAGCCCCGGTTGCCGCAGCGGAAGCGGCACCCGTCCGCGACACTTCTATTTTCTGGCTGTCAGTTTGCCAACCAGCTTGAGGAATGTTCGAATCCCATTCACGGGGAGCGTCAAAATGCTGTTATCAGGAAGCTGGTGGTCCTGTCCTTACATACGGCCCTGGACAGGAGTCTGCATTAACTAGTGGACACTCTTCCTGGCAGAAATACTAAGTGCTGATTGGTTATTGAGATTCTCCTATCTTACCGTCATATTCCCGAGAGCTTTTGCAGGGAAGGAACACTCAACTGCACCTGAAGAGGAGGACGGCTGCTCCTCCCCTACTGTTATGCTGTGTTTATCATGTTGGACACAGTGAAAGTTATTTCCCACCCCCTGCCACTCCGAGAGAGAGTAGTGGTTCAGACGGTGAGGGCACATCTTAATGAGTATCAGGGCAGGGCTTGGAGATCCTGTGAAGATGTATGTGCCTGACCTGCAATAGAAACGTAAGTGCCCATTTACACTGGCGACCATGGCTGTTAAATGACCACCATCAACTACATGTAAGCAGATTGGCTTCCATTTATTGGCCTCTTCACACTTACATGCATAAAGAACTAATCGTTCTGTAGAATAAAATGTCAAATTATCGGAGGCACATCACCTATTTAAACAGTATGATGTGTTGCCGAGAGCAGGGATTTTTAAGAAAGCTTAAAGGGGTTGTCTAGTTTTAGAAGAGTCTGTATGTGTAAGGGCCCAGATGTTCCCTGCTATCCACCCCCACACAGTATCCACAGCTGATGGACAGTCCACAGACACGGTCTTGGGGATAACAGTTGCTTTAATATAGCAGGAACAAAGCAAATCAATACGGAATATATGTTTCACAGTCTCTCGTGGGTAGGCCACGGCAAATACAGCTTGGAGTTGAATGCTGAAGTGCAATTAGGGTACTGGAGCTTTAGTGCACGATTTGTTTCAGAATTAATACTGGTATGTTTTAGGTTCAGAGTCTCTTGAGTTTTGAGGGTAGATATGATAAGATTGTACAGACCTGGAGTCCTGGGGTTAATTTCACTGCTAGTTCAGACACGTGCAGTACTTGTAAGCAAATGAAGACAGTTGCCCAGCGTGCTACGGGGAGCGGACGGCTGGTGCGTGGACAATGGCATGAAAGCCACTAATATTGCAGTGGGGCGGGAGACCCTCAAACTTCCCCAATCTGCGTGCAGTAGGGTCTGGTATATAGTCAGTATGCCCTACTGTCTGAAGAGATGCACAATGTCAGGATAGGAAGCCTTCAGCATATTGGCTGTAAAAATCAGGAAATGATGAAATTCTAGGCCTCGGGCCTAGGAGGAGTCTTGTGGTGAAGAGATTCTCCACATAATGTCTTCCCTCAGAGGAGACTCAGCCAGAACCACCTCATTCCAGTTGTTTCTAGACAGAGGCTGGAGAATAGCTCCACCTATTGAGCCATGTGACCAAGAACTAGCCAATAGGATAACACCCAATGAACACTTCAGATTCTTACAGTTTTCACCAGTAGATGGTGCTAGAACACAGCAAATGAAAAATGCTTTACTTATAACATATAGCATAATATTACATATAAGTAAATGTACTTAAAGAAACAGACACAATCTGGACCGGGCCACTACATATGCACTTTATGCAGACTGTCAAGTCATCAGTATGTAATATGCATGCTATTGTGATTCCCCTATATCCACAGTGCAGGGGGGGGGGGGCGTTACATGGGGTCATATAGCAACTAGCTGGTTGAAACCATGGGAAATCATGATAGAGTGCACATCTCAAATTGTCATGATTTGGCAGACCTTACTTCTGAGACCAGAGAACCCCTTTAAAAATAATTTTACCTGACATATGAGCATTTGCCACTATTCTAAGCGATACATCATTGACCTCAGGGTCTCTTTGCCTATATTATACTGCTCTCAGATGAGGTAGCAAAAACCTGCTGACAGATTACCTTTAACCTCCAATGCTGGCCCCTTCCTGAGGCCAGAATTTCATTATTTAGAGTTAATTGAAATACTATGTCCCAAAAATGACAAAAGTATATTAGGAGTGATACCTTTATAGGCTAACCAGAAACATTATATTAGCAAGCTTTCAGAGCACAAAGGCTCCTTCATCAGGCGAATTACAAATAAATTACTGAGACCAAATCACAACATTTAAATGAATGTTACAACAGGACATGGGAAAGATGATGCCTCCTAAAGATAAGCCAAAAAAATCAAATTAAGTTTTTTCTTAGAAATGCAGATGAGTTGGAAGTGGTTTGTTCAGATCACTTCTGAGGTTCTTCTGCTGGAGGTGTGGAGTGTGTCCATGTAGTGAGTCATAAAACCAGGTGTTAAACTGAGTCCTTTTGTGAAAGATCCAAACATCCTTATCAGTTTGAATTCCCACATTTTTCTCTCTCTGTTATCTTTAAAATGACCTTTCAGTATCAGGGCTGTCACTAGGAATTTTAGGGCCCCATACTGGCAAAAGTTCTGGGCCCCCTTGAGGCTACCCCCTAGCTCCGCCTACACTCCAGCTCTGCCCCAGCTCCGCCTCCACCCCGCGAATCTTCCATAGTCCCACAGCCACTCTTGGAAAAACTTCCCCTCTGCACTACAACCTCACCAATCACACATTAACCCTTCACATTGAACACCGTATCACACACACAGTCATCAGATTTTGTTTTGGCCAAAAGATTTTTTTAAGCCTGTCTCCAAGACAAGGTGGACTCTTTTAGCAGGGTCCTACTTAACGCTAACTTTTTTTTTGTTTTTAAATCTAACTTCTTTGGTATATATTTATTTTTGGTATATCTATTTTTTTTTTCTTTAAGGAAATGTGTCACATACAGTTTTAAAGTAATTGAAACCATTCATGATAATGCAGACTTGTGGATTTAGACCTGACAACCCCTTTAAAGGGAATCTGTCACCTTTTAACACCTAATCTGAGCGCAGCATAACATAGGGGAAGAGATCCTGATTCCAGCAATTGTCACTTATTGGGCTGCGTAGTATACAGTTTTGATAACATCACTGGTTAATCAGCAGGAGATTATCATTACAGGGCTACTTGTCATGCTCCAGATAGTCCAGCATATTCATGAGCTCTGTATAATTGCTAGATCTGCAGCAGAGAAAACATTGATTTTATCACAATCAAAGCAAACAGCCCAGTAAGTGACATCGCTGGAATCAGGGTACCTGTCTCTACATTATGCTGCTCTCAGATGGGGGAGCAAAAACCTGCTGATAGATTCACTTTAAGGCTCTTTCAGCAGATAGATAGAATCATAGATAGATGGCTAGATAGATAGAATCATAGATAGATAGATGGATATGTGGCGCCCCTGAGGCTTCAGTCACCACAGGGTACTGCACCTCACTTAAGGTGCAGTACTCATCCTGGATCCAGAGGAGGTCGGTACCAGTTCCACAACACAAACTCATATACACAACCAGGTTGCCCTCCCCATTGGGGACCCCGGCTAGGGTCGGGTCTTAAGGTAGTCACCAAACATGGGGGGCAGCCACCCACTAGTGACAGGGAACCAGGGGAGGAGCAGCCACCAGGGGGAGTTAGGAGCTTACACAACAGTTAGGGTGTTCTCCAGCAGGAGGGAACAGGAGTGGGACCGGTGGAGTTCAGGGTGCAGAGCCTTAGGGTGGAACAGACTTCACCTTGTATCACCAGAATCTGCAGGACAGGGGGATTGCATGTCCCTCTGACCACCACGAGATCCCGGAGCACAGTGCCCCATAGGGTCCCGAGTCGTGATTACAGTCAAGCCCCACAGCGGCCCCACGTCACCTACACACGGGACAGGAGCTAACACTACACAAACTGGGGTCCCCAAACAGCATCTGTAAAGGCGCAAGAAGGAAGGGCCCATCGACCACTGTCACGGTTCTAATCTCCAATGGATCTGGGATCGGCTGGGGCCCATCACGGCTTCAACCACAGCAGCTGATTCAGCCTTTTGATTGCCATCGCCCCACGCTACGGCGCCAATGGCCACTACTCTCCTCATCATCCTCCCTGGGGCCCCGCTCCACCTGTGGGGAGCAGAACCATCCTTGCTGCAACACCATCTGCCCCGGAGGACAGCAGCGGCAGCTAATCCCTGGCCACGTACCACAGGTGGCGTCACAAGACTATCATCCTCATCATTCCCCCACCATCATCCAAATCCCCTTTTATTGTACACCTCGGGGCCATGAAGCTGGGCAGGGCCACCTGTGACATCCCACTGACCCGACATCCCGGCGGCCTGGACAGAGGGATGGATGGACAGAGGTACGGATGGACAGAAGGATGGATGGACAGAGGGCCGGATGGACAGAGGGCCGGATGGACAGAGGGACGGATAGACAGAGGGACGGATAGACAGAGGGACGGGTAGACAGAGGGACGGGTAGACAGAGGGACGGATAGATGGTGGGGGGATCACAGCAGGTGGGGGTGGATCACAGCAGGTGGGGGGGATCACAGCAGGTGGGGGGATCACAGCAGGTGGGGGGATCACAGCAGGTGAGGGGATCACAGCAGGTGGGGGGTCACAGCAGGTGGGGGTGGGTGTCACAGCAGGTGGGGGGGTCACAGCAGGTGGGGGGGTCACCGCAGATAGAGGAAGGTGAGAGGTGGCAGCAGATGAGGGAGGGGGGCAGCAGATGAGGGAGGGGGGCAGCAGCTGATAAGGGAGGCAGTGGCAGATGGAGGGGACGCAGCAGATGGGTTCAGTGACGGTGGATCAGGGGCAGTGACTGTTGCAGCCGGCGGCTGATGGGTGGGGGCTGGGGCAATGGTGGCGGCTGAAAGAAGACATTGTCTTTAAACTTACCAATAACTCCCCTCACCTTCCACAGACGCCGGAGTGAAGCTGAGGGGAGCGGTCTCCGACCCCAGATCCACAGTGATTGGAGAAATCGGTCACAAGGCCGGTCTCTCCAATCAGAGCTGGGGGCGGGTGAAACTGAGGTCACCCAGCTCCAGCCAATGAGTGCTACAGCTGCACTGACCATGGCTGGATTTTAATGTTTTTTCAATGGTTGAAACATTACAATGGCTGTGATTGACTGAGCGGCGTTTGTCAGCCAATCACAGCCTCCTTAGAGACACCACCCCTCCAGAGGTCAGGCAGATGTCCCCGCCTCCCCGAATCTAAGATATTTGCAGCGATCGCAGCCACCGGGGCCGTGATCTCGCTATGACGTACTGGGTACGACATGGGTCCTTAAGTACCAGGGAGCTATGACGTACCCAGTACATCATAGGTCGCTAAGGGGTTAACACATTTTTAGGCTCTAGGGGCCTCCTCCCGCTTGGGGCCACTGTGCGACTGCAGGTGCTGTCAGTGCAATGTCCCCGCCCCCTGCCCATGGGGCCCTGTGAGCAGAGAAATGAAAGGGGAGGGGCCCGGGCTGTCAGCGTGTTTGGGCCCCGCCTCCTGCTCACTGCACGGCCAGTCTGCCCTGCGAAATGTACTGTTAACGCCCCCTGCCCTGGGGCCCAGTGAGAAGAGGAATGAAAGGGGAGGGGCGCGGGCTGTCAGTGGGACGCCCTGGACCCCAGGGGTCACAGAATAACACCACATACACACACCCCCTCCCCTGTTCAGGAACATCAGTCAAACAAAACCCTTGTTGCCTCCCTCCAGGGTCTGATGTCCACACCAGGTGGGGCGGAGCCAGGCGGTTGGCCCCACCCACCGAGGAGTTCACAGGCCTGGAGGCGGGAAAAGACGGCAGTGAGATTGTAGTAGACGGAGAAGTGAGAGGAGTAAGACTGTGTCTGGGTCGAAACCCAGGCATAATCAGCAAGGTCGGCAGACCAGACGGTGGTGGCCGTCTGCAGGAGTTGGTGGAGGTCAGCGGAACCGTAGGACCAGGGTCGGGCGGTGGCCCGCCGGTACCGAACTGGAGAGCAGATTGAAACCAAGCACCAAGGCAGGGTACTCAGACCCCGACTAGGCTAGGAAGCCGCCGTAAAGGTCAAATTCTCTGATTGCGGTCTGGACCTCAGGGGTTCATTCCCAACCAAGTCCCGTCAGAAGGCAACAGCCCAACCCATCCAGATAAGAGCCACCGCCAAGGGCCAGAGATCCAAGGGCCAGCGCCTGCGGGCAAAACGGGCTCTCCCGACACGTACAAGCCGGGGAGCGGACTACCTGTGGGAAGCCATAGGAGTCAAACACATACATATATAGGGGCGTGTCCTGGACATGGAGGAGTGAGGACGCTCGTAGCCAGAGCTCCTGAGCCTGAAGCTATAACTGCTCTCCTCCTCTGGCCACACGGAAGAGCAATGTCCCCAAAGAAACGACCACCCACTGCACCCCACCCAGCACCTGGCAGAAGACCCTCCGGAGGCCTGACAAGGTTCCTTTCCTCCCCTGCAACGGCTCCTCATAGCGCGGGCAGAGGCAAGATGGCGGCGGCTAGAGCAGGGAGCGTGGTGGAGGGCAAGTCCCCGCAGACGGTGCGGCTGCAGCACCAGCTAAGTGAAGGGGAGAAGGGGGAGGAGGCGGTAAGAGACACTGCCGCTTACAGAGGGAGCCCAGCCATGAATATATCAGCGGGGCCCCCACAGAGAGAAGGTGGGGTGCAGACCCCGGAAGGCACCCTTATACTGGAGCTGCAGGCCGCTCCCAGGCCACATAGCACCCCCAGCCTGGGGGAAAGGGACTCTGGGAGCCTAGACGCCCCCCTGACGTCCCCCTCCGACATGCAGGACATTCAGGCCCTGAGGGAGCTCATCATAGACCTCCCAAGTAAAAAGGATCTGGAGGAGGTGGCCTCAAGAATAGAGCAGGCCCAGCTGTCAGCACTGTCTTCAGTGAGGGAGGAGATGGGGGTTCTGGAGGACAGGATCACGGCCACTGAGCAAGCCCAGGGATCAATGGAGGGCAGGCTGGAGCGCCTGGAGAAAGGCTGGGAATCCTCTAACCTACGCATCAGAGACATGGCCCTGCTTCTGGACGACCAAGAAAACAGAAGCAGGAGAAATAATGTCCGGCTGAGGGGCATTCCGGAGGACTGGTCGCCAGAACTTCTGTGTTACAATGCCCTGGCTATCTTTAATACAGTCACAGGCAGACCTCTTGATGCAACTTACCTCTTTGACAGGATCCACAGGGTGGCTCGCCCGAACACCAGGGCACCCTCCAACACTAGAGACGTCTTATGTCGTCTCCACTATTATGGAGATAAGGAGCGGATCCTTCAAGGGGCATGGGCACATGGCCCAATAGAGATGGGTGGGGCACTCGTGTCGCTGTTTCCAGATGTCTCCAGTCGCAGCCTATATATGAGGAGGCTATTCCACCCGCTCTTACTCCGTGTTAAGGAGGTGGGCGCTTCCTACCGCTGGGGTCACCCCTTCCACCTTTTCGTCCGTAAAGGAACTGCTGCCTACATGCTGAAGAGACCCTCAGACCTCCCGGGGCTGTTTGCATTCCTGGGGATCGATGAGATGTCGGTCCCGGACTGGCTCGCCTGGGACCCCTCGACCCCTGTGACGTGGAGGGAGAGGAGGGGAGGGGGTGGTCCTTCTACATCGACGGATGAGCGGGGATGATCCCGCCTGATTTTTGAGACTTTCGGTATCTCTATATTACTGAAGGTTGATATGTGCATAATGTCTACCTTCCAGGTGTTTTTAGGGTTAAAGTTTAAGGTCGTTGCTTTTCCATATGTAATAATCACTGTAGTGTGTGCAGCCGGAGGGGGGGGAGAATTTCGCCTAGCCCCAGCCGGGGTGCTGGGGGTGTAAAGTCCGGCCTTTCTCTAGCTGGGCCTAGACTCTGGCCCCTCCGTGGCTCCATACCCGTCCCCGCCTTCCTACTTTCCCAGCGGACCTGTGGCCGGTTCCAAGGTCTGCGAGCTTTGTGTGAGCTTTCTATACCCTGTGAGTTTCTTCTCCCCCCTTTTTCTTCTCGCCCTTTTTCTCTGCTGTACTACTGTTTGTGCCTGCTCCCAGACTCCTCAGTCGTCTCCTAACCCCCCCAACAGGGCAGACACCCTCTCCCCCACCACCCCCTCCCCCAACCTCCGTTCACTCTCTCTTCTCTCCAAAGCTTCTACTCCTCCCTCCCCCCCACCCCCCCTTTTTTTTTTTCCTTCCCTTTCTCCCAGGGGCTAAGGCCAATCCGTGATGAAGAAGACGTGTTCTGAGTTGCGCATTGGCTGATTGAATGTGAGGGGATTGCACGGTCCCGGGAAGCGCTCAATCCTTCTGAACCTTCTGTGGAAGAGCCGCATACAGGTTGCCTTCCTGCAGGAGACCCACTACAGCCTGGAGAAACCATACAAGCTGTCGGACAAGAGGTACCCGGTGGTGTTTCACTCCCCCTCTCCCGACCTCAGATCCAGGGGAACTAGTATACTAATAGCAGGTTCACTACAATGGGAGACACTAGAGTCAAAGTCTGAGGGGGAGGGGAGACTCTTACTGGTGAAGGGGCGCATCGCCTCCCAATTATACACATTTGCGGCCATTTACTTGCCAAATACAGGACAATGCACAACGCTCTTACGTTTCCTTGAAATTATAGATGACTTTGCCGAAGGCACTTTAGTGATAGGAGGGGACTTCAATTTCACCTTAGACCCTAATATTGACAATTCTGGGGGAGCTTCTTGCTTGCCGCAGCGGGCATTGCGACGTATTAAGCGGGGGTTGCTTGAATTTCAGTTGATAGATACCTGGAGGTTACTTCATCCTTCAGACAAGGACTATTCATTCTACTCCGCAGTTCATGACAGTTACTCTCGCCTCGACCACTTCTTCGTCCGCCACAGGGATCTCCATACTCTGCTGGCAGCGACTATTGAAAGTATTTATTTCTCGGACCATGCATTGATTACGCTCTCGCTCGCCCTGGACTACCCCTCCGACAGACAGTGCCAATGGACTTTGAACAACTCACTACTAAATGACCCGACAGTAATGGGAGAGATCCAATCGGCCTTGTCGGAATATTTTGGGCAAAACACAGCTCGGGAGGTGTCACCCAACATGGTCTGGGAGGCCCACAAGTGTGTCGCGCGGGGGCTCTTTATCAAGCATGGTTCGCGGTTGAAAAAAGAGCGGGCGGTGGAGGTAGCTGCTCTTCTTTCTGAAATTCACCAACTAGAGACTCTCCATAAGAGGTACCGTGACCCTGGGTCCAGACCTCGTTTGATCAAAAAGAGGGAAGAGCTGCTCACCTTATTGACCCTATAAGGCAAAGAGTGCCATGGTTAAATGCAGGAGACATTTTTATGAGTTCGGGAACAAGAGCAGCAGAACCTTGGCCAGAGCGCTAAGACTACAAAGAACGCGGGGATATGTTCAGCGGGTCCGGACCCCAGGTGGGAGGTTAGCGACACTGCCCAGGGATATCGCTGAGGCCTTTGGTAACTTCTATGCCTCCCTCTATTCTATCGACGATGCTAGAACTGAACACGCCCGAAGGGACTTTCGCCTGCGGATCCGGAAATATATTCGTAACTCGGGCATGAATAGGCTCTGCGCAGAAGACGCAGCTGGCTTGGAGAGACCCATCACAGAATTAGAATTACTCGCGGCTATCAAAAACTCTCCGACAGGAAAGGCCCCAAGCCCTGACTGTTTCCCCTTAGCCTACTATAAAAAGTTGGGATCAATACTGTACACTCCCTTCCTTCAGGCCTTCAACAACGTTGCAACGTGTGGGCTGTCCCCCATCCCTAAAGACACTTTGTCGGCCACCATAGTGGTTATTCCTAAAGAGGGCAAAGACCTTAGTGCGCTGGCTACCGTCCCATTTCCCTGTTGAACACTGACTTAAAACTCTTTGCTAAAATCCTAGTGGACAGACTTTCTCCTCTGTTGGGAGGGCTCATTCAGGTCGGGTTCCTGGGGGGGAGAGAAGCCAGGGACAACACTACCAAAGCAATAAATCTGATCCACAAAGCTTGCCTGGAGAAGCTGCCGATGATGCCTCTTTCCACGGACGCCGAAAAGGCCTTCGATCGTGTCAACTGGGATTTCATGACGGAGGCCTTGAGGGCGATTGAATTGGGCAGATTTATGCTGAATTGGATTGGCTCCCTCTACTGTAACCCCACTGCAGCGGTTAGGGTGAATGGCCTTCTCTCCGATAGGTTCTCGATAACTAATGGGACTAGACAGGGATGTCCCCTTTCTCCTCTAATATTTGTTTTTACCCTGGAGCCCTTACTGTGCTATATTAGAAGAAATCGTGACATTACTGGCCCTCAAACTAAGGCATATGAATTTAAAATTGCAGCCTACGCGGATGACCTCCTATTTTTTCTTACAAATCTCCAGGTCTCCCTGCCCAATCTGCTTCGGGAATTCGAGATTTACTCCGGCTTGTCCAATTTTAAAATAAATATGACCAAGTCTGAGGCCTTGAATTTGAATCTGCCTCCGGGCACGGTTGCTTCGCTCCAATCATCCTTTAGCTTCAAATGGGCCACCAGATCTCTTGGGTACTTGGGGGTTCAGCTGGCGGCGGATATTAACTCGCTTTTCAAGTTGAACTTCCTCCCCCTCCTTGGGACTGTCAGGGAGGACTGTACGAGATGGGCTAAAGGCTGGTTTACCTGGTTCGGAAGATGCGACATTTTTAAAATGAACGTCCTCCCTCGCATCCTTTACCTCCTTCAGGCCCTACCAATACGGATCCCCAGCTCCTTTTTTAAGGAACTGGCTGCTCTGCAAAAAAAGTTCATTTGGGATAACAAGCCAGCTCGAATCTCTCGCTCCTTACTGAGCAGACCCAGGAGGGGGGGGGGGGGGGATGGGTATCCCCGACCTGAAAGTATACTGCTGGGCCTCACACATGGTCAGGGTCATCGACTGGTGTCGCCACGCCAGGACGAAACCCTGGGTGGCCCTGGAACAAGGTTTCTCTGCGATCAGTCTTCCTGCAGCCCCTTGGATATCGAGCCCTCTTCCCGCTAACTTGAGACATCACCCCACAATTGGCGCCACCCTGGAGTGCTGCTCCCTGAGACAGGTCCGTAGACTGCTACTCCCGGTACCCTCTCCTCTGTCGCCCATAATCGGCTCCCCAGATTTTTATCCGAGCCTGTCGGACCCAGTCTTTCGCCGATGGATAGAGGAGGGGCACTTCCGGGCGAGTCACCTAAAGACAGATGGGGGCTGGCCCTCGTTCAGGGCACTTACAGAGTGGGAGACACCGAGACAGTTGGGAATTTGGAGGTCCATGCAACTCAGACATTACATCAGTTCTCTCCCCGACTACTCGTTATACACGGCCCATCCCACGTAGTTTGAAATGCTGTGTACCTGGGAGGGAGTGCTCCGACACTCTCTTTCCCTGGTGTATAGGATGTTAGTAGACCCTGGCGACCTCCCCCCCCCCCATATCTCGCACACTGGGAATACGACCTGGGACTTTCCCTGACAGATACGCAAAGGACCAAAATTTTGTCGCTTGCACACAAGACCCAGACTTCAGGAATCCAACTACAAACTCCTGTCGAGGTGGTATAGGGTCCCAACCAGACTACACAAGATGTTTCCAGGCATAGAACCCCATTGTTGGAGATGTGGGACGGCTGAGGGGGACTTTGTGCACATATTCTGGTCGTGTCCGGCTCTCCGAAGGTTCTGGAACGGAGTGGGGGAAGTGATCAAACACGTGACTGGAACGATGCAGACTCTGGGTCCGGAGTTGTTCCTACTTCAATTGACTGAGACGTCTGTCTCTGCATACATTCGCTTCTGCACTTTCTGGTGATGGCTGCCAGGTCATGCATCCCCTTAAAGTGGAAGTCTGACGCCCCTCCTACCCTGTCCCTCTGGGCCTCCAGGGTCAATGACCTTCTACAGATGGAGGAACTGACTTCCTCCTTGTATGACCGATACGAGCGCTTCCATGGGATCTGGCTCCCCTGGTTGGAATTTAGTTCTCTAATGAATACGACCTCCTGCTACGAGATGCGTAGGAGGCGCGAATTCTTCTCTGCCACTGGCCTTCCCCCTTTTTTCTCTTAAATCTTCCTCTTTCCTTCTCTCTCTCTCTCTCTCTTCCTCCTCTCTCTTCCTTTCCCCACTTCCCCCTGCTCTGCCCGATCTCTTCCCCCTTCCACCCTTCTTCTACATCCCCCCTTGTTCCCACCTTGTGTGAACTCTCCCCTGTTGAGAGATGTCTGAGTGGTCTTTAGGTGCTTTTGCCTTTCTTTTAGGCACTTTCTATCTTGTTTATGTTTAAAATTGGAAAAGGAACAGACCCGCTCGACAATTTGTGGGGTTTGCTCAGATGCTAATGATGCTGTACTGAGATGTATTCTACCAAACTCTGCTCAACTGTTTTTGTTTATTTTTTCAGCTGACTGCTTTATGGCTTGTAAGGGTCTGTTGTATAAATAAAGAATTAAAAAAAAACAAAAAATAACATACATATAGGTGCAGGGAACGACAGCCACCATCAACCCGTCCGGGGGAAGTGAAACCACCGCAGCCGACTGTGGGCCCCATCCATCCAGCCGTTTGGTTTACCAGAGACTCTGTCCTTGTTTACCTGAGTGAGTACACCAGTGCCATCTGGCACCGCGCTGCACCGCAACGTTGCACCCGCGCCCACGCTGCCTCCCCACATCGGAGCCTGCACCTATCCCTCCTCCCTGCTCCCCAACCGGGGCCCCGGGACCAACAGCCCCTACCCACGGAGGGGTCAACACCTTAGCTGCTCTCCGCCATCGCTCCCGGGATCCCCCGTCACCAGCAGCGGTGGTGCCTACCATCACCACAACCAGTGGGTGGCGTCACAACCGACATCCCACCACAAACCTACCCCCCTTTTCACTCGTGGGCGAGAAGGCGCTGCTCGAGCCCCCGGGTCCGGCCCCGTGCTCGAGCCACCGAGGAGCAGAAGCACCGGACCCGAGCACCAACGATTCCCAGGCGAGCGGCGTTCCCAACCCCTCCGCCCATGACATCAGCGTCTTCCCCCGATCCCGCCTCCTGCTCACTGCACGGCCAGCCCTGCGAAATGTACTGTCAATGCCCCCTGCCCCTGGGGCCCGGTGAGCAGAGGAATGAAAGGGGAGGGGCCTGTCAGGGTGTCCGGGCCCCCCTCCTGCCTGCTGCTCACCGGGCCCAGTACAGGAGTCCCAGTAGTAATGCACTGATGGCGGCCCTGTTCAGTATTAGGCTATGTGCGCACGTGTGCGTATTTCATGCAGTTACGCTGCGATCTGCACCGTAGCATAACTGCATGCGTCCTGCGTCCCCAGCATAATCTATGAAGATTATGCAGGAGACGTGCGCACGTGGCGTATTAGAGCGCAGCGCTTCGGCTGGTGTCCGAAGCGCGCGTTATAAGAAGTGACATGTCACTTATTCCGTGCGCTCTGCATGCAGTCCCCGCTCTGTCTATGGGAGGGGCTGCACTCAGAGCGCATGGAATCGGCTTTTTATTTTTCATTACAGACTCTTTCTGCAGCGATTTGAAGCGCACGTGTGCTGTTCAAATCGCTGCAGAAATTTCTGCAGGGACAGAATGCTACGTGCGCACATAGCCTTATTACTTTTAAATCTGTCATACTGTGTCCCTGTCTAGAGAAATGTTTTCCCACAGGCGTGTCCAGTTCATTTTTTATTGTGTGCCTGTGTAGATTCATCCTTGTTTGTAGTTTTTGTTTAGTTTCCCCAATATATGTTCCTCCAGGGCATCTTGTGCTTTTTTTCTAAGAAAAAACTTAATTTGATTTTTTTGGCTTATGTTTAGGAGGCATCATCTTTCCCATGTCCTGTTGTAACATTCATTTAAATGTTCTGATTTGGTCTCAGTAATTCATTTGTAATTTGCCTGAAGAAGGAGCCTTTGTGCTCTGAAAGCTTGCTAATATAATTATTCTGGTTAGCTTATAAAGGTATCACTCCTAAAATACTTTTGTCATTCTTGGGACATAGTATTTCAATTGATTTTTCTGGCTAACACGGTACCACAATATTACCCTGTATTGCACATTATTTAGAGTTGCAATGCTATATTAGTATGGCACAAAGCAGCCTGATATGTGCGTGATGTTTTGTGCTGTATGTGTCTAATGTACGTGGTGGGTGCTGCATGTGTCTACAGTCATATGAAAAAGTTTGGGCACCCCTATTAATGTTAACCTTTTTTCTTTATAACAATTTGAGTTTTTGCAACAGCTATTTCAGTTTCATATATCTAATAACTGATGGACTGAGTAATATTTCTGGATTGAAATGAGGTTTATTGTACTAACAGAAAATTTGCAATCCGCATTTAAACAAAATTTGACCGGTGCAAAAGTATGGGCACCTCAACATAAAAGTGACATTAATATTTTGTAGATCCTCCTTTTGCAAAAATAACAGCCTCGAGTCACTTCCTGTAGCTTTTAACGAGTTCCTGGATCCTGGATGAAGGTATATTTGACCATTCCTGTTTACAAAACAATTCCAGTTCAGTTAAGTTTGATGGTCGCCGAGCATGGACAGCATGCTTCAAATCATCCCACAGATTTTCAATGATATTCAGGTCTGGGGACTGGGATGGCCATTCCAGAACATTGTAATTGCTCCTCTGCATGAATGCCTGAGTAGATTTGGAGCGGTGTTTTGGATCATTGTCTTGCTGAAATATCCGTCCCCTGCGTAACTTCAACTTCGTCACTGATTCTTGCACATTATTGTCAAGAATCTGCTGATACTGAGTTGAATCCATGCGACCCTCAACTTTAACAAGATTCCAGATGCCGGCATTGGCCACACAGCCCCAAAGCATGATGGAACCTCCACCAAATTTTACTGTGGGTAGCAAGTGCTTTTCTTGAAATGCCGTGTTTTTTTTGCCTCCATGCAGAGCGCCTTTTTGTATGACCAAACAACTCGATCTTTGTTTCATTAGTCCACAGGACCTTCTTCCAAAATGTAACTGGCTTGTCCAAATGTGCTTTTGCATATCTCAGGCGACTCTGTTTGTGGCGTGCTTGCAGAAATGGCTTCTTTCGCATCACTCTCCCATACAGCTTCTCCTTGTGCAACGTGCGCTGTATTGTTGACCGATGCACATTGACACCATTTGCAGCAAGATGATGCTGCAGGTCTTTGGAGGTGGTCTGTGGATTGTCCTTGACTGTTCCCACAATTCTTCTTCTCTGCCTTTCTGATATTTTTCTTGGCCTGACACTTCTGGGCTTAACAAGAACTGTACCTGTGTTCTTCCATTTCTTTACTATGTTCCTCACAGTGAAAACTGACAGTTTAAATCTCTGAGACAATTTTTTTGTATCCTTCCCCTGAACAACTATGTTGAATAATCTTTGTTTTCAGATCATTTGAGAGTTGTTTTGAGGAGCTTATGATGCCACTCTTCATAGGAGATTCAAATAGGAGAACTACTTGCAAGTGGCCACCTTAAATACCTTTTCTCATGATTGGATACACCTGCCTATGAAGTTCAAAGCTCAATGAGGTTACAAAACCAATTTAGTGCTTCAGTAAGTCAGTAAAAAGTAGTTAGGAGTGTTCAAATCAAGAAATTGATAAGGGTGCCCATACTTTTGCACCTGTCAAATTTTGTTTAAATGCGGATTGCACATTTTCTGTTAGTACAATAAACCTCATTTCAATCCAGAAATATTACTTAGTCCATCAGTTATTAGATATATGAAACTGAAATAGCTGTTGCAAAAACCCAAATTGTTATAAAGAAAAAAGGTTAACATTAATAGGGGTGCACAAACTTTTTCATATGACTGTATGTGAGCAGTGTTTGTGCTGTATGTGGTGTCTAATATGTGAGCAGTGTGTGTGCTGTTTGTGTCTGCTATGTGAGTACTGTGCAATATTTCTTAAAGGGAACCAATCACCAGGATTTTCGTATATAACCTAAAGCTAGTGCTATACTGACACTATCAGGCTGATTCTATACATAGAAAAGGGAGCCAGCACCATCTGAGAGTGGCATGCATCATATAAAAAGTGCAAATTCACGGATTTATTCCAACTGTACTATAATACAAAATGAGATTTTTAGCAAACAATTGATCAATTCTTTGAGCCACCCCTGCCACTTCACGGCAAATCTCGATAGGGGGGTCCTACTCCATATTATGTATTTCATGTACCATGCGGCCTCCTAGATAAATAAATTAAAAGTAGAACCATATTGCAGCACACATACCTGTAACCTGTATATAACCGCTTCCATGTCGCAAAAAGAGGCAACTGCGGATAAAAGCCTGCCCAGGTCCCAACGTGCGCAGCAGACGCCACACACACCAGGACTATATCAGAACTGACCTTCTTAGTGCCAGAACAGCAACTATAAATCAAGGCGGATCAGATCCAAGTATGGTGCTTAATTAACAAAGCCTGTGGAAAAAGGGTGAGGCAACTGAATGTGAACAGCTACCGACCGAAGGAATATATGAATATAGGCACATGAAATATAATATAGAGTAGGATCCCCCTATCGAGATTTGCCGTGAAGTGGCAGGGGTGGCTCAAAGAATTGATCAATTATTTGCTAAAAATCTCATTTTGTATTATAGTACAGTTGGAATAAATCCGTGAATTTGCCCTTTTATATGATGCATGCCACTCTCAGATTGTGCTGGCTCTTCTTTCTCTGATTCTATACATAGTTTTAGTGGTCAGCTTGGATATATAGGTTTTGAAATCCAAGAAAGTAAAGTTCATAAAATCGGCAGCTGCTTGAGTGACAGCAGCTGAGGATCAGATAATGTCTGTGGGGGTATGCATACTTATCCCCTCATTCTCTTAGAATTAGCATAAGTATTATACATATGATTCACTTTTTCCTTTGCAGGACCTGTGTGAGGTCATATCCATGTGACCATAAGGGACGAGGCTTGAGCCAACAAAAATGTTGCTTCATGGTATCAGCTTTGTTTGCTGAGGCCCCGCCCCTTCTGGTCACATGGGTATGACCCCAAACAGGTCCTGCTAGTGAAGTTAAATCAATTGTATAATACTTATGCTAATTCTAACAGGGGGAGGGGAATGAATATTCCCCCAGATATTATCTGCTCCTCAGCTGCTGTCACTCAAGAAGCTGATGATTTTAAAAACTTTACTTTCTTGGATTGTAAAACCTAAACATCCGAGCTGGCCACTAAAGGTGTGTATAGAATCAGCCTGATAGTGCCAGTATAGCACTGACTTTAGGTTATATACGAAAATCCTGATGATTGGATCCCTTTAATAACATAGTATCTGAACAGCTGCAGCTAGGGAATCATGAAAGTGAGTATATATGAGAATTTGGCATATTAGTACGACACAAATCCGCTTTAGTCTTATTGTGGCCCCTTGAAGTCGATAAGGATGATAATGCGGCCCTCGGACTAAAAAAGGTTGTGTACCCCTGCTTTATATTATGTAAACAGGATTTTGTATATGCTTTCCTAAGGTCTATCCATGCTGCATTATGATATTTGACATAAAAGATGTGAAATTCTTCTGACAATCTGTCGGATCGATGCTCCTGACATCTGCCCCAATATGCCATACAGTCACATATTTTGACCATACACTGCTAGTGTTAAAAAAATGTGTTGCACACACTTTCTATTCCTACATATGCTAGCTTAATGGTTGCCATACATACACTTTTATAGGGCCCATATCATATTCCAGATACATTTTCTCACAGCTTTCACAACTGAGTCCCTTTAATGTTTAAGGCCTCTTTCACACATCAGTTTTTTGCCGTCAGTCACAATCCGTTGGCTCGATGGATCCGTTGCAGATTGCGGAAAAACTGATGCGACTGATCCATTTTTCGATGGATCCAACTAGCTGGAGGCTGGCTGGCTAATTTGATACTAAATAATAAATTGGAGCATGCTCAGTTAAAAAAACGGAATCCGTCGCCAGATACTGCACCCATAGGCTTCCATTCTACCAAACGACGGACGGTGACGGATCCATCGCTGTCCGATTTTTCGACTTAAATAAAAAACGTTACTTTGTCAGTTGTCTCCGTCCGCCGGACAATTTTCAACAGATCCGTTTAACAACGGATGAAACGTGAGGCCATCCATAGCAATCCGTCGCTAATATAATGTTACACTAGTATATCATTATGAACTTCTTGGAATTAACTTTTGCACTTTTTGCGTGGAATCTGATTTTATAAATAAATATACATCCTAAAGTCTGATTTTATAATATATGACCAATGTTGGCTGATAAAAATTTTTGTCGTACAGGGGACACTGGAAATACACCAGTTTTCCACTAGATGGTGGAAGAACATCACAGAAACGAGATAGCTGGTCTCATAATTACCATATAATACCATAATGCATGTCTGCAATGTAGATGTAATCTTTCTGTACTTGTCTTTTTTACACTGATGATAAAGACTTGGCCTGAATGCTATGATTGGAATATCTAGTCTTTTCCCAATAAGGTTTGGTTATTATTCTGATCAATAAGCACCCGACATGGCATCAACTAAGTGGATATAAAGTGATAATATGGTCTTCTTTCTATCTGTTGAGCTTATTTGTTGCTGACGTCAGCCATTGTGAACTGGGACCCTATTACAAGTTTTTCTATTGGCTTCTTAAAGTATTATATAGGCTTTAGAATCAGCTATTTTCCCAGTATCCAGAAGATATGTAGCCACTATGTGTATCTACATGTTACTCAAAGAAGTCCTCAAAAAAGCCTCACAGTCTATGAGACTAAAGCCTGCTTTACAGCTTTCAATTTCGCATACGATATCGTATGCGATGTGACCCGCCCCCATCGTATGTGCGGCATGTTCAATTTTTTGACCGTGCCGCACAATCGATTAAAAGCTGTCACACGTACTTACCCGTTCATACGACCTTGCTGTGGGCGGCGAACATCCACTTCCTGGAGTGGGAGGGACGTTCGGCGTCACAACGACGTCACGCGGCAGCCGGCCAATAGAAGCGGAGGGGCGGAGATGAGCGGGACATAAACATCCCGCCCACCTCCTTCCTTTTCCTCATATTTCTGAAGGTGCTATTGATATCAATGTCTCAGCAGATGTCGGAAACAACCCATCCAATCCACACTGGCAAAGAGATCAAACTTCAGATGTCCATGAATCAAGTTATGTATAATCATAAGAACTGATACAGGGAAACAGAATTGAACATGCTTTTGGAAATGTAATTAATACAAAAGCTTTTGTTGGTAAGGACAGCTTTAAAACACCTCCTCTATGGAGAAACTAATTGCATACATTTCTCCGGTGTGATTTTGGTCCATTCTTCCACACAAACACTGTTCCATGGGTCCTTTTATGAATTCTGAGCTTCAGCTTCTTCCATAAATTTTCTATTAGATTCAGGTTAGGTGTTTGGCTCGGCCATTCTAGCAGCTTTATTTTTTTTCTCTGAAACCAATTGAGAATTTCCTTGACTGTGCTTTGGGATCATTGTCTTGCTGAAATATCTGCTCTCATTTCATCATCCTGATAGATGGCAGCAGATTTTTATCAAGAATGTCTCTGTGCATTTGACGCACCCCAGGGCTTTGGGGTACTTGTTTCCGGGCTCTATATTATTGGGATATTTCACTGGGTGGCCGTTGCCCAATTCCGTGACCCTGGGGGTCGCTTAAAAGGGGGTATTGTACAAGAGACAAATAAAAATAAAGTGTTTTTTGTGACGTCACTCGTGGTATGCGGCTATATGGGGAAAGTCGCCGCTGCAAAGTCTCTCACTGCTGGGGCTGGTGGTATTAAGCATCTTAGATGTGATGGCTCTCCGCAAGTAGAGCTAGGCCCTAGGGGAGGATGATGTGGTTGTAGTATATAGATGCAGAGGTGTAGGAAGAATTCAGACAACACAGGGGCTGCGGTTTAACTTGTGCTTTACTCACTGGTTTGGAGTTGCTGCTACCCGGTATGTGCTGGTCTCTACCAATCCGGTATTTGTTTTCTTCCAGTGCCAGTGTAGTGAACTGGTGAGCTTTACTTCCATGCAGCCGTTTGTAGTTGGTGGGTCCCCGTAGCCTGGAGCGTTTTGGGGTCCCCTCCTGTTGTCTCCGTCCTGGCTCGTATGGCAGGCAGCTTGAACCGCTCTTAGGTCAGATCTCTGATCCTAGGTTCCCTCTCTGCTGCTGTGCCCAGGACACTAACGTCGGTAAGGTCCCTGATGGTCCCCTCACTGGACAGATTGTTATCAGGTGAGCCTGAAGCATCTTCCTGAACTAGGGCTCTGTACGCCGTTGGTGCTCAGTCCAGTGAGTACTCTCGCCGTACTCTCCCTGGCAACCCTACTCCCTTTTACTCAGTATTCACTTTACAGTTTCTGTCAGCATGTTAAATTCTGACTGACTGTCTGTCTGAGTTTTCACTATCTCTGACAAGATGTCCGTCGTACGTCCACTCCACTGACTAGCCCTCCTCCTCTCAGGTCTCTGACTAGTGGATAGGATGAGTCCCAACCAATAGGTGGCCATCCATCAGGTCCGTCTCTAGCCTGTTATCCAGTCTGGGGAAAAGGGTGTGGATTTGTGTGTGTGTGTGTGTGTGTTGTGGTGGTTACCAGCACTGGTCTTCCGGGAATCCGGGGTTAGATGTAGTACCCTGTGGCACCTGATACATTTGTCTATTCATCCTTCCTTCAATTGAATATTTGCCAGTGCCGTATGCTAAAAACCAGCCCCACACATGATGTTCCCACCAGGGACAGACACAGACTGCAGGGGGCCCCTGCGCAAGAAATCTTTTTGGGCCCCCCCTTGATACCGCAATAAAATGATGTAAACATATAGCTTGCCCTGTTTATTACTAGTTTAGGACACAACTACCAAATCTAAACAATAAATAAGTTCCATATTTACCAATTGCATATAACACAGAACAGTCCTGCCGCCCTTCTATCTGCTGCAGTGACTCGCCCACCCCAGGGCTATGGGACACCCGGTGCCGGGCCGGACTAGTCTGGGGGTCGTCAGTGGTGGCGGGGCCCGGCTCCGTGGCCCTGGTGGGTGTCAATTAATATGGCTGGTGACTTGGGGTGAATAAAGTTTATATTTGTCGTGACACCACCTGTGGTTTGCGGCTATTAAGCCGCCGCTGCTGTATGAGGCCTCCGGGGCGATGGAATGGCAGCAATGGTGGTACTGCTCCCCACAGGTGGAGTGGTGCCCCGGGGACACTGTTGGTGCTCGTGAGAGTCTATGGTGTAAGGTGTAGTGCAGGGCCGACAGGCGGTGAAAGGACCGGACACAAACAACAGTCTCTTTACCTTCTCCTCTTTTACTTTGCAAACGGTTAGTCCTGGGAGACCGTTACAGGTGGTTGAGGGCTCTGGCCGGCCTGGAAGTAACTGAGGAATCTTTTTGGCCAGATGAGTATGAGGCCTACTCCTGTTCTTTCCTTACTGTTATAGGACCCTGCTCTCTGTATTGGCAATGGCCCTCTTGCTGCTGGGACCGGTGGTTCGTCCCTTTTTCTGTGTGGTAGGCTGCGCAGGCCCTCCCTGGTGCTTCTCTGCTGGAGTCTACACCGGGCCCTTGGGATGCAGCTGTACCTTCAGATTGCTTCTGGGCCAGGGGGCTTGCAGCTCTCCTGCCCTCCGGATTCGGCTACCAGAGAAGGATTTTACACCTTGGCAACCACAGACTCCGATGTCCGAGTCTCTTCTGTGCCTCTCTGCTCCTCCTGCTTCACTGGGCCAAGCTACTCCAGCTCCAGGCCCCAGTCCGCAGGACAGCACTACTCTACGTCTGCTCTCTCTGCTTTCTTTCCACAGACTGAACACTACCTCCTCCCTCAGGTCAGACTTAAGGAATGCTCCCTGGAACTCCAGGTTCAGATCTCCCCCTGCTGGCCTGAGGGAGAAACTGCGTTGGATGGTAAACTTACTGGCCAATAGACCTCCCAATTACCTCCAGGCTCAGCATTAACCCTTTGGAGGGGCAATGCTGTTGTGGCGACCAGGTCCTGGGGCGCCACAGCAGCTTCAGCGCTGTCTCCAATGCTTCTAGTTAAATTGGCTGGAAATGGCACAACCTGGACATCCTGTGAGTTGCAACTTGTCAATGGTATACAGCTCAAGTCTGAAACCAGTGATTGTCTGCAGCGGTCACATGGGGCACCTGGGCTGTGATACCTGAAGCAATTGTAACCAGAAGCATCAGGGAATACAACAATAGAGCTGACAGGTGCAAGAATGATGAAGATTATAGTTTATTAAAGGGATTGTCCAGACAAAGGTCATTACCTGGAGGCCAGATTCTGTAAAAATAACAAAATAAATTGTATTCACCTGCTGTCCCCCTCCTGGATCCAGCGCCGGCCATCCTGTGCTCTGTGACAGCATTAATTATGTAACAGTTCCATGGGACCGCTGCAGCTTGTGATGCATGCAGTTCAAGTCACCTGACCGCTGCAGCCGATCACAAACTGCAGCAGTCCTGTATCTGGTAGAACAGGGACATAATTAATGCTGCACTACAGGGCTGTGGAGTCGGTAAGCCAAACCTTCGACTCCGACTCCAACTCTGACTCCTCAATTTCCCTTGCACCGACTCCGACTCCACGACTCCGACTCCCACATATATTGCTTATACAGTTAGGTCCAGAAATATTTGGACAGTGACACAATTTTCGCGAGTTGGGCTCTGCATGCCACCACATTGGATTTGAAATGAAACCTCTACAACAGAATTCAAGTGCAGATTGTAACGTTTAATTTGAAGGTTTGAACAAAAATATCTGATAGAAATTGTAGGAATTGTACACATTTCTTTACAAACACTCCACATTTTAGGAGGTGAAAAGTAATTGGACAAATAAACCAAACCCAAACAAAATATTTTTATTTTCAATATTTTGTTGCGAATCCTTTGGAGGCAATCACTGCCTTAAGTCTGGAACCCATGGACATCACCAAACGCTGGGTTTCCTCCTTCTTAATGCTTTGCCAGGCCTTTACAGCCGCAGCCTTCAGGTCTTGCTTGTTTGTTGGTTTTTCCGTCTTAAGTCTCGATTTGAGCAAGTGAAATGCATGCTCAATTGGGTTAAGATCTGGTGATTGACGTGGCCATTGCAGAATGTTCCACTTTTTTGCACTCATGAACTCCTGGGTAGCTTTGGCTGTATGCTTGGGGGTCATTGTTCATCTGTACTATGAAGCGCCGTCCGATCAACTTTGCGGCATTTGGCTGAATATGGGCTGAAAGTATATCCCGGTACACTTCAGAATTCATCCGGCTACTCTTGTCTGCTGTTATGTCATCAATAAACACAAGTGACCCAGTGCCATTGAAAGCCATGCATGCCCATGCCATCACGTTGCCTCCACCATGTTTTACAGAGGATGTGGTGTGCCTTGGATCATGTGCCGTTCCCTTTCTTCTCCAAACTTTTTTCTTCCCATCATTTTGGTACAGGTTGATCTTTGTCTCATCTGTCCATAGAATACTTTTCCAGAACTGAGCTGGCTTCATGAGGTGTTTTTCAGCAAATTTAACTCTGGCCTGTCTATTTTTGGAATTGATGAATGGTTTGCATCTAGATGTGAACCCTTTGTATTTACTTTCATGGAGTCTTCTCTTTACTGTTGACTTAGAGACAGAAACACCTACTTCACTGAGAGTGTTCTGGACTTCAGTTGATGTTGTGAACGGGTTCTTCTTCACCAAAGAAAGTATGCGGCGATCATCCACCACTGTTGTCATCCGTGGACGCCCAGGCCTTTTTGAGTTCCCAAGCTCACCAGTCAATTCCTTTTTTCTCAGAATGTACCCGACTGTTGATTTTGCTACTCCAAGCATGTCTGCTATCTCTCTGATGGATTTTTTCTTTTTTTTCAGCCTCAGGATGTTCTGCTTCACCTCAATTGAGAGTTCCTTAGACCGCATGTTGTCTGGTCACAGCAACAGCTTCCAAATGCAAAACCACACACCTGTAATCAACCCCAGACCTTTTAACTACTTCATTGATTACAGGTTAACGAGGGAGACGCCTTCAGAGTTAATTGCAGCCCTTAGAGTCCCTTGTCCAATTACTTTTGGTCCCTTGAAAAAGAGGAGGCTATGCATTACAGAGCTATGATTCCTAAACCCTTTCTCCGATTTGGATGTGAAAATTCTCATATTGCAGCTGGGAGTGTGCACTTTCAGCCCATATTATATATATAATTGTATTTCTGAACATGTTTTTGTAAACAGCTAAAATAACAAAACTTGTGTCACTGTCCAAATATTTCTGGCCCTGACTGTATTTAAGTGAAAAATTTATTGTAGTACAATGTGAATATCAGACATTCAATCATTTTTATCATACAATAATCAAGATACTTAGAACATAAAATATATTTATTGGAATACAACTTTAGAACACAAATAATAAATTGTAAATATGTAATACACTAAGTAATATACTGTAGATTGCATATATATCTGTCACACTCCCCGGGTCCCGACGCCGTCCCTCACTCACTGCCTTGGTCTCCGGTCCTCATGCCCATGGCTACACAGCTCACTCTTCCTCCTCTGTGTCCTCCATGCTTCTTGTCCCCCACACCCGGCGTTCCCCTGCGACCCAGGACACACAGTCGGGCTCTCCTGCATCCTCTGCACCGCTTCCTGCTCTGGTCTCCGGCACTCGGGCATCGCGCATGTGCATTACGGCGCGCGCGGTCATTGACTCCTCTTAAAGGGCCAGCGTCCGGAAACAGGATATTGCCAAAGTCAGGTACTGGGTATATTAGGATGTCCTTTCCATGTGGGCGGTGCCTGTTCAACGTGTTCCTTAGAGCTAGGTGTTCAGGTCACCTTGTGCCTTGCCAGTATTTAACTCTGTCTCCTTCGCAGAGCCTGTGCTACCACCTTAACCCGGTCCAGACTACAGGATTGTCCAGGAGGTCCTCCGGTGACTGTTGGTGGTGAAGACCACCATCATTCCATCAGCCTGTGTCCGTCTCTGATCCCCGACTTCACCCGGTGACCTCAACCTTCACGCCCAGCTGGACCCAGATCCCATCTGTTGTTCCATCCCGGCACCTGAACCTGATTCCGGCACTGTCTCCAGGAACCCTGTGGCCCCAGAGACTTCGTACTACCAGTCCCCTGAAGGACGCTGTTCCCGTACCTACTAGTACTCCAGCTTCTGTGCATCTAGGCCCTCTGGTGGGGTGATCGGACAGTCCCTGTAGAGGGGTTAGCTCCGGGTTGCCTCACTGGGGAAGTCCCGTGCACGGCCTAGAGGATCCACCACCAGGACATAACAATATCTTGTGTGTGTGTGTGTGTGTGTGTGTGTGTATATATATATATATTACATATTGTATTGCATATTTACAATTTATTGCAGTGTTTTGTGTTCTAAAGTTGTATTCCAATAAATAGAACATACAATGATCAAGATATTTAGATATATTTTATCATCAAAAATGATTAAATGTCTGATGTTCACATTGCACTACAATACATTTTTCACTTAAATATAATCAATATACTAAATGTTATTTTATTATTTAGTATGTTTTTGTTGAAAACTGTTTTTTGCCACTTACATAGTGTATTACATAGAGTAGTGTTATATATAACACTATGTAATACACTATGTAAGTGGCAAAAGAACAAATTTCAACAAAAACATACTAAATAACATTTGTGCAGTCTATGAATTTGTTCTAAGAAAAAGAATTGCCTCCATCAGATCCTTCTTCGCAGATGACCTCAAATCTGACCTAATAATTTTAAGGCAAGAAAACAACCTTTCAACAATAGCTTGGGTTGGAGGCAAAGCCGTAACCACATGGGCAACATCTCTAACAATTTCCGGGTATAAAGGAATTGCCTCATGCACAGTCAGTTTTGATGAATGGTTGAATTTTTCTATTTCTTTGAAAGCAAGTAAAAAACTTTACTGAAATCTGGTCAATCTGCTGCTATAGGAGATGGAGTGAAATCTTTTTCCTTGCGGCAACGCTTTGCCTGCTCCATGTCATCCAAATACTTGTCAAAGTTAAACTCATCTGATGAGGATGAAGATATGGCAGCAGTAGCACTGTCAGGCCCCAAGTCCTCTTAAGCCTGGCAGTCCTATAGCCGCTCATCCTAACTGCTACCTCATCAAAGCTTCTCTTCCTTTAGTAAGCTGTTGATCATCAAGCAGTATACGATGACTTGGGTCCACATAAACAGCTGCCAGAAGAATTTTATTTTCCAATAGCTGTGTCTCTCTCCGTTTCATTGAAGCAGAAATGCCATCTGGGATTAAACCTCCTCTTTGGGACAGGCAAAATAGCAAGTTCTTCCACTCCCTTATGAAAATGCCAGAAGTTAAATCCTCAGCTTGTAATTTTTTAGTCACGGTAAATGAGTGATTAAGCAATTCTTTCAATTCAGCCACCTGTGTCCATTGACCTTCATTTAATGTTACTTGAGGGTTAACCATATCTATAAGAAATGATTTTAGTTCAAGCAATCGCTCAGTCATTAAATAAGTGCTGCCTCACCGAGTGGCTTGATCAACAATTGCCCCTTTCCCAGCACGTCTCTTCAAGATGGAATCAATTTTAGGGGTTCTGGCGGCAATAACTAATACCCTCACTTTTCCAATCAGATTTCCAGCATGTCTGCCCAGTTTCACACATCCGGCTTTTCGCCTGTTTGGCGGATGCGGCGCACGCCAGTACAGTACGCAGCGCCAGTACAGTGGCAGCGCCGCAACTTCCGGGTCACATGACAGATTGTGACCGGCGTTTGTCGCGCTGCCACTGTACTGTATACACTGTACTGGAGTGCGCCGCATCCGCCAAACCGGCGAAAAAACGGATGTGTTAAATTGGAGTCCCTCTTGCAGACTATCTCTTATTGCCAGCTGCAGCATTGGCACAACACAGCGCATGTGATGAATATGAAAGTGTTTTGAAGAAGCTTCAACAAGATCATCAAATCCTAAAGTATAATTTTGCTGTTCTTCTGTTGTACATCTGTTTGTTCCTCAGTTACATGAACAGCACTGTGGCTCCATCTCACACATACTAAATCCTAAATTTTCTCCTAGCTGTTGTTCATTACTCTCAGTGATCAGTTTAATTGTACTTATCATGTGTGAAGCATTCTCCTTTACAATAGCAAGAACCTGTTCTTTTTTGAGTTTGTAATCTTGCAGAACTTTTTCCACTAAAGCCTGCTTTACACACTTCAATAGATCTTTCAATCCGTCGTTGGGGTCAAGTTGTAAGTGACGCACATCCGGCATCGTTCGTGACGTATTTGCGTGTGAAACCTACGTGCGATCGATATTGAACGAAAATACGGTGATCGCATACACGTCGTTTATTCCTCATACATTGGACGTTTTGTTGTACGAAACTAGTCAATTGTAACGTGTGACATCCCTCATACGATTGTGATGTCTGAGGCTATGTGCGCAGGTGTGCGCTCTGCACCGCAGCTTAAAAAAGGTCTGCTTCAGAGCGCAGCTGAAAAGCTGTGTTCTGAAGCGCCTCACAATGTCTGTCATTCACTAATCTCTGTCAGTCGGTCACTATCTCTATCCCTCTCTCTCTGTCCATGTCAGTCTATCCCCCTCTCTCATATACTCACCGATCCCCGATCCCCGGCGCTGCACGGCATTCACACTGCTCCGGCGGCTTTTACTGTTTTGAAAAAGCCGGCCGCCCATTAAACAATCTCGTATTCCCTGCTTTCCCCGCCCACCGGCGCCTATGATTGGTTACAGTGAGACACGCCCCCCCACGCTGAGTGACAGGTGTCACACTGCACCCAATCACAGCAGCCGGTGGGCGGGTCTATACTGTGTAGTGAAATAAATAATTAAATAATTAAAACAAACGGCGTGCGGTTCCCCCCCCCCAATTTTAAAACCAGCCAGATAAAGCCATACGGCTGAAGACTGGTATTCTCAGGAAGGGGAGCTCCACGTTATGGGGAGCCCCCCAGCCTAACAATATCAGCCAACAGCCGCCCAGAATTGCCGCATACATTAGATGCGACAGTTCTGGGACTGTAGCCGGCTCTTCCCGATTTGCCCTGGTGCGTTGGCAAATCGGGGTAATAAGGAGTTATTGGCAGCCCATAGCTGCCAATAAATCCTAGATTAATCATGTCAGGCGTCTATGAGACACCTTCCATGATTAATCTGTAAATTACAGTAAATAAACACACACGCACCCGAAAAAATCCTTTATTAGAAATAAAAAACACAAACATATACCCTGGTTAACCACTTTAATCAGACCAAAAAAGCCCTCCATGTCCGGCATAATCCAGGATGCTCCAGCGTCGCTTCCAGCTGTGCTGCATGGAGGTGACCGGAGCTGCAGAAGACACCGCCGCTCCGGTCACCTCCACACAGCTAATGAAGACAGCCGCGCGATCAGCTGATCTGTCACTGAGGTTACCCGCTGTCACTGGATCCAGCGGTGGATGCAGCGGTGGCCGCAGGTAACCTCAGTGACAGCTCAGCTGATCGCGCTACTCACCGCAGTTGCTGACTGGAGCTGACCGGAGCAGCGGTGAGTAGCGCGATCAGCTGAGCTGTCACTGAGGTTACCCGCGGTCACCGCTGCATCCACCGCTGGATCCAGTGACAGCGGGTAACCTCAGTGACAGCTCAGCTGATCGCCGGCTGTCTTCATTTGCTGTGTGGAGGTGACCGGAGCGGCTGTGTCTGCTGCAGCTCCGGTCACCTCCATGCAGCAGAGCTGGAAGCGACGCTGGAGCATCCTGGAGTACGCCGGACATGGAGGGCTTTTTGGGGCTGATTAAATTGTTGAACCAGGGTATATGTTAGTGTTTTTTATTTATAATAAAGGATTTTTTTCGGGCGTGTGTGTGTTTATTTACTGTAATTTACAGATTAATCATGGAGGGTGTCTCATAGACGCCTGACATGATTAATCTAGGACTTATTGGCGGCTATGGGCTGCCAATAACTCCTTATTACCCCGATTTGCCAACGCACCAGGGCAAATCGGGAAGAGCCGGGTACAGTCCCAGAACTGTCGCATCTAATGCATGCGGCAATTCTGGGCGGCTGTTGGCTGATATTGTTAGGCTGGGGGGCTCCCCATAACGTGGAGCTCCCCATCCTGAGCATACCAGCCTTCAGCCGTATGGCTTTATCTGGCTGGTTTTAAAATTGGGGGGGACCGCACGCCGTTTTTTTTAATTATTTAATTATTTTTTTCACTACACAGTATAGACACGCCCACCGGCTGCTGTGATTGGGTGCAGTGTGACACCTGTCACTCAGCGTGGGGGCGTGTCTCACTGTAACCAATCATAGGCGCCGGTGGGCGGGGTAAGCAGGGAATATGAGATTGTTTAATGGGCGGCCGGCTTTTTCAAAACAGTAAAAGCCGCTGGAGCAGTGTGAATGCCGTGCAGAGCCGGGGATCGGGGATCGGTGAGTATATGAGAGAGGGCTGCTCAATTCAGTTACTCAGGAGATTAGTGGTCACCGGTGAGTCCTTCACTGGTGACCGCTAATCAGGACGCAACACAGACAGAGCCGCAGCATGACAATGAAGTCGGGTGAGGTTCACCCGAGTTCATTCTGATCGTGCGGCTCTGTCTGTGTATGCTGACATCTGCCATTCAGCTCTGCTACATGGCTGTCTGTGTCTGCTGTTAGCGGCCATGTGGCAGAGCTGAACGGCAGATGACATAGTAAAAACGCATCCCTACACATTACACACGCTTGGCAAGTCAATAAATAAAAAAAAAAAAAAAAAAAGGTGCCCAATGCTTACGTCACAGAACACATGATCTAAAGGATCGCACACAAAATTGATCAATTTAACATAGACTACTAACGCACGTGTGACAGCAAATGAACGACCTACGTGCAATCTCATTAGATCACATATGCGACCTGGGCGTGTCACATCGCATACGAGATCGCACACCTAATTGTAAGGTGTAAAGCTGGCTTAAGGCCTGGAGAAACTGGCTGGTGTGATGAGCTTTAGTATCTTTTACTGCCAGTGTCTTGCTAACAATTTCTTTCTTGTCACAAACATATCGAACATTGATGGCAAAATAATTCAGTGAAATGCAGTGACTCTGGGCATCCAGCAAAGGCAATGGGTTTCAAGATAGGACATTCAAACACAGCGTTTTGTGAGGATCCGTTTTTGTGCTCAAAAACAGATCCTCACACAGAATGAGCAGTCAGTTTGTGTGGTCTTTTTCTAATCTGCTTTTGCTATTGAAAGCATTATTTATGAGCTCAAAAACCTTTCAGGTGATGCGGTTTTTTAAAAAGCTGATCTGCTTTTGCAGCTGACAAACGTATCCTCAAAAAACGCAGCAAAAACGCTGTGTGAATGCAGCCTTAGATCAGGAATAGAACAGACATTTATAGGAGATTCCATAACTTTCCCAAATTCCTATGAAAAAATATTCAGCCCATTCTGCATTGCACTACTGTCCCCAATTTATTATATATTTTAGGAGTCGGAGTCGGTGCATTTTATACCGACTCTGACTCCGACTCCACAACTTCGACTCCGACTCCACAGCCCTGCAGACCACAGGACGGTCGGCGCTGGATCCAGGAGGGTGACAGCAGTTGTGAATGATTATTTTGTTAGTTTTACCAAATTTAACCCCCATTTGATCCTTTTGCCAGATAATTTCTTTACAGTGCATGTATTATTTCACACAACTCTTTTTAAAGAAACCTGACAGCGTATACCCATGAGCTGTGGGCAGCCTGTACCAGGCAGTGGCTGTACGATCTCAGCCAGGTATGTCTGACCCTGACAGCGGATACCCATGAGCTGTGGGCAGCCTGTACCAGGCAGTGGCTGTACGATCTCCGCCGGTTATGTCTGACCCTAAAACGCTGCAGAGATTCAGAGAAAGACATTAATAGATGTCAGGAGTGAGCCACATGACATACTGTAGTAGTCGTAGAGATGTGATGCCTGATACAGACTGCTGGATCAATGGGTGACATGTATCCGCTGTTAGGTTCCTTGTAAGCAGCGCTCTGCACCACAGAAGAGTACAGAAGAGAAACAGAGGAAATACAACAAAAAACAGTTGCACCATATACTTCATTAACGAAGGTCTTACTAATTTGTCTACTGATGGAATATGTGTATATACATGTAGTGTCATAATATACTCACCTACCGACACTCTCTCTGGTGACCAGCGCTGTTCTACTCTTCTCATTGTCGTCACCACTCTCCAGTGTCCGGCACTGTTCTGCTCCTCTTCTCACTGTTGTCACCACTCTCTAGTATCTCCAGTGTCCAGCTCTGTTCTGCTCCTCTTCTCACTGACGTCACGCCACTCTCTCTGGTGACCAGTGCTGTTCTGCTCTTCTCACTGACGTCACCACTCTCCAGTGTCCAACGCTGTTCTGCTCTTCTCATTGTCGTCACCACTCTCCAGTGTCCAGCATTGTTATGCTCCTCTTCTCACTGTTGTCACCACTCTCCAGTATCTCCAGTGTCCAGCGCTGTTCTGCTCCTCTTCTCACTGACATCACACCACTCTCTCTGGTGACCAGTGCTGTTCTGCTCTTCTCAGTAACCTCCGCGCTCTCCAGTTTTTCCAGTATCTAGCACTGTTCTGCTCCTCTTCTCAGTGACCTCCCGGCTCTCAAAGTATCTCCAGTATATAGCGCTGTTCTGCTCCTCTTCTCACTGACGTTCCCGCTCTCAAACGTCCCCGGGTCACACTGCTCTGCAGGACCTGAAAGTGACTTACAATGTAAGTCTATGGAGCATCAGATAGGCTTTAATTGTAAAAGACTCAGAGTGTAGTGTGACCCGAGATACCGGAGAGTGGTGACTGCACTCAGGAAAGTAGAAGAGCAGCATTAGGTGAGTATATAAATACACTCACACTACATTACTTGCACAGACAGACACTCCGTCAATAAAAAAGTGAGTAGGAGGCTTCTGTATATGAATGTATTCACCTATATGCTCATATGTGACTTCACCACATCGGCCTTGTTTACACTTGTAATGGAGCTGAAATAATATGAGCATATAGGTGAATACAAGGATGTATACAGATAAATATACGGGCATCACATACACATATGTGCAGAAATACATAGACATGACACTTAAGGCCGCTTTACACGCTACAACAATGCTCAAGCGATCTCGATGGGGTCACAGAATTTGTGACGCACATCCGGCCGCTTTAGCGATGTCGTTGCATGTGACACCTATGAGCGATTTTGAATCATCGCAAAAACGTTCAAAATTGTTAATCGTTGACATGCCCCGTTATTCCCAATTATTGTTGCTGCTGCAGGTATGATGTTGTTCGTCGTTCCTGCGGCAGCACACATCGCTATGTGTGACACCACAGGAACGAGGAACCTTACCTTACCTGCAGCCACCGGCAATGCGGAATGAAGGAGGTGGGCGTGATGTTACGTCCCGCTCATCTCCGCCCCTCCACTTCTATTGGGCACCCGCTTAGTGACAACGCTGTGACGACGAACAAATCGCCCCCTTAGAAAGGAGGCGGATCGCCGGTCACAGCGACGTCGCTAGGCAGGTAAGTAGTGTGACGGGTCTGAGCGATGTTGTGAGCCATGGGCAGCAATTTTCCCGTGTCGAACAACCGATGGGGGCGGGTACGCTCGCTAGCGATATCGGTAATGATATCGCAGCGCATAAAGTGGCCTATATACAAACATACTAGAGATATAGATGAAAGGATTGATAGATAGATTAGATAAACATATAATAGATAGAAAAATGGATAGATAGAGGGATAGATAGATAATAGATAGATAGATTAGATACACAGATAATATATAGATTAGATACACGGTTAATATATAAATAGATAGATATGTGATAAATGGATAGAGGAATAGATAGATAGATAGATAGATAGATTAGATACACAGATAATATATAGATAGACAGATAGAGGGATAGATAGACAATAGATAGATAGATTAGATACACAGATTAATAGACAGATAGAGGGATAGCTAGATACTAGATAGATTAGATACACAGATAATAGATTAGATACACAGATAATAGATAGGTTAGAGCCACAGATAATATAGAGATAGATAAAGGGATATATAGGTAATATATAGGTAATATATAGATTAGATACACAGATAATGATTAGATAGACATAGATAGAGGAATAGATAGATAATAGAGAGACTAGATACACAGATATTAGATAGATTAGATACATAGAAAATAGATTAGATACACAGATAATAGATTGATACACAGATAATATAGACAGATTAGATACACAGATAATAGATTAGATACACATAATATATAGATAGACAAATAGATTAGATACACAGATAGTGGATAGATAGATAGATTGATAGATAGATAGATAGATAGATTGATAGATAGATAGATAGATAGATAGATAGATGTGCACCTATTACAGATGGACTCACCCTCTCTGAAGATGATGGCACATGAGGCACAGGATGGCAGGCTCTTCTCTGGAGCCTGTACTTCCATCTTATCTTGTGGTTCAGCCTCCCCTCCTCCTCCTGGGGCCTGACTGCTCTATTGTCTTTAAATAATTCCAGTGCTGGAGGGGGGGGCAGCTCAGGAATGAGGGGGGCAGGGAGCCATGTTTGCATACAGAGGCTCCTGCTCTGCTGGAGAGGGAGCTGGTGGGCGGAGCCTCCTCTGGGCTTTGAGAAATGACGTCATCCTCTGCGCTGCCGGCAGCTTCTGCAGACATGAATCATCCCTTCTGCAGGCACCTAACAGGTGAGGAAGGGGCCCCTGTCAGCTCTGCATAATCATATGTATTCAGCTGATCGGGCCCCTGCTTCTCCTGTTAGTGTTCAAGCTGTCGCAGGTAAAGGAAATCCCCATATGTTTTCAGTCCCTAGGGGTACACTCCCACTCGGGGGCCCCTGTGCGACTGCACATGCTGCACTAGCGGTATGTCCGCCAGTGTCACTGACCACTGACAAGATCCCTTAGGCCAGAGTGACACTTGCGAGAGACTGGCGAGAGACTAGCATCGCATCACCCGGAACGGCCGCACACTCTCCGGACAGGAGCGTCTCAGATGCATAGAAATTTATGCAGCCGACCCGCTCCTGTCAGGAGAGTGTGCGGCCGTTCCGGGTGATGCGATGCTAGTCTCTCATAAGTGTGACTATGGCCTTTTAGGCAGATACAGCTGAATAATCAGATTGTGCAGCCAGTGTGTGAGGTGGGGATCTGAATGCTATGCTGCTTTCATTGTATCAATTATGATATAATCAGGAGGTAATGAAGTAATCAGATGTAATCTGAAAATTAGTTCTGGCACAACTGAATGAATAATCATTATGCAAACTCAGTGAGTGAAGATTTTTTGTGCATACATCTAAAGCAGTAACTTATTTAGGCATATAACAAACTGGATAATAATTATGTGTCTCAAATACCAGTATAGTCTCTGGCTTTCAAACCTAATTAACATTTAAGACACATGTGGAACAATGTGGTTGGCTGCAGAGAAGCTTTGAAGGAAGAAACCAAAAATGCAAGATCAACTACGTAAGGCCCAGTGTGCACACTGCGTTTTTACCCGTGGGGTTTTTTTTGCGTTTTTACTGCAGAAATTTTTTGAGAAAATGTTTGTAACCTTTCTGCAGACATTCCCCAGCAAAACCCATCGGAAAAAAAATTAGCTGTGCGGACACTGTGTTTTTTTTCTCAAGAAAATTCTTTCTGCAGATTTTCTTGAGAAAAAGAATGAGCGTGTCACTTCTTTTCCGCAGGTTTCACTCCATTGACTGTAATGTAATCATGAAATATCGCAGGGAATAATGCAGGTAGCAAATTCTGTGCATTTCATTGCGTTTTCCTGCGTTATTCCCGTGTTATTTTTGTTTTTCGGGACATAATGTTCATCACTGCCTTCGGTTTGCAGGGAAGTGATGTCATTATGACAGGAAGAGGAAGCTGAGCAGAGAGTAAACACACACAGATCACACTCACACACAGACATATAGAATGCACATAGAAATCAAACGTACATATTAAAAATAAAAAATGGAAAAAAAATGTGGGCTCCGCCATATTTTTACCGTCCAGCCAAGGTAAGCACACAGCGGTGGCCCAGTATTCTCAGGCTGCGGAGGGCGAGGGCCTGGGTTATTGTCCCTCTCTCCCGCAGCCAAGAATATCAGCCCGCCACTGCCCCGAGAATGTCGCATCCATTATGCGACAGTCCCAGCACGTTATCGGCTCTTCACAATTGCCGTGATGTGGTGGCAATCGGGGTAATAACGAGTTAAGGGCAGCCTATAGCTGCCACTAAGTCCTAGGGTAATCATGGCAGCGTCTATGAGACAGCTTCCATGATTAACCCGTAAGTAAAGTGAATAAACACACACACTGAAAAATCCTTTATTTTAAATAAAATCACAAGAAAGCCCCCTCTTTCACCACTTTATTAACCACCCCAAACACACAGCTCAGGCAACATCCACCAAGGTCCCACGACGCTTGCAGACTGATCCAGCCGCGTCTAACACATACTCAATGCAGCCTCGTAACAAGGATGCAGGGGTAATTACAGGTCATTTCTCATGGTCGGTAATGTGAACACATTACCGCTTGCGAGAACTGCAGTGTCCCGCAGGGTCACTGCTGTTTGAGAAATACTGGGAGAGGAACACAA
Source organism: Anomaloglossus baeobatrachus (assembly GCF_048569485.1). NCBI lineage: Eukaryota > Metazoa > Chordata > Amphibia > Anura > Aromobatidae > Anomaloglossus > Anomaloglossus baeobatrachus. The sequence goes on along the minus strand of NC_134360.1, from coordinate 185,103,654 downwards.
ACATAAAAAATAAAGCTGTAATATCTATCCCTCTATTATCTCTCTATCTATCTATCTATCTATCTATCTATCTATCCCTCTATTATCTATCTATTTATTATTTTTCTATCCATCTATCTATCCATCTATCTATTGATTATCTATTGATTATCTTTCTATCTATCTATCCATCTATCCATTATCTATCTGTCTATCTATTTATCTATCGATTATCTATCCATCAATCTATCTATTGATCTATCCATCTTTCTATCTATCTATCCATTATCTATCTATTTATTTATTTATCTATCTGTCTATCCATCTATCTATCTATTGATTATCTATCATCTATCTATATTATTTATTGCTGTTAAAGCATTTAAAAACGCAGGGACCAATCGGCGAAAAAACGCACCAAAAATGCACAAAAACGCGGTAAAAATGCATGCGTTTTTTGATGCGTTATTGGTGCATTTTTTTAACGCAGGTGCGCTAATCTTTCACTCTCAAGAAATTGAGAAATTGAGGGCCTTATTAGTCACACTGTACACTTATTAGTTATCTGTCGGCTGATAGCTAAGTTTTCCAGCTGTGCCATTTTTGGTCCAAGTGTCACATTGCCATACTGAACCAATCCCAAGGGGCGCAAAAATTTTAAAGGGGTAATTACCCAACACATCATCAGAAGCACTGCCCGTATCCATAGAGTCTCCCCTACACACTACCACTCTCCATAATATCTCCCCCACGCACTGGCCCCTCTCCATAATATCTCCCCCACTTAATACTCCTCTCCATAATATCTCCTCCACACACTACCCCAGGGCAGCGTCAGCACCCGGCACACCTGGGCAAGTGCTGGGGCCCTGGACGGGGGGGCCCACTCATGCTATCTAGGAGAGCTGCAGCAAGTCGCGCCATTCATTTTCTCTGTTGGCCTTAACGCTTCCTCCCATTTGCGTTCCACTGTGGAACGCATGACGAGGGGGTGGTACTAGCTACTGTTCGTCCCATATGCGTTCCACAGTGGAACGCATGCTGAGACCACCTTCTCTCTCCTCTTTGCAAAGTGGAGAGTGGAGCCTATTGGACCTGTCCCAACCCGCTGCTGTCATCACGCCGCAGCTGCCCCCGTACGTCGCTTCCTGTTCCCACGGTGGTCGGCGGGGCTTCACAGACTGATCAGTGCACAGACTCACTTCTAAGTAGGCACTTTGTCCTATAAGCGTTCCACAGTGGAACGCACGCCAGCCTTCCTCACATTTGCGTTCCACTGTGGAACTCATGACGAGGGGGGGGGGGCACCTCCCTCCTCCCTCTTGATTACTAGGTACTGTTTGTCCCATATGCGTTCCACTGTGGAACGCACGCTGGCGCCGACATCGCCTCCTCTTTTTTCAGTAAGGACCTTGTCACCGGCCGCTTCACTCCAGTCCTGAAGCGGATCCGGTCCATGAGAATACAAGAAGCCCAGGTCAGGAGAGCCATGGCCGGAGGCCTTAAATGCATTATTGCCACTGCTTTCTTTTTTTCTTGCATTTATCTTGCACTTATGTGTGTGCCGGCCAGCTTTTTTTTTATATAAGCGAATATGTCTGGCTCACAATGAAAACGTAGGTGCCCAGAAAAAATCGTAGACAATCAATATAGTAGTAATTCTGGCACACTAAAAAGATCAAGACTTGTAGAACAACTTTTTGAATGCAAATATCGTTTATTCATGCAGTAAGTTGATGATAATTCATCCGACGTTTCGACCGTACAATAATGGTCTTTATCAAGGATTGATTTATCTATAGGCACAGGAAATATGTACAGAAAAAAAGAAGAAATCAATACAAGGTATAACATCAGTTGATGCGATTACATACACAACATACGTCATGAATATAGTCATGTGCTGCACATAATAAACATGAGGATATGTAAAAGGAAGAAAAAAAGTTATATAAAACGTACAGAAACCTATCCAGTTTAGAAAATGCATGATGGTAACAATATGAGTACAGCGAGCACCCACCTATATCAACACTGCGATGGTACACGTTCAATGATAGCTGGTCAATACCAGTAAGTATAATGGGATCAAAAAATGTGATCCTAGGTATAGAATACAAAAGAAAACTACGTGAAACAGTCATCAAGGAACAACATTTTTGCATTACATGACGTATCCACAAAATGGTTTACAAAAAAACATGTGTACCTCACGTATCTGTCTGTCGACAATGAAAAGGGTGAGAATGACAACCAGACTTGGGTTGACACGTATCACAGGTTGTTACTAAACGAAAAGCAATGATAATATTATAATCAAGGTGTACAAAAGAGAGCATAAAGTGAGCATAAGGAGGATTTGACTGAGAGAAGCACCCTACCTGGATTAATGAACAGTGACTTCAGAAGAAATCATATGGATAGTTTAGAGTCCCTCACTGAGAGATTCTCAGTTGCCTCCAACAGGCTAAATGCTAAAAATGAGAGATATGCCAGAACAGGAACATATATGAGATTGTAACATCAGTATGAGATACAACGAGCAGGGAGTATTAAGGGTGAAATCTCCATACTACCTTATTCGAACGTTACTGGACATGTGATCTAAGGTGCTATTTCCATAGGGAAGGTGCGTATGTCCCTTTAAGTTCTATGAGAAACCATATAACATGTATAACTCAATGTGCAGGGAGAATAGGCAGAAAGGCAGAGAAGCACTAGTGTGGACACATACCTGAGGTATATGGAACAACCTGCAACAAGGTGTCCAGTAGGAGTAAAGGGGAAATATCTGAGAGAAAGCATAAATAGAAATAAGTGGAAATAGTGCAGAGTGCCACTGAAGATGATCATAGTATGACACATACCTGTAAGGTCTGGCATAGGGTATAGGCCCTGTGAGGTGCTGGCATAGGGTATGGGCCCCTGGACAATGCGCGGCACACACCGGCCGAACAGCCTTATATAATGCATGATGTCTAGCCCCATCAGTCCCACTTCCTTGAAGTGGAACGCAGCGTGCAGCCCGTGGAGCGCACGCCGCGCATGCGCAGTGCCGTCACCAGCACCGCGCATGCGCAGGGGGCGGACCGACGGGCAGCAAGCAGTGAGGATGGTGAAAGAACGTAGGAGCCTAAGGGGGCGTGTGTATAACAATATGGGTGTGATTGAGCAGTGAACAGGCCTGTGAATTGCACGCAGCCCAAGCGCTGCGCCTGGCTATTAGCACAACGCTTGAGCCGGGCACAGAACACAGGACATGGTGTATGGCTTATAACAGTGTGAGGGAACAAGGTATATAATGCCTATGAGGTGCCAGGTGACAAATTACCAGGTGAAGAAATAACTTTGCTGGTGCCGGTGGGTGAGGGATCAGGTGGAAGGAGCCTAAAGAAAGGAGGAAAAAAGATATATTAGAACCAAATAAAGGTCATGTCAATGTTACTCATTATAATGTCTCCCATACTGAAGTTTCACAAACGGATACAAGGCAGACAATTGGGCAATATCACGCATCATATAAGAATATGAGAAGACATATTATGAGAATATTACAATGAGGACAAAAGGATTACCACAAGTCAAATATGAAGCATCATCAAGGAGACGCTGAAATGAAACAAATCACAATCATATACACATATCATGTTCCCTATTCAAGCCCTTGGGTTCCAATGTGTTCAAGGTGAAAATCCAATAAGATTCCCTTTCTTTAAGGGTACGTATACGGTTACCACCTCTTCTAGAGGGAGGAACGTGTTCCAGTACCTGATACTTGAGTTGGGCAATAGTGTGACCCTGTGTAATGAAGTGATATGGGATTGGTAGAAGGGTTTGTTTGCACCGTATAGTCGATTTATGTTTACTTATGCGGTCTCGGATATGTTGGGTAGTTTCCCCAACGTATCCGAGACCGCACGGGCATTTAATTAGATAAACCACAAAAGATGATTCACAGGTGAAAAAAACCTCGTATAGAAAAAATGCGGCCCGACAGCGGATGAGTGAAAGTGCTCCCCTTAGTCAGATTGTTGCACTGAACACAATGAAGACAGGGAAAATTCCCATTTCTGGGAGTGCCAAGGAAAATCTGTCTCTGTACGGTTTTGCCAGGACCGATGTCTGCCCTAACGAAACTATCACGGAGATTGCGGGGTCTCTTGTTACAGAACAAAGGGGGGGAATGGAATTCTTTTATGTCAGGATAGGCTTTTCCCAAGAGTGGCCAGTGTTTACATATAATGTTCTTAATCAAAGGAGAAAAAGGATGATATGTAATAACACATGTCATACGTGGAGCTGTTTGTAGAACGGTACACGTCCGGGGAGATCTCCTGTCTGCAATACTGGTCGGGTATCCCCTTTGGAGAAATTTGTCACTCATCTCTCGAGACCGCTTCTCTCGTTGAATGGGGTCTGACACTATACGTTCGGCACGCTTATGTTGGGAGATGGGAAGTCCTTGTTTCGTGTGGCGGGGATGACAACTGGTGTAATGCAACAGACTATTGCGGTCAGTCGGTTTCACATATAAGTCTGTGCTGAGGGAACCGTCAGATAGAATCACCATGGTGTCAAGAAAATTAATTCTATGGTTATCATAATGGATAGTAAAAGAAAGCCCTTGCTTGAATGAGTTCATGTCAGTGTAGAATTGTGTAAGGGATGTGAGGTCACCCCGCCAGATCAGAAATATGTCGTCAATGTACCTTTTCCAACAAACTGAGTGTTCTAACCATAAAGTATGCTGATAGACGAAGGACTCCTCAAAATATTCCATAAAAATATTTGCATACGGAGGTGCTAAATTTGAGCCCATCGCGGTACCCCGTCTCTGTAAGTAAAATTGATCTTTATTGAAACAGGAAGAAATTATGCTCCAAAACCAATTGGAGAAGATCAAGACAGAACCTATTCTGTGAGGGAGAATGGGAGCTGTGCCTGCTCAAAAACCACTCTACCGATCGAATGCCATCATGATGTTGGATGCTAGTATAGAGACTGTTAACATCAAAAGAAACCAGGAAACAGTTAGATGGTAATGGCCCAAAAGATTGCAAATGTAGCAAAAAGTCTGTGGTGTCCTTTAAGTATGACTTAATGTTGGGTATGAGTGGAGTGAGAATTCTTTCAACGGTAATGGCAAGTGGGGACAAGACAGAGTCAGTTGAGGCTACAATAGGGCGTCCTGGGGGTTGTTGCATATTCTAATGTGTAAAAGACTGGTATTACCGGATGGGTTTTAATCAGGAATTCAGCTAGTTTCTGATCTATGGTGTTATTGGTGACATGAAAGTCAACGGTACGTTTAATGAGTCCTTGTATGTCAGATGTAGGATCTCGTGGAATCGGTAAGTAGGTATCGGTATCCCCAAGTTGGCCTAGAATCTCGTCGGTGTAATATTTTTTGTCCAATACAACGATAGCACCACCCTTGTCGCGCGCTTAATAATAATAGTAGGGTTGTCCCTAAGCTCTTGTATTGCTCGGCTTTCCTCAATAGACAGATTGCTCTTTATCCTAAAATGTCCTTCATCAATAGATTGCAAAGTATGACTCCTTATGCTCACTTTATGCTCTCTTTTGTACACCTTGATTATAATATTATCATTACTTTTCGTTTAGTAACAACCTGTGATACGTGTCAACCCAAGTCTGGTTGTCATTCTCACCCTTTATATTGTCGACAGACAGATACGTGAGGTACACATGTTTTTTTGTAAACCATTTTGTGGATACGTCATGTAATGCAAAAATGTTGTTCCTTGATGACTGTTTCACGTAGTTTTCTTTTGTATTCTATACCTAGGATCACATTTTTTGATCCCATTATACTTACTGGTATTGACCAGCTATCATTGAACGTGTACCATCGCAGTGTTGATATAGGTGGGTTGCTCGCTGTACTCATATTGTTACCATCATGCATTTTCTAAACTGGATAGGTTTCTGTACGTTTTATATAACTTTTTTTCTTCCTTTTACATATCCTCATGTTTTATTATGTGCAGCACATGACTATATTCATGACGTATGTTGTGTATGTAATCGCATCAAACTGATGTTATACCTTGTATTGATTTCTTCTTTTTTTCTGTACATATTTCCTGTGCCTATAGATAAATCAATCCTTGATAAAGACCATTATTGTACGGTCGAAACGTCGGATGAATTATCATCAACTTACTGCATGAATAAACGATATTTGCATTCAAAAAGTTGTTCTACAAGTCTTGATCTTTTTAGTGTGCCAGAATTACTACTATATTGATTGTCTACGATTTTTTCTGGGCACCTACGTTTTCATTGTGAGCCAGACATATTCGCTTATATATTGACATTATTTTTGTTCTGAGCTCCAGCCTTTACCTTTTTGTCCTGATGTCCTTCACTACTTTTTCGTACAACACAGATGAAGTCAGCAGCATTTTGTCTAAAGTGACTATACCCAATACCTTTTTATCGGTTCCCACCGAAGAAGTTCGTTCCAGAGACTATGAGAAGGAACTGAGAAGGCACACTGCTCTGGAACTACATTGTGCTACTCTGGCAGAGTACCACCGCGTGCAACGTATCCCCAGAGGATTGCGGGTATCACTTAAACCAACTCTTTTTTCTGACAAACCGGACTACTGCACCAAATTTGAGAGCATCATTAACAAATGTTCTATGGACTTAATAATACTTACCATCGAGTTTTTACACGCAGAAATTGAAGATCTTAGTAAGAACATTCATTCCATTGAACAACAATTACAGAATACCATTCCTACTACTGAGTGGGATAAAATCCATTCTAAGACAAGGGACCATATTGCTGAGTTCAGAAAGATTCTCCAAGAACGAAAAAGGTCGAAGTTTCTCCGAGACCAAGAAGATTACTCAAAAAAATCGGGTCTATCGGTGGCAATTTACGGAGGATATCCGAGACGCCCCACTTTCTACAACCGCTACTCGTCGTCTTCAGGATCCGACACCGATCAATATAGCTCCCGGCAACCTCATTTTTTAGCTCAACGTTCTACCCAAAGAGGAAAACGAGGCGCAGTAAGAGGGGCCGCCGGACCTGCACCGACATACCGTGTACAAACACGGTCACAGGTACTAACCTAGTCTATAATATTTCATCTTACAATCTGTCTATTATTGAATCACAGGTGTTACAGCGAGGGTTGTCATTTTGTCCAACTCCCTCCCTTGATCCATTCAGACTGGATCAGGAGATGAGGAGATTTTTTTAGGTCTTTACGGCTGAAAGCCCATTTCAGCACCGATAGATTCCTCCAACTTGACTCTGCACCTATCTGCCCTGATTCTGTCAACATGTTCCGGTTGAAACAACTGGACCTTAGGATCCCTAGCTCCTTTAATCCTCCCAAGACATATCACCCCATTGAAACATTCGTCTCTATGGTTTCCAGGGATATTAGTCATACTTTGCAATCTATTGATGAAGGACATTTTAGGATAAAGAGCAATCTGTCTATTGAGGAAAGCCGAGCAATACAAGAGCTTAGGGACAACCCTACTATTATTATTAAGCCGGCCGACAAGGGTGGTGCTATCGTTGTATTGGACAAAAAATATTACACCGACGAGATTCTAGGCCCAACTTGGGGATACCGATACCTACTTACCGATTCCACGAGATCCTACATCTGACATACAAGGACTCATTAAACGTACCGTTGACTTTCATGTCACCAATAACACCATAGATCAGAAACTAGCTGAATTCCTGATTAAAACCCATCCGGTAATACCAGTCTTTTACACATTGCCCAAAGTTCACAAGAATATGCAACAACCCCCAGGACGCCCTATTGTAGCCTCAACTGACTCTGTCTTGTCCCCACTTGCCATTACCGTTGAAAGAATTCTCACTCCACTCATACCCAACATTAAGTCATACTTAACCCCTTCAGCCCCCAGCCTGTTTTCACCTTAAAGACCCGGCCATTTTTTGCAATTTTGACCAGTGTCACTTTGACAGGTTATAACTCTGGAACACTTCAACGGATCCTGGCGATTCTGACATTGTTTTTTCGTGACATATTGTACTTCATGTCAGTGGTAAATTTAGGCCGATATGTTTTGCGTTTATTTGTGAAAATTTTGGAAATTTAGCGAAAATTTTGAAAATTTTGCAATTTCAAAATTTGAAATTTTATGCCCATAAATCTGAGAAATATGTCACACAAAAAAGTTACTAAATAACATTTCCCACATGTCTACTTTACACCAGCGCAATTTTTGAAAAAAAAAAAAATTCCGTTAGGAAGTTAGAAGGGTTCAAAGTTCATCACCAATTTCTCATTTTTCCAACAAAATTTACAAAAAAAAATTGTTTAGGTACCACATCACATTTGGAGTGATTTGAGAAACCTAGGCGACAGAAAATACCCAAAAGTGACCCAATTCTAAATCTGCACCCCTCACTCTGCTCAAAACCACATCCAAGAAGTTTATTAACCCTTTAGGAGCTTCACAGCAACCAAAGCAATGTAGACGAAAAAATGAAAATTTTACTTTTTTAACACAAAAATGTTACTTTAGCCATAAAAATTAGTATTTTCACAAGGGTATCAGGAAAAATGCATCATAAAATGTATCGTGCATTTTCTCCTGAGTACGCAGATACCCCATATGTGGTGGTAATCAAATGTTTGGGCGCACGGCAGGACTCGGAAGGCAAGGAGCGCAATTGAATTTTTGAGTGCAAAATTAGCTGCACTCATTAGCGGACGCCATGTCGGGTTTGAAGACCCCCTGAGGTGCCTAAACAATGGAGCTCCCCCACAAATGACCCCATTTTGGAAACTAGAGCCCTCAAATATTTTTTCTAGATGTTTGATGTGCACTTTGAACCCCTGGGGGCTTCACATAAGTTTATAACGTTGAGCCGTGAAAAGAAAAAAAAAATTTTTTACCACAAAACTGTTGCTTCAACCAGGTAGCTTTTTTTATCACAAGGGTATCAGGAAAAAATGCACCATAAAATTTATGGTGCATTTTCTCCTGAGTACGCAGATACCCCATATGTGGTGGAAATCAAATGTTTGGGCGCACGGCAGGACTCGGAAGGCAAGGAGCGCCATTTCACAGCAAAATTGGTTGGAATTATTAGCGGACGCCATGTTTCATTTGGAGACCCCCCTGAAGTGCCTAAACAATGGAGCTCCCCCACAATTGACCCCATTTTGGAAACTAGACCCCTCATGGAATTTATCTAGCTGTTTAGTGAGCACTTTGAACCCCTGGAGGCTTCACAAGCGTTTGTAATGTTCAGCCGTGAAAATATTTTATTCTTTTTTTTACCACAAAATTGTTTTTTCAAACAGGTAGCTTTTTTTTCCACAAGGGTATCAGGAAAAAATGCACCATAAAATGTATTGTGCAATTTCTCCTGAGTACACAGGTACCTCATATGTGGTGGAAATCAATTGTTTGGGCGTACGGCGGGGCTCAGAAAAGAAGGAGCGCCATTTCACAGTAAAATTGATTGGAATTATTAGCAGACGCCATGTTTCATTTGGAGACCCCCCTGAGGTGCCTAAACAATGGAGCTCCCCCACATGTGATCCCATTTTGGAAACTAGCCCCCCCCCCCATACAAAAAAAATTAGTTTGGCGAAATAAAAAATACAGACATCAGTAAAAAAAAAAAAAAAAAAGAGCGCCTGCCACTAAGACCAGTGCCAAACGTGAGAGCAATGCACGAGTCTCGTATCGCATCATCCACTGCAGTCTGGAAGCGAGCAACTGCGCTAGATAATGCGATGCGAGAGGGCGGGGCGGCAGATGAGAAAGAGCGCAGCGGATGGAAGATGGGAAAGGGCGCAGCGGGTGGAAGATGGGAAAGGGCGCAGCGGATGGAAGATGGGAAAGGGCGCAGCGGGTGGAGGAGCGGCAGAGGATGGGAAAGGGCGCAGCGGATGGATGATGGGAAATGGCGCAGCGGATGGAGGAGCGGCAGAGGATGGGGGGGTGAGATGGGGATACCTACCTTACAGGATGGATCTAGGCAGCAGAATCACAGCAGACAGAAGAGGCAGCAGATGAAGGAGGGTGAAAAGGATGGGAGAGAGCAGGCAGCAGATCAGGGAGGGGGGCAGAGTCTGATGGGAGGGGGGGAGGCAGCACATGGGGGGGGGAGGCAGCACATGGAGGGAGGGGGGAGGCAGCACATGGGGGGGGGAGGCAGCACATGGGGGGGAGGCAGCACATGGGGGGGGGAGGCAGCACATGGGGGGGGGAGGCAGCACATGGGGGGGGGAGGCAGCACATGGGGGGGGAGGCAGCACATGGGGGGGGAGGCAGCACATGGGGGGGAGGCAGCACATGGGGGGGGGAGGCAGCACATGGGGGGGGAGGCAGCACATGGGGGGGGAAGGGCAGCACATGGGGGGGAGGCAGCACATGGGGGGGGAGGCAGCACATGGGGGGGAGACAGCACATGGGGGGGAGGCAGCACATGGGGGGAAGGCAGCACATGGGGTGGAAGGCAGCACATGGAGGGAGGGGGGAGGCAGCACATGGGGGGGGAGGCAGCACATGGGGGGGGAGGCAGCACATGGGGGGGAGGCAGCACATTGGGGGGGAGGCAGCACATGGGGGGGAGGCAGCACATGGGGGGGAGGCAGCACATGGGGGGGGGAGGCAGCACATGGAGGGGGGGAGGCAGCACATGGAGGGGGGGAGGGGGGGAGGCAGCACATGGAGGGGGGGGGGGAGGGGAGGGGGGAGGCAGCACATGGAGGGGGGGGAGGGGGGGAGGCAGCACATGGAGGGGGGGGGGAGGGGAGGGGGGAGGCAGCACATGGAGGGGGGGAGGGGGAGGCAGCACATGGAGGGGGGAAGGGGAGGCAGCACATGGAGGGGGGGAAGGGGAGGCAGCACATGGAGGGGGGGAGGGAGGCAGCACATGGAGGGGGGGAGGCAGCACATGGAGGGGGGGAGGGAGGCAGCACATGGAGGGGGGGAGGGGAGGCAGCACATGGAGGGGGGGGAGGGGAGGCAGCACATGGAGGGGGGGAGGGGAGCAGCACATGGAGGGGGGGGAGCCGATTAGGTGCAGTGGCAGCCGATGGAGGCGGCGGCCCCGATCGGGTGCAGCGGCGGCTGAAAAAGGTGGGTGCGACTGAAAGGGGACGGTGGCGACCAGGGACAGCGGCGTGGCGGGCAGCAGAGGTGGATCGGCGGGCAGGGACAGCGGCGGGAACAGCGGCGTGGCGGGCAGGGACAGCGGCGTGGCGGGCAGCAGAGGTGGATCGGCGGGCAGGGACAGCGGCGGGAACAGCGGCGTGGCGGGCAGGGACAGCGGCGTGTAAAGCGGCGTGGCGACCAGCGGTGGATCGGCGGGGAGCAGCGGTGGATCTCGGCGGGGAGCGGCGGTGGATCTCGGCGGGAGAGCGGCGGTGGATCTCGGCGGGGAGCGGCGGTGGATCTCGGCGGGGAGCGGCGGTGGATCTCGGCGGGGAGCGGCGGTGGATCTCGGCGGGGAGCGGCGGTGGATCTCGGCGGTGGATCTCGGCGGGGGATCTCGGCGGTGGATCTCGGCGGGGGATCTCGGCGGTGGATCTCGGCGGGGAGCGGCGGTGGATCTCGGCGGGGAGCGGCGGTGGATCTCGGCGGGGAGCGGCGGTGGATCTCGGCGGGGAGCGGCGGTGGATCTCGGCGGGGAGCGGCGGTGGATCTCGGCGGGGAGCGGCGGGGGATCTCGGCGGGGAGCGGCGGGGGATCTCGGCGGGGAGCGGCGGGGATCTCGGCGGGGAGCGGCGGTGGATCTCGGCGGGGAGCGGCGGTGGATCTCGGTGGGGAGCGGCGGGGGATCTCGGCGGGGAGCGGCGGGGGATCTCGGCGGGGGAGCGGCGGGGGATCTCGGCGGGGAGCGGCGGGGGATGGGGGTGCTATAACTTACCGATGGGCACCTGCAGCGACCGCTCTCATCAGCTTTCACGGACGGAGTGAAGCTGAGGGTAGCGGTGACGGCACAAGATCCACAGTGATTGGGAGAGATCGGTCACAAGGCCGGTCTCTCCAATCAGAGCTGGGGGCGGGTGAAACAAAGTTCACCCAGCTCCAGCCAGTCATCAGTGCTACAGCAGCACTGATTATGGCTGGATTGCAATGTGTTAGCCATTTTCAATGGCTGACACATTACAGTGACTGTAATTGGCTGAGCGGCGTTCGTCAGCCAATCACAGCCTCTGTAGGTTCGGGGAGGAGGCACCACCCCTCCTGAGGTCAGGCAGAGGTCCCCTCCTTCCCGAATCCACCGTTTAGGTAAACAAATTTCACTCCCAGGGGCTCCGGGACCGCGATTTCGCCAGGACGTACTGAGTACGTCATGGGTCGTTTAGCACCATGTGACCATGACGTACTCAGTACGTCCAAGGTCGTTAAGGGGTTAAAGGACACCACAGACTTTTTGCTACATTTGCAATCTTTTGGGCCATTACCATCTAACTGTTTCCTGGTTTCTTTTGATGTTAACAGTCTCTATACTAGCATCCAACATCATGATGGCATTCGATCGGTAGAGTGGTTTTTGAGCAGGCACAGCTCCCATTCTCCCTCACAGAATAGGTTCTGTCTTGATCTTCTCCAATTGGTTTTGGAGCATAATTTCTTCCTGTTTCAAGATCAATTTTACTTACAGAGACGGGGTACCGCGATGGGCTCAAATTTAGCACCTCCGTATGCAAATATTTTTATGGAATATTTTGAGGAGTCCTTCGTCTATCAGCATACTTTATGGTTAGAACACTCAGTTTGTTGGAAAAGGTACATTGACGACATATTTCTGATCTGGCGGGGTGACCTCACATCCCTTACACAATTCTACACTGACATGAACTCATTCAAGCAAGGGCTTTCTTTTACTATCCATTATGATAACCATAGAATTAATTTTCTTGACACCATGGTGATTCTATCTGATGGTTCCCTCAGCACAGACTTATATGTGAAACCGACTGACCGCAATAGTCTGTTGCATTACACCAGTTGTCATCCCCGCCACACGAAACAAGGACTTCCCATCTCCCAACATAAGCGTGTCGAACGTATAGTGTCAGACCCCATTCAACGAGAGAAGCGGTCTCGAGAGATGAGTGACAAATTTCTCCAAAGGGGATACCCGACCAGTATTGCAGACAGGAGATCTCCCCGGACGTGTACCGTTCTACAAACAGCTCCACGTATGACATGTGTTAGTACATATCATCCTTTTTCTCCTTTGATTAAGAACATTATATGTAAACACTGGCCACTCTTGGGAAAAGCCTATCCTGACATAAAAGAATTCCATTCCCCCCCTTTGTTCTGTAACAAGAGACCCCGCAATCTCCGTGATAGTTTCGTTACGGCAGACATCGGTCCTGGCAAAACCGTACAGAGACAGATTTTCCTTGGCACTCCCTGAAATGGGGATTTTCCCTGTCTTCATTGTGTTCAGTGCAACAATCTGACTAAGGGGAGCACTTTCACTCATCCGCTGTCGGGCCGCATTTTTTCTATACGAGGTTTTTTCACCTGTGAATCATCTTTTGTGGTTTATCTAATTAAATGCCCGTGCGGTCTCGGATACGTTGGGGAAACTACCCAACATATCCGAGACCGCATAAGTAAACATAAATCGACTATACGGTGCAAACAAACCCTTCTACCAATCCCATATCACTTCATTACACAGGGTCACACTATTGCCCAACTCAAGTATCAGGTACTGGAACACGTTCCTCCCTCTAGAAGAGGTGGTAACCGTATACGTACCCTTAAAGAAAGGGAATCTTATTGGATTTTCACCTTGAACACATTGGAACCCAAGGGCTTGAATAGGGAACATGATATGTGTATATGATTGTGATTTGTTTCATTTCAGCGTCTCCTTGATGATGCTTCATATTTGACTTGTGGTAATCCTTTTGTCCTCATTGTAATATTCTCATAATATGTCTTCTCATATTCTTATATGATGCGTGATATTGCCCAATTGTCTGCCTTGTATCCGTTTGTGAAACTTCAGTATGGGAGACTGTGAGGTAAATCCTGGGATATGAAGAGGAATTATAACTAGAAGTCATAATTGCTCTCATCACTCCCTGGCAGTGCCCCCCTCCCTTCTTGTGCTCAAATGTCCAGCATCTGTGAAGGTGTCACATCCCACTTACACCTCCAACAGCCATCTCCTCTGATATGGAGATGAGATGATGTGAGGACAATGGACCCAGGATGACTCCCTGCCGTCACCCTGTAACAAGAGTTGTATCTCATTAGCAAGGCTTGGAAGTAGCCAGACAGAACGACTCCAGTAAAAAATGGTTCATATCTCGCAAGCCATATCTCCGATAAATATGGCAACCATAAAAATGGTGTTTGCGCAGGCGGACGATGCTGGCACACCTTTTTTATGGAAGGGGGAGCTTGGGAAATGCCCCAGGCGTGATATCAGCCATATGGGAACTCGTAGACAGGTCATGAGTCCCCTCGTTCTGTAGCTAAATTCATAACTGTCACAATGAGAGCATTGGCGTCCGCCTACGACGCTCCCAGGCAAAGTTATGGCCCATATTCCATGTTGTGAATTTGTCCATAACTCCAGCCAGGGGTGGAGCAGTGCTCCCTGTGAGGTCACTAAGGTAGGAGGGGACCTGGATTTGCCCAGGTTGATAACCCTGCTTCGGCCATTGTCCAAGGTTCTTTCGCTGGGGGTCACGTGCAGGAAACATCTGTGGGAAGAATCCTAGAAACCTGGGTACAGCGCCCCCCTGTGGCCAGACACACAAGGTAACTGATGTAATTGTATACCTGTTGGTAACCCATGCTTTATCTGTAACTGTACTCTGACATATGTATATTCTGTAGATTCCCTATTGTATATATTGTAGTTTCTAGTGTGCTTTAGGCAATTAAATTATATAATTAATCTTGGGCTGTTCTGTTATCTCGATCTTGAATCCCACGTCCGTGTGTTCGGCTAATAGTTACCGTAAATCGGTTGGTGGCAGCGAGTTGTGCCAAGGATTATTGTGGGGAGGCCAGTGAGATTCGGGGAGAGTTTATATATTCCGCCCGCGGAGGTCGGGGGAATATATACCCTTCTCTCGCCGGGGGCCCTTCAATAATCGGCATAAGTAGTATAGCGGCCTCCTTGCTTATGGTCGGGCAATTCCATAATTGGCCTGACTATAAGAGGGGCGCTAGAGAGCGCGTCACGTGCTCTGTCTGTCGGTCGGGAGGTATAAAGGAGGGGGACGCCCCCTTGCTACCCCCCGATTGTGACGTACTGGTAGCCAGCGCGGGGGATTTCTGAGTGACCCCCCGGTGGTTTGTGACATATTGGTGGCAAGCGGTGGGATCGAGATAATAGTGTGTGTGAGTGTGAGACCCATACTCCCAGACACTAAAGACTGCCTGCAGCAGCTGTGGCTGCTGGGGTCTTCAGACTAGCTCAACACTAGAGTGTCAGAGTGCAGATACTGTAAGGTGTGTGGAGGCATCAGGTGTCAGTTCTGTGTCAGTGACCAAAGGTCTGCAAGAATGGCTGATGGCACCAGGAGCAGAGCTATGCAACTGGCCAATGCTAAAGCAGGAGCCGAAGAGAGGGAGGACGGTGCTGTGGACAGTAATGAGGAGGTTGCCCACGAGTCCTCCAGGAGCTCGACGCCAGAAAACAGCTCTGCAGAGGACATTGCACAACCGGGCACTGCTGGACAAGATGAGGAGCAGCTCGCCCAAGGGTCCTCAACGAGCCAGATGCCAGCCCTCCGCTCTGCAATGGACAGTGAATCACCAGGCTCCGCAGCGGGCCGCAGATCACCACGTGCCATTCCACCGAGCCTGGGAGGCTCGGATAGCCTTCTTCAAATGGCTATGGCCCTACGCCAGGCTGGAGACCGGGAGGGCTACAAGGAACTCATGGCCGAGCGTGAGCGGCAAGCAGCGCGTGAAGAGCGCCAGGCAGAGCGTAACTACCAGCTGCAGCTAGCTCAGCTCCGGCCCTCATCAGCCACCCGTGACCTTCCAGACACCAAACTTCCAAAGGTCCGTGTTGAGGACTTCCCAGTGCTGGAGAAGGATGGAGACTTGGACTCTTTCTTGACTGCTTTTGAACGGACTTGCTTGCAGCATCATCTGAACAAGGACCAGTGGGCCAAATACCTGACCCCCCGTTTAAGGGGTAAGGCCCTGGATATCCTTGGGGACTTGCCTGCTGAGGCGGATCAGGGCTACGACACCATCAAGCGGGCCCTGATCCAACAGTACAACCTCACCCCGGAGTCCTACCGCAAGAAGTTCCGGACGCTACAGAAGGGACCAAAGGACTCCTGGGCTGACCACCGGCGGGCACTTGCCCGAGCTGCCGACCACTGGACCCAAGGCCTGCAGCTTTCCACCGGACCGGAGATCCTGGACTTGTTCATCACGGAGCAACTCTTGTGGAACTGCCCTGAGGATCTCCGCCAGTTCATCCGAGACCAGAAGCCAAAGGGGTCCACGGCTACAGCTGCCCTGGCCGATGACTACACCAACAATCGGGCTCCTGAAGCCAGGAGAGCAGCCACCAGCAGCACCTGGAGAGGGGGTAAGATGAACTCTGCGACTGCCCCACCTGCCCCTAGACTGCAGGGGGTGTCCCCCTCAACTCCCCTCTCCAGGCCCGTGGCAGAGCCAAGACGGTGCCACCAGTGCAACCTACCTGGACACTTCAAGGCCATGTGCCCTCAGCGTCCCAAGGCCCCGGCTCCGTCCCCGTCCCAAGGGCCGCCCAAGGTGTATTGTGTGGGTGGGGGTGGTGGTAGGTCCCTGGACAGCTTCCAACCTGTCACCGTCGGCCGGTCTGTGACCATAGGACTGCGAGACAGCGCCTCGGAGGTGACTCTGGTGCGGCCTTAGATGGTGTCCCCCCAAGACTTGATCCCTGGAAAAACCCTCGCTGTCTCCGGGATTGGAGGCATTGACCCGGCGCTGCCTGTTGCTGACATTTATGTGGACTGGGGCGCGGGGCGAGGGGTGAGAGAGGTGGGGGTAACTGATCGGATCCCTGCAAACGTGCTACTTGGGACAGATTTGGGGCAAATAACCTCCCAGTTTGGCCCCGCCCCAAAGGCTGAACCTTCAGCCAGTGCTGACGTGCCTCCGGACAATGTTAATGTGTTATCTATGAATGATGTAAGGGAGGAGGGAGTGAACTCTGATATTTCTGCTTGCACAGACACCATAGACACACACACAGCTGCAGCTGTGACAGGGGAGGGGGTCAGAGAAAGGTGTGACAATGCCTCTACAAGTAATCAGCCTGTGAGCTGGGATCTGTTGCCCTCTGCAGGGATAAGCAGAGAGCAGGGTGCTGCAGGGGGAGGACCAGTGTGTGGGGTGGGGGCTACCACAGCAAATGTGGGGTCCCCAGAGATTTCACAGCGGGGTTCTGTTGCTGCAGGAGGGGAACAGGCAGGTGAGATTGGGGCCGGTCCAGGAGCGGAAGTGCTCCCAGGTAAGATCTCGGTGCATGGTTCCCCCACAACCGGGGTGTCAGGAAGCCAGGTAGGTCTGCCTGAACCGGCGACTTGGTCAGGAACGGAGGAGGAGCAGGCACGACCCACGGTCGCAGCGGCTGTGGCCGCTGTCACCCGCAGTGGGAGTGCTGGAAGCCAAGGGGCCTCCCGGAGGTCCGATAGCTCTTCCCCTTCTGACCAAGTGGCAGCCGAGTCAGGTGGAGGCCAGGACACAGGTCCCGGGGTACTGACTGAAGATGTGACAGTCTCGTCGATTCTGGCCACATCTAGTCAGGAGTTTCAGGCAGCGTTAGAAGCTGACGACAGCCTGAAAGCTCTAAAGGAGCAGGCGGCACAGCCTCCCTCGGACTCGGACCCGGAGCGAGTGGTCTGGGACCAAGGACGGCTGTACCGGGCCACGGTCCAGCAGGGTTCACCGGAGGCGTGGCCCAGGGACCGACAGTTGGTGGTACCCTATCCGTTCCGGACGGAGTTGTTGCGGATCGCACATGAGATTCCGATGGCCGGACACCTAGGGATCGCTAAGACCAAGGCCAGGTTAAACCAGCATTTCTACTGGCCAAAAATGGGGGCCGATGTGGCTGCCTACTGCCGTTCGTGTGAAACCTGTCAGAGAGTGGGGAAGGCGGGGCCACGCCCCAAAGCCCCACTGGTATCTCTGCCAATCATCGATGAGCCTTTCAGGAGGGTGGCTGTGGATCTGGTCGGCCCGCTGGCCATCCCCAGCAGCTCCGGGAAACGCTTCATACTGACGGTAGTGGACTATGCCACCCGGTACCCAGAAGCAGTGGCCTTGTCGTCCATTCGGGCTGACAAGGTGGCCACCGCATTGCTGGAGATTTTCTCCCGAGTGGGTTTTCCCCAGGAAATGCTCACTGACCGGGGGACCCAATTCATGTCCCAGCTGATGGAGGCCCTCTGTAAGCAAGTCCAGGTGCGACATCTGGTGGCCAGCCCGTACCATCCACAGACTAATGGCCTGTGCGAGCGGTTCAATGGCACCTTAAAGCAGATGCTTAAGATGTTGGTCGACTCCCATGGGCGTGACTGGGAGCGGTATCTCCCACACCTGTTATTTGCTTACCGGGAGGTTCCACAGGCCTCAACAGGATTCTCACCGTTTGAGCTCCTGTACGGGCGACGTGTGCGGGGCCCCCTGGCTCTGGTGAAAGAGGCTTGGGAAGGGGATTTGGCCACCCCTGGAGTGTCGGTTATCGAGTATGTCATGCGCTTCCGGGACAAAATGCAGGCCTTGACGCAACTGGTACACGACAATATGGCTCAAGCCCAGGCCGATCAGAAGCGTTGGTACGACCAGAACGCTTGTGAGAGGACCTACCAAGTGGGTCAAGAGGTGTGGGTACTGGTCCCCGTACCACAGGACAAGCTTCAGGCAGCCTGGGAAGGCCCATACCTCGTGTACCAGCAGCTCAACCCTGTGACGTACCTGGTCACCCTGGACCCTGCCCGTGGAAGGCGGAAGCCCTTCCATGTGAACATGATGAAGGCACATCATGAGCGGGAGGCATGTGCACTCCCTGTGTGCAACCTGCCCGAGGAGGGAGAAGCGGAAACCCTCTTGGATATGCTAGCCCAGGTTAGGGCAGGCGGATCCATTGAGGATGTGGGGGTTGGCCACCAGCTCTTGGAGGACCAACGGTCCCAGCTGTGGGCCACCCTACACCCCTTCCGGGGGTTGTTTACCAACCAGCCCGGAAGGACTGACTTGGCTGTCCATCACGTGGACACTGGGGATCATCCCCCGATCCGGCGTTCAGCATATCGGGTCTCCCTGGAGGTGCAGCAACACATGCGCCAGGAGATTGACGAGATGCTGAACCTGGGGGTGATCCAGGCATCCAACAGTGCTTGGGCCTCGCCTGTAGTCCTCGTCCCTAAGAAGGACCGAACCACTCGGTTCTGCGTGGACTACAGGGGGCTCAATGCGGTCACGGTCGCCGATGCGTACCCAATGCCACGCATCGATGACCTGCTCGATCAGTTGGCCGGGGCTCAGTACCTGACCATCATGGATCTGAGCCGGGGATATTGGCAGATCCCCCTGACTCGCAAGGCCAGGGAACGCTCTGCCTTTATTACCCCATTTGGACTGTACGAGTCCACGGTGATGCCATTCGGGATGAGGAATGCCCCTGCCACTTTCCAGCGGATGGTCAACACCCTGCTCAAGGGACTTGAAGGGTACGCGGCCGCGTACCTGGATGACATTGCCGTCTTCAGTCCCACCTGGGAGGACCACCTAGAGCATCTAGCACAGGTGCTCAGGCGGATCCACCGGGCAGGTTTGACCATCAAGCCGGGAAAGTGTCAGCTGGCCATGAGCGAGGTCCAGTACCTCGGTCACCGGGTAGGTGGGGGAACGCTGAAGCCCGAGCCTGAGAAAGTGGAGGCCATCGCATCCTGGCCCACCCCCAGGACCAAGAAGCAGGTGATGTCCTTCTTGGGGACCGCTGGGTACTATAGGAGGTTTGTTCCATGCTATAGTAGCCTGGCAAAGCCCTTGACGGACCTCACCAAGAAGAAGCTGCCCTCTGCAGTCGATTGGACAATGGACTGCGAGACAGCCTTCCGGGCCCTAAAGGACGCCCTGTCCAGCCCGCCCGTGCTACAGGCAGCCGACTTCACGCGGCCGTTTGTAGTACAGACCGACGCCAGTGACTTCGGCCTCGGTGCGGTGCTCAGCCAGGTGGACTCTGCGAGCCAAGAGCACCCAGTCTTGTACCTGAGCAGGAAGCTGTTACCAAGGGAAGTGGCCTATTCTACAATGGAGAAGGAGTGCCTGGCCATAGTGTGGGCCCTGCAGCGTCTGCAACCCTATCTATACAGGCGCCACTTCATCGTGGAGACGGACCACAATCCCCTCAGCTGGTTGCACACCGTCTCTGGGACGAATGGGCGATTGTTGCGATGGAGCCTTGCGCTCCAGCAATACGACTTCACCATTCGCCACAAAAGGGGCCGTGACCACGGTAACGCAGACGGGCTGTCCCGACAAGGAGAGGTCGCGGACGGGCGCACGGGGGAACACCGGAGTGTGCTGCCCCCTAGCGCCCTCAAAAGGGGGGAGGTGTGAGGTAAATCCTGGGATATGAAGAGGAATTATGACTAGAAGTCATAATTGCTCTCATCACTCCCTGGCAGTGCCCCCCTCCCTTCTTGTGCTCAAATGTCCAGCATCTGTGAAGGTGTCACATCCCACTTACACCTCCAACAGCCATCTCCTCTGATATGGAGATGAGATGATGTGAGGACAATGGACCCAGGATGACTCCCTGCCGTCACCCTGTAACAAGAGTTGTATCTCATTAGCAAGGCTTGGAAGTAGCCAGACAGAACGACTCCAGTAAAAAATGGTTCATATCTCGCAAGCCATATCTCCGATAAATATGGCAACCATAAAAATGGTGTTTGCGCAGGCGGACGATGCTGGCACACCTTTTTTATGGAAGGGGGAGCTTGGGAAATGCCCCAGGCGTGATATCAGCCATATGGGAACTCGTAGACAGGTCATGAGTCCCCTCGTTCTGTAGCTAAATTCATAACTGTCACAATGAGAGCATTGGCGTCCGCCTACGACGCTCCCAGGCAAAGTTATGGCCCATATTCCATGTTGTGAATTTGTCCATAACTCCAGCCAGGGGTGGAGCAGTGCTCCCTGTGAGGTCACTAAGGTAGGAGGGGACCTGGATTTGCCCAGGTTGATAACCCTGCTTCGGCCATTGTCCAAGGTTCTTTCGCTGGGGGTCACGTGCAGGAAACATCTGTGGGAAGAATCCTAGAAACCTGGGTACAGCGCCCCCCTGTGGCCAGACACACAAGGTAACTGATGTAATTGTATACCTGTTTGTAACCCATGCTTTATCTGTAACTGTACTCTGACATATGTATATTCTGTAGATTCCCTATTGTATATATTGTAGTTTCTAGTGTGCTTTAGGCAATTAAATTATATAATTAATCTTGGGCTGTTCTGTTATCTCGATCTTGAATCCCACGTCCGTGTGTTCGGCTAATAGTTACCGTAAATCGGTTGGTGGCAGCGAGTTGTGCCAAGGATTATTGTGGGGAGGCCAGTGAGATTCGGGGAGAGTTTATATATTCCGCCCGCGGAGGTCGGGGGAATATATACCCTTCTCTCGCCGGGGGCCCTTCAATAATCGGCATAAGTAGTATAGCGGCCTCCTTGCTTATGGTCGGGCAATTCCATAATTGGCCTGACTATAAGAGGGGCGCTAGAGAGCGCGTCACGTGCTCTGTCTGTCGGTCGGGAGGTATAAAGGAGGGGGACGCCCCCTTGCTACCCCCCGATTGTGACGTACTGGTAGCCAGCGCGGGGGATTTCTGAGTGACCCCCCGGTGGTTTGTGACAGAGACATTATAATGAGTAACATTGACATGACCTTTATTTGGTTCTAATATATCTTTTTCCCTCCTTTCTTTAGGCTCCTTCCACCTGATCCCTCACCCACCGGCACCAGCAAAGTTATTTCTTCACCTGGTAATTTGTCACCTGGCACCTCATAGGCATTATATACCTTGTTCCCTCACACTGTTATAAGCCATACACCATGTCCTGTGTTCTGTGCCCGGCTCAAGCGTTGTGCTAATAGCCAGGCGCAGCGCTTGGGCTGCGTGCAATTCACAGGCCTGTTCACTGCTCAATCACACCCATATTGTTATACACACGCCCCCTTAGGCTCCTACGTTCTTTCACCATCCTCACTGCTTGCTGCCCGTCGGTCCGCCCCCTGCGCATGCGCGGTGCTGGTGACGGCACTGCGCATGCGCGGCGTGCGCTCCACGGGCTGCACGCTGCGTTCCACTTCAAGGAAGTGGGACTGATGGGGCTAGACATCATGCATTATATAAGGCTGTTCGGCCGGTGTGTGCCGCGCATTGTCCAGGGGCTCATACCCTATGCCAGCACCTCACAGGGCCTATACCCTATGCCAGACCTTACAGGTATGTGTCATACTATGATCATCTTCAGTGGCACTCTGCACTATTTCCACTTATTTCTATTTATGCTTTCTCTCAGATATTTCCCCTTTACTCCTACTGGGCACCTTGTTGCAGGTTGTTCCATATACCTCAGGTATGTGTCCACACTAGTGCTTCTCTGCCTTTCTGCCTATTCTCCCTGCACATTGAGTTATACATGTTATATGGTTTCTCATAGAACTTAAAGGGACATGCGCACCTTCCCTATGGAAATAGCACCTTAGATCACATGTCCAGTAACGTTCGAATAAGGTAGTATGGAGATTTCACCCTTAATACTCCCTGCTCGTTGTATCTCATACTGATGTTACAATCTCATATATGTTCCTGTTCTGGCATATCTCTCATTTTTAGCATTTAGCCTGTTGGAGGCAACTGAGAATCTCTCAGTGAGGGACTCTAAACTATCCATATGATTTCTTCTGAAGTCACTGTTCATTAATCCAGGTAGGGTGCTTCTCTCAGTCAAATCCTCCTTATGCTCACTTTATGCTCTCTTTTGTACACCTTGATTATAATATTATCATTGCTTTTCGTTTAGTAACAACCTGTGATACGTGTCAACCCAAGTCTGGTTGTCATTCTCACCCTTTTCATTGTCGACAGACAGATACGTGAGGTACACATGTTTTTTTGTAAACCATTTTGTGGATACGTCATGTAATGCAAAAATGTTGTTCCTTGATGACTGTTTCACGTAGTTTTCTTTTGTATTCTATACCTAGGATCACATTTTTTGATCCCATTATACTTACTGGTATTGACCAGCTATCATTGAACGTGTACCATCGCAGTGTTGATATAGGTGGGTGCTCGCTGTACTCATATTGTTACCATCATGCATTTTCTAAACTGGATAGGTTTCTGTACGTTTTATATAACTTTTTTTCTTCCTTTTACATATCCTCATGTTTATTATGTGCAGCACATGACTATATTCATGACGTATGTTGTGTATGTAATCGCATCAACTGATGTTATACCTTGTATTGATTTCTTCTTTTTTTCTGTACATATTTCCTTCCTGTGCCTATAGATAAATCAATCCTTGATAAAGACCATTATTGTACGGTCTAAACGTCGGATGAATTATCATCAACTTACTGCATGAATAAACGATATTTGCATTCAAAAAGTTGTTCTACAAGTCTTGATCTTTTTAGTGTGCCAGAATTACTACTATATAGCTTTTTTTTTATAGACTAAATAAACCTGACATTTTTTATGTATTGTCATGAACAATGGTGAGGTTTATTTTCCTTGAAAATTTCTGTATATAATTATATACAGTACAGACCAAAAGTTTGGACACACCTTTTCATCTCTAGAACAACTATTAAGAGGAGACTTTTTGCAGCAGGCCTTCATGGTAAAATAGCTGCTAGGAAACCACTGCTAAGGACAGGCAACAAGCAGAAGAGACTTGTTTGGGCTAAAGAACACAAGGAATGGACATTAGACCAGTGGAAATCTGTGCTTTGGTCTGATGAGTCCAAATTTGAGATCTTTGGATCCAACCACCGTGTCCTTGTAGAAAAGGTGAACGGATGGACTCTACATGGCTGGTTCCCACTGTGAACCATGGAGGAGGAGGTGTGATGGTGTGGGGGTGCTTTACTGGTGACACTGTTGGGGATTTATTCAAAATTGAAGGCATACTGAACCAGCATGGCTACCACAGCATCTTGCAGTGGCATGCTATTCCATCCAGTTTGCGTTTAGTTGGACCATCATTTATTTTTCAACAGGACAATGACCCCAAACACACCTCCAGGCTGTGTAAGGACGATTTGACTAAGAAGGTGACTGATGGGGTGCTACGCCAGATGACCTTACCTCCAGTCACCGGACCTGAACCCAATCGAGATGGTTTGGGGTGAGCTGAACCGCAGAATAAAGGCAAAAGGGCCAACAAGTGCTAGCATCTCTGGGAACTCCTTCAAGACTGTTGGAAAACCATTTCCGGTGACTACCTCTTAAAGCTCATTAAGAGAATGCCAAGAGTGTGCAAAGTAGTAATCAAAGCAAAAGGTGGCTACTTTGAGAACCTAGAATATAAGACATATTTTCAGTTGTTTCACACTTTTTTAAGTATTTCATTCCACATGTTTTCATTCACAGTTTTGATGCCTTCAATTTGAATCTACAATTTTTAGAGTCATGAAAATAAAGAAAACTCTTTGAATGAGGTTACATAGTTACTTAGGTTGAAAAAAGACTTAAGTCCATCTATTTCAACCTTCTTCCACTAGTTCTACATTTGGTCACTTAGTCATTTATAACCGACAATGTTGTGTGTACTGAGGAAATCATCCAGCCCTTTTTTAAAAGCTGTTATTATAGTATCTGTCATTACTACATCTTGTGGTAGGGCATTCCACAGTCTGACTGCTCTAACTGTAAAGAACCCTTTCCTATTTAGCTGTTGGAATCGCTTTTCTTCTACTCGCAGTGAGTGCCCCCTGGTCCTTAGTATTGTCTTTGGAAGGAATAAGTCATGTGCCGTCCTTTATATTGACCACACATGTATTTATACATATAAATGAGATCTCCTCTGAGACGTCTTTTTTCTAAGCTAAATATAGCTAACTTTTTCAACCTGTCATCATATGGAAGGCCTCCATTCCTTGTAGTAGTCTAGTTGCCCACCTTTGAACTGACTCTAATTTCTGAATGTCCTTTTTAAAATGTGGAGCCCAAAACTGGATCCCATATTCCAGATATGGCCTTACAAGTGATTTATAGAGGGGTAACAATACGTTGGGATCACGAGATCTAATCTCTTTTTTTATACACCATAAAATCTTGTTTGCTTTAGCAGCTGCTGCTTGACATTGAGTGCTGCTGCTCAGCTTATTTGTAATGAGAATACCCAAGTCCTTCTCCTGTTCTGTACTTCCGAGTTTACTTCCATTTAATGTATACACAGTTATAGGATTACTCCGTCCTAGGTGCATTACTTTACATTTATCAACATTAAATCTCATTTGCCAAGTATCTGCCCATTCTGACATCTTATCCAGATCTTTTTGTAATATTGTACTATCAAGGTCAGTTTTTAATATCCTACATAGTTTGGTGTCATCAGCAAAGACTGACACTTTACTATCAATCCCATCCACAAGGTCATTAATAAAGATATTAAAAAGAATCGGTACTAGCACAGATCCCTGCGGCACCCCACTGCTGGCTATAGCCCATTTAGAGAATGTACCATTTATGACTACTCTTTGTTTCCTATCTTTTAGCCAATTCCTTACCCAGTTGCATATAGTTTCCCCTAGTCCTTGCTTCTGGAACTTCAGTATAAGGCTATTATGTGGTACAGTATCAAATGCCTTTGCAAAGTCCAAATAAATCACATCAGCTGCATTACCAATATCCAGGTTTGCACTTACCCCCTCATAGAACCCCAACAGGTTGGTTAGACACGACTTATCTTTCATGAATCCATACTGTCTGTCAGTTATTATATTATTTTCTGCAATATATTTTTGCATGTCATCCCTTAAAATGCCCTCAAAAACTTTGGATACTACTGATGTCAGGCTTACTAGACTTTAGTTGCCTGGATCTACCCTCTTACCTTTCTTAAATATCGGTACCACATCAACAATCCTCTAATCCTGAGGCACAAAACCTGTTACAAGTGAGTCTAAAAAGATGAGATACAGCGGTCTGTCGATTACGGAGCTCAATTCCCTCAATATTCGTGGATGAATGCCATCTGGCCCTGGGGATTTGTCAATGTTTAATTTACTCAGACGTAGGCATACTTCTTCTTGTGTTAAATTAATTATATCGGGTGGTGAACTTTGATTTTTCACTTGTTGAATGATCCCTGGTACAGTCAGTGCCTGTTTAATATCTCAGTCTTTTGTTTGTCCTCTATAACTAACATGTTATTATATTTTAAGGGGCCGATACTATCCTTTGTTTTCCTTTTGGAATTAATGTATTTAGAAAGGTTTTTGGGATTTATTTTAATGTCCTTGGCGATTTTTGTTTCAGTAGCTAGTTTTGCTTGTTTGATTTCTTTTTTGCATTTCATATTGATATCTTTATACTTCAGAAATGCTATTTCTGTATTCTCAGCCTTTGAGATTTTAAACGCCCTTTGTTTTTGTTTTACTATACTTTGTACAGTCTAATTTATCCATAGTGGTTTCTTTTTATTCCTGGACATTTTATTACCAGAGGGTATACGTTTTTTACAGGACTCTAGCAGTATATCCTTAAACTTTCTCCATTTATTTTCAGTATCCCCAGTTACCATGACTTTGTCCCAATCTACACATTAAGGCTATGTGTCCACGGGAGAATGTTGCTGCGGATTTTTCTGCATCAAAATCCGCGGCTTTCCTGCAAAATCCGCACCTTTTCAAAGGTGCAGATTTGCTGCGGATTTACCGCGGAATTACCGCGGATTTTGGTGCGGATTTTTTTTTTCCCAATTCTGAAGCCAAAATCCGGATCAAAATCCGCAACAATAATTGACATGTTGCAGATTTTTCCGGATCAAAATCCGCACCAAATCCGCCGCGGAAAAATCCACAGCATGGGCACAGCATTTCCAAAAAGCCATAGAAATGGCTGGGAAGTGCCGCTGCTGCAGATTTTCGGAAAATCCGCGGCTTTTCCACGAGAAATCCGCGGCAAAATCCGTGCATTTTCCGCAGCGTGGGCACATAGCCTTAGGGTAAGAACCCACTTTGCTTTTTACCTGCTTTTTCAACTGCAGCGTTTAATGCCAAAATGGATGTGTTCTGCTTTTCAAGCAAAGTCTATGGGAAATTGGTTTTCTAAACCGCACTATGCAGTTCAAACTGCAGCCTTTTTGTTGCAGAACTTTGGTCAAAAACTCAGCTTTGCAGTGCAAAACCCAAATGGCAAAAACAATTGACATTGTCTGTTGTCGAGGGCCATCCTACTGCACAGCCACATGCCTGGCAGGAGCTGGATGGAGACAAACGAGGAGGTGAATGAGGCTGCTGACGGCTTCCCCATATTAATAATACCTCTGTGTCTGTGTGTTCATGTATGACGTATATATCTATGTATGTCAGTGTATATGGCTGTATATATTTATATGTATGTTTGTTAATTTCTCTTCAAATATGTATCTGTATGCCTGTATGTGTGCGTATCTGTGCAGGTCTGCGTGTGGATGAGGCCCACTGAGACTCTTTCACCCGGGGCCCACAAAAACCTGGAGCCGACCCTGCACTACCCTCTACATAATATCTCCCCCACACACTATTCCTCTCAATATCTGACTCGCCCACCCCAGGGCTATGGGACACCAGGTGCCGGGCCGGACTAGTCCGGGGGTCGTCAGTGGTGGCAGGGCCCGACTCCGTGGCCCTGGTGGGGTCAATTAATATGGCTTCAGTGGGGGTGATGATTAAAGTTTATATTTGTCGTGACGCCACCTGTGGTTTGCGGCTATTAAGCCGCCGCTGCTGTGTGAGGCCTCCGGGGTGATGAGATGGCAGCAATGGTGGTACTGCTCCCCACAGTTGGAGCGGTGCCCCGGGGCACAGTTGGTGCTTGTAAGTGTCTATGGTGATGGAATAAAAGAGGCAACACCAAGGGTGCAGTTTCAAGTGGTTTACTCACAGTTCCTGGGCTGCAGCACACTGGTGCCTTTGGACTGCTGGAACCCACTGTCAGGGACCTCCGCCGATCCTGGGTAGATCCTGGAATGAAAGCCGGTGCACCCCTCTATGTGTTCCTTTTCTCAGCTGTCGCCCTTGTAGGCTGAACCTGGCTCGGCCTCCACTACAGCCTCCGGGCCAGGGGCTCGTCCGTCGGTTATTTGCCCCCTTTCCAAAGGTTCTGCTGTGGGCTGTGGCCCGGGGAGCTTGCAGCTTTCCCTGGGCCTCAGTTTTTACTGTTGGAGATGATTTTTCCTCCTCCGGTTTCTAGGGACCGTCCCCTGTATGCAGCTTGATCCCTCCACCGATGTTCCTGTGGAACAGGCCACGAGCCTAAAAGCTATCTGTGGCCCTGGAATCCCTTCTTTTCTCTGCTTGGTGTCACCTGGACCCTCTGAGTCCCAGGATCTTCACCAGGAAGCGTCACTTTCTTCTCTTGCTCCTGTCTGACTAGAGCACTACTCTTTCCACTCTTCTGCCTCCCGCAGAACTCCTTCTTCCTCCTTCCACTTCGTCTCTCTCTCTTCAACTCACTAAACTTGACCTTCCTTGTCTCTCTGCTCTCGGGTGGCTCCTCCCACCCCCCCACTGCTAAGCTACCACCCAATGGGAGCAGGGATGGGTCTTACGGCCCCTCCCAGCATGCAGCATGGGAGGGTTGCTGCCACTGTCCCTGGTCCCTGTGTGTACCTAACGATGGATGTTGTGTGAATTTGCCTGTGGACCGGCATTCACTCCTTTCCTTACCCAGGATGGGACATCACACCTCTGGTTGGGGTGCAATGTCTCTGTGGCGACGGAAGCCTCAGGGGCGCCACATATCTCCCCCACACACTACCCCTCTCCATAATATCTCCCCCACGCACTTCCCCTCTCCATAATATCTCCCCCACTTACTA
Source organism: Anomaloglossus baeobatrachus (assembly GCF_048569485.1). Classification (NCBI taxonomy): domain Eukaryota; kingdom Metazoa; phylum Chordata; class Amphibia; order Anura; family Aromobatidae; genus Anomaloglossus; species Anomaloglossus baeobatrachus. The sequence continues at coordinate 185,074,578 of NC_134360.1, read as the reverse complement.
CTCCTGTCCATAATATCTGCTCCACACACTACCCTCTCCATAATATCTCCCCCACGCACTGCCCCTCTCCATAATATCTCCCCCACTTACTACTCCTCTCCATAATATCTCCTCCACACACTATCCTCTCCATAGTATCTCCCCCACACACTATTCCTCTCAATATCTCCTCGACACACTACTCGTCTCCATAATATCTCCCCCACTTACTACTCCTCTTCATAATATCTCCTCCACACACTACCCTCTCCATAATATCTCCCCCACAAACTCCATAATATCTCCCCCAAACACTACTCCTCTCCATAATATCTCCCCAACACACTACTCCTCTCCATACTATCTCCCCCAGACACTACATCTCTCCATAATATCTCCCCCACAAACTACTCCTCACCATGATATGTCCCACACACACTGCCCCTCTCCATAATATCTCCCCCACACACTGCTCCTCTGCATAATATTCCCTCATACTGCACTTTTCCATAATATTAACCCACCCTACTTCTTTGCTTAAAGTACCCCCATGCCAGGATATACTATGCTCCCTTTCACCATCCCCAATTGCCCCATATGTTGTTTATTAGCCCATAATATCCCTCAAAGCTAAATAATATCCCCATTGTTCATAATGTCCTACACATATCTATAGTATAAGCAAAAAGGTTCATAATGTCCCCAACTGTGCCATAATGTTCCCCACAGAGCCATAATACAGTCATATGAAAAAGTTTGGGCACCCCTATTAATGTCAACCTTCTTTCTTTATAACAATTTGGGGTTTTGCAACAGCTATTTCAGTTTCATATATCTAATAACTGATGGACTCAGTAATATTTCTGGATTGAAATGAGGTTTATTGTACTAACAGAAAATGTGCAATCCGCATTTAAACAAAATTTGACTGATTCAAAAGTATGGGCACCCTTATCAATTTCTTGATTTGAACCCTCCTAACTACTTTTTACTGACTTACTAAAGCACTAAATTGGTTTTGTAACCTCATTGAGCTTTGAACTTCATAGGCAGGTGTATCCAATCATGAGAAAAGGTATTTAAGGTGGCCACTTGCATGTATTTCTCCTATTTGAATCTCCTATGAAGAGTGGCATCATGGGCTCCTCAAAACAACTCTTAAATGATCTGAAAACAAAAATTATTCAACATAGTTGTTCAGGGGAAGGATTCAAAAAGTTGTCTCAGAGATTTAAACTGTCAGTTTCCACTGTCAGGAACATAGTAAGGAAACGGAAGAACACAGGTACAGTTTTTGTAAAGCCCAGAAGTGGCAGGCCAAGAAAAATATCAGAAAGGCAGAGAAGAAGAATGGTGAGAACAGTCAAGGACAATCCACAGACCACCTCCAAAGACCTGCAGCTTCATCTTGCTGCAAATGGTGTCAATGTGCATCGGTCAACAATACAGCGCACGTTGCACAAGGAGAAGCTGTATGGGAGAGTGATGCGAAAGAAGCCGTTTCTGCAAGCACGCCACAAACAGAGTCGCCTGAGGTATGCAAAAGCACATTTGGACAAGCCAGTTACATTTTGGAAGTAGGTCCTGTGGACTGATGAAACAAAGATTGAGCTGTTTGGTCATACAAAAAGGCGTTATGCATGGAGGCAAAAAAACACGGCATTCCAAGAAAAGCACTTGCTTCCCACAGTAAAATTTGGTGGAGGTTCCATCATGCTTTGGGGCTGTGTGGCCAATGCCGGCACCGGGAATCTTGTTAAAGTTGAGGGTCGCATGGATTCAACTCAGTAGCAGCAGATTCTTGACAATAATGTGCAAGAATCAGTGACGAAGTTGAAGTTACTCAGGGGATGGATATTTCAGCAAGACAATGATCCAAAACACCGCTCCAAATCTACTCAGACATTCATGCAGAGGAACAATTACAATGTTCTGGAATGGCCATCCCAGTCCCCAGACCTGAATATCATTGAAAATCTGTGGGATGATTTGAAGCGTGCTGTCCATGCTCGGCGACCATCAAACTTAACTGAACTGGAAATGTTTTGTAAACATGAATGGTCAAATATACCTTCATCCAGGATCCAGGAACTCATTAAAAGCTACAGGAAGCGACTAGAGGCTATTATTTTTGCAAAAGGAGGGTCTACAAAATATTAATGTCATTTTTATGTTGAGGTGCCTATACTTTTGCACCGGTCAAATTTTGTTTAAATGCGGATTCCACATTTTCTGTTAGTACAATAAACCTCATTTCAATCCAGAAATATTACTGAGTCCATCAGTTATTAGATATATGAAACTGAAATAGCTGTTGCAAAAACCCAAATTGTTATAAAGAAAAAAGGTTAACATTAATAGGGGTGCCCAAACTTTTTCATATGACTGTATATTCCACTGCTCCATAATGTACCCCACAGCTGCACAATGTCCCCCACTACTCTATAATTTCCTCCACAGCTCCACAATATCCCCCAAAGCTTCTTTGTTTATTCTTGCTCCGTAATGTCCACCACAACTCCATAATATCTCCCATTTCTCCACAATATCCCCCACAGCAACATAGTATTCCCCATTTCTCCATAATGACCCTCACTGCTCCATAATATCCTCCACTGCTCCACAATGTCTCACACTGCTCCATAACATTCCCCATTGCTCCATGTTGTCCCCTGGAAATTAACAATTTAAAACACATTTTATCTCAAAGGCGCAAATACATTTGAATATAGTTAGAAGGAAGACAGCATCACTGGGTCCTATAGGCCACATCAAACTCCTTGGCAGGCTGCAAGTAGTCCGCGAGGCATCTGTTGTGCAGGCCTGCCATAGACATACAAGTTCGGTTCAGTCAAATATTAATTTGCTTTTAATAGGGAGAGAGGAGTAAGCTGCTGCTTCTGACAGAGGCATATACCCCAGGGGAACAAAAGGATCAGGCATGTTAAAATACAACTGCTATATCCAATTATCCGCCAACATCATCTGTCAGGGAATAGTTGAGAGATCACCACAGATATTAACCATGGTCAAGCCTGTTCTGCCAAAATCGGTCTGTTCTGGTGACATTAATCTTAGGGGTACTTTGCATGCTGCGACATCGCTACTGCGATATCGTCGGGGTCAAATTGAAAGTGACGCACATCCGACGCCGGTAACGCCGTCGCAACGTGTAAAGCCTAGATGCGCCGATAAACGATCGGAAGAGCGTCATAAATCGGTGATCTGTGTAGCGTCGGTCATTTTCATAATGTCGCACCAATAGGAGATATGATGTTGTTCCTCGTTCCTGCGGCAGCACACATCGCTGTGTGTGAAGCCGCAGGAGCGAGGAACATCTCCTTACCTGCCTCTACCGGCTATGCGGAAGGAAGGAGGTGGGCAGGATGTTTACGTCCCGCTTATCTCCGCCCCTCCGCTTCTATTGGCCACCTGACGTGTGACGTCGCTGGGACGCCGCATGACCCGCCCCCTTAGGAAGGAGGCGGGTTGCTGGCCAGAGCGACGTTGCAGGGCGGGTAAGTGCGTGTGAAGCTGCCGTAGCGATAATGTTTGCTACGGCAGCTATCACAAGATATCGCATGTGCGACGGGGGCGGGTACTAACGCTCTCGGCATCGCTAGCCGTTGCTAGCGATGTCGCAGCGTACAAAGTACCCCTTACATTTCCTGTAGGGTAATAGAGTGGGATATCCGTGGGACAGGCGGTGGATTTGCCCTGGGCACTGCCAGCAGGGGGAACCTGATATCGGCGGTGCGAGGTGTTGGGAATCGGACACTCCTAGTGATCAATGGTACATGCATCTTTCTTTACTGCTGGTGGTTCTGATGATATATTCTTGTTCTGTTATTGGTTTTGATCCTGTGAATGTGTAACAATCCATAATTTGTAAGATTACATGATATATAGCTATGTTAATAAAGTATTGGGCCATCTGACAACTTAAGGGTTACTATGTTTTTATTTATGTTAGTAGCATTAAAGAGGATATGCAAATTTGTGATGAGTCTGCAGTCACTGTGTGGCTGCAGACTTCTGAATTCTCACAGTGTGTGCACTGCATGCTGTCAGGATCCTCTGGTGCTGGCAGTGAGAGTGTGAGGTCATGAACACACAAGTATGCCATTTGCATACATGCGATCAGGTGCCAACTAGACATGGGTGTCCTTGCTCAATGACAATGAATTGAGCAAGGCTGAACACGTTTAGCTGGAATATGGCCAGAAGGAAAATTGCATACTTGTTCTCACATGACTATCCACTTTTGCCACTTCAAAGGGAGTATCCTAAAATTGTGCAGTGCATACTCTGAGAATTCAGAAGCCTACAGTCACCTGGAGTGACTGCAGATTTTCATCACAAGCCTAAACAAGTCCTTTAATTATAAAATTAAGCACTGTAGCATGCCCAATTCTAACAGCGTGTAATATACTCACTGTTAGGCTGGACTCACACGAGCATATGGCATCCGATGCGAGAGCATCGGATGCGATATGCTAATGTCCCCCGGCTCAGGCTCTGCTGCGAGCGTGAGCCGGGTGTCATGCGACTGTAACCCGATCTTGCGATCGGGTCACAGCTGTGAAGCTGAGTGCAGGCGCTGCGGAGGAGAGGGAGGGGTTAATCCTCCCATCTCCTCCACTGTCAGCCTGTGCGTAGATCGCACTGCACTGGGATAACATCCGAGTGCAGTCCGATGTATCTCTCGCATCCATTCACTTGAATGGGTGCGAGAGATACGGCGGTAGCAGCAAAACGCAGCATGCTGCCGCTTTTCTCGCATCCAGAATCTGGATGCGAGAAAAGCTGACCAACAGCTCAACCTCATTGCCTAACATTGGTCAGAGTGCAATGCGAGAATTTCTCGCATTGCACTCGTCCGATTTTCACGCTCGTGTGAGCGTACCCTTAGGGTTCTTTTCCACTGGCGTACCGGTTCCGATGCTCTCACATGTCGATATGCTAATGACCCTCAGTCATGCAACTGTGATGCGATCTTGCAATCGTATCACAGCCTCAGAAGAGGGAGGGAACACTTTTTCCCTATCTCCTCTGCGGCCTGTCTCTGTGTACATCACACTGCAGTCGCATAACATGCAAGTACAGTGCAATGTTTCACACACTCCCATAGGATTGTATGGGGGTGTATTAGCCGAGACTCACTGCAAAACGCAGTATGCTGCGATTGCCCCGAGACCACGATTCGTGTCGAGAAATAACAGGAAAGCGGAAACTGCCTCATTGATTAACACTGGTGTGAGTGTGATCTGATGATTTATCGGATCGCACTCGCACATGAACATTACAAGTGGAAAAGGAGCACTTAGGATTAATCTCTGCTTGCTGGTTCCAGAAGTCATCACATGGCCACTCATATGCGATCTTCATACTTATAGGGACTAAGGGGAAAACTTTTCTCCTTGCGGAGACCTGACAAACCAGTCTGGCTGCCAGTGAGGGGTCTTAGTGTGCCGCCCCGTGCTCGGCTGTAACCGAGCCGCTCGGGTCCGGACCTTCAGTGGGTGGCTCGAGGGTCTCTGGACCTGGGGGTCCACGGTCACTCCGATCTAAAAGGGGTTGCTGGCGGTTTAGGGGACATTGGTGTACGGCCGGAGCCGTGTTTAAGTTCGTGACGCCACCCACGGGTTGTGGTGAAGGTGGACACCACCGCTGCGGTTACGGGGCACCCGGAGGAGATGTTGCGCAGCAAGATGTTAACCCCTCCGTGGGTAGGGATGATGACCCCGGGACCCATTGGGGAGAGCTGGGCGGTGCAGGGAGAGGTGCGGCCGGAGGGCACTGATGTACTCACATTTAGTAACACACACAAGTCTCTAGTAAACCAAGGTGATGGTGGTGGCTGCAATCTGGTCCCCCACCAGGTTGGTGGTCTCTGCCTTTCTACTGCACCTGTTTGTGTGACTTGCAATACAGGAGTCCGCTCCCTGGCTTGTGATTGTCGGAGAAGCCCTTTGCCCGCAGATGCTGGCCCATGGGATCTCTCTGCTGTGGCGGTGGCTTTCTATCCCCCTCATTGGGCTGTTGTCTTCAGTCGAGAATTTGGGTGGGAAAGGACCTATAGTTCTGGCCGCAATCAGTTAATTAGCTAGCCCCCAGTAGCTTCTGGACCTAGCTTCAGGGTCTGAGTACCCCCCTCTGTGCTCCGGTTTCCAGTTGGTTCCCCGGGTTGGTACCGTCGGGCCACTACCCTGTCCCGGTCCACTACGTTTCCACCGAGCCGTCTTCCCAACTCCTGCAGGCAGAGGCCACCGTATGCCTCCTAGCCAAAGGTGCCCGGGCTCCAACCCTGGCACCTGTCAGTCTGCTACAGTCCTGTCACACAGGCCTGACCTCCTCCACTGAACTCTCAAACTGATCTGCTGTGTTTCCCGCCTCAGGCCCTCTGAACTCCTTGGTGGGCATGGTCAACCACCTAGCTCCGCCCCCTGGTGTGTCCATCAAGCCCTGAGGGGGGTGACTAGGGTTTTAAGGGTTGGCTGCTGTGACCTTGTTAGGAGACTAGTGTTGTGCGGGGCTCTACCTGTGACTACCTGGCTGGTCCAGTGCGTCACAGTCCCCCTTGGTTAACTACAGACCGTCCGTGGGCTATTCGACCACCACCGTTTATTTTTGTTGTAACTGAAAAAGATAAAAGATAACATATGTACAATTATAATAACAGTATTTATAATCAAGCATATTTTTGTTCTGTTCCCTTGCAGGAGGCATGTTACTTAAATGTTGCAAACATTTTTATTAACCAGGAACGGGACGAGACCGGGTCCTTTCATTTGCCCACGCAAGCAAACCTAGCCCTAATGCTTCCTCTAAAAACTAGGTCAGCACCCCTTTTCCCCAGTCCAGGAATCGGGTTCGGGTCCGGGTATTGCCCACACGGGCCGGGTAATAAGTTCCTTACCCGGCAGTCTCTCAGAGACCCCAAATCCAGGGGACCCCTGACCCGGAGGGTAGTCACCGGTTTCCTTCGTGACGGGACTCCGGCCTCCTCTGCCGCAGGCCCTTCCTCCAACCAGCCTCTCTGGAGACTGTAGGACCTGAAAGGGTGGTCCGGGATTATTTACAAGCCCAAAAGTTTTTGGGTGGCCTGCGAGTTCTCAGCCATGTCTATATGTATAAAAACATTAAAACTTTAAAACAGGAACATCAACTCAAACTTGCGTCGGGTTCCGGCTCCTTTAAGGCCGACCATTTTCAGGGTACATGCCTGTAAAGTACCCTAGCTGCCGACAGTACCTGCAGAGCACCATCATCGTGTTTCTGAAGACGCCAATGACGAGCGGGGCCTCAGCCTCTGAGACGGACTCTGTATCATCCCCTGAGCTGCTGCCATCTGTCGTCTCCGGTTCTGAGTGGGCATGTACGGGGTCTTCCGGGCCGGGCGCCATTCCCGTCGTGGCCGGGTGGACTGCCGGGGCCGACATCCTTCCTGCGGCAGGCAGGTCGTTGCCAGCTGTCGCACGGGGAGTCCCCACCGGAACCTCAGGATCCGCCGCTCCTGCGACCGGAGCAGGAGCATTAGCTTCCTCGACGGCTGCTTCCCCCACGGGTGCCGCCGCTCCAGCGGTTGGCGCGGGGCCGACATCGGATTCAGGAGCAGACATCTTCCATCTGCTCCCCCTTGGTCTTTTCGCGGCACTCCCTTCTCCGGCCGGTAAGTTTCGTTTTGCGATTTCCGGCCTTGCTGCACGGCCGTGTTCCCAGGGGGCGGGGCTTCAGCTTTCGTGCCCTTTTCGTGGGGAAGAAGACTCTGGCGGGAATCTTCGCACCAAAAGATGGCGGCAAGATGGTGGATCTTGGAAATTTTACAACAGATCACCGCTGACTGCCCGTACAAGGCACACTTCACTAGGTAAGTGAATGGGTAAGTATCCTGTTCGTGACGCCAGGAAATCGGGGTGTGCCGCCCCGTGCTCGGCTGCAACCGAGCCGCTCGGGTCCGGACCTTCAGTGGGTGGCTTGAGGGTCTCCGGACCCGTGGGTCCACGGTCACTCCGATCTAAAAGGGGTTGCTGGTGGTTTAGGGGATGTTGGTGTACAGCCGGAGCCGTGTTTAAGTTCATGACGCCACCCACGGGTTGTGGTGAAGGTGGACACCACCGCTGCGGTTACGGGGCACCCGGGGGAGATGTTGCGCAGCAAGATGTTAACCCCTCCGTGAGTAGGGATGATGGCCCCGGTGAGAGCTGGGCGGTGAAGGGAGAGGTGTGGCCGGAGGGCACTGATGTATTCACGTTTAGTAACACACACAAGTCTCTGGTAAACCAAGGTGATGGTGGTCGGTGCCCGCAGCCTGCTGCAGTCTGGTCCCCCACCCAGTTGGTGGTCTCTGCCTTTCTACTGCACCTATTTGTGTGATGATGGACTACCTGAACTTGCAATACAGGAGTCCGCTCCCCGACTTGTGATTGTTGGAGGAGCCCTTTGCCCGCAGACACTGGCCCGTGGGATCTCTCTGCCGTGGCGGTGGCTTTCTATCCCCCTCGTTGGTCTGTTGTCTTCAGTTGGGACTTTGGGAGGGAAAGGACCTATAGTCCTGGCCGCAATCAGTTAATTAGCTAGCCCCCAGAAGCTTCTGGACCTAGCTTCAGGGTCTGGGTACCCCCCTCTGTGCTCCGGCTTCCAGTTGGTTCCCCGGGTCGGTACCGTCGGGCCACTACCCTGTCCCGGTCCACCACGATTCCACCGAGCCCTCTTCCTGGCTCCTGCAGGCAGAGGCCTCCGTATGCCTCCTAGCCAAAGGTGCCCGGGCTCCAACCCTGGCACCTGCCAGTCTGCTACAGGCCTGTCACACAGGCCTAACCTCCTCCACTGAACTCTCAAACTGATCTGCTGTGTTTCCCGCCTCAGGCCCTCTGAACTCCTCGATGGGTGTGGCCAACCACCTGGCTCCGCCCCCTGGTGTGTCCATCAAGCCCTGAGGGGGGTGACTAGGGTTTTAAGGGTTGGCTGCTGTCACCTTGTTAGGGGACTGGTGTTATGCGGGGCTCTACCTGTGACTACTTGGCTGGTCCAGGGCGTCACATTAGCACTGCAATGTCCCTCTGGGAAATATTCAAATTGTTTCCCCAGGGAGGAAGGAGATGAACTCTAGCACCACCTATCGGAAGTAGCAATCCTAAAAGTCAAAAGGGGCCCTTTAACGAGCCTTTCATATGACTTAGGATTTATGCCAGATCAGAATTGGGGTTCTGATCTTGTATAAATCCTTGACCATAATTAGGGGATTTATGGTATCTAGCTTGCTAAAAACAGTACAACTGAAATAACATTTTCTTGTGAATGAACTTCTACTCTGTTATTCAGCTGGACTTGAACGGACATTTCTAGAAGGTGGTTAGTTGGACACTATAAAAATTGCTATTCAGTTTTGATTTACATGATAGGGTATTACACTCCTTGCAGTTGTATACTAATGTAGTAATATACTAATGACTACTGTGTCTTATTGGGATAAGTAATGAAAAGATGCCCATAAACCTTAATGTCACACAGAGTTTTACACAAACTTCACCGACTGTCATGGCAACATTGGACTCTGGTTAGATTGCAGATCCTGACACTTCGCCCCAGGGGTGGGATTCAAATTTTTAACAACAGGTTCTCTATAAACCCTGCCCAGTTCAAAACCACACCCATTCTGTAACCACACCCATTCTGTAACCACACCCATTTTGTTAACCACACCCATTTACACGCACTTTCCTCAACCAAAAAATACAAGTAATGTAAAGTATAATCTCTTTCCCCTTCTTCCCCTCCTATACCGTCACTCTCCTGTCCACACCAGTTGCTCCAGTCACTGTCAGTCATATTGTATTAAATGGTTTTTCTACAATTTTTAACAATTATTACTAAAGGAGCCCTGCTAAAATTGGAACGGACGACCTTCCCCATACAGGTCCCATCCCATGTGGCTCCTTTCCCCAGCAGATCGCATCCCATAATGGCCCCTTTCCCCTGCAGATCCCATCCCATAATGGCCTCTTTCCACCTACAGATCCTGTCCCATGTGGCTCTTTTCCCCCTACAAATCCCATCCAATTATGGCCTCTTTCCCCTGCAGATCCCATCATGGCTTCTTTTCCCAGCAGATCTTATCCCATGTGCTCCTTTTCCCATATACAGTAGTGTTACATGTCGTGGCTCTCTTGTTGCAAGGAATGAGGTGGTCCCCCATTCCTTGTCTGCCACGAGCCCTCCTGCTCGGCAGCGCCAAAGGTCTGGGAGACTGTGCAGTCTGCAGGAGTTGCCTCCTCAGAGATTCAGCAGAAGGGTGACACCTAGTGGTTCTCCCCTTGCAAGGAATGGAGCGGTCTCCCATCCCTTGCCTGCCACGAGCTCTCCTGCTCAGCATCACAGAGGCTCTGGGAGGTTGCACAGTGTGCAAAGAATAGATGCTCAGGGAAGCAGCAAGACTTCCCATGTCTCTGCACATTGTGAAACCGAGGATCCCGCCTTTATGACCTAGAGGCAGGAAGATGAGCATGTGCTCCACGTGACGTCTTCTGATTCGCTCACTGATATCACACGGCCCCATGACGAGGCTGGTAATGTGCTGAATCCTGACTGGCTAGGCCAGGTTGTCAAGAACCCTGATTGGCTCACGCCCGTCTCGCGCCCGCCCTTGGGTGGAGCTACACCTCCTTAAAAGCTCCCCCTGCCATCATGGCGGTGCGCGACCGTCCTTCTATGTTTGGATGTCTGGCAGCGTGCTGCCATGCCACTGCTCAGGCATTACTGTCTTCTGTGGGCTTGTCCCTTACTGCTTTGGCACTACCTCGTTTGCAGGCCGTGTTCCTGCCTTGCTGCTCCGGCAGTACCCCTGTCAACAGGCCGTGTTCCTGTCCCAGGTGAGCTCCTCAAGTCTCCATCGGACTCACCTGGTTATTGAAAGCACACGTGCGTGGGCACCTCTGTGCTACCCTCGTGCCATATTCTCGTGACTTCCACTGGCACACGTGCGTGGGCACCTCTGTGCTTCCCCGTGCAACAGGTACACCGAGCCGTGAGATCTGTGCCATACAACCCTCACGGGTTAGGGCAGATCGGTGTACATAGATCGTCTGTGACATTCCAGATGATCGCTAGCAGCAACCCGCTCACTCTTCACCCACCATAGCGGCGGTCCCTTACACCGCACAGTGGACCTTGACCAGCGGAAGCAGTCCATTTCCCATCTTGGCACGCTTCCCCGGGTCCCCCTCGTAACACAGTAGCTCCCATCTTATGTGGCCTCCTCTCCCCATCTATTTCCCATCTATGCAGCCTCCTCTCCCCATCTAGTTCCCATCTATGTGGCTTCCTCTCCCCATATAGTTCCCATCTATGTGGCCTCCTCTCCACATATAGCTTCCATCTGTGCAGCCTCCTCTCCCCATATAGCTCCTGTGATGCCCTGGACTATCCAGGTTGTCCCAGGTAGACACAACAACACTACACACCCCTTCCCAGTTAGGTAACATCAGTCAAACTTAAAGTCTTGTCACCACCCTCCAGGTTTGATGTCCACACCAGGTAGGGTGGAGCCAGGTGGTTGGCTCCACCCACCGAGGAGTTCACAGGCCTGGAGGCGGGAAACAGAGTAGAGTCGAGCTCAGGAACAGAGAGAGTTGAGGTCGGAGTGAGAGCAGACGAGTTCACGGGCAGTCCTGTGTCCAGGCTGCCCAGAGACTACCCGGTGGCTGGGTCGGAGCCCAGTCACCATTGGCAAGGAGGCAGACGGTAGTGGCCGCCTGCAGGAGACCGGGAAGACGACCGGTGGAACCGTAAGGGACCGGGACAGGGTAGTGGCCCGCCGGAACCGAACCGGGGAGCCAACTGGATACCGGAGCACCAGGCAGGGTACTCAGACCCTGAACTAGGCTAGAAGCCACCACCATAGTCAAATTAACTGATTGTGGTCTGGACCTCAGGGGTTCATTCCCACCTAAGTCCCGATTGAAGGCAACAGCCCAACCATTCTGGATAAGTGCCACCGCCAAGGGCAAGAGATCCAAAGGGCCAGCGTCTGCAGGCAAACGGGCTCCTATGACAGATGTTAGTCGGGGAGCGGACTACCGGTGTCTAGGCACAGGAGTCAAGATTCACACACATAGGTGCAGGAGAAAAGCGGTCACCATCAACCTATCCTGGGAAAAGCTGCAGCCGGCTGCGGGCCCTGTTCATCACTCCGTTTGGTTTACCAGTGACTGCAGTGTCTTGAGTCAGAATGAGTACACTAGTGCCATCCGGCACTGCGCCGCGCTGCACCGCAACACTACACCCTGCACCCAGGGCCCGGCCCGCCGGACCCCGGGACCACCATCCCATACCCATGGAGGGGTCAACACCTAGCTGCGCTACTACACCGCTCCCGAGGGTCCCCCATACCTTCACCGCAGCGGTGGTGTCTACCATCACCACAACCCATAGGTGGCGTCACGAACTATCATTTCAAACCAAACACCCAAATCCCCGCGTGTAGCGCCAACTCTCTTGCAGAGCGACGTGACCCCCGGGTCCGTGAGAGGCTCGAGCCACCACCCGCAGTGCGAGCACGGATCCGAGCGGCTGGGCGGTTTCAGCCGAGCCCGTGGGGCGGTACACTCCCATCTATGCAGCCTCCTCTCCCCATATAGCTCCCATCTATGCTGCCTCCTCTCCCCATCTAGTTCCCATTTATGTGGCCTCCTCTCCCCATTTAATTCCCATCTATGTGGCCTCCTCTCCCCATATAGCTCCCATCTATACAGCCTCCTCTCCCCATATAGCTGCCATCTATGCAGCCTCCTCTCCCCATATAGCTGCCATCTATGCAGCCTCCTCTCCCCATATAGCTGCCATCTTATGCGCGCCCTTTCGCCATATAGCTCCCATCTATGCAGCCTCCTCTCCCCATATAGCTGCCAGCAATGTAGTCTCTTCTCCCCATATAGCTGCAATCTATGCTACCTCCTCACACTGCCGTGACCTCTGCAGCGTCAGCACGTCGCTGCACGCCGAGTCAGGGAGCAGACAGGCTCCACTGTACCCGGAAGTGCGGCGCGTTCGGAGGTACGGGGGTTCATTTGTGCTAATGTTTTAAAGACACTAACACAAGTGAATACAGGGAACCTGATCGCCAGAGCTGTTTCTTGCCGGTTCGGGGAACCGGCTGCTATTTTAACAACCGGTTCTCCCGAACCGGACAGAACTGGCTGAATCCCCACCCCTGCTTCGCCCAATGGTTTCTCAGGTGTTTGTGTGACGTCCTGGCCTATCAAGTCATCACAGGGTATTGTGCAATCTGCCCTTCTGCATAATATCCACCTCCTCCTTGGTTACGGGTTCATGGCCTTTGGTGTTGCTAAGAACTAGCTAATCGAAATCCTAGGAACACTCTGCACCACACCCACCAGACACACCAATGGGTAGCCTGAAGGGAATAGGGCCGCCCACTTGGGGGGTTGGTTGGGGAGGGTCGAGAGTATCAGGAGCAGTAGACTTGAGCGGTGACTCTCGAGAGGAGAGGACAGGAGCTGGGCTCCTCGTATACTAGGTGGCAGATGTTGATCTGGGCCTGGTAGGAGCTGGAACCCCGGTCAGAGGGGATTGTGACAAGGGGCACGGAACTGCCGAGGAGGGCAGCTGGCGGCCTTGTGCCATGTTCGGGCAGGGGCTAGGACACGACAGGGAACGTGGATCCTAGGCCGGGAAGTAGCTTCAAGCATCCTGGTAATTCACCCGACGAGGACGGAGCCTTCAAGATCCGTTCTCCACCAGCTCCAAAATCGGGGTACTAGCGCAACGAGGGGGATAGGACTTTCCCAATATACAGTCCAGAAAATCCCAAGCGTGAACCCTGAGAGCAAGCTCACTCCGTTAGTCATACGGGTGAGCGGGACCCTACTAGTTCTATTCTACAGGGGCCAACAAGTAAAGAAGGTGCCAAGGGAAAGTCACAGGCTAACAAGCAACACCATCGGGTACGGGATCCAGGCGTGCTCCCTCCCTGCTGCAGCTGTGCTAAAACTTTGGTTTACAAGTTGTCGGTGTCAGCGTTATTGGACTGAGTGAGTACAAAGTGACCCTTTCCTCCCCAACGGTATCCCCTCATTACCATCACCGAGCCCCGGGGCATCCCCCCTACCTACGGAGGGGTTAAACACCTGGCTGCAATCCCATCGCCACCGGGCGCTCCCAACAGCAGCGGTAGTACTCCACCTTACCACACACGAACTATAAACACACAAACCCCCTGTAAATACCCCCCTTTCATTTCAAGTGGCCATACGACCCTCTCCGGGTTCGGAGACCCCTCGAGCTACCGCGGATCCGGATCCGAGCAGTCTCGGCTGCTGACGCTGGGGCAGCACATTTGGGATCAACACAGGCAGACACGGGCATCTGATATCTACCATTACATGGTCGTTGTATGGTGGTGGTAATATTAGTTTTAGTGCAGTAGACATAGTTAATGATCAGTACATGGTGGTATCACTACTGTACATGTTGGTAATATGTGTTTATGGTCTGACAGTAGTATTTGTCTCATGTGGCAGCATTGATGGTAATGTTAGTCTTGGGACTGTCATGCTTAGTAATGATCAGTATAGTGGTATTCTTTCACTATGTGGTGGTATTATATGATCATAGCATGGCGGTATTATTCTCATATAATGGTAATATTAGTCTTGCAGTGAATTTTTATTTCCTCCAACTTCTGGCAGGATCATATTTGTAATGGAGATCCCCATCTTGGGAATTGGGTGTTAAGGCCGCTTTACATGCAGCGACATCGCTAAAGCGATGTCGTTGGGGTCAAAGAATTTGTGACGCACATCCGGCCGCTTTAGCGATGTCGTTGCGTGTGACAATTACGTGCGATCAAAAAAGGTCGCAAAATCGTTCAAAATCGTTAATCGTTGACATGCCCCCCTATTCCCAATTATCGTTGCTGCTGCAGGTACGATGTTGTTCGTCGCTCCTGTGGCAGCACACATCGCTGTGTGTGACACCGCAGGAACGAGGAACCTCACCTTACCTGTGGCCGCCCGCAATGAGGAAGGAAGGAGGTGGTCAGGATGTAACGTCCCGCTCATCTCCGCCCCTCCGCTTCTATTGGGCGGCCGCTTAGTGACGTCGCTGTGATGCCGAACGAACCTCCCCCTTAGAAAGGAGGCGGTTCGCCGGTCACAGTGACGTCGCTAGGCAGGTAAGTATGTGTGACGGGTCCGAGCGATGTTGTGCGCCACGGGCAGCGATTTGCGCTTGACGCACAAATGATGGGGGCGGGTACGCATGCTAGCGATCTCGCTAGCAAGATCGCAGCGTGTAAAGCAGCCTTTAGGGAGCCAAGGTCAATTGTCAGAACTTGGACCTATTGCAAATTTCTCTTGTGGGCCAGTAAATTATATGTTATAAGTACAAGATTCATGCCAAGCATGAAATGTGTATGGAATTGCACAATCCATTATAAATACTACCGCTACAGATGAGCCAAGATGATTTTCATTGCAGGAAATTAGTTAAATGTATTAGGATCACTCCATTCTTAACACTGTTGCTGACAATTCCCACTGGCAGCTAATAAGAAAATCAATAGCGCTCTCATTTAAACCGGTATAATTCTTATAAAATTAAATGACAGAGTTCATAATAAAGTAATTGTATTTTCAATTGGACAAGCGTCTTCAAAGAGATTAACTTAATTTACTAATTAAATGAGCAAAGAACACAGGCGTCTCTGTATAATAATTATTAGGTAAGTAACCAATTTGATCACTGATCACAGTTACTGGAGGCTGTAATATACAGTCAAGAGAAAAGTAAGCACAGAACATACAGAAACATGAAAAAAAAAAAAAAATAAAATATATATATATATATATATATATATATATATACATATATACATATATATATATATATATATATATATATATATATATATATATATATATATATATATATATATATATATATATATAATATATATATACAGTGCCTACAAGTAGTATTCAACCCCCTGCAGATTTAGCAGGTTTACACATTCGGAATTAACTTGGCATTGTGACATTTGGACTGTAGATCAGTCTGGAAGCGTGAAATGCACTGCAGCAAAAAAGAATGTTATTCCTTTTTTTATTTTTTTTTTTAAATTGTGAAAAGTTTATTGAGAGGATCATTTATTATTCAACCCCTCAAACCACAAATATTCTGTTTGGTTTCCCTAAAGTATTAAGAACTATTTCAGGCACAAAGAACAATGAGCTTCACATGTTTGGATTAATTATCTCTTTTTCCAGCCTTTTCTGACTAATTAAGACCCTCCCCAAACTTGTGAACAGCACTCATACTTGGTCAACATGGGAAAGACAAAGGAGCATTCCAAGGCCATCAGAGACAAGATCGTGGAGGGTCACAAGGCTGGCAAGGGGTACAAAACCCTTTCCAAGGAGTTGGGCCTACCTGTCTCCACTGTTGGGAGCATCATCCGGAAGTGGAAGGCTTATGGAACTACTGTTAGCCTTCCACGGCCTGGACAGCCTTTGAAAGTTTCCACCCGTGCCAAGGCCAGGCTTGTCCGAAGAGTCAAGGCTAACCCAAGGACAACAAGGAAGGAGCTCCGGGAAGATCTCATGGCAGTGGGGACATTGGTTTCAGTCAACACCATAAGTAACGTACTCCACCACAATGGTCTCCGTTCCAGACGAGCCCGTAAGGTACCTTTACTTTCAAAGCGTCATGTCAAGGCTCGTCTACAGTTTGCTCATGATCACTTGGAGGACTCTGAGACAGACTGGTTCAAGGTTCTCTGGTCTGATGAGACCAAGATCGAGATCTTTGGTGCCAACCACACACGTGACGTTTGGAGACTGGATGGCACTGCATACGACCCCAAGAATACCATCCCTACAGTCAAGCATGGTGGTGGCAGCATCATGCTGTGGGGCTGTTTCTCAGCCAAGGGGCCTGGCCATCTGGTCCGCATCCATGGGAAGATGGATAGCACGGCCTACCTGGAGATTTTGGCCAAGAACCTCCGCTCCTCCATCAAGGATCTTAAGATGGGTCGTCATTTCATCTTCCAACAAGACAACGACCCAAAGCACACAGCCAAGAAAACCAAGGCCTGGTTCAAGAGGGAAAAAATCAAGGTGTTGCAGTGGCCTAGTCAGTCTCCTGACCTTAACCCAATTGAAAACTTGTGGAAGGAGCTCAAGATTAAAGTCCACATGAGACACCCAAAGAACCTAGATAACTTGGAGAAGATCTGCATGGAGGAGTGGGCCAAGATAACTCCAGAGACCTGTGCCGGCCTGATCAGGTCTTATAAAAGACGATTATTAGCTGTAATTGCAAACAAGGGTTATTCCACAAAATATTAAACCTAGGGGTTGAATAATAATTGACCCACACTTTTATGTTGAAAATTTATTAAAATTTAACTGAGCAACATAACTTGTTGGTTTGTAAGATTTATGCATCTGTTAATAAATCCTGCTCTTGTTTGAAGTTTGCAGGCTCTAACTTATTTGCATCTTATCAAACCTGCTAAATCTGCAGGGGGTTGAATACTACTTGTAGGCACTGTATATATCACATCAGACTCTCACCTACCGTGGAAAGCTTCAAGAGGAACCTCAAGACCCACCTCTTCCGCGAAGCCTACAACCTACAATAACCCTCAGTCCAGTACACCACTGCGCAAACAGCTCTGTCCTCACCTATTGTACCATCACCCATTCCCTGTAGACTGTGAGCCCTCGCGGGCAGGGTCCTCTCTCCTCCTATTGTAACGGGGTGCCAGGGGTGCCTCGGGGATTGTAGTCGTGGCCCCTTCTGCTAGGCTTACCCCTGGTGCCGCCGTCACTTTGGGGACAGGAGATGACTTGGTGGGGCAGAGTGTGGTGGTGCAGATGTCGTCCGACGTACAAACACTTTCCAGGCATGATTCGGTGCAATCAAAAGGCATTCTTTATTACACAGTTCTTCACACAATCGGAAGATATAGATGACTTCACACTTCCTTTAGCTGGGGGAAAACCTGTCCTGACGTCTCCTCCAGTGGGGATGTGCCCGGCTACTCCGCTTCACCTGGCTCCCACTACGGCTACCCACAGACCGGACCCACACCGGTACTGCTTCGCACTTGAGGTTCTGCCTTTCCCTTTTCTCTCCGGCTTTCCTAGTTACCCAGCTCCCACACTCTGCCCCTTCTCTGCTTCCTCTCTCCTGTCCCGGACTCGACTGCCCCTGATTCTCACTTTTTTTTCCTAACAACTCTCTCTCTCCCTCCCCTTT
The DNA here is from genome assembly GCF_048569485.1 of Anomaloglossus baeobatrachus. Classification (NCBI taxonomy): domain Eukaryota; kingdom Metazoa; phylum Chordata; class Amphibia; order Anura; family Aromobatidae; genus Anomaloglossus; species Anomaloglossus baeobatrachus. The sequence continues at coordinate 185,056,314 of NC_134360.1, read as the reverse complement.
CAGCTGCCGGCTCCTCCTCTCCTTTGCCCTGCTTTTGTGGTGACAGAAGGCCCACCCGGCCACTAGGGGATCCCCTAAAACAGTAAAAACATTTAACAACAAAGCATTTTTATTAAATCACATTAACATTCCGGGATAGCTGTACTCCTTTGTAAGGGGTCTGCCCACCCCTTACATACCTCCCCTCTTTAAGCCTAAGCCTCCCGGCAAGGCATAAACCAAAAAAACACATTTATATAAAAAAAAAGTCATTGCAATAAAACCATGAACATGTTCACCTTAGGGCACACGCAGAGGGCGCACCAGTCCAGCGCCCGGAGTTCCTCCTGGAAGCTCCCGGTCTTAGACGTGCCCGGAGGCCTACGACAGGCACTCCCGGTCTTAGTAGAGTTTCTGCCCGGAGGCTTTTGCAGCACTCCCGGTCTTGGACGGCAGGAACACACAACAACACGTTCTTCTTCAATAACGCGGAGGAAGCCCCTGGCTCAGTCCAGCTTCAGGCTCCTTCCGGGCTTAGTAACTTGAACTGATTGCAAACAACGGACTTCTCCGGCTCTGAACAATGCCGGTCTTCAACATAAACAGGTTTACTTTTTCCGGTCTTGACAGCTCACTCTTGGTGATAGGCACATTGCCATTCGGCCCGTTGGGCCTTCACGTAATCCGACAAAGACTGTCCAGGCAACCGGCGCAGCCTCCGGAAAGGCTCGTAATTGACAGTCTGCTCCGGTGTCTCGGTCTCCGGTCTTGCCTCTTCTACCCCCGACGGGGGTGATGGGGTCATTGCACGGAACGGCTGGGGAATGTCCATGACAATCACCGGGTGAGTCACCAGGCTCTGTTGTATAGCCAGCACCGCCGGGGTCCCCTTCTCCGCGTCAACGCTCGGTCCGGGCATGACTTCCGGGGCTACGGCCAGTGTGTTTCTCGGGTGGGAGATCTCCGCTAGAACCGGTCTCTGCTGTGCACGCCGCCGGTATTGGCATTCCTCCCACTCCAGTTCTTGCTGCCATTGTGCAGCCTCTTGGGTAGTGGGCATCCGGGTCACTCCGACCGCAAAGAGGCCCCGGCATCCCACCTCTTTCATAAACCGCACCTTCTCTCCCGGATATAAAGTGTGGAGGCGCTGTGGTAGGCCCTCGGTGTTAAGGTTCACCCGATTATAGAAATAGTGATCGCCGGTCTCCTCATCCTCGATGAAGCCGTAACCTTCCTTCTGGTTAAACTTCACCACAGTCCCGATGGTGCACTGGCGCTCAAATTCCTCACTCCGGGGACCGGCCATCATTTCCCGGGCCACGGTCTCGGCCAGCAGCCTCTCCTGTACTGGGTCGAGTTCTGGTGACGGAGACTTCCCTGAGGCAGGGGTGACGGCTGTACTGGGTCCCAAAAGAAACCCCAGTTGTCCTTTTCCAGCTCCCGGGCGTATGGTTCTTTCGGGGCCGGGACGGTTACGTGGGTGAAAGATCCCACCGCGACTGGCGGGGGTATCTCCGGGCACGGGTATGGGGTTCCCAGAAGCCTGTTCCCCGACGGCAGCTGTGCGGTGTAAGTCGCGCGGACCTCGGTCGTGGTCTCTCCGGTCGCGGCGTCCCAGGTCGTAAGCCAGGTGACTTTCGTAGGCCGCTCCGGTCCTCCTGGCACCGCCGGTAAGTTGTGAGGAAGTCCTTCCGCGGTCTGCTTTGGGCGTCCTCTGCCCAGATTAGCAGCTGCTAGCGCGGCCACCACATCTTGCTGCTGTCTGGAGGTCTCCATGTCGTTTTCAGTCAGCGTCTCTGGTAATGGCGGCGGGATCAGTGGAGATGCTGGAGGAAGTGGAGGCGGGCCTACTTTTCCCGCCCTTGGGTATACTCCACCCCCAGTCTCACACATCAGGTCGACCCCTCCGCGGCGGTTCTTCTTTTTCTCTGGAACACCGCCCACTTCACATATCTTCATTCGTGTCCTGGGACCAGCACCTCCCCTCTTTGGGCGGAGTACTCCGAACTTCTTTTTCGGCACCGGCCAGCCCCAGGCTCTTCTTTTGGCGCCAATTCTTTGCGCGCTTTCTGTGTCCTTGAAGACGACGACCATCTTGCCGCCATCTTGTGCCCGGTCCAACGCCTCAGGCACTACTACTTCTTCCCACCAAGGGATCGGAACTCTTCTCCAATAATCCGGATCCTGTGCCCTAGGCACCACTTGGTCTCCGTCTTCTTGGGTTGGGACCCCTTGCATACAATCCGCATCCTGCCGACTACGCCACATGTAACGGGGTGCCAGGGGTGCCTCGGGGATTTTAGTCGTGGCCCCTTCTGCTAGGCTTACCCCTGGTGCCGCCGTCACTTTGGGGACAGGAGATGACTTGGTGGGGCAGAGTGTGGTGGTGCAGATGTCGTCCGACGTACAAACACTTTCCAGGCATGATTCGGTGCAATCAAAAGGCATTCTTTATTACACAGTTCTTCACACAACCGGCAGATATAGATGACTTCACACTTCCTTTAGCTGGGGGAAAACCTGTCCTGACGTCTCCTCCAGTGGGGATGTGCCCGGCTACTCCACTTCACCTGGCTCCCACTACGGCTACCCACAGACCGGACTAACACCGGTACTGCTTCGCACTTGAGGTTCTGCCTTCCCCTTTTCTCTCCGGCTTTCCTAGTTACCCAGCTCCCACACTCTGCCCCTTCTCTGCTTCCTCTCTCCCGTCCCGGACTCGACTGCCCCTGATTCTCACTTTTTTTTCCTAACAACTCTCTCTCTCCCTCCCCTTTCAGCTGCCGGCTCCTCCTCTCCTTTGCCCTGCTTTTGTGGTGACAGCCGTCCCACCCAGCCAGTAGGGGATCCCCTAAAACAGTAAAAACATTTAACAACAAAGCATTTTTATTAAATCACATTAACATTCCGGGATAGCTGTACTCCTTTGTAAGGGGTCTGCCCACCCCTTACACTATACCAGTCTGTTTTGTATTGTTAATGATTGTTGTACGTATACCCTCTTTCACTTGTAAAGCGCCATGGAATAAATGGCGCTATAATAATAAATAATAATAATAATAATATATATATATATATTAGTCCTTAGAATGTCGGAGCTGACACTAAAGGCCGCTTTACACGCAGCGACATCGCTAAAGCGATGTTGTTGGGGTCACGGAATTCGTGACGCACATCTGGCCTCTTTAGTGATGTCGTTACGTGTGACACCTACGTGCGATCAAAAATCGTTGCAAAAACGTGCAAAATCATTAATCGTTGACATGCCCCCCTATTCCCAAAAATCGCTGCTGCTGCAGGTACGATGTTGTTCACATCGCTATGTGTGACATCGCAGTAACGAGGAACCTCACCATACCTGCAGCCGCCCGAAATGAGGAAGGAAGGAGGTGGGCGGGATGTTACGTGGGCGGCCGCTTAGTGTCGTCGCTGTGACGCCGAACGAACCGCCCCCTTAGAAAGGAGGCGGTTCGCCGGTCACAGCGACATAGCTAGGCAGGTAAGTAGTGTGACGGGTCCGAGCGATTATGTGCGCCACAGGCAGCGATTTGCCCGTCACGCACAACCGATGGGGGCGGGTACGCACGCGCAGCGTGTAAAGGGGCCTTAAGTCAAAAGTGGCCAGAATTTGCTCTTATTTAATTTATATTGCCCCCTTGATTATTTCATTTTTTTTTAACTTGCCATACGGTTCCAGTAATAAATGGGCCTTTTTTATTTGCTGTTACTAGGCCTTTACAAAGGGGCAGCCTACAGAGTAATAATGTAGAGCATCCTAAAGACACATTGTAGTGACCTACTCTGCCGGGTTGCATCCTCCCCCATACTCCCCTGGCTGTTCACGTGTGTTGCTGCCTCCAGGGGCCTGTGCATGCAACACAGGTCTCCCGGGAGTGTGCTTAGGGCACGCACGTGCACACTGACCCTCCTCTTAAAGGGCCACTGTGCCATTTTCAGGAAATGCCTCTCATCCTATGGCTGAAAGATACTGCAATTTTAAATCACCCTCCCATTAGGGGAGATGCCTTTGCAACATCTTCAGTTAGTCAGTGTCCTGTCAGTGTCCTGTCTGTCTAGCTAGATGTCAGGTCCCTTTATCCCTGTGTCTGTCATCCGTACTTGAGTCTGCCTTCCCATTCCCATCTGTCCCCTGCTGTGGCCACCATACCTGTCTGTACCCATCTGCTTGTTTGCCCCAGTCATCTCACCTGTACCTGCTTGCATCTGTGTCCATACCCGAGTCCATCTCCTGGCCTGGGGGTCAGCTGCCACAATCCTGGTCACTACCCTGGGAGTGGTACCTGGCGTCCGCCTCATGATAGGAGCTTAGTTAAGCCCCTCTCACTAAAGGGTAAGTGCGGGTCCCCCTGTGGTCCATTGGGTCCACTAATCTCGCTCGCTTCCCCTATAACGGCTGTGAGCGTAATGCACACAGTAGGAAAATCCTGTGAGCACCGCCCCCTTAGTAAGTATGATAAAAAATAGTACTAAATCAAAAATCTCTGGGACCATAGCGGATCTAAAAAAAATGTCCTTAATTAATTGTTCATCAGCAAGTGTGACCACCTCTATAAAAGCAGAAGTTTGGGCAGTTTGCTGGTCTGTGGACTATTCAGAATGCGTGTTAACACAATGCTAAATTATAAGCAATGTACTAAGAAAAACAATTATTTCTGTCTATCCATCTGGAAAGTCTTATACGGCCATTTCAAACAATTGGGAATCCATCATGATTCCGTGAGAAAGATTATTTACAAGTGGAAAATATTTGAGACAGCTAACAATTTTCTTAAGGGGACTTTACACGCAACGACATCGCTAACGAGCTGTCATCAGGGTCACGGAATTCATGACGCACATCCGGCCTCGTTAGCGACGTCGTTGCATTTGAAATGCACGAACGACCGCTAACGATCAAAATTACTCACCATATCGTTGATCGTTGACACGTCGTTCTAATCCCAAATATCGTTGCAGTTGCAGGACGCAGGTTGTTCGTCGTTCCTGAGGCAGCACACATCGCTACGTGTGACACCCCAGGAACGAGGAACAACACCTTACCTGCGTCCTTTGGCAACGAGGTGGGAGTTACTTTATTTCAGCTGCTTCTCCGCCCCTCCGCTTCTCTTGGATGGTGCCGTGTGATGTCGCTGTGACGCCGCACGAACCGCCCCCTTAGAAAGGAGGCAGTTCGCCGGCCACAGCAACGTTGCTAGGCAGGTAAGTACGTGTGACGGGTCCGAGCGATGTTATGCGCCACGGGCAGTGATTTGCCCATGACGCACAACCGACGGGGGCGGGTGCTTTCACCAGCGATATCGCTAGCGATGTCAATGCGTGTAAACCAGGCTTTAGACAACTCAGCAATTCATCCCAAAGTCATATTGTACAATGCTCATAAAAATTTGATAATCCAAAAAGCTATAAGTCATATTATAAAGACGTCAACATGTTAAATGTTCAAGATCATGACCAATTAGAAAAATCCTGAACATATCCAGTATATCACAAATGTAAGTACACCCCTCACATTTTTGTAAATATTTTATTATATAATTTCATGTGACAACACTGAAGATCTGGCACTTTGATACAATGTAATGTAGCACATCTTCTATGACCCGCAACACACATCCGTTTTTTTTGTACGTGTGCGGTACGTATTTGCACGTACCGGAGACACGGAGACCCATGTTATTCAATGGTAGATGGCACACACGCGTAAAATCACACGGAACGTGTGGCCGTGTGTTAAGTACGTGTGTGCGCTTTTCTACGCGGACGACATGTCCGTTTTTGGCCGGAAGCACGCAGGCACGGACCCGCTTTAGTCTATGGGTCCGTGCCTGCACGGACCGCACACGGAGTATGTCCGTGTTCAGCACGTATCGTCCGTGTCCGTTTTTCATCACAAAATCTGCAACACTTGTTTCCAATCTATCAGGTCAATTGAAAGCAAACAACAACACCAGGATCTCATGATGAATGAGTAAAATCGTTAATTGGGTAAGAATGCGGGCCTTTAAAAACGGACAGCACACGGACAGCACACGTACGTATTTTATGTCAATACGGACATTCCACACACACACACGGCTCGCATACGCCATCACACGGATGCCATACGTACCGGAGAAACGCCCCTAAAAAACGGAACACAGACCCGAAAAACGGACCGTAAGACACGTACGTTATTTTTGCGGAACTGTGTTTTAGGCCTATAACAGTGTAAATTTGATGCCCTCTAAATAACTCAACACACAGCCGTTAATTTAAAAGCCACTGGCAACAAAAGTGATAGATTCAAGTGATTTAGGGAGGTTCTGTACCTGCATAGTCATTCTGACTTATTGATATGTGATATATTGTAGTAACAGCACTTTAAGAACACCCTTTTCTTATTCTCCCCTCACATCAAACAAGGAGAGAGGTTTCAATACTCCTTTGAGCTAATTTTATTACTAAAGAGAAATCTTGAAACTAAAGGGGGCTTTACACGCAGCGACATCGCTAGCGATGTCGCTGGTGAAAGCACCCGTCCGCGTCGGTTGTGCATCACGGGCAACTCCCTGCCCGTGGGCGCACAACATCGTTAAGACCCGTCACATGGACTTACCTGCCTAGCAACATCACTGTGGCCGGTGAACCACCTCCTATCTAAGGGGGCAGTTCGTGCGGTGTCACAGCGGCATTACTAAGCGGCCGCCGAATAGAAGTGGAGGGGCGGATATGAGTGGCCGTAACATCCCGCCCACCTCCTTCCTTTCTCATTGACGGCGGCCGCAGGTAAGCTGTAGTTTGTTGTTCCCGAGGTGTCACACAGAGCGATGTGTGCTGCCTCGGGAACGACGAACAACCTGCATCCTCAACAATCAATGATTCTTTGAAAATGAACGACGTGTCAACGATGGAGGATTTGGTGAGTATTTTCCATCGTTAACGGTCGCTCGTTGGTGTCACACGCAACGACATTGCTAACGATGCCGAATGTGCGTCACGGAATCCATGACCCCGGCGTTAGATACGTCGTTGCGTGTAACGGGGCCTTAAGGCTTGAGATTCACAGAAATTATGCGTCCTGTCTTGTGAGACTGACAAGCCACTATTTTATATTCTTAAAAACAAAAGAAAAATCTCCATATTCCAGAGATTTAAAGGCAATTGTTTACCTTACAAATTGTGATATATATATATATATATATATATATATATATATATAGTCATATGAAAAAGTTTGGGCACCGCTATTAATGTTAACCTTTTTCTTTATCGCAATTTGGGTTTTTGCAACAGCTATTTCAGTTTCATATATCTAATAACTGATGGACTGAGTAATATTTCTGGATTGAAATGAGGTTTATTGTACTAACAGAAAATGTGCAATCCGCATTTAAACAAAATTTGACCGGTGCAAAAGTATGGGCACCTCAACATAAAAGTGACATTAATATTTTGTAGATCTTCCTTTTGCAAAAATAACAGCCTCTAGTTGCTGCCTGTAGCTTTTAATGAGTTTCTGGATCCTGGATGAAGGTATATTTGACCATTCCTGTTTACAAAACACTTCCAGTTAAGTTTGATGGTCGCCGAGCATGGACAGCACGCTTCAAATCATCCCACAGATTTTCAATGATATTCAGGTCTGGGGACTGGATGGCCATTCCAGAACATTGTAATTGTTCCTCTGCATGAATGCCTGAGTAGATTTGGAGCAGTGTTTTGGATCATTGTCTTGCTGAAATATCCGTTCCGTGCGTAACTTCAACTTCATCACTGATTCTTGCACATTATTGTCAAGAATCTGCTGATTATTACCAACCCGCGGGTTTCCCTCCCTAACCTTCTGAGAGAGTTGGACACATACTCCTCTCTATCCAACTTTAAAATTAATATGTCAAAATCGGAGGCCCTAAATATATCTCTTCCCCTTGAGCAAGTCACATCGCTACAATCTGCGTTTGAGTTTAGTGGGCTAGCAGTCCCTGAAGTATTTGGGAGTCCAGTTGACTGCGGACCCTAGTCAAATTTACAAGTTGAATTATCTCCCGCTTCTGCAGTCAATTGGGAAAGATTGCGCTAACTGGGGGAAGGGCTACTTCACATGGTTCGGGAGATGTGCAATTTGAAGATGAATATCCTGCCACGTCTCTTATACCTCTTCCAATCCTTGCCGATTAAAATCCCTAGCTCTTTCTTCAAGGAACTGGCCTCTCTACAGATCAAATTTATCTGGGCCAACAAGCCTGCGAGACTTTCCCGGTCTCTTTTGTGCAGACCTAAGAGTAGGGGAGGCTTGGGTATCCCAGACCTCAAAAGTATTACTTGGCCACGCACATGGTTAGGGTATTGGACTGGTGCCGTCATTCCGGCACAAAGCCATGGGTGGCCCTAGAACAGAGTTTCTCGGAAATACATCTCCCGGCCATCCCCTGGCTTTTGAACCTCTCCCTGCCGGCTCTGAGATCCCATCCTACCATTGGCGCCACTCTTGAATGCTGTGCGATAGGGGAGGTCAGACGACTCCTTTTGCCAGTGCCTTCTCCTATGACACCCATTCTGGGTGACCCGGAATTCCGTCCTGGTCTTTCGGACCCGGTCTTCAGAAAGTGGGTTCAAGGGGGCAAATTCAGAGCTTGTCATCTGGGTAGAGAGGGGGATTGGCTTTCACTAGCGGATATCCGGGGCTTCTTGCCTTCGGGTCCCCTGGGGGATTGGAGGGCTATGCAGTTGAGGCACTACATGCACTCCCTCCCTCGCTTCAGTCGATATGTCGGACCTCCTACGGGGTTTGAAAAGTTGTGCCTGGGAGAGGGAGTCTTACGGCACTCACTATCTCTGGTATATAATATGCTATCAGATCCGGGGGATTTGCCCCCCCCGGCCTACCTGCTGCAGTGGGAGAGGGACCTGGGGATTAGTTTATCTGACTCACAAAGAAACAACATTCTCCAGCTGGCACATAGAACTTCGATCAGTTCCAGACTGTTGGAAGCTAACTACAAACTGTTGGCTAGGTGGTACAGGGTCCCGACCAGACTCCATAGAATGTTTCCCTCAGTTGACCCAGTTTGTTGGAGATGCGGTCTGGGGGAGGGTGATTTTATGCACATTTTCTGGTCCTGCCCTTCGTTGCAGCGGTTTTGGTCAGAAGTGGGGGAGGTAATCAGACGAGTGACCGGTACTACTGAGACATTGGGTCCGGAGCTGTTCATTCTACAGCTTTCCGAACTCCCGGTCTCTAAATATAGGCGATCTTTGCTTAGATTTCTGGTCATGTCGGCCAGGTCTTGCATCCCGCTTGGTTGGAAGTCTACTACCCCCCCCACGGTGACACAGTGGGTCTCGCGGATTAACGATCTGATGTACATGGAGGATTTGACATCCTCTATTAACGATCGCCAGGAGGACTTTTATCGGACATGGTTTCCATGGATGGAGTTCACCTACTCGGCGGAATATGCGGACTTGCTCTTGGAACCTCAGGAGTAGTGATTTACCCCCCCCTTTTTTTTTTTTTTTTTTTTTTTTTTTCTTTCTCTCTCCTTCTCTCTTTCTTTCTCCCCCTCTCTTCTTTCCTTTTCCACACTATTCCCCGATCTTCCTTCCTGCTTTCTTCTTCCACCCCTTTCTCTATTTCTCTCTTTCTTTACAGGCCTTCAATCTTTTTCAGGCTTTGACTTCTTTTTCTTCGCTCTTCTCCCTACTTCCCTAAAGTTGGGTCGGCTTATAAAAGATGTAAACTGGGCCAGACTTGAGTAGTAGTGGAGATGGGAATTGCATATGTGTGCTGACTGTTTGTATATATATTACCGTCATTTCTGTAATAATACCTGCGTCCCAGTTGGGAGCAGGGGATGTATTGTTTGATACGAGTTTGGCTTTAAAATAAAGAATTTAAAAAAAAAAAAAGAATCTGCTGATACTGAGTTGAATCCATGCGACCCTCAACTTTAACAAGATTCCCGGTGCCGGCATTGGCCACACAGCCCCAAAGCATGATGGAACCTCCACCAAATTTTACTGTGGGTAGCAAGTGCTTTTCTTGGAATGCTGTGTTTTTTTGCCTGCATGCATAACGCCTTTTTGTATGACCAAACAACTCAATCTTTGTTTCATCAATCCACAGAACCTTCTTCCAAAATGTAACTGGCTTGTCCAAATGTGCTTTTGCATACCTCAGGCGACTCTATTTGTGGCGTGCTTGCAGAAATGGCTTCTTTCGCATCATTCTCCCATGCAGCTTCTCCTTGTGCAAAGTGCGCTGTATTGTTGACCGATGCACATTGACACCATCTGCAGCAAGATGATGCTGCAGGTCTTTGGAGGTGGTCTGTGGATTGTCCTTGACTGTTCTCACCATTCTTTTTCTCTGCCTTTCTTATATTTTTCATGGCCTGCCACTTCTGGGCTTAACAAGAACTATACCTGTGTTCTTCCATTTCCTTACTATGTTCCTCACAGTGGAAACTAACAGTTTAAATCTCTGAGACAACATTTTGTATCCTTCCCCTGAACAACTATGTTGAATAATCTTTGTTTTCAGATCATTTGAGAGTTGTTTTGAGGAGCCCATGATGCCACTCTTCATAGGAGATTCAAATAGGAGAACAACTTGCAAGTGGCCACCTTAAATACCTTTTCTCATGATTGGATACACCTGCCTATGAAGTTCAAAGCTCAATGAGGTTACAAAACCAATTTAGTGCTTTAGTAAGTCAGTAAAAAGTAGTTAGGAGTGTTCAAATCAAGAAATTGATAAGGGTGCCCATACTTTTGCACCAGTCAAATTTTGTTTAATTGCGGATTGGACATTTTCTGTTAGTACAATAAACCTCATTTCAATCCAGAAATATTACTGAGTCCATCAGTTATTACAGTTAGGTCCAGAAATATTTGGACAGTGACACAATTTTCGCGAGTTGGGCTCTGCATGCCACCACATTGGATTTGAAATGAAATCTCTACAACAGAATTCAAGTGCAGATTGTAACGTTTAATTTGAAGGTTTGAACAAAAATATCTGATAGAAATTGTAGGAATTGTACACATTTCTTTACAAACACTCCACATTTTAGGAGGTCAAAAGTAATTGGACAAATAAACCAAACCCAAACAAAATATTTTTATTTTCAATATTTTGTTGCGAATCCTTTGGAGGCAATCACTGCCTTAAGTCTGGAACCCATGGATATCACCAAACGCTGGGTTTCCTCCTTCTTAATGCTCTGCCAGGCCTTTACAGCCGCAGCCTTCAGGTCTTCCTTGTTTGTGGGTCTTTCCGTCTTAAGTCTGGATTTGAGCAAGTGAAATGCATGCTCAATTGGGTTAAGATCTGGTGATTGACTTGGCCATTGCAGAATGTTCCACTTTTTTGCACTCATGAACTCGTGGGTAGCTTTGTCTGTGTGCTTGGGGTCATTGTCCATCTGTACTATGAAGCGCCGTCCGATCAACTTTGCGGCATTTGGCTGAATCTGGACTGAAAGTATATCCCGGTACACTTCAGAATTCATCCGGCTACTCTTGTCTGCTGTTATGTCATCAATAAACACAAGTGACCCAGTGCCATTGAAAGCCATGCATGCCCATGCCATCACGTTGCCTCCACCATGTTTTACAGAGGATGTGGTGTGCCTTGGATCATGTGCCGTTCCCTTTCTTCTCCAAACTTTTTTCTTCCTATCATTCTGGTACAGGTTGATCTTTGTCTCATCTGTCCATAGAATACTTTTCCAGAACTGAGCTGGCTTCATGAGGTGTTTTTCAGCAAATTTAACTCTGGCCTGTCTATTTTTGGAATTGATGAATGGTTTGCATCTAGATGTGAACCCTTTGTATTTACTTTCATGGAGTCTTCTCTTTACTGTTGACTTAGAGACAGATACACCTACTTCACTGAGAGTGTTCTGGACTTCAGTTGATGTTGTGAACGGGTTCTTCTTCACCAAAGAAAGTATGCGGCGATCATCCACCACCACTATTGTCATCCGTGGACGCCCAGGCCTTTTTTAGTTCCCAAGCTCACCAGTCAATTCCTTTTTTCTCAGAATGTACCCGACTGTTGATTTTGCTACTCCAAGCATGTCTGCTATCTCTCTGATGGATTTTTTCTTTTTTTTCAGCCTCAGGATGTTCTGCTTCACCTCAATTGAGAGTTCCTTAGACCGCATGTTGTCTGGTCACAGCAACAACTTCCAAATGCAAAACCACACACCTGTAATCAACCCCAGACCTTTTAACTACTTCATTGATTACAGGTTAACGAGGGAGACGCCTTCAGAATTAATTGCAGCCCTTAGAGTCCCTTGTCCAATTACTTTTGGTCCATTGAAAAAGAGGAGGCTATGCATTACAGAGCTATGATTCCTAAACCCTTTCTCCGATTTGGATGTGAAAACTCTCATATTGCAGCTGGGAGTGTGCACTTTCAGCCCATATTATATATATAATTGTATTTCTGAACATGTTTTTGTAATCAGCTAAAATAACAAAACTTGTGTCACTGTCCAAATATTTCTGGACCTAACTGTAGATATATGAAACTGAAATAGCTGTTGCAAAAACCCAAAGTGTTATAAAGAAAAAATGTTAACATTTATAGGGGTGCCCAAACATTTTCATATGTCTGTATATAGCTGTAGTGCCCTAGATAGTAACTATCTCTCTTCGAGTTTCTGTCTGTCTCTGTCTGTCTCTGTGAGTCTGTCTCTGTCTGTATCAGTTTCCCTGTCTATGTCTGTATCAGTCTCTCTGTCTGTCTCTCTCTATCTCTGTGTCTCTATCTCTGTGTCTCTCTCTTTCTCTATGTCTGTCTGTCTGTCTCTTTCCTCGTCTGTTTCTTTCCAGGGCTGTCTCTTTCCAGGGCTGTCTCTTTCCAGGGCTGTCTCTTTCCAGGGCTGTCTCTTTCCAGGGCTGTCTGTTTCCCCGGCTATCTCTTTCCCCGTCTGTCTCTTTCCCCTTCTGTCTCTTTCCCAGTCTGTCTCTTTGCCTGGCTGTCTCTTTCCAGGGCTGTCTCTTTCCAGGGCTGTCTCTTTCCAGGGCTGTCTCTTTGCCCAGCTGTCTCTTTCCAGGGCTGTCTCTTTGCCCGACTGTCTCTTTGCACGGCTGTCTCTTTGTCCAGCTGTCTCTTTGCCCGTCTGTCTCTATCTCTCTGTCTCTTTCCCTGTCTGTCTCTGTCTGTGTCTCTGTCTGTCTGTTTTTTCTGTGTCTCACTCACACATAAGCTTCTTATACTAACAGTTTATTTTGTTTCTATAGCAACCACTGACATCTTCCAGCTCCATTCAGATTAATTGAGGCAGGATTTTTGAAAGTAACTGTAAAGCGCGGGGTTAATTTTTCCCGTCAAAACATAGTCTATGATGTTCCCTGGGTCACATGGGGCATCTGTGCTAAATTTCATGATTGTAACTGCAACGGTGCAGATTCCTTTAGCGGACATACACACATACGAGTACACACTCACACACATACATACACTGAGCTTTATATATTAGATATATATATATATATATATATATATATATATATATATAAATATAATCTTTCACCCCTTCTTCTTGTAATAATTCAATATTACACAGACATACCATGCGAATGCGGGTACTTGTGTTCGGGCATGAACCCATCTAGACATAATTTTTGAACAGCTTGTGAAAAAAGCTTTCAGTTCTTTATTTAGGAAAGAATAAAACTATTGATACTTCCCAAAAACAGGTCATCTTTGCACCACTCCATGTGAAAAAAAACAATACACTTCTTCAGTTTTTCAATTCCTATGTATAAACACCAACAAGACAGACATATGCTCCTAAAAAGGGATAATTTTTGGACCTTTTTTTTTAGCAATTTAAGCAGCCTACCAGCTATCATCCGTTTTTCTCTAGCCAGATATGTTGCGGTCACATAAACACTAACAAAGCCATGTTTTTGGTAAATAGCTTTAAAATTAGATTACCGTAATCCAATCCTAGGAAACCTGAGAGGATTATTCAAATTTTCCAAGTAATTAGAAGCTCAAGAGTATTGAAAAAATTTCCTGTAAACCTAATCTTTCTGGAAACTTGGCAAAAGCGTTGAATTGAGTTTGAACTTGAAGAAGATTGATTTGAAGTTTTTCGTTTGTTAACCCGGCCCCACTCACACCTATTGCCAATCCACATTATACGCATATATAGCCTGGGTCTCAGCTTCCCATACACGGTAAGTTTTTTAACTGCATGAGAGGACACACACAAGCTAGGGACCCCAACGTAGAGAAATACTTTGGCGTAGTGTTGGGGCTCTGTTGCATTGATAAATTCAGTGGCTAAATTTCTCTTGATTCATATGTTCATGGCAGTAATGCAGATTCCATTTTTCATATTTTCACTCTTACATATAGCTATTGGATTTTTCATGTCAGTATTCACACAGCAGTTTCTGCTTTTCATATATTCCCCTTACATAGTCACTGGTGTGCATACCTTCTCTCCATATAGTGTAGATTTTTTAGGTTTTTGCACCCAGTTCAGACTCAGAATGGTGTTCCAGACCGTTATTTCTTGATTGAATTTGAAGAAGGACATGGCTGAACTAGAGCGGGTGCAGAGAAGAGCAACCGAGGCTATTAAAGGAATGGGTGTAATGCAATACCAAGGCAGGTTATTCAATTTGGAAAATAAAAAATTTAGGGGCAATTTTATTACAACGTACAAATATATGTAGGGACAGTAGTGAGCTTTCTCTAATGATCTTTTTACACCTAGGCCTGCAACAGGGACAATGGGACATCCACAACAGTTAGAGGAAAGGATGTTTAATTGTAATCAGAGATGGAGATTCTTTACTGTAAGAGCAGTGAGACTATGGAACTCTCTACCACATAATGTTGTCAATTTGTTACTAAAATTTAAGAGAGTCCTGGATGCCTTTCTTGAAAAATATAACATTACTTGTGATATGCATTAGATTCAGTGATGGGGCGTTGATCCAGGGAACTCGTCTGATTGCTATATGTGGAGTCAGGAAGGAATTTTTTCCCCTAATGTGGCACTTACTGTCTGCCCCATGGGGGTTTTAGCCTTCCTCTGGATCAACATGATAGGATAGGTCATGGGGTGAACTTGATGGACGCAAGTCTATCTTCAACCTTAAACACTATGAAAACATCTGCTTCTCTAGTTTTTACCTATTTTACTACCTTCAAAGGAGCAGATTTTTTATGATCTGACATATAAAACCTTAGATGTCAGAGTTTTTCCTCATCCGTGTGTCTCTATATGGTGTATTTGTGTCTTTACAAGGACTATTGTCTACAAGAGGGACGTAATACTCCACTATAGAGGGCAGTAATCTATGTAACGTAGTCACAGTGAACTGCAAAACTTATCAGATTGTAAAATGTCTATGATTAAATAGAACACAGAAATTAATTCTTATATTTATTATATTTATTAATCCCTTAATTTTACCAAATTAAAGAAAAGAAACAGCGATCCCTTTAAAAAAAAAAAAGTTTATTTTTTTTCATATCTTACATACTTCACAGTACAGAAAATTGTTCCTGCTCCCTAGCAATTTCATTTTGTCATCTGATTGCTATTTGGAAATAGGCTGAGGACAATTGCTGGCACTGAAGTATTGATTAGTGGTAAAGTCTGGAGTTGTATGAGATATAGACCTGTGCAGTACAAAAGCAAGGCAGAATGCAAGTACACATCTCAACACAAGCTAATATTTTTCACCAGTCAATATGAAGAATACAAATAGTCAGTAGTAGTCTGGGAGAATTACATACACATGTGTATATATTATATATGCTGTATATACATATATATATATATATATATATATATATATATATATATATATATTGTGCTCAAAAAATTAAAGGGGGCACTCAAATACCACATCCTTTCAGAACATGGGAGAGGTGGACAGGAAATGAGGATATAGCGAAGGGTGGGAACGGGTGAGAAAATCCATCTTGTGTGAGAGATGGAGGGAGACTTATTTCAAGCTCATGCACACAGCGCTGTATGGTTTTAACATCCTGCCTTCCCATAGCTGCCCTGGCCGGATTACAGCGTGTCCTAAGTGTGGGGTGCCCTTTACGAATCTGTGGCATGGGGTGTGGGAGTTCACAGAAGTAACAACATATTGGAAGCGAGTAAGGGACCAGATTCAAGCATGTTGGGGAACGAAACTTCCACAAACACCACAGGCTCTGCTCTTCCACCAATTACGCCCCCCCCCCCCCCCCGAATCTGAATATCAGAGTATGGTAGACAAAGCAAAGATTCCTAGAAACATCCACACATTTTTAGTGGTGGCTCTTTGGGCTTTGTTTAGTGAGTGGCTTAAACCAAACACTCCATCAGTGGGAGCAATAATATCTCAAATGAAACATCTATTGGGGCTAGAACTGATAGAAGCAGAAAGGAGTAAAGAAAAGTCAGCAGGAAAAGTTTTTCCGCTGTGGAAAAAATTAATTGGTTTTCATTATAGTCCTCATGAAATCCTGAAAATAATTAGCCCTTTCCGCCATACAGAATGGTATTGTCTGGAAGACCTAGGAGGGACGTTGGGGATTTTGGAACCATCATTAGACACTTAGCATGTACCATATGGAGATGGTAGTCGACACCATAGCAAGAACATAATTGTGGAAGGGTTCACACTCACATTCTTATTCTTTGTTTGTGATACTACCTTTTATTTTTTCTTCCTTTGCAAGGTTTACAGTTGCATTGATGAACAAATCAATATCGAGTATGCTGATGTTTACTATTTGACCATGGAATTGACTGTTTAACTTTTTTGTTATGTTTAAAAATTAAATTTGAATAAAAAAGATGTTTAAAAAAAAACAACAAAACACATCCTAGATCTGAATGAATGAAATATTCTCATTGAATACTTTGTTCTGTACAAAGTTGAATGTGCTGACAACAAAATCACACAAAAATCATCAATGGAATTATAATGTTTTAACCAATGAGGGCCTGGATTTGAAGACACACACACACACACACACACACACACACACACACACACAATGAAAGTGGAAACAAGTCAGAATGAAAATCAAAACAAGACAAAATTAAAGTGGAAACAAGTCAAAATGAGGCTCAGTATTGTTTGTGGTCTCCACGTGCCTGTATGACCTCCCTACAACGCCTGGCCATGCTCCTGATGAGGTTGCAGATGGTCTCCTGAGGGATCTTCTCCCAAACCTGGACTAAAGCATCCACCAACTCCTGGACTGTCTGTGGTGCAACGTGACGTTGGTGGATGGAGCGAGACATGATGTCCCAGATGTGCTCAATCGGATTCAGGTCTGGGGAATGGACGAGCCGGTCCATAGCTTCAATGCCTTCATCTTGCAGGAACTGCTGACACACTACAGCCACATGAGGTCTGGCATCTGGCATTGTCCTGCATTAGGAGGAACCCAGGGTCAACCGCACCAGCATATGGTCTCACAAGGGGTCTGAGGATCTCATCCAGGTACCTAATGGCAGTCAGGCTACCTCTGTCGAGCTCATGAAAAGCTGTGCGGCCCTCCAAAGAAATGCCACGCCACATCATTACTGACCCACTGCCAAACCGGTAATGCTGAAGGATGTTGCAGGCAACAGATCGCTCTGCACAGCGTCTCCAGACTCTGTCACATCTGTCACATGAGGTCACTGTGAACCTGTTTTCATCTGTGAAGAGCACAAGGCGCCAGTGGTGATTTTGACAATCCTGGTGTTCTGTGGCAAATGCCAAGTATACTGCACGGTGTTGGGCAGTGAGCACAACCCCCGTCTGTGGACGTCGGGCCCTCATGCCATCATCATGGCGTCTGTTTCTAATCGTTTGTGTAAACACGTGCACATTTGTGGCCTGCTGAAGGTCATTTTGCAGGGCTCTGGCAGTGCTCCTCCTGTTCCCCCTGTTCCTCCTTGCACAAAGGCGGAGGTAGTGGTCCTGCTGCTGGGTTGTTGCCCTCCTTCGGCCCCCTCTATGTCTCTTGGTGTACTTGCCCGTCTCCTGGTAGCTCCTCCATCTTTTGGACACTACGCTGACAAACAGAAAACCTTCTTGCCACAGCTCGCATTGATGTGCCACCCTGGATGAGCTGCACTACCTGTGCCACTTGTGTGGCTTGTAGAGTCCGTCTCATGCTACCACGAGTGTGAGAGCACAACCAACATTCAAAAGTGGCCAAAACATCAGCCAGAAAGCATTGGTACTGAGATGTGGTCTGTGGTCCCCACCTGCAGAAACACTCCTTTATTGAGTGTGTCTTGATAATTGCCAATAATTTCCATCTGATGTCTATTCCTTTTACACAACAGCAAGTGAAATTGTCAATCAGTGTGGCTTCCTAAGTGGACAGTTTGATTTCACAGAAGTTTGATTAACTTGGAGTTATATTCGGTTGGTTAAGTGTTCCCTTTAATTTTTTGAGCAGTGTACCAGACATTGCCCGGGATAGAAATTAAGTGTCTCTCTCTTCCACTTTCCCTCTCTGTCTGTTTCTCTGTCTGTCTCTATCTTTCTGTCTTTCTGACTCTCTCTGTCTATCTCTGTCTCTGTCTGACTTTCTCTGACTGTCTCATTGTCTCTCTGTCTATGTGTCCACCCGGTCTCTTTGTCCATCTGCCTTTGTCTGTCTCTTTCTCTCTGTCCATCTGTCTCTCTCTGTCTGTCTCTTTTTCTCTGTCTCTATATCTGTTTCTGTCTCTCTCTGTCTGTCTATCTCTTTCTGTGTCTCTCTCTGTCTCTCTTTATCCATCTCTCCACTGATATCATATTACCTCACACATAAGCTTCTTATACTAAGAATAACCTTTGTTGTCTATAGCAACCAATCACAGCTCCTTTTAATGACCTGTAGCTCCCAGCTCCATTGACTTTAATATATGCAGTTTTTGGTGAATAACTGTAAAGTGCAAGGTTAAATTTTCAACTCAAAACATAGTTTCCTGAGTCACATGAGGTGGCTGTGCAAAATTTTGTGATTGTAAATGCAATGGTGTGGATTCCTTTAGCGGACATACACATACGTATATGCACACACTCAGCTTTACATGCTGAATATTAGATATAAATAATGGTACCTGAAATAAGTGTTGATATTGACACAGACTAGATGGTTGGATGGAACTTTTTTTTTTTCTCTACACAGACAAAAGCCTTATTACCACGCCAGTATTTTTTGGCGTTTTATCTGTATTTTTAAGCCAAAACCAGAAGTGCGTTCAAAACAGAGATCAGTTCTTTCATTCTAGTTTTTCCTTTCAGTAGGTTCCACTCGTGATTTTGGCTGACAAATACTGATGAAACAGTGATGGGTGGATAAGGCGTAAGGCCAGGTTCACATGAATGTGTGCAGCCGAGTGTCACGTCTGTATAATCAGTTGTGCATGTGCCTTATTTCATCCTGTATAATGGACTAAGCTCTTCCCTAAATGATCGCTCTTCTAGAAGAAAATGCACTTTGGAACAGAGCCTGACAAAATAAAATAGCCCCAATGTGGTGAGGCATCAGCAATGAGGTGCATGGAGTCCTTAAATAGGTAAAATTGCAAAGTAAAAATAAGCAAGTTTGTAATTATCTCTCTTATAGAGCTGGTCGAACTAGCAAAAAAACGGGATTGGCGGATCACTGCTCAATAAAAAAAATCCCTGATCCACTCCGGAATCCGGTGCCCATATGAGTCTGTGGGGACTAGAATTCAGTGATTAAAAATGTTTGTGGAGGGTATTGGTAAGAGCACGCGCAGTGTATTCACTGAGGCTGTGTCATGGCGGCACACTCTTTCCGGATCATGCTTTCCCTTTTGGACCTGACAATTGAATATTCACTGCTTTGCCCGCCCACCGGCGCGTGTAATTGGTTGCAGTTAGATGCACCCTCACCCTGAGTGTCAGCGTGTCAGCTGACTGCAACCAATCACAGGCGCCAGGATGGCTGCTGGGCAGGGAAAGCAGTGCAAGTGTCTACGGGTCAGTATGGTGAGCGTGCATGTACATAGAAACACATGTAGCCCACTCCTGTCAGAAGAGTGTGTGGCTGTGCCGGGTGATGCAATGGCAGACTCTTGAGAGTCTGGTATTACATCACCTGGCACGACCTGCCACTCTACGAACATAAGCGTGCATTTACATAGAAACACATGCGGCCTGCTCCTGTTAGGAGAGTGTGCAGCTGTGGCGGGTGATACGACGCGAGACTTGCGCGAGTCCCTCGCAAGTGTGACTCCGGCCTAAGAGAAGCTTCAAGGGGCTTTTTTTTTTAATTTAAATAAATAATAAAAAAAAAAAATGACATGTGGTCCCTCTCAGTTTTGATACCCAGCCAAGATAAAGCCAGCTGGTGGCTGGTATTCTCAGCCCGTAGCCACCCGGTATTGCTGCATTCATCAGATGTGACAATCCCGGTGCTTTACCGGCTGCTCCCGAATTGCCCTGGTGCGTTGGCAATCGGGGTAATAGTAGGCGTTAATAACAGCGCACAGCTGCTACTAAACCCTAGGTTGTGATGGCACAGGCGTCTATGAAATACCTGCATCACAAACCTGTAAATGAAGTACAAGCAGAGAAAAAAATCCTTTATTTGGAATAAAATGCAAAAACACACCCTCTTTCAACACTTTATTAGCCCTCAACATACCCCTCCAGGTCCCGAGTAATCCACCCAAGGTCCCACGCCGCTTTCAGCTCTGCTACATCTCACAGCGAGCGGCCATAGCTCACGACCACCAGCTGTGAGTGTAGACAATCACTGAGCTGTGATGAGCGATGACTGCAGGCACACGCTGTCACAGGCTGGGGGTGCATCTGATTGCAACCATCACAGACGACAGGACGGCCTGTGGGCAGGGAAAGCACGGAAAGCTGTGTGTACGCGATAAGCCTATTGCGCAGTACAGAAAGTGAATGCGCAACCCGGAAGCAGTTTGCCGCCATGACACAGAGTTTCGTAAGTATGAAACTCCCCAGTGCCGAATCCAGATCGTACACCTGGAATCCAGAGCCCGGGTCCAGCACCCGGGAACCGCGCAGATCTGGACTTTTACAGTCTGGGTCCGCTCAGCCCTACTCTCTTATTAAAATATCTCCATTTTAAAGAAGAGATTTTTCATTTTAGACCCTGCGGTCCCATTCTGGTCAGTTACTTAAGCTTGTACGCGCTACTCTGACGCTGGCTGGATTCGGTCAACCTCATATCCCCTATACATCTATCATGCTGCAACAAAGCACAGTTTGGACTAGCGATGTGACCATGCCACTGGTCAGAAATATCAATCTTCCTTAGTGTACCACACTTGGAAAAGCAGGAACATAGAGGCCTGGAGCGGTGCACTCTTGAAGATTCTTCTTAAGGCACTTTAAATCAGGAGTGGGGAACCTCCTGCCCGCGGGCCATATGAGGCCCATGGTGACCTTTTTTGCGGCTCCGAGGCATATTCCCAGGGACTGCAGTGCTCAGGCAGCAACTGCGTCTTGATGGCTGCTGGCCTTTTAAACCCTGCATGTAGCATTCATGTAAAGGGATAATATAGGGAATGAGGTGGAACAGAGTTCCTAAACTGACAAAATGACTAAGGACCCAGAGCTGTCCCTTATCTCGACAGTAGACTTTGTGGTAGTCAGGGTCGAGCCTCCAGCGTGACCCTATCTCCTGTCCAGGCCCTAACAACTGTGTCCCAACTACCCAGGGGAATGACCTAGATGGATCCCGAACGCTCACCAACACAGAACAAAGACGGGGGTAAACAAAAACTCACTCACACCTGAAACCTGCACCAGGAGATAACCAAAGGAGCACGGGTAGGGTACAAATAAAAGGCGGAAGGAAAAATGACTGACAACAGTCGCAGCAGATAGTAACAGATCTCAGCAGAAAGCAACAGACCTGTTCACCCTGCTCCTGGGCTAGCACCAACTAAGTTGAATATCCAGCAACTTCTTCAGGTTTCAGAGGGATTAGATAAGCCAGTAATGATCAAATGGCTTACAGCTGAGAGACTGCTGCAGCACAGAAAGAAGTTAACCACTATGTGCCCATGGAAATTAACACTATTGAAATGTGCATGGTGTAAGATGGTGATAGAGTCCCGATCCTGAGCCTGTCTTAACACACTTGACAATTCAATGCTGAATGCTGCAATACATACACTGTTGGATTAAATCCTCATGCTGGCCAGCATGAGGACGTACTTTATTATGCAATGCGCTCCTGTCCTTCAGAGCTGCCCCAGTGTCTCCCAGGTCTGTCTGGACCCCTACAGCATCCCCATTGCGGTCTGTACCCTCCAAAGATGTGTATGCCCCTCAGTGATGTATATTTTTCCAAGCCCTCCCCTGTGATGTATATGTCCCCAGCGTCTCTTGTGATGTACATGCCCTCAGTGTCTCTTATGTGATGTATATACAGTAGTAACAGCCTACACAAACCTGGAAAGCATTTATGAGAAGCAACAAGATCAATATCGCCTAATATCACAGCCGCACCATAGAGAAGCAGCGCCAACCACCATATTGAATTATTTGACCAAGTATAGCAGGGTAAATTTGTGCAGCTCCCAAATGATGGTAAAAATTACCAAATGGCCCCTGGCAGAAAAAAAATGTTTAAATAGTAAATGATATAATTTATTATTACAGTTCAGATAGACTATGTGCCTGCTACAGAGCTTGTGTGCTGGGGGCAATGCCTGGTAACTCACAGCACCACTCTGCACCTGGCGTCCTCTCACTTCTCTTGACATCAGCCAGAGATGTATGTTTGACGTCTGGGGGATTTCTATGTAGTAGACTCACATTTTGCTGGTGACTGCTCCGTTGTTCGGTGCCGGCGCCTCCTCTTTCGGCCATCTTTGTCCTATTTCTGAAGCCTGTGTGCATGACGCGTCTATGTCATACACCCTCGCCGGTCCAGAGCAGGCGCACTACAATACTTTGATCTGCCCTGCTGAGGACAGATCAAAGTGCACCTGCTCAGAACCTGAATGACGGTGAGTGTATATGACGTTGGACGCGTCATGCACCGCGGCTAGACAAGGAGAACAAAGATGGCTGAAAGAGGCGGCGCCGGCCAACGGAGATGCCCATAAGGCCCACCGCACGATCGTTAGATAAGTATTATAAAGTGATTTTTATGTTCTCACAGCGGCCTGGGTTCTTACATACAGCATGTTAGAATGTTGTATATAAGAGCCCGGTGGTGGTGGTCGCAGCTTATAGGCCAAAAAAAGTGGTGACAGGTTCCCTTTAACACCTAATATCCCATTGGTGAACATCAACCATGGCATTTAAAAGCTGGTATGGTGATAACTTGCCAATTGGGGCGGATGTCAGCGGTTGGACTCCCACTTATCGACAGATTGGGAATCTTTCTTCCCTGTTAGAATGGAGAAGCAGTGCAGATGCTTGACCACTGCTACATGCATTCCCTGTGGGACTGAGGGCTGCTCTTCACTTTTGCTGGCAGCCCCTTGTAGAATGAATGGATAGGTGGTCAGGCATTCAGTAAGTGAACACCTATCCTGTGGATAGGCTATAAATAGTGATGAGTGAGCACTAACATGCACACATGCTCAGTACTCGTAACTAGCAGTTGGATGCTCGGATGGGAACAACTCAAGTACCGAAGTATGATGGAAGTCAATGGGAATTCTTCCATGGAAACGCTTACGTTTCCCATTAATGTCTATTTACTCGGGTACTCGAGTCGCTCCCTTCCGAGCATCCAACTGCTGGTTACAAGTACAAAGCACCCGTGCATGGCGGTGACCGCTCATCACTAGTTATAAAGGGGTTATCTAGTGAAAACAACTCAAGTGGTGGCAGAGAGGAGACAGTTATGGACATTTGGTATGGGGCCCCTTGTTTCTAAGAGCTCCCCTGTAGCTAGGTGTCCCAATAATTAGGTAGTTATTGCATTCCAGGTCTCAGCCACCTTTATTCCTGGTCCTTTGCTTGATATGTAGTCAGAGCAATTGAAAGGCGAGCAGATGGAGGTGAATGTGATTCACCGAATGGAAATGGTGATGGCCCAGTCACGTGGGCAGACGATAGAGACAGCCACCAAAAAAAAAATTCTGGAACTAATCTAACCTCCGGAGGACAGGTACCCTGGCCCCCTTATTCTTCAGATAATATACTACCCTTTTGACAAGTTTTGGTCCAACAGACAATGTATCAGTCCCGGTCGCCACGCCCTACTTCCTTCCCTTCCACTTCTTTCTCTGACCCGCTCTTTCCTCTCTACTCTTTATGACTGCCTCTTTTCTTAAGCTCTCTTCTTTGTTTCACTATTTTCTATGGTTTAAAAATGATTATCCATGTATTCTTGTAATCGTCCATATTCCATTATGAAGCCCATGATAGTTTGTTATCGTTCAGACTATCGATAAATACTATTTGATGCAGCATGGTTTTGTGTTCTTCTCATGTAAGTTTTTTTGAAAATTCAATAAATCTTTAAATTAGAAAATAAAAAGAAAGGCGAGCAGATACCAATAGGTATATCTTAGTTTGCTGGGACGGAAAAAAGGCATGGCTAAGCAACTAAAATAAGCCATCAGCAGGCCCCTTCACATACTGCTCTGTTCACATGCCAAGCATTGTCATATATCTAGTCCAAGACCTGAAGCAAAGCTGCCGGGACCCAGGATGAAGCAGTTCTATAATGGGTGAATCTTGCCTTCGTATATCAGTAAGGCTGGTTTCACATCAGCGTTTTTCTGCTGCACTACCGGATCCGGGGCACAAGGGCAGTACAGTACAATACAGTTCACAGACAGTGCGGCAAGCCCCGGTCACAAGCTGTCACATGCTCCGGTCGCATGACCGCATGTGCCCGGAGCTTGTCAGTGAACTGTATTGTACTGTACTGGCCTTGTGCCGGATCCGGCAGTGCGGCAGAATACCGCTGATGTGAAACCAGCCTAAGTCCTGTAACTTCTTACATGAAGCTGGGCTGTCTGGTTTGGACTACCTCTGTGTTTAATTATTTTTGTACCACTGGGGACTGTGTAATGCATAAAGAGGTTGTCCCCTACTTTTACATTGATGGCCTATCCTTAGGCTAGGGCATCATTGTCAGTTGTTCTCGGTCCCGGCAGCTGCAGCAGTCAGATAGATATGCTCAGTTCCGGAACTGCCCGGTCAACTGATAGACACGGCCGGGTACTGCAGATCTGCCTCCCATTCAAATCAATAGGAAGCGGATGTGTAGTACCAGGCCACAGCCGCTATCGGAGACAGCAGCTCCGGAGTTGAACATTTACGGCTGCCTGCTGCTGGCGGCAGCACCAAGAACAGCTGATCGGCGGAGGTGCCTTACCCCGGCCAACCAGATATTGGTTACCTCTACTTCGGATATGCCATCAATGTAAAAGTAGTGGACAAAATCGTAAATTCTCCATGTATTAGAGCAGATCACTGAGGTCCAAGCAGAACAGCTGTGATCAACTACCTTACAGTTCACTCCAAAAGCAAAGACATCTATGGTAACAGTTACCCTTCTACTAAGTAAAATGATCCCTTTGTAAATATATTTTCTCAACGAAAAAGCCGTATAGATCTAGGCAACAGCAATATACCGCTACAAAGTGAACATGGGATGAGATGCAATACCTACGAGCAACAGTGACGCCGCTTTATTTTATTGCACACAACCCCTTTAAGACATCACCTTTTATCTGCAATATGTGCAGTAAACTGTATAATAAAGGTTTATCGGTCACATCCCAAAAAAAGACGTAAGAGAAGAATATATATTATTCAATTTCCAGCTGAAATTAAAAACTTCCTTCCTAGTTCTGGTCATGGCATTAATTCAATTAGAAGTAGTAATGAAATCGACAGTGTAAATTACGCCTGACACTTGTCCTTGGAGCAGCTCCAGAAAAGGTCAGCTGAACATTAGTTATTAATACCCACAGGAAACCAGAGGATACATCAGTGTTGTCCCTGTTTATTGCTGCAGGGTTTCCGCAGTGCCTTCTGCTCGCTCTTCTAGCTGAAAATCTCGTGTGTCATAACATTAAAAGCCAAGCACCGAGCCAAGCAAATTGTGGCATCTGGTCTTGTTCATGACCTGGATCCCAGCTGAATATCTGGTGAAGCTCTAACCAGGAGAGCCAGCAGCCCATAGGTCACTTTTTGCACATTTCCAGCTCTCACCCAGAAAAAGCAAACTTTTTAGAAGAGCGTCTGGGTATTGAGACTTAAATTGGCAGAAGGTAGATTCCTAATATATCGTAGGTATAAGGATTGGATCTTTGAGTCTTTCGGAGCATTTCAAACATCACGCATGAATGACAGATTGGACAAGCGCTTTCACAATGTAATAAATTATACATTAGGTTACTTTCACACATCAGTTTTTTTCCATCAGACACAATCCGTTTTATGCCTGATGCAACGGATCCCTGTAAAAACACTGATCCGTCGTACCAGCTTTGAAGCCTTGCAATGTGATTTTGTACATACTGGGCATGCTCAGTAGAAAATGACGGAATCCAGCACTGGATTCCGTCGTGCGACGCATTACGGCGGAATCATCCTGTCCCATAGACAACCATTATACCTCTTGACGGATTGCGATGGAATCCTGCGCAGTGAGTCGTTTCGATGCTCGGAAAAACGTTACATTGTCAGTTGCTTCCGCAAGACAGTCATTCCACAACTGAACTGCCGCGTAACGGATGCAACGCAATGCCATCAGTCTCAATCCGTCGTTATTACAAGTCTATGGAAAAAAAAAACGGAATCCTGCAAATTATTTTGCAGATTTCAGTTTTTTCTTAAAGCGACGGATTGTGACTGATGGAAAATGATGGAAATGTGAAAGTAGCCTAAGGCTAGGTTCACATTTCCGTTGTTTATTATCAGTCACAATCCGCCACTCTGATAAACAATGCAATCCATTTGGCGGATTCTGTTGTTTCCCATAGACTTGTATGAGCGGCGGATTGTGACTGATGCCCTTGCGTTGCATCCGCCGCCTGACTGATCAGTCGTGGAATGACTGATCGTCGGGCGGCAGGAACACAGCTTGTAACGTTTTATCAGCAGTGGAATCCTTTTGATTTCGCTGCGCATGCTCTCGGCAGTCGAACGATGAGCTGATCGCCCAGCAGCCGCCTTCTGTGAGCGATCAGCTGATCTCCCGACCGCCGGCTTTTGAGAGCGACTGATCGCTCTCAAAAGCCGGTGGCCGGGAGATCAGCTGATCACTCACAGAAGCCGGCCGCTGGGAGATCAGCTGATCGCTCTCAAAAGCCAGGGGCCGGGAGATCAGCTGATCGCTCACAGAAGCCGGCGGCCGGGCAATCAGCTAATCGCTCTCAAAAGCCGGTGGCCGGGAGATCAGCTGATCACTCACAGAAGCCGGCCGCTGGGAGATCAGCTGATCGCTCTCAAAAGCCGGCGGCCGGCTATTGTGAACAATCACTCGTTTTACAACAGAATCCGCTTTCTTGCGACAATGAATTTAAATTCTTGTCACCCATTGTACAACACATCAGTCACAAGCGTCAAGCAACGCATGTGACTGATGCAAAACAACAAAAATGTGAACCTCGACGGTTTTAATGGAACATGGAGCTGTAGATTCCTACTTTCTACATAATTGCACATGTTGGGCTCAAACTTTGCTCTCCATGTCGGTGGTGGACAAACAAGCGTTTCCCATCTAGTGTCAAATATCACAGAAAGGACTAGAAGATCTTGATGTCAAGGCAGTGCGCAAAATAAACGCAGGCTCGAGGAGAGAATATAGTAAAGAGGTCACGTGGTGCACAAGGGATGTCTTGGTTCTGCTGCTCCACTTTGCCTTTATTTTGTGCAGAGGTTTCTCCATGAAGAAGTCAGATAATCTGAATTGTTTACCCTGGGGCCAGAATTGATTACTAATCATAATCTCAAGTTAACGTATTAAGATTGACGTTTGTACACTTTCACTGCACCGGTCTTCCTGGAGTACAAGGCGAAAAATTCAGTTAGAGGTACACGCCACTTAGAAGATGCAACAAAGTCATTGAGTGGTGTGCGCAGCGCCAAAAACACTACATCGTCATACTAGAGTATCATTTCTACCACAGAAAACACTGGCACTTTTAAAGGGAATCTGTCAGCAGGTTTTTTTGCTCCCACATCTGAGAGCAGCATTATGTAAAGAGACCCTAATTCCAATGATGTGTCACTTACTGAGCTGTTTGCTGCCAGTTTGATAAAATCAATGTTTTCTCTGCTGCAGATCTAGCAGTTATACAGAGCTCAGGAATATAGAAAAACGGAGAGAAGAGTGTTTAGATAAAATACCAAACTTTATTTTGTAATTGAGGTAAAATTGATAAAATCTGACATTACAAGTAAAAGAAAAATAAATCAAGGATGTGGCAGGAAAAATGTGGAACTGCACACAGTATGTACGCACATAGTGAATTGGAATCCAACCAGACACATGCTGGATAGGAAAAAGCATCCTACTCCCAAACACTGTGGGGCAATATAATGGAAATAATTGGTCCAAACAGTACAAAAATCTCTAATAGAATTCACATAATAAATAAAGGCTGATACTTACTAATAAAGTGCCGCGTGCAGTCTCACAGAGGTGGGATCCCACAGGAAGACCCCCGACGATCGTTTCGCATGGAAATCTATAGCTTAAATCATGACTAAGCTATAGAATTCCATGCAAAACGATCGTGCGTGCATACTGTGTGCAGTTCCACATTTTTCCTGACACATCTTTGATTTATTTTTGTTTTACTTGTAATGTCGGACTTTATCAATTTTAATTCAATTTCAAAATAAAATTTGATATTTTATCTAAACACTCTGTTTTTCTATATGTTTCTCTGGAGTAATATCATGTAGCGGCTACTCGAAAGGTAACACTTGTTACCTGAGGGCCAATATTTCTCATTATGCACCTGAAGAATTTTTTGTTTCTAATAGAGCTCATGAATATGCTGGACTACCTGACAGCACGCCAAGTAGTCCTGTAATAATAAAATCACTGTTTAATCAGCAGGAGATTATCAAAACTACACTAAGCAGCCCAGTAAGTGACACATCGCTGGAATCAGGATCTCTGGCCCTACGTTATGCTGCTGTCAGATCAGGTGGCAAAAACCTGGTAACAGATTCCCTTTAAGCAATTGACCGGCGGGTGTGAACACGTCCCTCCAGTCTCCTCCCAATTCAGCACAGTGGATTCAAACTGGCCTGAAATTGCTGAATGGGACATTGTGAAAAATGTTACAACCTTTTTAAAGCTTTAAATAACACTTTTCTGGCATAAAAGCATTAAAGGAATCAGCCGCTTTTGTTTTGCCAATTTGTTTGCTTCTGAAAAAAATAAAAAAATCTAAGTGGCGATATTATTTTCCTTATTCATTAAATTATTTTAATGACTTTTTGATGTACCATAGTAATATAAGTAGGGTGGTCCTTTTGCCCCACCTGCGGTTATCAGTATCTAGAGATTTGCTTTACAGCAGCCACATGTCACAGAATCAATAGTATGGAAATTACTAACTTTTAGGAGAGAGCGTTTTCTAGGCACATGCTGTGATCTGTTCAGAGGACAGTGATAAAAGGTGATGGTCACAGCACACCTACTCCCCTTCCTGCACAATGTGTCATCCTTTCTTACAGGTTCCCAGCTTGATAATATAGGGGTTCGCTTTCAGTGTAATCTACCCTGTGATGATAATGTGTTCTTTACCAAACAGAAAGTCAGTCTATTACAAGGCTTTGTGGCCAGTAATTGTAATTTCATTGTGAACGCAATTATTAGAAGAGAATGCTGGCACACGCTGACTGTTCAAACAAAGCACTGGCACTTAGTGCAGCTCCACATTAGTAGTTTTCCATCTTGCTCTTTCCTTTTCTGGCTCATTCCTAAACAGCTGTCAATCAAAAGGGGGGTGGAGGGGATAGATGCGACATGTGAAGGTGAATTGTGCGGTTTAGCCACACCCAGGGTGCACAGGGGCTTCGTTTCAACAGTCATTCTTTGCTGACAGATTCCCTTCACTTCTGTCAAGAGAGCTGATGGGTCTACTTTAAATTTTTAATCAAAAAGGGGGTTGACCTCCTAAACAATAGGCTCTAACCATCTCACAATAAGAAAAAATGTTTTATCCAGGAAATGCAAACAAAGATTCCTAATAAGTGATAGCAAGCTAAGATATTCCTATATTAAAAAGCCCCCAGAAAATAATTAATATAGAAAGAATACTCAGTTGCTTATTTATCAAAATGCCCCTTTAGAGCATTGTCAACATGTTTTTTTGTGATTTGCGCTTTAAAAAGGGTATTGCCATATTGTCCATTTATGGCATATCTTCAGGATATTAAAGAGAACCTGTCAGGTGCAATATACAGCCAGACCCACGAGCAGTTCTGTGTGTATATTGCTAATCCCTGCCTAACCGTCCCTGTATACACTAGCATAGATAAAGGGATCTTTAGAAAAAAGGATTTCTAAAGATTCTTTATGATATGCTAATGAGCTCAGGGACTAGTCCCAAGGGCGTGCATTCCTGTGCTCATTCCGCCCTCTTAGCAGGTTAGCACCTCTACAGGGGTGTGCTAACTTGCTATTCAATGCCCATTATCCAGCGTCACCAGTTGTAACGCACGTACCCGTTGTCACCGCTTCAGAATACTAGGATAAAGGTCAGTGCACATGATCAGAATGCTCCGCACGCCCGGTCATGCACACTACGTAAGTTGGGTGTACACATCCCAGCTTCAAAAGAGGTCTAGTGCACATGACCGGAAGTGCTGGTCCTCTGATTATGCGCATTGACAACAAACCCAGTGTTCTGAAGAGGTGATAATGGACACAGTTACGCGCATTACCAATGATGATGCTGGGCAGTGAATAGCATGTTAGCACACCTCTGTGGGCGGAATGAGAACAGGAACTAACGCCCTTGTGACTAGTCCCTGCGCTCATTACCATATCATAAAGGATCTTTAGAAATACTTTGTCTAAAGATCCCTTTATCTATGCTACTAGATACAGAGACAGTTAGGCAGGGATTAGCAATATGCACCCAGAACTGCTCGTGGTTCTAGGTGCATGTGCATATTGCACCTTACCGGTTCACTTTCAGGACCTGCATCTATCTCAAGTAAGGGCCCTGACATGAGTAGGTGTAAGAAGAGAGGTCAACAGCATTATCATTCATTAATATGCAAATTAAATGTACGAGACAGCCCTTTAACATTGATTCGGCTTTGCCAGCTATGTTCCAAAAATTGTCGAATTCATACATTTTCCGATTCTCCAAAAATATAAATTGCATACCACATCAGATATACAACATTCTGAATACAGTATCTAACAGATTTTTATTTTTTTCTTAATTCAACAAGAGCCATACAATACATATACTCATAAAAAATGTATCATTCTTTAATTCTTTCATGAAAATGGATGAAGGGGGCAAGAAACAAAAAAAAAACCAAAAAACAACAAAAACAAAGAAAAAAAAAAAAGAATTAAAATCTACTAAAATACTGTTTGAGTCGTTGCCAGTGAACTGGCCGGAGTCTAATTGAGCACCAGTGTAAGAATGGCCGAGTTACACAGCAGCTTGTCAGATACAGCTCCTCAATGTGCTTAAATATTCACAGGTGAAACGTACAGAATCAATAGCAACTAGTTTAGACTGAACACAAAAAAAAAAAAAAAAAAAAAAAAGAAGGAAGGAAAAAAAATTGTCTTTAACACTTGAAGTAAAAGAAAGTAGCAGTTTGGTTCTGTCTGTACAGTGTTTTTTTCCAGACTGTCCAGTGTCCATATTGATAGAGATAGAAGCTTGCGTCCTGCGTTTCTTGGTGCGATGGAGTCACAGACGCCGGCGATCAGCGCACGCTCTTGTTTTCTTAGTGGTGAACGTGTGATCGGGCTCATCCGAGGACAACCTTAGAAGTCGTCAATGAATCGTCTCCAGAGTATCATTTAGTCTGTAGGCCTGAAATTAAAGTCTTATGAACAGAGGTGTAGTCCATTAAACTAACGGCGCGCGGTGTCCTTAGGTTGACTTTGGGTATATTTTTTCATAGAAAAAGTTCTGTGACAGAATGTACAGTTCTCCGTCTTTTTCCCGTACTGCGTGCGCCCTGACAAACTGGAACTGCTCAAGTGCAAACTCGTAAAATTCATTCTCCATTTTCCAGATGTCTGACTGCTGAAGTTTTGCAGTGGTCTCCTTGGAAGGTGCCTTTTTCTCGGTTGTTTTTCTTAGGTGAGATTTTTTACCTTTTGCACATAAATAAAAACAGAAACTTAGAAAATGTTTAAAAAATACTTAATTTATATATAATTCATGTGCAGTGGGAATTACCAGAAGATAAAATTGGAGAATAATTATATTTCCCTTTAATAAGTAGAATTATCACTAGGCTTTTGCTCAGAGCACCATGATGTAGGAGCAGAGACATTGATTACAGTGATGTGTCACTTACTTCAATACAAATCAATGTTTAATCAGCAGCAGATTATCATTACAGGACAACAGCACTCCATGCAGTTCTCTGTCACTATACAATTACACAGAAAGCTGTGGTGTGTGCGGGGTTGTAGACTGCTTGATAACTGTGCTCTTGCAGCAGAAAAAAAATGTGAATCTATCACAATTACTGCACCCAGTAAACTAAGTGACATCACTGGAATCAGGGTCTAAATCTCTGCATCACTCTACTGTCAGATTACATAGCAAAAACCTGCTCTGACAGATTCCCTTTAAAACAAAACAATCACTGATCTCGGGGAGACCAGCCAGAGAAAACACTGCCGGCAGCCAGCAAAGGCGCTCAACATAGTGAAATCCTAAGTGCATTGCCCTCTGGAAATATGCAAATCAAAAAAGTCCATGGAGCCTCTGTTAGGGGTCAACACAGAAACTAGCCAGATATCCCACCGGGAAGGACCTAGCCAAGGAGTGGCTCTTTTTAGGAGACCACCATAACCACCATATTAAGTGGCCCTTTAAGTCAATATCCAGCTCTTGACAAGTTTAAAGATATGACAAGGGAAATACCAAGGCCAGCTATTCATCCACAGACCGCTGTTTCGGGGTATTGCCCCTCATCAGTGTGGAGTAGGATTCTGGCTAGGTGGGAGCAATGCCTAGTAGACCAACAAGACAAAACAATCACTGATCTCGGAGAGACCAGCCAGAGAAAACACTGCCGGCAGCCAACAAGGGCGCTCAATACAGTGAAATCTGAGGTACATTGCCCCTTGGGAAATATGCAAATCAAAAAACTCCGTGATCCGTGGATTCCCTTTAAAGGTTTTTGCTCCCTGCATCTGAGAGCAGCATAATGTAGAGACAGAGATCCTGATTCCAACGATGTGTCACTTACTGAGCTGTTTGCGGTCACTGTGATAAAATCAGTGTTTTCTCAGCTGCAGATCTAGCTGCTATACAGAGCTCATGAATATGCTGGACTACCTGCAGCACGCCAAGTAGTCCTGTAATGATAAAATCACTGATTAATCAGCAGTAGATTATCAAAACTACAATAAGCAGCCAAGTAAGTGATACATCGCTGGAATAAGGGTTTTTATTTCTACACTATGGTGCAAAAACCTGGTGACAAATTCCCTTTAAAGGGGGCATCACCAGGTCCAAAGTGGTCAATTATTGCTCTTTTATCCCCACTGATCCCCTGAATGTTTTTTTTTTTAATGTTTTATTTAAATCTGCAATACTGTACTAGAGATATGGGCCCTCTTATTTCATGTGAATTTTTATCATCTTCAACAAGAGGGCACAGCTAAAAGGATTTTCGGGGATCGTGTCCTTAGGGCACCCTGCATTATTACCCAGTGAGCCACTCCCCCTTAGTAAAGACCATAAAAATTAGCACTTAATAAAAAGTCCTCTATGGCAGGTTTTACAAAAGAAAAAAGTGGAATGCCCAGGTGATCAGCAGGAATAAAATAAGATCAAAATTGGTCACTTTGACCTTTTTTACATGAAATTTCTGATGATCAGAACCCAGGACATTTTAGGAAAAGGTGCACTGTTTGGTTGGGCAAGATTTTCCTTTAGCCAGCTTCAGAGATGATTATTACAGGCATATGTGAAGTTCTGGAGCTGAGGACCCAAACAGACACTTTCAAAGGGAACATGAAGCCACCAATTCAGGTGCTTAGACCTATAGTCAGGCTGGGATTTACATCCGCAAAGCGGGTGCACAAAAGCACCCATAATATGGCCAAGTCCCAGTCTGACCACAGGTGTAAGGACCATAACTGAGGGCATTACAGGGATCCATGAATCTTCAGATTAGGTCCTTCTACCTATGGTCGGTGCTGGAATGTTAATGGATTATGGGCGCCTCACTACGGATGAAAGGCACAGCCGGACCACAAGTCTATGGACCTAAGCTCGGTTATACTTTAGCTTAAGTACCTTTATTACAGGCTGGAACGCGCCAATCTTACACCCAGTAAAGATATTTGAAGCATAACTTAATCAATGGATGCTTGCCACTCAAGTCAAAAGGTAGAAATTAAAAAAAAAGTGAACCATCTAAAAAAAATAAATAAAAAAAACCCCCAAAATATTTATGGACACTTTATAATTGGAAGATTCTTCTTCAAAGGGAACCTGTCACCAGATTTGGGGCCTATAAGCTGTGGCCGCCACCAGTAGGCTCTTATATACAGCATTCTAACATGTTGTATAAAAGAGCCCAGGCCACTGTGTAGAATATTAAAATGACTTTATAATACTTACCTAAAATGGTCGCTGCAGTGGAGTTGGGCCATATGGGTGTCTCCGGTGCTGGCGCCTCCTCTTTCGGCCATCTTCGTCCTCCTTCTGAAGCCTGTGTGCATGACGCGTCTACGTCATACACACTCGCCGGTCCCGTGCAGGCGCACTACAATACTTTGATCTGCCCAACTCAGGGCAGATCAAAGTGCACCTGCGCAAGCACTTAATGCCAGCGAGTGTGGATGATGTAGGACACGTCATGCAGACAGAAGGAGGACAACAAAGATGGGCGAAAGAGGAGGCGCCGACACTGGAGAACGGAGACGCCCATTTGACCCAACTCCACCGCAGCGACTGTTTAGGTGAGTATTATAAAAGTGACTTTTACGTTCTATACAGCAACCTGGGCTCTTATATACAGCATGTTCGAATGCTGTATACAAGAGCCCGATGTTAGTGGCCCCAGCTTATAGGACCCAAAACTGGTGACCGGTTCCCTTTAAAGAGTCAAAAAATTCTACTGACGCTAAAGACAAATCTGAAGAGGTCACTGGTTGGTAATCACTGGAAAGAAGAGGCTGCAGTGTTCAAACTTGCAATGTGCACCTATATTTTCCATTTCAAGATCTTTGAATTTCAAGTCATATAATAAAAAGGCATGGAGAGCCAATAATCGTAAGTGATCTTGGTAGTCGCAAGGTGTCTGACATCTCAGTGACACCCAGAAAGTGTTTAACAGTGAACCTTGCCTTAGACAGCACTACGAGGACATGCAGCGTATCTGATGGGATGGATGTGATTTATGTTTGGGTGGTCTAGTACGGTGTTCCCCAACTCCGGTCCTCAAAATCCACCAACAATGCATGTTTTCAGAATTTCCTTAGCACTGAGGTGTTGGATTCATCAACCGTGCAGGTACTAAATGATCACCTGTGTAATACTAAGGAAATCCTGAAAACATGCAGTGTTGGTAGTTCCTGAGGACTGGAATTGAAGAACACTGGTCTAGCGGATTTCTCTTTGACTGTGATCATCGTTAACGAAGAGTCTCATTACCTGAACGGTATAGCTCTGTGGCACCTCTGAAGAACCGGGGTAATGCAGCTTCCAGCAGCATGATAAAGTCTTCTAGCTCCTCCGTCACCCCCACAAGAAAGTATTCATTAATCAGGTTGTACTTGGCTTGCTCCAGGGCCCATCTGCTCCCCACATTCCTGAAAGGACAGTGTAGTTATAGGCATTTTTTGGCAACTTACACCAGAATGGTCAAGAAAAAAAAAAACCAAGAAAGCTGAAAATAGGGGTAGGTGAAGAGGGGGAAAAGGCAAGTGGGTGACAGGAGCAGGGGGAGAGCGGGATAATAGACCATTTATAGGCTATGTGCACATTGAGTTTTTGGAGCAAAAACTCTTCAAATTCGCCTTAAAATCTCAACATTCTTAAAAAAACTTTGATCTTCTGCTTCGAAAAACCTTGGCAAAAAGACTGCATGTGCACATAGCATGACAGACATTTATCACATAATGCTCAAAAAAAATTGCCCAGGATGAACATCTGATCTTGAGTTTTAACAGGGACATTAATATTGTTGACCCTCGTACAGAAGTATGGAGAAACTCGCAAATTGATTCACAAGACCTAATCTAATAATCTCAGGAGGCAGTTTCTTAAGGCTCTCATCTGGTGGCCATTTTTCTGGCATCTGTGGCTTTTCTTTTGATTAGCTGGCCTGGTGCAATGTTATTGTTGCAGCATGACACACATAGGACTTTGGACCAGGACGACAAATCAAAAGAGCGGCGCATGCTGGAAGGTAGTAGCTGGTTCTCAAGTCGCCCATCCAGCCCACGTAGATAAGTTACCAAGCCACCGAACTGGGTCCTGCCCATCGATTCCCACAGACGCTAGTTCCCACCTCAGGCATCAAACCTGCCTCAGAAAAGACTGGGCCATGTTACAGATACTAGGCCAGAGCCTAGAAAACATGGGATGATCCATCTTCGTGACTGAGTGCTGAGTGCTGGGACGTTCTCCACCCCTGAATAATACATAAAAGCCTCTTATTTCATCATTTACTGAGTGTTCGGCTCCTTCACTTCTAATAATCCTTAGTTTA
Organism: Anomaloglossus baeobatrachus; assembly: GCF_048569485.1. Lineage (NCBI taxonomy): Eukaryota > Metazoa > Chordata > Amphibia > Anura > Aromobatidae > Anomaloglossus > Anomaloglossus baeobatrachus. The sequence continues at coordinate 185,019,474 of NC_134360.1, read as the reverse complement.
GAGATATTTTACCAGGACGGAGAAAGTATTTTCATAAAATGTAGAAGTGGAGTCTGAGGGAGCGATTAAAATATTCACATTATCTACTATCCACAAGTCGTTACCATTAGAATAACATTTTTAGAGGCTCCTCGCACCACAATAATGGTTTTATAGCTTCTTCCTCAACAAACAAAAAAGCGCAAGTAGTAAAGCAGCAGCTATGGAGCCATAAAATCTACTCAATCGTCAGCACGCGGCATGAATATGTGGAGAGCACGAGGAGATATTAGTCCAGAAACAACAACAGTGCTTTTAAGGCAGCTGTAATGAATAGGAGTTAATGGACAGAAAAGGGTCAATAAACCAATACAATCTCCATGAGTAGATGGCGTCCAGCCCTCACCCCCAGAAACCGGGGAGTCACCAGAGACCTCCTCATTACGTCTCATTTGTGAGTAAAGTGTTGCTATCTAGCTCATCTAGACCTCCCGGAGTACAGTAAAGCCATCATTATCTCTCCTGCCTTCCTATGATGGGGAGATTCTGTTCCAGTCTACACAGCAAAGCTGGAAAGTGTAAAAAGCTGAAATATCACTCTAATGTAAGACAGCGTAGAGGTGACAGTATTAGTGGTAAATATTTCTGGATATTATTCACATAAATACGCATTAATCTTTCATAAACCTGTCATTTAACATTGACACTTTAAGAAACTGAAAACTTAAAATTTACCAGCGACTGTTTCCTGATGACAAGTGACAATATATGTGATAAACGCCCGCCCCCCCCCCCCCCCCCGTGTGTTATCACAGCGCTATTACAAATAGAAGATAATCTAGATTAACACATCCACTGGGATCTACAGTAGAAATAAAAGTGAGGTCCGTTTGGTGACCAATGACAATTAAAGGCCTCCATAAACATTAATGATCATTTGGCCAACAACAGTCTTACCCAACTTCACCAATAAATAAGAAAGCTCAAAATGTTCTCTAAGGGGGAGCAATGCCAGACAGCCGCTTACCTCAGAGAACTAAGGGGTCGGCCATTGAAATTCAACATTCTGGATGGTTTTCTCCCAGGATATCGTGTGTTAAAAGGAGTGTGGGGGAATCCCCCGTTCACGTTACATGGTCACCTGGTCCTACTGAAATTGGAGGATTTGGTCGACTCATTCAATGTACAGGGATCTTAAAGAGGACCAACTACCAGAATTTTCCTATATAAAGTAAAGCCAGTGCTATACTGGAGCTATCATGCTGATTCTAAACATACCTTTAGTTGTGAGATCGGATGTGTACTTTCTGAAATATAGACAAGTAAAGTTTGTGAAATGCACTGTTATTTGATTGATAGCAGCTACAGAATATCTAATAGGTGGGTCGGGTTTTGCTAGTTACTCCTGCCCCTGTCTGCCTGCCTGTCCTTCCTCCTCCTGTCTCTGTTATTACAGGGGGAAAAGGGAGGAAGGGAGAAGGAATGGAGGGGAGGAAGGACAGGCAGGCAGACAGGGGCGGGAATAATTAGCAAACCCCGACCTACCTATTACATATTCTGTTGCACCTCTCATCAAATAACAGTGCATTTCACAAACTTTACTTCCCTGTATTTCGGAAACTATACATCTGATCTCACAACTAAAGGTCTGTATAGAATCAGCATGATAGAGCTGGTATAGCACTGGCTTTAGTTGATACATGAAAATCCTGATGGTTGGTCCTCTTTAAGGCAACTTTTTTTGTAAAGTGACTATCAACACAGAATGACTATTCAAACCAAGCACAGGCGCTCGGTGCACCATGGTTTGGCTAGAAATTGAAGTGCACATTCTCACCTGGCTGTTTCTCAGCCATCTCCGCACTTTTTCTTTGATTTACAACTCTGGCTTCATCAAACCAAAGAAGAGTGGGATGCATATAGGGTGGAGAGGGGGTGAGGGAAAAAAAAAAGCAAGTGAGAAGGTGCACTTAAATGTTTTGCCCTGCCGTGATGCACAGAGGAGCTTTGCTTTGTTTGAACAGTCATTCTGTGCTGAGAGACTCCCCTTTAATGAAGGGTTTTTTTTGGTTTTGGAAAACTTCAGTTTTCTGGCAGTTGTTAGTTATATATATAAAAAAAATATAAAAGCTTTCCTCACTTATCCAGGGTCCAGCGCTGAGTCTCCATCGCTGCTCCCGACGCCTGATATATAGTCTGCAGCGCCGACGTCACGGTCCCAGCACTGCAGCTACCGTATTTTTTGGACTATAAGACGCACCTGACCATAAGACGCACCCTGGTTTTAGAGGAGGAAAATAGGAAAATAAAATTTTAACCAAAAAATATGGTCATGACACTGTTATGGGGCGAGGATCTGCTGCTGACACTTATGGGAGTAATGTCCCCAAATTCTTTACTAAGGTACCCCATTCTGGTAAGGATCCTCCTGCCTTGTATATGATCCTGCTCATAATATACCCCCCATCCATCCTGCTCATAATATACCCCCCCTCCATCCTGCTCATAATATACCCCCCAGCCATCCTGCTCATAATATACCCCCCATCCATCCTGCTCATAATATACCCCCCATCCATCCTGCTCATAATATACCCCCCATCCATCCTGCTCATAATATACCCCCCATCCATCCTGCTCATAATATACCCCCCCTCCATCCTGCTCATAATATACCCCCCATCCATCCTGCTCATAATATACCCCCCATCCATCCTGCTCATAATATACCCCCCATCCATCCTGCTCATAATATACCCCCCATCCATCCTGCTCATAATATACCCCCCATCCATCCTGCTCATAATATACCCCCCCTCCATCCTGCTCATAATATACCCCCCCTCCATCCTGCTCATAATATACCCCCCATCCATCCTGCTCATAATATACCCCCCATCCATCCTGCTCATAATATACCCCCCCTCCATAATATACCCCCCGGTCAGCTGAGCTGGTGGACACTAGCGGCGCGCACAGCGATGACGTCATCGCTGTGCGCGCCGCTAGTGTCCAGATCACCTGACCGGCACAAACAGGAAGACATCGCGCGATACTGCAGGGGGACGGCTCCACACGCGGTGACGGGTGAGTACACTGATTCACTGCTCCCCGCGCTAATAATGATGCAAGGGGGGCAGTGAATACAGCCGCACATGATCACTCCAGGCTGTAGTTGCCAGGGGTGATCACGTCCGGCTGTTAATTATGCGTGCACCCAGCCGCCCATCACCCCGCCCACCTGTCAGCGACGGTTTCGCTGAGAGATGATGGGCGGGAGGATGGGCGTGCATATGTAATGAGCGGGCCCACGTGGTCACGGCAGGCGCTGCTGCAGCCTGCTCGTGCCCCCAATGGCCCGCTCCACCGCAGCACCCACATTCCCGGCCACAGCCCTATAGTCAGACCATAAGACTCACCCCCCACTTTTCCCCAACATTTGGGGGGTGGAAAGTGCGTCTTATGGTCCGAAAAATACGGTAATAACGGAGCTCAACAGCTCTGCTCGGGTTGCTGACAGGAGCCACTGAGGTCACAGATTTCGGGCCGCATTAACGGAATGTCAACACAGCAGATGACAGCAGGTGGTGGAGACTCAGCACTGGACCCGAGGAGGGTGAGTAAAGCACAGACTTGTTTTGCTATTTTTAAACAAACTGCATATAGAGGACTTGAAAACCCCTTCAAGTCTTAGCGACTGATGAGAAGAAAAAGCTTTGGATGGCCATTTAGTGCACACATTGGGTTGTGGATCTCAGAAACCATGACTTCTAGCAATCAGCAAAATTGTGAATCCATTGTAATAAGCTACCACAGTACAAACAGAAACCGTAGTGGTTATTGGGGACTCGTAGACTAGGCCATAGCACAACTCACCGGCACTAGAGGCCACGTCTGACACTGCAGCCTGGCCATATATAACTAATCAAGTCAGTGCCTTTACTTCATTAGTTCATCCAGCTGATGAGCCCTGGTCAGAGGTGTCAACATTCAGCGAGCTATCCCCAAGACAGGCTAGCCAAGGTTTTTCAGGCTCGGTGGGGTGGGGTGGGGTTGGGGTTGGGGAGTCTATGATTTTCTCTCCTCTCCATGGGATGTTACAATTTTTACCACGTAAAAAAAAACAACTAACTTTTTTCATAAAATGTATAAAAAGTTTTGTCTCTATGGGAGCGATTAAAATATTCTCTATGTCTCTCTACAAGAGGTGAACATTATATACCGTTTTTAGTGGCACCTAGCACCACAAGAGCGGGTTTATAGCTTTTTTTTTCTTCAATAATAGGAGAAGCGCAGGTAGTAAAGTGGCAGCTGTGGAGCTGTAAAATCTATACAACCTTCAGTAATCAGCTTTACGGAGAACAAATAATAAAATACTAGTAATCTTATTTTAAATACAATTATTCTGTCCAAAAACCTCAATCGCTGTGTGAAATCCTTTAACTCGCATTCATTGTGGCTATTTGTCACCAGGTTGTTGCTCTCCCCATCTGACAGTATCATGATGTAGGGACAAAGACCTCGATTCCAGTGATGTGTCACTTACTGAGCGGTTTTGATAAAATTCCTGTTTTCTGTGCTGCACATCTAGCAGTTCTCTGAATGCTGAGCTCTTTATAACCCCAAACACACCACTGATTGGCATTTTTCTGCCTATGCACAATCAGTGGTGGGGGTGGGGTTATAAAGAGCTTATTAACATGGAGGACTACACGTCAACAGGCTTACTAGTCCTCTGATAATCACCCACTGATAAAACTATGACTTTATCAAAACTACACTAAGCAAGGGAAACATCGCTGGAATCAGGGTCTCTGCCCCTATATCATACTGCTCTCAGATGGGGGAGGAAAAATCTAATGATGACAGATTCCCTTTAATGGAAGGCGCTGTATTAGAACTAATGTAGAATAGGAATCATTGATCCCTACAGATCATACACAAAGACCTTTAGGTGGCATAAAAATGGTGACAGATTCCATTTAGCTCCCTAATCTGAGAGCAGCATAATGTAGAGAGAGACACTGATTCCAGCGACGTGTCACTTACTGAGCTGCTTAGTGTAGTTTAGATAAAATCACTGGTTAATCAGCAGTAGATTATCATTACAGGACTACTTGGTGTGCTGCAGGTAGTCCAGCATATTCATGAGTTCTGTATAACCGCTAGATCTGCAGCAGAAAAAAAACAGTGATTTTATCGAAATGACAGCAAACAGCCCAGTAAGTGACACATAGCTGAAATCAGGGTCTCTGTCTCTACATTATGCTGCTCTTGGATGGAGGAGCAAAAACCTGGTGACAGATTGTCTTTAACCCCTTCAGCCCCCAGCCTGTTTTCACATTAAAGACCCGGCCATTTTTTGCAATTTTGACCAGTGTCACTTTGACAGGTTATAACTCTGGAACACTTCAACGGATCCTGGCGATTCTGAGATTGTTTTTTCGTGACATATTGTACTTCATGTCAGTGGTAAATTTAGGCCGATATGTTTTGCGTTTATTTGTGAAAATTTCGGAAATTTAGCGAAAATTTTGCAATTTTCAAAATTTGAAATTTTATGCCCATAAATCTGAGAGATATGTCACACAAAAAAGTTACTAAATAACATTTCCCACATGTCTACTTTACACCAGCACAATTTTTGAAAAAAAAAAAATTTTCCGTTAGGAAGTTAGAAGGGTTCAAAGTTCATCACCAATTTCTCATTTTTCCAACAAAATTTACAAAAAAAAATTGTTTAGGTACCACATCACATTTGGAGTGATTTGAGAAACCTAGGCGACAGAAAATACCCAAAAGTGACCCAATTCTAAAATCTGCACCCCTCACTCTGCTCAAAACCACATCCAAGAAGTTTATTAACCCTTTAGGAGCTTCACAGCAACCAAAGCAATGTAGACGAAAAAATGAAAATTTTACTTTAACACAAAAATGTTACTTTAGCCATAAAAATTAGTATTTTCACAAGGGTATCAGGAAAAATGCATCATAAAATGTATTGTGCATTTTCTCCTGAGTACGCAGATACCCCATATGTGGTGGTAATCAAATGTTTGGGCACACAGCAGGACTCGGAAGGCAAGGAGCGCCATTTGAATTTTTGAGTGCAAAATTAGCTGCACTCATTAGCGGACGCCATGTCGGGTTTGAAGACTCCCCGAGGTGCCTAAACAATGGAGCTCCCCCACAAATGACCCCATTTTGGAAACTAGAGCCCTCAAATATTTTTTCTAGATGTTTGATGTGCACTTTGAACCCCTGGGGGCTTCACAGAAGTTTATAACGTTGAGCCGTGAAAAGAAAAAAAATTTTTTTTACCACAAAACTGTTGCTTCAACCAGGTAGCTTTTTTTATCATAAGGGTATCAGGAAAAAAATGCACCATAAAATTTATGGTGCATTTTCTCCTGAGTACGCAGATACCCCATATGTGGTGGAAATCAAATGTTTGGGCGCACGGCAGGACTCGGAAGGCAAGGAGCGCCATTTCACAGCAAAATTGGTTGGAATTATTAGCGGACGCCATGTTTCATTTGGAGACCCCCCTGAAGTGCCTAAACAATGGAGCTCCCCCACAATTGACCCCATTTTGGAAACTAGACCCCTCATGGAATTTATATAGCTGTTTAGTGAGCACTTTGAACCCCTGGAGGCTTCACAAACGTTTGTAATGTTCAGCCGTGAAAATATTTTATTCTTTTTTTTACCACAAAATTGTTTTTTCAAACAGGTAGCTTTTTTTTCCACAAGGGTATCAGGAAAAAATGCACCATAAAATGTATTGTGCAATTTCTCCTGAGTACGACGATACCTCATATGTGGTGGAAATCAATTGTTTGGGCGTACGGCGGGGCTCAGAAGAGAAGGAGCGCCATTTCACAGTAAAATTGATTGGAATTATTAGCAGACGCCATGTTTCATTTGGAGACCCCCTGAGGTGCCTAAACAATGGAGCTCCCCCACATGTGATCCCATTTTGGAAACTAGACCCCCCCCATACAAAAAAAATTAGTTTGGCGAAATAAAAAATACAGACATCAGTTAAAAAAAAAAAAAAAAAAAAAAAAAAAAAAAGAGCGCCTGCCACTAAGACAAGTGCCAAACGTGAGAGCAATGCACGAGTCTCGCATCGCATCATCCACTGCAGTCTGGAAGCGAGCAACTGCGCTGGATAATGCGATGCGAGAGGGCGGGGCGGCAGATGGGAAAGGGCGCAGCGGATGGATGATGGGAAATGGCGCAGCGGATGGATGGGAAATGGCGCAGTGGATGGAGGAGCGGCAGAGGATGGGAAAGGGCGCAGCGGATGGATGATGGGAAATGGCGCAGCGGATGGATGGGAAATGGCGCAGTGGATGGAGGAGCGGCAGAGGATGGGGGGGTGAGATGGGGATACCTACCTTACAGGATGGATCTAGGCAGCAGGATCACAGCAGACAGAAGAGGCAGCAGATGAAGGAGGCAACAGATCGAGGAGGGTGAGAGGGGGCAGTAGATGGAAAATGGGAGAGAGCAGGCAGCAGATCGGGGAGGGGGGCAGAGTCTGATGGGAGAGAGAGATGGCACATGTAGGGGGAGGGAGGGGGGCTTGCAGCACATGTAGGGGGAGGGAGGGGGGCTTGCAGCACATGTGCTGCAAGCCAGCCACCCTCCCCCCACATGTGCTGCAAGCCAGCCACCCTCCCCCCACATGTGCTGCAAGCCAGCCACCCTCCCCCCACATGTGCTGCAAGCCAGCCACCCTCCCCCCACATGTGCTGCAAGCCAGCCACCCTCCCCACGTGGGGGGAGGGTGGCTGGCTTGCAGCACATGTGGGGGGAGGGTGGCAAGCCAGCCACCCTCCCCCCACATGTGCTGCAAGCCAGCCACCCTCCCCCCACATGTGCTGCAAGCCAGCCACCCTCCCCCCACATGTGCTGCAAGCCAGCCACCCTCCCCACGTGGGGGGAGGGTGGCTGGCTTGCAGCACATGTGGGGGGAGGGTGGCTGGCTTGCACTACATGTGGGGGGAGGGTGGCAAGCCAGCCACCCTCCCCCCACATGTGCTGCAAGCCAGCCACCCTCCCCCCACATGTGCTGCAAGCCAGCCACCCTCCCCCCACATGTGCTGCAAGCCAGCCACCCTCCCCACGTGGGGGGAGGGTGGCTGGCTTGCAGCACATGTGGGGGGAGGGTGGCTGGCTTGCAGCACATGTGGGGGGAGGGTGGCAAGCCAGCCACCCTCCCCCCACATGTGCTGCAAGCCAGCCACCCTCCCCCCACATGTGCTGCAAGCCAGCCACCCTCCCCCCACATGTGTTGCAAGCCAGCCACCCTCCCCCCACGTGGGGGGAGGGTGGCTTGCAGCACATGGAGGGATAGGTGGTGTGGCGATGGAGAAGGGGCAGCCGATGAAGGAGGCGGCGGCGGCGGCCGCCGATCGGGAGCAGCAGCGGCTGAAAAAGGTGGGTGCGACGGCGGCGGGGACAGTGGCGAGCATGGCGGCGGGGACGGCGGTGGATCGGGAGCGGCGGCGGGGACGGCGGTGGATCGGGAGCGGCGGCGGCGGGGACAGCGGTGGAGCGGGAGCATGGCGGCGGGGACGGTGGTGGATCGGGAGCGGCGGCGGAGACAGCGGTGCAGCGGGAGCATGGCGGCGGGGACGGCGGTGCAGCGGGAGCATGGCGGCGGGGACGGCGGTGCAGCGGGAGCATGGCGGCGGGGACGGCGGTGGATCGGGAGCGGCGGCGGAGACAGCGGTGCAGCGGGAGCATGGCGGCGGGGACGGCGGTGGATCGGGAGCGGCGGCGGAGAGAGCGGTGCAGCGGGAGCATGGCGGCGGAGACAGCGGTGCAGCGGGAGCATGGCGGCGGGGACGGCGGTGGATCGGGAGCGGCGGCGGAGACGGCGGTGCAGCGGGAGCATGGCGGCGGGGACGGCGGTGCAGCGGGAGCATGGCGGCGGGGACGGCGGTGCAGCGGGAGCGGCGGCGGAGACAGCGGTGCAGCGGGAGCATGGCGGCGGGGACGGCGGTGGATCGGGAGCGGCGGCGGCGACAGCGGTGCAGCGGGAGCATGGCGGCGGGGACGGCGGTGGATCGGGAGCGGCGGCGGAGATAGCGGTGCAGCGGGAGCATGGCGGCGGGGACAGCGGTGAAGCGGCAGCAGCGGCGGGGCGATCGGAGACAGCGGCAGCAGCGGCGGGGCGATCGGAGACAGCGGCGTGGACAGCGGTGAAGCGGGAGCAGCGGCGGGGCGATCGGAGACAGCGGCGGTGAAGCGGGAGCAGCGGCGGGGCGATCGGAGACAGCGGCGGGGACAGCAGTGAAGCGGGAGCAGCGGCGGGGCGATCGGGGACAGGGGCGGGCGGCGGGGACAACAACTTACCGCTCTCCTCGGCTTCCAGGGACTTTCACAGGTCGCAGATCCACATTGATTGGAGAGAGCGGTCACAAGACCGGTCTCTCCAATCAGAGCTGGGGGCGGGTGAAGCATCGATCACCCAGCTCCAGCCAATGGCCAGTGCTACAGCAGCACTGATCAGGGCTGGATTTCAATGTTCCAGCCATTTTCAATGGCTGGAACATTACAGTGGCTGTAATTGGCTGAGCGGCGTTCGTCAGCCAATCACAGCCTCTGTAGGTTCGGGGAGGAGGCACCACCCCTCCTGAGGTCAGGCAGAGGTCCCCTCCTTCCCGAATCCACCGTTTAAGTAAATAAAATTTCACTCCCCGGGGCTCCGGGACCGCGATTTCGCCAGGACGTACTGAGTACGTCATGGGTCGTTTAGCACCATGTGACCATGACGTACTCAGTACGTCCAAGGTCGTTAAGGGGTTAATGGAAAGCGCTGTATTAGAATTAAAGTAGAATAGGGATCATTGATCCCTACAGAACATACACAAAGACCTTCATAAGAAAAAGGATCAATTCCACTGCAGTAACTAGATGAATGGAGAATGATAATGATGGGGATACTTATCAGAAAGTATACACAGTCCTGCTACATAATGGTCATCGATGATACCTGTGATTAGAAGGAGCAGACTGCTGGATGCTCGGCACGCTGCGTACCACGTATTTGCTGAAAGTCTAATGAGACCTTGATCTTCTCATAAATATTTGATGACATTTTAACACTTTTACTCAATATCCCGCTGTCTGTTTACAGCGAGTTTCAGCTAATTAGTAAATTCCCAGCCTGGAAAAGATAGGACTTGATTTCACGCCGCCTCATGTTGATTACTTGAAGTGTTACATTCAACTCGTGATGTAACGATATATCGATCTGTGCAGAATTACAGGGTCTAAACTGAATTCACGCTCATTTAAAGGGAACCTGTCAGGGGAAATATGCACCCAGGGCCACGAGCAGTTCTGGGTGTATATTACTAATCCCTGCCTAACCGTCCCTGCATATAGTAGCCTAGATAAAGGGATCTTTAGAAAAAGTATTTCTAAAGATCCTTTATGATATGCTAATGAGGCCAGGGACTAGTCGCAAGGGTGTTCGTTCCTGCGCGCATTCCGCCCTCTTAGCATGTTAGTACGCCCACAGGGGTGTGCTAACATGCTATTCATTGCCTAGCATCATCGGCGGTGACGCGCGTACCTGTGTCCGCTGTCACCGCTGATCAGAATTCCCGGCACTTCTGGTCATGCGCAGTAGACCTCTCTGATGCCAGGATGCGAACACCCGGCTTCATACTGTACATGTCCGGAAGTGCCCGGCATTCTGATCAGTGGTGACTACTATCACAGGTACGTGCATCATCGCTGATGATGTTACATTGAATAGCATGTTAGTACATCCCTGTGGGCGTGCTAACATGCTGAGAGGGCAGAATGAACGCAGGAACTTACACCCTTGGGACTAGTCCCTGGCCTCATTAGCATATCATAAAGGATCTTTAGAAATCCTTTTTCTAAAGATCCCTGTATATACTAGCATAGATAAAGAGAAGATTAGGCAGGGAGTAGTAATATGCACAGAACTGCTCTTGGTCCTGGGTGCATATTGTACCTGACAGGTTCCCATTTAAACATTTTTTTTTTTTTTTTTAAAGGTACAGAATGAAAAAAAATTAAAGGGGTGTTCCAAGGAATAGAGTTCGTTTTTTTTTTTAAACCCCTTAGTCTGCTTTAGAATAAAATAAACCCTACTTTCACTCCCCGATTTCCCCCCAGATCTGGTTCCGACAATGCCCAGGTGATCTGTTTCCTAGTCTCCTCTTACAGCAAAGATGGAACTGCAGCTGTATATTGCCCAGGCCAAAAGACTACTACTACTCCAGCAGGATACAGCTAAACCCCCACTAGGTGGAGGAATCACAGGTGCAGGAGGAGCAAATCACAGTTACAAACATGGAGAAGGCGATTGCTGGATGGTAAAACTGCACACTGATGGCTTGCATAGAGCACTGTTCACACTAGCAGACGCACAGTCACAAACCCGCAGCCTATTAGGTGATGCCCATACTATTAGATCAGGCGGGCTGCCAAGCCGTAGCCCCACTGCGCGCTACACAGGGACAGAAACTCTAATAGCAAGGCCTAACAAAAAGTGGCCTGACTGTATCCTGTACAAAAAAAAAAATGAGTTTTTTTTGTTAGCGTTCTGGCCATAAGACGGAAGCCTACAACCCTCGTCACAAGAACCTCATGCTTGTAGGTCCCTACACTATATATAATAGTAGTAGTCTTTTGGCCTGGGCAATATACAGCTGCAGTTCCATCTTTGCTGTAAGTAATTACATTTATTCCTCTTTTTTGCGTTTTTATATTATAGTGTAGGGACCTACAAGCATGAGGTTCCTGTGACGTGGGTTGTAGGCTTCCGTCTTATGACCAGAACGCTAACAAAAAAACTCTTTTTGTACAGGATACAGCCAGGCCCCTTTTTGCTAGTGTGAACAGTGCAAGCCACCAGTGTGCAGTTTTACCATCCAGCAATCGCCTCCTCCATGTTTGGAAGTGAGTGTGATTTGCTCCTCCTGCACCTGTGATGCCTCCACATAGTGGGGGTTTAGCTGCATCCTGCTAGAGTAGTAGTAGTAGTAGTATTTTGGCCTGGGCAATATATAGCTGCAGTTCCATCTTTTCAGTAATTAATGATATTTATTCCTCTTTTTTGCTTTTTTATACTAGTCTCCTCTTAGGCTAAAGGCTGGGATCTCCCGCTCAGCCAATCATCGTCCACATCAGTGACACGCCCCATTAGTGATTGGCTAAGCTGTAATTATTATGTATTTGCCGTGTTATGCTCTTTTAACACATTGTTTTGCCCCTCCCCAGATTGTTTTTACTAGCTGGATTGTACTACATAGTATATCTGATCTTTGGGGTTGCGATATATATGGCGGTCACATTTTGGAGTGTGCAAGAATAAAAATCATTAAAAACAAGTGATCAGAAGATAACTATGAAGAATCTATAACTCAGCTCCCCAAAGCGGAAAGGCAGATCTTTGTGCACAGTGTGAACCCTTTGTTCTTGGGTGGGAATATTTTTTCCTTTAGCTGAAACAAGGCATTAAGTAACCGGCACAGCTGTGTGTGCGCTCCACGGACAATGGAGCTCCAATTACCCGGATAATCTGCCTTATAATTTACCACAACTAGTTTCCAGCATATTTGCATAAAAAAAAACAACTAAAAATGCCTGTGTCTCTTGTAGCCATTATTAATTGAAACAATATTTCAATATTACACAAGTTTTTTTTGTTGCTTAGCAACAAAAGCATTTATAATGCAAAAATCAAGGAAATCCTAAAAACACGAAAGGTTGGGGGAATTCGAGGATTGGAGTCCAGAATCACTATTGTACAATGTCATTGAGGAAAAAAAAAACGGTATATAAAAGATCAAATTATCATCAACAAGGCAATATATGATTTTGTCTACAGAGTCCAAAGAGTAAAAACTGTAAAGGATCCTATATACAGAACTATGTAGGATGTAACTGTACGTCTTATTTCACAACATGTATGGAGTGGGCTCTAGAGCCGAGCCTGGACCATAATGGCTGAATTACACAGGTGGCATCGGTCTGTAACCGCTAGCCCCGATTGCTGTGATGAGACAGCGGCAGTCACATGCACACCCCCTGCTATCATTGATTATTGACAGTGAATTGTCAATCTCTATAGAGAGCCTGGTGTGTGCAGGGACAGCTCCCTGGGCTCAGCTACATGACCAAATCTAAAAATTCTGATTGTGTCAGAACAGCTGCAGCCAGTAATCTAAGTCACACATAGTTGGATTCAGAGTCTCTTTGCTTACAATATGCTGTTTTCAGATGAAGTAGCAAAAACTGATTCTATTTAAGGGCAGGAAGAGAGATTAGTGAGACATGCCCCCCCCCCCCAAAAAAAAACAACAAAAAACCAACCCAAAAGCATATGATGTGTAAATAAATAAATAGAAAGGACACCATCTGCAAGGAGTTTCAATGTTCTCCTGGTGTTTGTGTGGGTTTCCTCCGAGTTCTTCTGTTTCCTCCCACACACCAAAGACACTGAGGGAATTTAGATTGTGAGCCCCACTGGGGACAGTGCAGCTGATGTATGTAAAGCGCTGCGCAATAGGTTGGCGCTATATAAAAGGAAAGATCATTATTAGAAAGAACACTATACAAGTTTGGTATTGCTGTATTGATACCGACCTGGAAAATCAGGTTGCTGGGTTATTTTTCATGAACAATCAATATTATAAATCTAAAACCAATTAAAAGAACACATGATGAAAATGCTCCCCCCCCCCCCCAAACTGCTCATCAATTGTATGGCAAAATTAATGTGGTGATTCAAAACTACAAAATTGAATGTGACAGGAAGGGACTAAGCCGCAGATCAGTGGTTGCTGATGAACCTTCCCACAAGGATCGTTCTCCAGGCGAGGGGCGCCACAGTTACCTCCGGCATTAATGCTTTCTTTGGTTAGGTGCCCCACGGTGCTCTGCCACACGGCTTCCTGGGGTAATGAGTTAATTAAAGCGTTTGTCCAATACTCCGACAACCCTTTCTCAATCACCATGTTTGTCCCCAATAAAAAAAAAACAACACATGCTCACCTCCAGTGCCGGCACTGTTCCAGCACTCGCTCTCCCGGGGCTCACTTGAATTATGTCATACGAGCCCTGCGCCCTATCATCTCTGGCTTCCTTCTCCTCGCCTTCGGCCGTATCAAACCTCAACAGGGAGAGAGAGAGTCGCCGCAGCTCTGACTTCAGATTGATGTTTCATTTGTCTAAAGGCGGGTACAGTGAAGCCGGCACTGATTGTACGCAGGACTTGTGTGATATAATCTCAAGTGAGCCCCGGGAGAGCGAGTGCAGACGCCCCTGGAGCCGTGCAGACGCCCCTGGAGCCGCGCCAACACAGGAGGGGAGTTTAAGTGTTTGTAGGGGCAAATATTCTTAAAGATGTCAATTACACTCACAACCAATTCTCAATCAGCATGAAAGTTCATACCAGTGGCATGGCCAAGCCAGTTTGCAGAGCAGTGCGCTCTCCCAGGATGCCACTGGCTGCAGCACGAGAGAAGCACATGGGGACTGAAACTGGCCGACTATAAAGCAGCGCTTGCTAATGGCACATGTTCCTTACCTAGGTAACCAACCACTCAGATTGCAGGGTGGCTGGTAACCTTGGCAACAAGTGGTAGAAACTAAAATTAAAAATCCCTTTGTTCTTGAGAACAGAGACGATTTTTAATAAGGGGTAAATTGCAAAGTTGTTTGTTGTTACAAGCACTTTGCTGTTTTACCCATTAATGAAGAGGAGACCACTCCTTGAAGGGGACGTTTACGAATTAATCTGTGCTCCATACACCTTAGAAAGGAACACTCAGTGACTACTCTATTTTGCAGATGTTTTAGCCCCAAACCTGGACTACACATCTGCAGCAATTCTGCGCAAGTCTTAACTGCTAGATGCATGAATGACAGGGTTACTGATCTTTTCTTTAATTTTCATAGACTCCATGAATGTCATTTCTTGGAGGCATCTAGAAATAATTATTTTTTCCTTACAGTCAGTCTATGCCCCGTACAGTTTATAAGCGCACCCGACGCACAGCACCGCGCTCATGTGAAGATACGGAGACAATGGCGCGGTTGTGTGAACTATGGTACTTGTGAATTTAATTAAGACAGGCTGAAAAAAGGAGCGTGCCCCGGTATTGTAGGCTGTAACTTCACGCCATCTGTTCTCATTGTCTAGGCTTTGTTAGCGTATAAATGAAAAGAGAAATTAACATGGAAAAAAATGGCATGCAAATAAAATACAGTGAATGAGTCGTTACATCGTATGCAAGAATTTGTACCGGAGATTGTTATGTAGCGGCGGGTGAGAGGCTTCCAAATACCCGACATGCCACGTCATTGGGACACTGAGCCACACAGCCTGGGCCGCACGGCTTCATCATCCCATTACCTTATGTGACCGTTAACAAAAAAATAAAATATATAAATATAATGTGTGCATATGTTATAACACACACACACACAGTAATATATTATATTTATATATATATATATATATATATATATATATATATTTGGTTTTGTGCATATGGATACAAGACAGAAAATGGTTCACTTACATCTGATATCGGACAGACATTCTAAAAAATAAATGCCTAAAAAGAAGACGAGGCACATAAAACAAACAAAACAAAAAAAAAAACAAAAACAAGACCATTTATTCAAAATTCTGGAGCATAAATATACCTCTCCAAGCTCTGTGTGTGTATATCCATTTACCTCTCTTCTCCATCCACCCACCCCGACAACCTATCCCGTCTAGCTTTAGACTCCTGCAGTTTAGAGATCCTTGGTTACAAAAAGTGTCACAAAGGTCCTTAAAGGGAATCTGTCACCAGGTTTTTTTTTTGTACCCCATCTGAGAGAATCATAATGTAGGGGCAGAGACACTGCTTCCAGCAATTTGTCACTTACTGAGCTGTTTGCTGTCATTTTGATACAATCAATGTTTTCTCTGCTGCAGATCTAGCAGTTATACAGAGCTCATGACTATTCTGGACTACCTCGCAACACGCCAAGTAGTCCTCTAATTATAAAATCACCGTTTAATCAGCAGGAGATAATCAAAATTACACTAAGCAGCCAAGTAAGTGACATCACTGGAATCAGGGTCTCTGCCCCTACATCATGCTGCTCTCAGATTAGGTGGCAAAAACTTCATGACAGATTCCTTTTAACAGTATTATAATCTGGATATAAATGCTGGGGCCCCTAGGAGAATTGTGGCCCTGTGAAAGTGCCCAGTTTGCTCTCTGTTGTGAATGTCATCCGAGTGGGTGCTGGTGTGGAGCTCCCTCTGGTGGCCAGGAATGGTAATGAAGCAGAGTCTGAATCTGTGACTCAGACAGGTGTTGGAGTTTATTAAGAATCTAGGAAGTCCTATTGCAGATCAGCCTAGTGTATTTAGAAGAGCATTTTCTGCCTGGCGGTCACCGGTGATAAATGTTTTCCTGCTGCTTTTGAAGATGGCTGGGAGTTTTCCCTTCAGTTTCTCCCATTTCTTCTGTGCCTGAATCTACTCAAAATAAGTTTGCTAGTTTCTGTCCTCAATTGCTAAAATTGCAGTTAAGGGTGTTTCTGCTTATTCCATTCTGTCCTGTGTTTGATTTCCTGTTTGTGAGGATCTGTCTGTCTCTGCTTTTGTGAGCAGAGCTGTTCCTCCAGCAAGAAAGGGAGCTTTCTACCTGTTCATGTTTGGATTATTTGCACTTTAGAATATTATTTGTTCTGTGATTTTGTTTCTTCCCATTATATCTGCAGTTCTTTTTAAAGTGTCTGGCACAAGACTTCCTGATATAGCAGGGGGGAGAACCCAGTGGTCTTCGTATTTTTTTCCTATTAGGAGATTGGTATTTTTTGCAGGGTTTTTTGCTGGCTGCAATCAGTTATCTGTCTTGTTTTGTCGTACCTAGTAAGTCGGGCCTCACCTTAATCTATATTTTCTGTGTATTGTGTTTTCGTAGATCACCGTTGTTGCATGTTGGGGGCTTGCTATTCCTTTGGGGACTGCTCCAAGGAAAGTTAGGATTCCTCCTTTCTATCTTTGAGGTGTAGCAAGTTTCTCTGGCAGTGATGAGGTGTCTAGGTGTGTTAGGAACATCCCACTGCTACTTCTAGTGTTGTCTGATAGAAACTAAGCTGACCACAATCCCCGATCTAACTACTCTTGTGGTTTTGTTTTTTTCTTTATTAATGGATTTTTTGTGATCGTCCACAGTTACCAGATCATAACAGCTCTCCCTAATGCCAGTCCTGCATACCAGCCTATCTCCTGTACGGTTCTTTAAGGGTGCATGCCCACAATCAGTGTTGATAGCGTTTTGGAAGCCGGGTGTTTTCACAGAGTCCAAATTGCTGTGTTGTAAAGTAGAAACACAGTGATTGGAATTTATAGTAATCCCATTCCCACTGTGCTTTTTTCTGCAGTGTAAAAAGACTTGTGGTGTGGCTTTCTGAGCTGCAGCATGTCAATTTATGCTTGTGGAGATGTGAGTGTTCTCACCAGGGAGAGCACAGTGAAAGTCCACAATGCACAGGACCCAGATCGTGGCACAGATGCTGCTTTCCCATGGAGAACACTCGCATGTCGGCAGGGGAGAGGACACGACGTCTAGAACGCAGTGTCATCCGGAACGTGAGAACATACCCTTAAGACTCCTGCAATTAAGACACCTTTGGTTACATGACTGTGAAGTCACCAAAGGTCCATATTATATTATATATATATATATATATATATATATATATATATATATATATATATATCATCTTCGCAATATAAATGTTGTGGATCCTGAGAAACTGCGCGGTTTGACTCCTTCCAACTCAATCCCTGATTGTAACTAGGGCTTATTTTGAAGTAGGGCTTACATTTCAAGCATACTCCAAAAATCCAGTAAAATTATGCTAGGGCTTATTTTCAGGGTAGGTCCTATATATTCAGAATTAAAAACAGGAGTAGAAAGGAGAAATATGACAAAATATATCAAGGACAGACTGTGAAACCAAACGTACCATGCCGGGTTAGTTACATATACATATCTGCAAAGAGTCTTTATCAAAATAAATAGTTTCATGACATTCCAGTCCCACTATAAAATCAGCACTACAACTAATCAGTATATCTCTAGCTCAACATGAGAAAACTTTATAATCTAAGGATACTTAATGGTATGTAACCTATACCAAAAATGGCCAGAACCAATTATCAGAAATTACTAATGTGAGATCAATACAAAGAGAAATATAGAAATAGCTATGTTACGCTCGCCGCCGGGGATAGTACTGCGGCAAGCAAGAGTGGACCCACTGGACCACAGGGAGACCCCGGCCTACCCTAATGTGGGGTAGAGGAACAGGACTGTGGGAGCTGACCCCCGCCGGGACAGGGGCGGACACCGCAGCAGACAGGACAGAGTCTCAAGTGCAGGTGGGGACCACCAGGGTGGCTAAGGCAGACAGCACAGGAAGGACGGACAGGCAAAGTCACTAGCAAGGCACATGGTGTGGCCAGGACTGACAGGCAGAGTCTCTAGCACTAACAAGGCAGGACGGACTGGTAGCAGCTACAGGCAGAGACAGGACTGGAACCAGGTGCCAATAGGGCAGGACAGGTTGGGACCAGGTACAAGCAGGAACAGGACTGGGACTAGATGCCAACAGGGCAGGATGGGCTGGGACCAGGTACAGGCATGACAGGATGGGACGGGGTGGACAGGGTCACCTGACAACTAACTAGACAGAACTCAACTGACTAAAGTTAGGGTGTTGAACAGGCACCTCCCCTAGTGGGAGCATGCCTTAAATACCCAAAGCCTTTCAGCAATATGCTGAGACACTTCCTAGGAGTGGTGCGCTGGCCCTTTAAGAGAGGGACAGGGCGTGCGCGCATGCCCAAGCAGCACTCCTGAAAGTCCTGCGACGGCTGCACAGACTCTGGGAGGGGGAAGGAGGAGGCACCCACATGGAGGCGCGCAGTGATGCTGGGCAACATAGAGGAAGCCGGCCGCGGTGGTGAGTGACAGTGCGTCTCTGCAGGAGGGGAGAGCAAGGAGCGCAGGGACACCGGTCTGGAGCATAAACGTATAAGCTAACCTGGAGTGGTCCAGAGGGGCAAAACATCTGCGCAACGTGGAGTTGTACAAAATGTTTGTCATTTTCACTCCACTTTGGATTCACTGTGCAGAAAAGAGTGGAGGCGGGGAAGAGCCGGGGTGGGGACATGGCTACACCCCCTGTCAAATTCATCCAATATTTTGTCATTTTCTACCCCCAGAATGCTACACCAGGTCCTGACTAGAGGTGCCACATTCATGAAGTGGGGCATGTGCCTCTTGAGAGAATGGATGGCACCAAATTTATTAAGACTGGAGTAGTGGGAGCCACCAATGCGCCAGCATGAACCTTGGTGATGACAGACGAGTGAAAAAAAAATAAAAAATAGTCTTGATGAATTAGACCCTAGCGTGAAACTATTCGTACTTGGATTTCTATTTAAACTAAATAAATAGAACTGGTGGAGAATCTAATACAAATGTCCTAAGCACCACAGTCTCTCCTAGAGCTGGATCGTCACCGTATGACTGAGTTATTCTTCTGCCTTAAAGGGAACCTGTCACCAGACTTGGGGTCTATAGGCTGCGGCCGCCACCACCGGGCTCTTATATACAGGATTCTAACATGCTGTATATAAGAGCCCAGGCCACTGTGTAGAACATAAAAAGCACTTTATAAAAACTCACCTAACGGTTGCTGTGGTTGGCCATATGGGCGTCTCCATTGTCCGGTGCCTCCTGTTTCGGCCATCTTCGTCCTCCTTCTGACTCCTGTGTGCATGATGCGTCATACGTGATACACATTCGCCGGTCATGCGCAGGCGCACTACAATACTTTGATCTGCCCTGCTCAGGACCTGAATGCTGGCGAGTGTGGATGACGTCGGACGCGTCATGCACCGCGGCTAGAGAAGAAGGACGACAAAGATGGCCGAAAGAGGCAGCGACGGCAACGGAGACGCCCATATAACCCACCGCACGACCGTTAGGCAAGTATTATAAAGTGTTTTTTTATGTTATACCCCCGGCCTGCGCTCTTATATACAGCATGTTGGAATGCTGTATATAAGAGCCCGGTGGTGGTGGCTGCAGCTTATCGGCCAAAAAAGCGGTGACCGGTTCCCTTTAAAAAGGGAACCAAACATCAGCATTTTCCTATATAAGGTGCAGCCAGTGCAGTACTGGCACTATCAGGCACATTGTGTACATACCATCGGGGGGCAGCTCGGATGTGTAGTCAGTGAAATTCAACTTTATAAAGTTTGAAAATTCATGCACTTTTTGATTGACAAGTGCACCTCACTGCTAATGTCCGGGTGGGTTATGCACGTTTATCCCCCCCCCCCCCCGCCTGTTCCTCCCTCCCTCTGGCCATATGTAAATTTCTAATCTTCAGTTACACGGCGTCAGAGTTAGCGCCTGTGCATAGCGCTCATCTCCGGCGCCATGTTTCTGTTTCTGAAGCTCACAGTATTACGGTGCATGAGAGGGCGGCGCATGCGCCCTTGCTTCTTCAGATCTGTTGTGACCGTGGGGGAGCGCGCGGTCACAACAGGACTGGAGCACAGCTGATCTTCCCTTGATTAGCTGCAGCAGACGTCTGCTACGATATCGTCTGCTGCAGCTAATCGGTAAGATCAGCAGTTCTGTTGTGACCGCGCGCGCTCCCGCGGTCACAAAAGATCTGAAGAAGCGAGGGCGCATGCGCCGCCTTCTCATGCACCATAATACTGTGGGCTTCAGAATCAGAAACATGGCGCCGGAGATAAGCGCTATGCGCAGGAGCTAAATCCGACGCCGTGTAACTGAAGATTAGAAATTTACATACGGCCAGAGGGGGGGATACAAGTGCATAACATGCCCAGACATTAGGAGAGAGGTGCACATGTCAATCAAAAAGTGCATGAATTTTCAAACTTTATAAAGTTGAATTTCACAGCCTAAACACCCGAGCTGCCCACTGATGATATGTACACAACGCGCATGATAGTGCCAGTACTGCACTGGCTGCACCTTATATAGGAAAATGCTGATGTTAGGTTCCCTTTAAGGCTGATTGGATAAAAGACTGGGCCCATAGGTGCCAACTTATGCCAAAATGTTACTTTTCAAAATTAAACCACATTTTTTAAATCTAAAAATATAAGTCCTCACCCCCCCAAAAAAATAATAATAAAAATCTAAAAGCAGTTTCGCTGTGACCTCCACGAGCCGCTTCCTTCTGAGGTCGCCCCCTGCAGTACGCGCAGATTTGTTAAGGACACAATAGAGACTACGATTCTTCATGAAGGAGGTGAGGGCGTGCTGTATCCTTACCAGCATTCAGAGCTGTGGCCGCAGAAGAACGGGATCTGGAGCCAAAGCTTTTCTGGAGCGCAGTCAGATCCTCCAGCTGCTACACATTCATCAAAGGTCTGAAGAGAGATAAAGATGTAACGTGAGATGGAAATTCCGGCCAAATGTATTACACACGTATTATCCATAAATTAGGAGACGTCTTCTAAGAGTATATCAATTTCTCTAGTATCACATAACGGTACCCTAGACTGCCACCATTAGAAAAAACACAGTATATAAATATAACACATGGAGCGTGGCATTAAAGGGAATCCGTCACCAGGTTTATGTCACTTAATCTGACAGCAGCATAATGTAGAGACAGAGATCCTGATTCCAAGGATGTGTCACTTACTGAGTTGCTTAATGTAATTTTTATAAAAATCACTGTTTTATCAGCAGGAGATTAATCACCAGACTACTAGTAAACCTGCATCCAGATAGTCCTCCATACTCCAGATCTATATAATACAGCCAATAGACCAAAAAACTACCTAGTTCATAAAAATTGGTATTTTATTTCTATATAATACAGCCCCCATCCCTGATTGGCAGCTTTCTGCCTATAGAGAGTACACAGAAAGCTGCCAATCACTGGTGTGGGCGGAGCTATACAGAGCCCAAATTTCAGGGAAGTGGTAGTTCTGTAGCAGATAAAACAGGGATTTTACCAAAACTACAGCAAGTAGCCCAGTAAGTGAAAAATTATTGGAATCAGGGTCTTTGTCATTTAAGTACAATGCAAAAATCTGCCGACAGATTCCCTTTAAACGTAACTGCCCTATCTGATGGATATCTAACGATATATATGGTATAACTTTTTTAGCACCTTTTTATCTCCTTGCTTCCTCCGGCGCAGGCCTGGTCTGTAGTCATCACCAAATCGGAGGAAGTAGTAGTAGGATACAAGCCTCTCGATAGGATCCCGGATCACATTGATATAAATGGGTTTCTTCTTCACTCCAAATCTGAAATATGAGACAAATGAGAAAAGCGGCAATGAGCAATGATGGCCGCCAGCACCAGTCTGGTTTCAGTCTGTGAAATATGATGGGACACTGATGGGCTGTATTCATGGATACTCAGGAGCAGAACCACCATAAAAACAAAGCGGTGATTTAGAAGCTGCAGCATCTCAGCATCTTCTTCCACCTGAGCATTGAAAATTTGTTGCAAAAGTAAGTGGAAAAGAAGAAGAAGAAAATGTTCAGGACGCTAAGTAGCAGCAATCCCGTAATAAAGATGTATTTGTGAAAAGCAGAAGGCTTTTATTATTCCACTGCACTTCTGCTGAGTGCACACTAGAGGGCGCTGCTCTACAACGGCAACCAGCCGCCGGCCCGAATTATTCTGCAATGCGTTGCAGCCCCCATGAAGTAACAAAAGATTAGCTTACCACTGCACAATTGTAATTCTCCGATGTGGTTCAAATCTACCACGCCGGGATAAAAAAGGGTGAAGGGAAAAAAAAAAGGGGGGAGGAAAACAATCAAAAACCTACTTTGTGAAGTCCAAATAGGAAATATGTCCATGGTAGAAGCCGGGCTTCATCTCTCTCCACAAACTCACATTCTTCACAAACCGCATCTGGGGAAAATAAATAAGTATAAAATAATAATTATGAAATAAATTAATAATAATATCAATAATATATTAAATAATAATGCATTATAAAATACTTAATATTAAAATATTAATTATTATTATTAATAAAAAATAAAAATTATTGGAAATATTAGAAATAATAATACTGCAGATTTAAGTTGCACACTAGTCCTACACAGTATTACATTAAAAACACCAAAAAGCTGAGCTGTAACAAATGTTCAATAAACATGCAACATTACAAGCATGTGAATTGCAGCCTCAAGACTAGAAAAAAAAAAAGGAGAAAAATTGTAGGAAAAATACCCTGACGATAAATAAATAAATTGCAAGTGCTTAATAACAGGGTACTTAGTATATACATTTTTGGAAAAAGGTAAGAAGCTGTCTCACCTCGTCACGGTGTACCCGTCTGGGACAGTCCCTAACCAACTAAAGTTAAAAACATTATCAATACCTGACTTATGTCATGTCAAAACTCCAATATGAATGGTAAAGTGGTCAGCTGGGTCCCGCGACGAGGTGGGACAGCTTCTTACCTTTTTGCAAAAATGTATATACTAAGTACCCTGTTATTAAGCACTTGCAATTTATTTATTTATAGTCAGGGTATTTTTCCTACAATTTTTCACAGTATTACATTAGTGTGATATAAGCCTATATGTAAGGGACGACCTTTTATTAAAATAAAAAAAAATATATATGTATTCATAAATAATATAAATAATAATTTTATTTAAACAACATTACAAAAATTCTAAAAAAAAAAATAAATTATAGATTTTGCAAGTTGCATCACATGGAAAGCAACTTCTAAAAAGAGGGGTGGAAAAAACAACCAACCAACCAAACAAAAAAAAACCCACGCATTTTGTAGTGTCATAGACCACGGCCATAAATAAGGAATTTTATAGATCAGTCACCATGTAGAAGATCGTATTAGTTAAAATAAGTCAATGTATCACTTCTCTATGAAATCTGCTTGAAAAGGGCTTGTTCACCTGTGGAAGCATTTTCCCCCTGAACTTTTATCTAAATATCAGTTATATACGTGGGTCTTACTAAAAATGTTGCACCTCTTGCTTTCTATTGCCGACTGCAGAATGAGTTAACTGAGAATTTCTTAGTGAGCTCATTCTGATTGTCCAAGGGGAGAATTGATAAAGCCATTAGCGCTCTATTCTAAGGACCTTTATGACCACAGACCGTTAAGGATATCTGTCTGCAGGTTTTTCCTATGTAATCTGAGCACTGATGGACACAGACAGAAAAGGGCCCCTGAACAAGAAAAGTATATGGGTCCTTTGCAGCCCAAAAGCTCATCAAAATGCAACATTGCACCTGCTCTGGAGCTTGTAGTGGGCCCCAACTTCTTGGGCCCCTGTGCGGCTGCAGCAATGATGTGTCCACCCCTGAATTTGAGGGCAGCATGCTGTAGGGATTAACAGAAAAACAAATCAACTATACCTCTCTTATCAGGCTGTGTGCTGTTATCCACTTAAACTAAAGGCTTTATCACCTAGTGACTATCATTGCTGGAGGACAATGTTACGCACACAGTAGTCCGGCACGCCCCCTCCTGTAATTGGCACCTCACTGACTATGTACAATCTCTATAGGGAGCCTGGTGTGGGGGCAGCTCTCTTGGCTCTGCTCCTTTGCTAAAACTAAAATCCTTGACTGCGTCAGAACAGCTGCACCCAGTAATCTAAGTGATCATTCATTACATTCAGGGTCTCTTTGCCTACATCAAAAACCTGCTGACTGTTTCCCTGAACAATCAATTTTAAAGGGAATTTAAGAGCCTGTAAAAGCCAATGATGGAACATTTTTAAGAAAACCAAAAATGGTCAAAAGTGATTTTTAGACGAAATACAAATATTTAAATTAACCTTCCCTTACTGGACAACCCCAGGTTAATTGATAGGGTACGAATAAAAAAACAAACAAAAAAAGTTCTAAATAGGCTAGACAAAACTGCCATTCTAGCACTGATCATAAAGGGGTATTCCCATTTCAAAGATCCCATCCCAATAAGTAGTAGGTATAATAATAATAATAATAATAATAATAGAAAATACCTCCAATTAGAAATGTAGTATAGTTCTTCTGATTAGCTATGTCTCTTACCTCATGTGCAGGGCATTGCAGCTTGGTTCATAGGGAGTTAGTTGCCCATGGGTACCTAAGCTATGGCAATGCCCTGCACATGAGGTAAGTGACATAGCTAATCAAGAGAATGATACTACAGTTCTAATTGGAGGAGGTATTTGCTAATATTATTAATTAGTACACCTACTACATATTGGGATAGGATCCTGGAGGGGGAATACCTCTAAGTGTAACTGGCTGCAGGTGACTTGTTCATCACCTATATGAACCCCGCAGCAAGTCAGTGTCCTCTGCAGCCCTGTGCCGTAAACTATGGAGCCCAATGCATTGCAGACATAACACGGGGAAGTCAGAGGACGCGGAGCTGGAACGGAGGGGTCCATTGGGGAAGTTCCCATTTTTCACCTGGCAGTTGGCAGATTTTCTATCTCCTTTACATATAATTAGAAGATGCACTGAAGTCTGAAGGATGGTGGTCAGTACTGGCTAATCAGCAGATAATGGCACACACAAGAAAAAAAAAAAAAAAAAAAGTAAAGAAGTAGACAGAAGCTTCCCTGCATGGCCTATTTTCAGTAGGAGAGTGCAGCGAGGTCTCCGCTGCGCAGGAAACGGCACTTCCTTTGGGTAAAAATGTTCGATTTCTGTTTGATAACAGTTAACACTGAAGAAGGAATCAGTTATTTCATTTTGGTGCAAAAAGAAATATATTATATATACACAGTACACAAGAGCCAAAAAAGCTCAAAATGTAAATAAATGTCCCGACAGTCCAAATTTATGAAGAAATAAAGTGGAAAATGTATCAAAACTGGTGAAAAAAAAAAAACTGCACAAAAACATGGAACAGCAAAATTTGGGATAAAAAAAAAATGATTTTGTGACAGTGGAAGGCAGTGAGATCAATTTAGGGTGTAATCACAGGCAGTGGTAACAGTACGTCAGAGCAAAGTGGCACCACGTTACAATAAAGTGGCCACATGTACTTACATTGTCCCTTTAATACTATTCACTTTGCTACAAAAGCACAATAGCCATATTCAAGGGGCTGCT
The DNA here is from genome assembly GCF_048569485.1 of Anomaloglossus baeobatrachus. Classification (NCBI taxonomy): domain Eukaryota; kingdom Metazoa; phylum Chordata; class Amphibia; order Anura; family Aromobatidae; genus Anomaloglossus; species Anomaloglossus baeobatrachus. Next base: position 184,993,309 of record NC_134360.1, on the reverse strand, counting down.
GGTAAGTCTTTGGCTTTAACCCAGAAAGAAACGAGATAGGATGATGAAACTTTACATTTATTCCACATACTCTCCACTGAGGTCAGCACACTTCTTACATTGTTATTCCAAGTTCTGTAAGCCTATGAAAAAGAAGGATTTTGGTTGTGCCTCAAGCCAGGCATCCATAGCAGCCATGGCATCAGAAATGGTGTGAAATTTGGTACCCTTGAGGTGTTTCTTCAGGTTTGGAAACAGATAATAGTTGGAGGGAGCTAGATCTGATGAATAAGGTGGGTGATCAACCAGCTGGAAGCCCAGCTCTGCCAGTTTTGCCATGGTTGCTTGTGCAGTGTGAGCGGAGACGTCTTGCAGGAACAAGATTCCTTTGGACAGCTTGCTGCACCTTTTGGCCTTCAGTGCTGCCTTCAATTGGTCCAAAACTTCAATGTAATACCTTGCACTGATGGTGGAACCCTTTTGAAGGTAGTCCACTAGTAGCATGCCCTCCTTATCCCAGCACACAGACGCCATCACCTTAGTGGCTGATTTTTGCACCCTGAACTTGTTTGGACGAGGAGAGCCAATGTGTCTCCACTTTTGACTGCTTCTTGTTTTCAGGGTCATACAAATAAATCCAGGTGTCATCTATGGTGACCAGTCGATCCAGGAAGTTATCAGTCTGGAAACGCTGAAAAATGGACCGGGAAGTTTTCACTCGCTGCTTCTCTGATCTGTTTAACATTTGGGACCCACTTTGCAGAAGCTTCCTCATGTCCAAATGTTCATGGATAATGACACAAACATGTTCACAGGAAATCCCCATGATGTCTGCTATTGCTTTAGCTGAAATTCGTGGATTCTCCAGTATGAGGTTGTGCACAGCATCGACGATCTCCAGAACAACAACCACTGTTGGTCGTCCAGGACGTTCTTCATCATTGGTGCTGAGGTGGCCCGTTTTACATTTGGCAACCCAGTTCTTAACTGTGGAATATGAAGGGCATTTATCCCCCAATGTCTGCGACATATCACCATGTATATCCTTTGTGGACTTTCCTTGCAGAAACAAGAATTTTATCACTCCTTTGCTCTCAGTTGCTGTGAATATCGCATTAGACTCCGCCATTTTGTTTTCCCGCGTGCGTAGAACACTGTTGCCAGATGCAACAAACACAATTTTGAAAACATATATTAGACACATAAGGCTTTCATTGGATGTAATATTTGTTACCATAGAAACAAAAAAAAAGATCACAAAGCCAAAGACTTATCAGCAGCCCCTTGTATTTTGGGTACGAGATGCTGTATGCACATGTAGTTTTGCTGCTGTGTGGTAATAGTAGAGCTTGCTGCAGCACCAATACCACCAATGTGAATGTGCGCTAACTACTAGATGATGAGAGGTGGGGGGGTGCCCAGTGTAGCTGTCTAGATGCCATTTTTTCGGGGCTTCCTCTAATCTCTGACAGAGCCACTGACTGTAACCTAGAAGACCATGTGAACATAGCCTTGAATGGTCAGGAAGTTTGATCAACATTCATTTCATGTGCATGGCCACCCTTAGAGGAATCTGTCAGCAGCTTTTTGCTACCCCATCTCAGAGCAGCATGTTGTAGGCAAAGAGATCCTGAATCCAATGATGTATTACTTAGATTACTGGCTGCAGCTGTTATGACAGTTTTTAGATTTAGCTGAGCTGAGCAAGCCGCCGCCACCCACACCAGGCTCTCTATATACAATGTCTATACACAGTGAGCTACTAATCACAGCGGGGGATGTGCTGGACTAGCTGACATAGTCCAGCAATAATAATCTCCTGAAACTAAAACAAACATAGCCGGTAAACTACAGCACGCAGTGTCAAAAGAGACGCATTGCTGAAATCTGTGCTAACCCTTACATCATGCAGTCTTGAAATTACATAGCAAAAACCTGTTGACAGATTCCCTTTAAAGGCTTATTTCCATCTTCATACAGGAGTGCTGTTGTGAATGGTTTGTAAAAATAAGCACTTTTCTAATTTACTGTTTATTACACTTTGCAGCCGCTCTTTAGACAGTAACACTTTTCCTTTCTGATTTACAGCTTGTTGCCTATGAGTCCGACCACCGCTGTTTGTGAGTCTGGCACCGAGGATTAGGAGATAACCGGGCGCTCCAGTGCTCAATAGAACAGTGCCTGTAAGCACTGGGCATGTACAGCCGCCGCTGCTAGAGCACAGTGGTGGTCCAAAAATCTTGCACTTGTTCTGTAGATATAGGCTTTTTTCCCCCTCGGTGTGTATAAATTGTTCTAATCCATTTGTACTTTTCCGCATACATTTGTGTGTATAACAGTACAAAATATAGCAATTAAAATCATTAAATGCTTCCAGAAAAAAATGGAAGTGATTGTGTGCAAGTGTTACAGCGCCTATTTAAAGAGTATTTTCTCGCTTTAAATTTTTTTAAATTAAAATGATTAATTTAAGTTTTTCACATTTTACTCACAGCAATTTCTTAGTTTATATAGTTGGTGTTAATGAGATTAGCATGAAAGGATGACAAACACCTTACAGCGGGAGAAGAGATAGAAAGATATTTTTTTTTTTTTTTTAAAGGGTCTTTTAAAACTGCAGATAAAAGTGATCGCTAACATTCTATCTTTCAGGGCTTTCACATCTGATGACTTTATGGCAACTTCCACAGACATGCCAAATATACCCAACAGGGGACACCGCCACCCATCAGAGGAGCATGCCACCCCTCTTCTGTGAAATCTATGGGCGTTATGGAAAGAGCATCTATGGCACACAAGGGGGGGTGGAGATGTAACACTTATATTGCCCAATTGGGGGTGCCCATTTATATTGCCCAATTGGGGGTGCCCATTTATATTGCCCAATTGGGGGTGCCCATTTATATTGCCCAATTGGGGGTGCCCATTTATATCCCCTGTCCGGGGGTGCCCATTTATATCCCCTGTCCGGGGGTGCCCATTTATATCCCCTGTCCGGGGGTGCCCATTTATATCCCCTGTCCGGGGGTGCCCATTTATATCCCCTGTCCGGGGGTGCCCATTTATATCCCCTGTCCGGGGGTGCCCATTTATATCCCCTGTCCGGGGGTGCCCATTTATATCCCCTGTCCGGGGGTGCCCATTTATATCCCCTGTCCGGGGGTGCCCATTTATATTCCCCAACCGGGGGTGCCCATTTATATTCCCCAACCGGGGATGCCCATTTATATTCCCCAACCGGGGATGCCCATTTATATTCCCTGTCCGGGGGTGCCCATTATATTCCCTAACTGGGGTGGACATTTATATTTTCCAATTGGGGGAGCACATTTATATTTTACAATTGGGGGAGCACATTTATATTCCCTAAATTGTATTTCCTGCTTTAGAAATTGAAACATTTGCAGCCTTATAATGAAACAAGAGAAGAAAAAAGTGTTGCGGTTGCACATATAAACCTACTACTCTGGAGCTGACAAAAGTGAGAAAGTAAAAAATAAAAAAAAAATTGCAATCTTCTAATGCAAGGGATGAAGCAGGAGGAATGATGAAATGTTCATGTCCCATTTTACAAACACAACCCGTCACAGATACATTACTGGTATCTGGATCCTATTTTCTCCCGCAGATGGGACCAGTTACGTGTATAAACAATACGAGTCCCTTTAAGGAGAACTTCAAGTCCCAAGTGGATTTCATCACCTATAATAGAATACTAAAAGTGGCCACCGCTGAGCGCTCGGCAGCGATTGTGCTGTAAGTTGTGGTGGAGCCATTAACCTACATTCTTCCTTTCTTTGCCGTGCACGTGCAGCACAGGTTGGGGATAAGTGCAGTAGACGCTGGCTTCATCGCTCCCAGCAATGCTGGACTGCGGAGCCGGTAATGTCAAATGGCAGAAATCTTCTCTGGGTTCACAATCCGCCACGAGCGCTCCACATAAAAGCCTCCGACATGCAGCGGTATTAGAGCCCATTACCAACCAAAATGATTATGCTATTATTTTATATTTATTATTGGTGATATATCAGGCTTGAGTAAGAGCAGATCACTACAGATACATCCTCACTTCTATATTCATTCAGGGGTGTAGAAAGTTGCGTATTGCAGCCACAGTAGCTATATACCTGCAACGCTCCCAAAACTAGCGAGGACTGATCTGTGCCGACAACTTTCTCGGCACCTGAAAAGGCTTGCTTCCTCTTCTTTCTTATCCTCCGCTTCACTACTTCCTGGCTCCTGATGATTGAGGATCCGCCACAGGGCTGCATTGCTGATCTGAACGGAGCGGTTTCCCATGGGGAAAAGGCAGCGACACGGACGCATTCATATCCAGAGTGGTGCAAGCAAACCGTAAAACATAGAGCCCGCTTGGGCCACTCCAAGATAATGAGCTGTGAACTATAGAATAAAAAAGTCCCACATTCCTGAGAATGGAGAGGATTTTTAATAAGAGCTAAATTGCAAACTTGCTGGTTTTAAGAAGCATTTTGCAATCTTGCTTATTAAAGTTAACCTGACAGCTACTACATACCAGGTATGTTGGACGCTGAAATTTTGCAGTGTTCAAGAGGAAACATTACTTTAAAAACTAATCCGGGACAGAGCCGCATGGGTGACTAGTTGGCAGGCGGATCGATCACCAGCAGCTTCTCCCTTCCGGCAACTGATGGGTCTCTGCCTACTTGAACGTGTAGAGAGAGACCTGTCACTCCAGATAAGTGGGCATGGAGAAGCCACTAAGGTCCCGCCTTTTTTTTGACTAGTCTCGTGTGTGACTTGGTCCTAGATGGCATTTCAAGAATGTTTCTTTCTGAAACGCAACGTTTCAGGGTCAAATATACCGGCCTAGAATAACACAGCCAGTGTCTGATACATGCTACCTGTGAATCCAACAGCATGAATCAGCTCTCAGGATCCCTTTAAAGGGCATCTGTCAGCAGGTTAATATTACCCCATCTGAGAGCAGGATAATGTGGACACAGAGACCCTGATTCCAGTGATGGGTCACTTACTGAGCTGTTTGCTGTCATTTTGATAAAAATCAATGTTTTCTCTGCTGCAGATCTAGCAGTTACACAGAGCTCATGAATATGCTGGACTACCTGCAGCACGCCAAGTAGCCCTCTAATGATAATCTCCTGCTGATTAATCAGTGATTTTATCAAAACTGTACTAAGCAGTCCAGTAAGTGACATATCACTGGAATCAGGATCTCTATCGCCAGGTTTTTGCTCCCCCATCTGAGAGCAGGATAATGTGGAGACAGAGACCCCGATTCCAGTGATGGGTCACTTACTGAGCTGTTTGCTGTCATTTTGATAAAATCAATGTTTTCTCTGCTGCAGATCTAGCAGTTACACAGAGCTCATGAATATGCTGGACTACCTGACAGCAGGCCAAGTAGTCCTGTAATGATAATCTACTGCTGATTAATCAGTGATTTTATCAAAACTGTACTAAGCAGCCCAGTAAGTGACATATCACTGGAATCAGGATCTCTATCACTATGGCCGGGTTTTTGCCACCTAATCTGAGAACAGCAAAATGTAGAGTCCCTTTCATGGAGAGGAGACAACCCCTTAAACCCCTAAAAGTGACGGTTGTCCACTAGGGGCTGACAATGACTTACAGGTTTCTCCCTTTGTGGGCGTATAAGGATACCTACCACTCCTGTTGAGTGGGTGGAGTGAAGCCTCCGAAGACCGGCCATGCTGACTTGAATCTTTGGCAGCTCCGTCCCCTGTGGCATTTTAAGTATATTATTCTCTGATATGCTGCAGCATTTCAGCGTGAAATACACGTGTCTGAGAGCACACATGCTGCTCATGGATCGGGCAGCATGTTTAAACTGTTAGGTTCCCTTTAATGGAGAGGAGACCGCCCCTTTAAAGTGAGGATTGTCCACTTCTGGACTGGACAACCCCAGCTTAATCTATTCAGGACCCAAATTAAAAGTAATGAATATTCCCCTCCTGCTATGGTGCAGTTCCTGGAGAGTAGTGGCACATTGTTCGGTTACGGATTGGTTTCAGGGGTCTGGATTTGTCTAGACTGCAGCTTGAATTTGATTAGGGGGTCTTGTCTGGGGGTCTCTACTTGTACAGGTGTCTGGGATCTATTTTACATTGGGGCGTCATGAAGTGGATTGATCCACCCATCGATAAGATGCATCCGAATGCAGCAGCTCTCTATAGCACCACTGTAGGGAGTGCTTCCGAGGATTAGGCGATTGCTATATATGCAATTTTCTGCATAGGGAAGAGACAGTCACAGGAGGCCTGAAGCAAAATGTAGCTGAAGCAATCCTTCCATTCATAGGAAAAGAGCAACACGTGTAATAGTATATTTTCAGCAGGAGCGTTACATGAGCAATTACTTTCATATTGTAAAGCCTTTCTGGATTAGGCTGCATATTAAAATCTGCGGCAGAACAGACGGCCCCCGTGGAGACAGATACATGGAAAATAGAATTTTTTCTTACATTGTGCCCACATACTCCGGCAATATCTGCTCCCTTGTCTACTGTCATAGGGAATGATTAGGTACAAGGCACAGCGTGCGCTATAGGAAAATACTCTCCGAGCAATATTCTGTACCGCAAGGAAAATGTAACAACACGGAACCGGAATAAATGGGAATCCGGACAAATGACTGACAAAGACTGAAGCGTAAATTCTACCACAAAACATAATTGTGGCGGAGACATCGGAATGGGATTGTGGTATAAAAAAAAATGGAGTATTAAATATAGAGAGGACCAAACCGCGAAGGAGCAGCTAATGCCGCAATAATATGTGCCGCAGTAACACATTCTGTGAGGTAACAACCATTTATACCTATATTGTAAATGGTCGCTATGTATCGCAGTGGAGGAGGTCCTCTGCAATGTAAAACCTAAAATGTCTACTATGGGACTGATCGTTCCACAAGTCTATGGGGCAAGTGTATGAATGGTCAGAGTGCTGGGCGGCTCTGGCTATTCACATAGCTCCACCCATGGATGGGTCTAGTGTGATATAAAAGACTGTTTGGTCATATGGTCTGTGTGTGCTTCGAAGCATACAATGATTAAAGCAAAAATAAAGACAACCATGCCTGTAAGAGCTTATAATGTACAATGAGGTGAGGGTTACACGAGGTTCAAGTGCTTATTATAAACGACTGTCCAGCCATCTCGAAGAAATGGGGGATAAAGGCTGCATGAACCAGTCACCAGGCAATCTTCATAATGCTTTCGGTACAGCGAAGTTTGAGGGAGAATTAGGTTCTGCGAAATAGTGGAGGGGATATATGTGAATTAACTTTTATAGGCTGGTTCATCACCCTCCCTAATCAATGCATTTTTAGGGAGCGTCTGAAGTTGTGTAAGTTATGGATCATCCTGGGTTCTTGGGGTAGAGCATTCCAGAGGATTTGTGCAGCTCGGGATAAGTCTTGGAGCTGGGAGTGTGAGGTTCGGATTAGTGTGGATGTTAGTCAAACGTCATTTGTGGTGCGTAGAGAACGCAGAAGGTGAGAAGAGATAAGGGTGGAGATGTTGGTGGAGGGGTGGGGTGATGCGCTTTGTTGGTGGGAAAAAGCAATTCAAATTGGTTCCTATAATGTATGGGCAGCCAGTGCAATGACCGGTACAGAGCAGAAGTGTCCGAATGACAATTAGCCAGATGGGTGACCCTGACTGCAGCAGTAAGCATGGACTAGAGAGGGGAAAGTCTATTGAGGGCGTGACCAATTAATAGAGAATTACAGTAGTCGAGGCGGGAGTGGATCAGGGCCACAATGAGGGTTTTTGCTAGTTCCATGGTGTGAAAGGGGCGGATTTTAGAGAGGTACTTCAGGTGCAAACGACAAGAGCGGTTGAAAGATTGTATATAGGTGGTAAAGGAGAGATCGGTGTCAAGCATAACACCCAGACAGCGAGCCTGCGGCCTAGGAGTTATCGTGGTGCCACACAGAGCGGGAGATGTTGGGTTTAGGAAGGTTAGATAATAATAATAATAATAATAATTTTATTCATTTATATAGCGCTATTAATTCCACAGCGCTTCACATACATTGGCAACACTGTCCTCATTGGGGCTCACAATCTAGAGTCCCTATCAGTATGTCTTTGGAATGTGGGAGGAAACCGGAGACCCCGGAGGAAACCCACGCAAACACGGGGAGAACATACAAACTCCTTGCAGATGGTGTCCTTGGTGGGATGACGGAAGGAGTAGAAGAAGTTCAGTTTTGTAAAGGTTGAGTTTCAGGCAGAGAGCAGACACGATGTTGGAAACTGTGGACAGACAGTCCCTGGTGTTCTGTAGTACAGCGGGGGCAAGGTCAGGGGATGAGGTGTATAGCTGTGTGTCATCAGCATAAAGATGGTACTGGAAGCCAAATCTACTGATGGTCTGTCCAATTGGGGCAGTGTAGAGGGAGAAAAGAAGAGGGCCGAGGACTGAACCTTGAGGGACCCCAACAGTGAGAGGAAGAGGAGATGTGGAGCCAGCAAATGATACACTGAATGAGCGGCCAGAAAGATAGGAGGAGAACCAGGAGAGGACAGTGTCCTTTATGCCGAGTGAGTGGAGCATAGCGAGTATGCAGACTCACACAAGCGTGACAGGCACTAGTAGAACTGCCCACCGGACGCATGAAATTATATAAAAGGCATAAAATACAAGTTGCACTGACTCTTACCAAATAAACCTATAGATTGTACTCCACTTCTCCTCCTCTGTACCATGCTGTCTATAGATCGGACGGCATGTACAACACGACAGGGCCCAGCTAATATAAAGCCTTCCCTCCCTATTATGTAACATTTTTCTATTAAACAAGTTGCCTCCCTCACTTGTAACCATACCTAAACCCCAAAAAAATGAAGAAAAAAAAAAAAAAAGTTACTAAGCTCCCAAAACTGAAGTCCGTTAGTGTTATTGGGGGAGGGCACAAATAAATTGCCTTCAATTAGCCAAAATGGAAAGCCTCAGCAGCCCCCCAATAAGAAGCAATAGCTCTAACAGATATGCCGCTAAAAATATTCATCCGGGAAGATTCACAAATGCAAATTTGCGCCAAAACCAGGAGTGGATTCAAAAACAAAGAAGGATTTATACATTCCTCCGGATACACGTCTGGCTCCAATCCTCTGTGAATTTTGAGCCTTAGGTCATGTTCACACAGGAAGGTAATGCTGTGGAATTTTTATCTGCAGGTCGACTCCTGACATACCAGGCACATTCTAAGATTTACATATTTTTTAGGATTTTAACCTTTGCAATGCAAAGCAAGTCCTTAATACTAGCCAAAATCTGGCACAGGTTCAGGATAAAAAGAAATAAAAAAAAATAAAAAAATAATACACCCCATGTGGACATGCCCCAATGATCGTTAGAGGGAACCTGTCACCAGTTTTGGGTCCTATAAGCTGCGGCCACCACCAGTGAGCTCTTATATGAAGAATTCTAACATGCTGCATATAAGAGCCCAGGCCACTGTGTAGAATGTAAAAATCATTTTATAATACTCACCTAGGAGGTCGCTCTGGTGCACTCCAGTGAGATGGGTGGCGCCGTTCTCCAGGACCAGCACCTCCTCTTTCGGCCATCTTTGTCCTCCTTCTTCTGACGCTTGACGCGTCCTACATCATCCACATCACCGGCATTAAGGTCCTGCGCAGGCGCACTTTGATCTGACCTGCTCAGGGCAGATCAAAGTATTGAAGTGCGCCTGTGCAGGACCTCAGTATCGGCCTGTGTGTATGACTTAGGACGCATCATGCACCCTGGCTACAGAAGAAGGACGACAAAGATGTCCGAAAGAGGAGGCGCTGGTCCTGGAGAAAGGCGCCACCCATCCGACTGTTCTGCACCAGAGCGACCCCCTAGGTGAGCATTATAAAGTGTTTTTTATATTTCTACACAGCGGCCTAGGCTGTTATATACAGCATGTTAGAATGTTGTATATAAGAGCCCACTGGTGGTGGCCGCAGCTTATAGGGCCCAAAACTGGTGACAGGTTCCCTTTAAGAAATTGTTATAATTTAATAGAGAAACTGTCACCGGATTCATGCCGCCCGAACCATGTGCAGTAAGAATCAGACCCTGGATAATGACTGTAGATAGACCTGTCAATCACCTGAAAAAGTCATCTAAGGCTGTGCCGGACTCCTGTCATCCCCGGCTGGATCTTCAAACTATACTTTCTTATTTTTCCTGAGAATGCGGAACTTTTCGGAGAGAGATACACCTTATTTGGCTGCAATTGCAGAACTAAGCAGATTCATCCCGCCCGCGATTTAAGCAGCGTGAATCAGGTGACGGGTTCCCTTTAAGTACAGTCAAGGCGCGAACGCTCAGGGCATCCTCCGTACACCTGCTCCTATGTATAGATATTAATAACCAAAATTCATGCACATCTCCTTTAAAATCACCAGGGAGAAAATGGAAGAGAATAATAAAAATAAAACCGTAGCAGTGCCCAATGTGCTGCTGACTTGCTGGTAACCTCGCAGCACCTGACACAATGATGTATTACGATTGTATCCGACGCATAAACCGCTGACAGCTTGATTCATTTTAATATAATAACATTGCATATTTTGGCATATCAATTGTGCAGATATTCAGAAATAACCGCAGCCACGGAGAATATGCTGAACAACCAACACCTTACCAACCCGAGTGCTGCAATTAACAATTAATATCCTGCTGATCGCAGAATCTCACAAAGTGTTAATTATCCAATTCCTGATTCCTCAGTTTGGAATCTGTATATGGATCGAAGTGTTCTGTTACGGATTTTACCTCTGGACCTGCTCTCCTGATTAGCGAGATACATACTGCCGCACAATGATACGCAGACCTTCACGTTATATCGGCTGATGATTGCAACGCACTCGCCCAAAAAAGAAGACTGATAATCCGATTGGAGGGAGTCTTCATATACAAGTGATCAGAAGTTTCAGAAAACACAATGCTCCCGCGCTACTGACAATTTGTATAAAACGGTAAGTTAGGTGATGGGTGCAGGAAGAAGAGGCCACGAGAGTCTAAAACAAAAAATGGTCTTTAGATTTGGATTTGCATTCTGCTGCAGCAACAAGTGGTCAACCAGCTAATGGGAAGACCATGAACTGTCGCCACACACAAATGATAATCAGATTTTTTGACCTGGACTCCATTGTTGGTCGTAGATATTAACGGAACGTTGGCTGGACCAGGTTTTGGCAGGATTATGGGAGGTGCCTAGGGGGCTTGATACTCCCTAGATGATGGCAGATGTCGGGAAAAGCAAGATTGACCCCAGTTGGATCTGAAAAAGTCTTATTCTTTATTCCTGGATGGGAAATTCTGCTGCCACGGATCTATAATAATGGAGACTGATCACTAGTGGCTGCAAAAATAGCGTCCCTGAAGGACATGGAGAAAACCTACGAAGAGACTGGTGACCACAGTGTCCTTTTCAAAGGTTCAGAATTTGAAGACTTTACTAAGCAACTCTCCACCGCATCACTTTGTGACATGGGAGTTATTGCTTTTACCCAAAATACCCCAACCCAGCCCTGAACTTCCAGCTGTGAAAGAAGATGTATGTATCACATGGTTTTACCAATTTCTGTTATCTAATTTTTCTTTAGTATGCAGGATTATAGGGGGTGGGGGAGGAGGTCATACCTGAGCTGCCATTAACAGCTTTCCAGAGATCAACTTTACTGAAGCCACAAGGACTATAGGAATCAAAAAGGTCCGTGGAGCCTCTGGTAGGAGTCTCGACACGGAAAATAGCCAGATATCCCTCCGGTAAAGACATAGCCAAGGAGTGGCTCTTTTTAGGAAACCACCATAACCACCATATTAAGTGGCCCTTTTAGTCAATATCTAGCTCTTGACGGGTTTAAAGATATGTCAAGGGAAATACCAAGGCCAGGTATGCATCCACAGACCGCTGTTTCGGGGTATTGCTCCTCAGATTCTGGCTAGGTTCGAAGCAATGCCTAGTAGACCAGCAAGACAAAACAATCACTGATCTCGGGGAGACCAGCCAGAGAACACACTGCCGGCAACCAGCGAGGGCGCTCAACACAGTGAAATCCTTGGTGCACTGCCCCCTGGGAAGTATGCAAATCAAAAAGGTCCATGGAGCCTCTGTTAGGAGTCTTGACATGGAAAATAGCCATATATCCCACCGGGAAGGACCTAGCCAAGGAGTGGCTCTTTTTAGGAGACCACCATAACCACCATATTAAGTGGCCATGGTCTACTAGGCATTGCTCCAAACTAGCCAGAATCCTACTCCACACTGATGAGGGGCAATACCCAGAAACAGCTGTCTGTGGATGGATACTTGGCTGAGACTATAGGACGTGAGAGCTGTTCATTGCCTATGGGAGAGTGTTCTGGGCATGCGCTGTGATCTGTGCAGAGGTCACTGTGCAGGGAGAGGGCGGTGCTATGTCAGTCTGAAGACAGAATCTGATTTTAGTTATATATTGGTGATGCCCTTCATTGAAATTCTGAAAAATTACCAAAAAAAAGTACAAAAAAATATTTTTAACTTAAAAACTTGAGTGGTTTTCAGATGTCACATTCTCTTCCACTTGAACAAGCTCAAACCCAGGTTCTTTGTCAAATTTGAAAAATATTCACAACTAGCTAAAGAATAATCCATTCCCTCCAAGTGATCTCAATAACAAAGGACGATCGGTGGACAGTAGCTCCTGAAAAATATTGTATTCTAGGAATTTACTCTGTCTTTTTTATTTTTTTTTTAAGAAGTTTAAAATAATAATAATAATAATAATAATAATAATAATAATAATAATAATAATATAATGCTATTAAATTACATAACTCTTTACATACAATCAGCAACAAGGTCCCCATTGGGGCTCACAATCTAAATTCCCTATCTGTAGGTCTTGGAGTATGGGGGGAAACCAGAGGAAACCCATGAAAACACATTGGGAACATGCAGACTCCTTGCAGATGGTGTCTTTGGTGGGATTTAAACCCAAGACCCCAGCACTGCAAGACTACAGTGCTAACCACTGAATCACCATTCACAGATGCGTAGTGATACAGTAGTTGCAGGTCGATTCGCAGGACCCGGTCCCATCGGTCATGTTGATCTGTAGCCACTGGATGGGAACCGCTAGAACCTTCTCCAACAGGCGGCATCTGCAGCTCTTCTTTTGATTAGCCGGCCTGTCGTAACATCAGATGTGCGTCACCACAACTAACATCTTAGCAGGCTGGCTAATCAATAGAAGAGCCGAGGATGCCTGAGAGGTAGGAGATGGTTCCCAATACTCCGGTCCAGTGACTACATATCACTGTTGTGGCTGATGGACCAGGACCTGAGAATCAATTCACATCAACTCTACATACTGGATATACAACACTGGGAACACTACATAAAACCATGGCAGTAAGGAATCAACAACGACCAGGAAAGGTAAAGGGAACCTGTCACCAGATTTGGGGCCTATAAGCTGCGGCCACCACCTGTGGGCTCTTATGCAGCAGTCTAACATGCTGTATATAAGAGCCCAGGCCGCTGTGTAGAACATAAAAATCACTTTATAATACTCACCCTAAAGGGTCACTGCAGTGGAGTTGGGTCATATGGGCGTTTACGTTCTCCGGTGCCGCCACCTCCTCTTTCGGACATCTTTGTCATTCTTCTTCTGAAGCCGGGGTGCAGGACTCGTCATAAGTCATCCACATTCGCCAGCATTGAGGTCCTGCGCAGGCGCACTTTGATCTGCCCTGAGCAGGGCAGATCAAAGTATTGTAGTGCGCCTGCGCGGGAGAGGCGAGTGCGTATGACGTAGACGCGTCATGCACCGCGACTTCAGAAGAAAGATGAAGATGGTCGAAAGAGGAGGCGCCGGCACCGAAGAACGGAGACGCCCATATGACCCAACTCCACCGCAGCGACCTCTTAGGTAAGTATTATAAAGTGATTTTTATGTTCTACACAGCGGCCTGGGCTCTTATATATAGCATGTTAGAATACTACATATAAGAGCCCACTGGTGGTGGCCGCAGCTTATAGGCCCCAAATCTGCTGACCGGGTCTCTTTAAGATCTAAGATGAAGACCCCACACGTGGCAATCATAAGTGAGGTTCCGTAAAATGGGGTCTTACCCCTTTAAAGTTTAACCATTTCCCCTAGTACTTGTATATTTCTGTATACTGTTCTTCTGATTATTCCCAGAGGATGGTGGCATTCTGACAATTTGCTTTTAATTTGCAAATTCTACTAAAAATGACATGCAGAAAGCGGTTGCTCTGGCAATACCTACATCGAACAGCTATATATAGAGCAGTGTTCGCGAATGTCCCCTACAGTGCATAATGAAGAACAAAAAACTCTCCACAACGGCTTTGCCCGGAATCATGATGCTTTTTTAGGCAGAGCAACGACGATTATATAATCAGCTTTATGAGAGACTTCCACACTTTATTTTCTCATTCACCGATGATATTAAAAGTTCATTTCTCCAAGATTTCCTACAATCGATACCTAGGACGTCCTCCAACATGATCAAACTTTGCGAACAAAAAAACAAAATGTTCAGCTTCGTGGTCACCAAACGTTCTTACCTGGTCTTGAAGCGACATCACGGGGTTATTTTTGGTTGTGTTGATGTGAAGCACGTGATATTTGTTTTTTGCACACAGGTCATAGGCAATGTTTGTGAAGGAAGTGCTGGCAGTCTTAGGAACCCTATTGTATATAATCAAAATGTCGTCGTCCTCATCGAGCGGAATGTCTTGTCGGGATCCGTCCATGGAATGGCGCTGTTCTATTTCCCGGACTTCGTGGCGTGCGATGGCCCTCTCTGAAATACACAAGTATGGAGGAAGATCAGAGACACTGACACTTGGCTGAAAAACATAGTAGCTTAGAGAATAAATCAGACCATACACGGCGAGGCTGGGCAACTCCACAATCATAGATGTTATGCTAAAAGCATGAGGCGCAAAATAAAAAATAAAATTGTTCTCTAGAGAATACAAAAATTGTACAATTTGAGGATAATTCCCTTCCACTAGAATAATTATTTGTTCATCCTTACTTGGTAGAATCTATTGTATTTGGGAACATCTGCCCAACAATGCAGGACGCAATAGGAAACATTCGGAGGGCACCAAGTCGTGTAGTTGGTACAAGGTCCTTCCTTCTCCAGATAATCCGCACTGACGAAGATCAAGTATGGCAAAAAGCCCTCATATGGTGACTATGGAGACCCCTGTTTTCTATATACAGTGCTGGCCAAAAGTATTGGCACCCCTGCAATTCTGTCAGATAATATTCAGTTTCTTCTTGAAAATTATTGCAATCCCAAATTCTTTGGTATTATTATCTTCATTTGTCTTCAATGAAAGAAAAAAAAAAATTTTGTCATAAAGCCAAATTGGATATAATTCCACACCAAACATAAAAAAGGGGTGGACAAAAGTATTGGCACGGTTTGAAAAATCATGTGATGCTCCTCTAATTTGTGTAATTAACAGCACCTGTAACTTACCTGTGGCACCTAACAGGTGTTGGCAATAACTAAATCACACTTGCAGCCAGTTGACATGGATTAAAGTTGACTCAACCTCTGTCCTGTGTCCTTGTGTGTACCACATTGAGCATGGAGAAAAGAAAGACCAAAGAACTGTCTGAGGACTTGAGAATCCAAATTGTGAGGAAGCATGAGCAATCTCAAGGCTACAAGTCCATCTCCAAAGACCTGAAAGTTCCTGTGTCTATGGTGCGCAGTGTCATCAAGAAGTGTGGCTAACCTCCCTAGATGTGGAAGGAAAAGAAAAATTGACGAGAGATTTCAACGCAAGATTATGCGGATAGTGGATAAAGAACCTCGACTAACATCATAAACAAGTTCAAGCTGCCCTGCAGTCCGAGGGTACAACAGTGTCAACCCGTACTATCAGTCGGCGTCTGAATTAAAAAGGACTATATGGTAGGATACCCAGGAAGACCCCGCTTCTTACCCTGAGACATAAAAAAGCCAGGCTGGAGTTTGTTAAAACTTACCTGAGAAAGCCTAAAACGTTTTGGAAGAATGTTCTCTGGTCAGATGAGACAAAAGTAGAGATTTTTGGGAAAAACCATCAACAGAGTTTACAGGAAAAAAAAAAAAAAAAAAAAGAGGCATTCAAAGAAAAGAACACGGTCCCTACAGTCAAACATGGCGGAGGTTCCCTGATGTTTTGGGGTTGCTTTGCTGCCTCTGGCACTGGACTGCTTGACCGTGTGCATGGCATTATGAAGTCTGAAGACTACCAACAAATTTTGCAGCATAATGTAGGGCCCAGTGTGAGAAATCTGGGTCTTCCTCAGAGGTCATGGGTCTTCCACCAGGACAATGACCCAAAACACACTTCTAAAAGCACTAGAAAATGGTTTGATAGAAAGCACTGGAGACTACTAATGTGGCCAGCAATGAGTCCAGACCTGAAACCCATAAAACACCTGTGGAGAGATCTCAAAATGGCAGTTTTGAGAAGGCACCCTTCAGATCTCAGGGACCTGGAGCAGTTTGCCAAAGAAGAATGGTCTAAAATTCCAGCAGAGCATTGTAAGAAACTCATTGATGGTTACCGGAAGCGGTTGTTCGTTATTTTGGCTAAAGGTTGTGCAACCAAGTATTAGGCTAAGGGTGCCAATACTTTTGTCTGGCCCATTTTTGGAGTTTTGTGTGAAATGATCAATGATTTGATTTTTGTTTCATTCTATTTTGTGTTTTTTTCATTGCAAGCAAAATAAATGAAGATAATAATACCAAAGAATTTGTGATTGCAATCATTTTCAGGACAGAATTGCAGGGGTGCCAAAACTTTTGGCCACCACTGTATACAGCTGCTGAGCTATTTTTCCCAAAATGGGGAAAAGCTCCTGGTTTTAGTTGAGTCACATGGATTTTTTTAAATGACATTCACTATAATGTAAAATGCTGATCATGGAGACTTTAAAAAAAAAAAAAAAAATGTGAACTTAAAACTTGATAAAAGGGAGACTACTTTGGTATTAAAGGGGGGGTTTAAAGAAACTTTATCAGCAATTTTTTGCTATGTAATCTGAAAGTAGCATAATACAGGAGCAGAGAGCCCGATTCCAGGGATGTGTCACCTGCTCAAGCAGCTTGCTGTAGTTTCAGTACAAACCAGTGCTTCATCAGCAGGAGATTATCATTGCAGGACAGGCAGAACAGTTAATTGTGTAACCACACCCCCACCACTGATGGGCAGTTTCCTGTGTACACTGTACATTGTCAGCCAATCAGTGGTGTGGGCGGAGTTACACAGCTCAGTACTGCTACATCTACAGCACAGAGATTGAATCAAAATTGCACCAAGCAGCCTAGTAAAGGCACATTTTTGGAATCAAGCTCTCTGCCCCGACATTATGCTGCTCTCAGATTCCATACCAAAACCTGATGACAGATTCCCTTTAAATACCATAGACATCCTTCAGAAATTAAATGACCAAAATAAATCAAAATCAGTATTTTTTGTGAATGCACTTTTCCTTTAAAACAGCAACAATTAGGCTATGTGCGCACGTGTGCGCTCTGCACCGCACCTAAAAGGTGCGCTTCAGAGCGCAGCTGAAAAGCTGCGTTCTGAAGCGCATGGTGCCGACAGAGAATGTGCGCTCTGCATGCTGCCTCTCCCTATAGACCGCATGCAAACCGCACGGAAGTAGTGACATGTCACTTCTTAGAACGCAGCAATTCGGGCAGCAGACGAATTGCTGCGTTCTAATATGCCACGTGCGCACGGCTCCTGCACAATCTCCATAGACTGTGCAGGGGACGCAGGACGCATGCAGTTACGCTGCGGTGCATAACGCAGCGTAACTGCATGTAATACGCACACGTGCGCACATAGCCTAAGGAGAGTCTGCACGCACCAATGAAGCATGGCGGAGGTTCATCATAAATTTGGGACATAAAGCCAATGTTATTAAGAACTATCTTCAGCATAAAGAACAAGGATTCCTGAAAGTGTAGATATGGCCCCACAGAGCCCTGATCTCAACATCATACAGTCCGTATGGGATAACATGAATATAGAAAGATTTACAAAAGATGACACCATAGAAGATCTGTGGCTAGGTCTTTAAGATGTTTGGAACAAGCTCCCTGCAGAGCTCCTCCAAGAACTGTATGGAAGTGGACCTATAAGAATTTGTGCCATTCTGAAGACAAAAGGTCGGATACAATAAATATTGGTTTCATAAGGCTGTGGGCTTCAACAGTCTGTTATACAGAAGAGCTTAGGATACACCAATCAAGGCAGAGGTCATGGTGATGTGAAGGGGAGGAGGTGAGCTGTGACCTCACCTATTGTGAATGGTAGTCCCCGTATAATCTACTGTATATAGAAGCATTACCTTTCATTATAATCCTGTCTGTAATGAGACTGCTGAAAAGTTACCTGTACAGAGCAGGAACCATGAGTGAAAATTCCACGATTTCTGATTTTTTATTTTTTTTTAATACAATAGTTGTAAAGAAAATTGAAGAGGGAAAAAAAAATAAAATTTTACTTAAATCGGATTTACACAAGTTAATTTTCTTTGCTGAAATCAATAGTTATTTTATAAAGCCTTGAATATTCTTTTAATTATAGTGTACATGTAAGCACATAATAAGGTTTACCGTTGACAAGAAATCAACAAAGCTATTACCCCACGGCTAAATATACTGTCTAAACATAATCCCCCCTGGGATTTAATGCCACACTTCGCAAAATGAAAAACAATTCATCGGAGAGGCGTTTAGTGCAACCTGCTACGCTCAACACTCGGTCCCCACGGACGAGCATCTCCAGGCTCCATCCACCGTGCAACAGCTACCGAGATACTGTGCGGCTCCAAAACTAATTTCTCGCTTTATAATTCATTTACCACTTTAAAAGAGAGCGATTCCCAAAGAAACAAGTTATTCCCTTATCCACCGGAGAGCAGTCAGACCCCCAGTGATAGAGATGAGGACTGTGCAGCCCCTTCCTAAAACAGCCACGGCTCCATTAATGGTCTATGGGACTTCCAAACACAGCGCTCGGCTTTTAGCGAGTTGTAACACTTCCATATACAATGAATAGAGCAGGGGGCGAGCATGGGCATCTCCAGAGCCCCAATAATTGAGATCGCCAGATGTCTTAGAGGGAAAGCATGTCCAACGCCAGTGCCCCAATAATAAAAATTGCCAGAGATCTTAGCAGAGAGCGAGCATGTGCATCTCCAGAACCCCAATATCAAGATCGATGAGAGTCCTAGCAGAGGGCGAGCATGTGCATCTGCAGAGCACCGATATCCAGATCAGTGGGGGTCCTAGCAGAGGGAGAGCATGTGCGTATCCACATCGATGGGGGTCCAACAGAGGGCGAGCATGTGCGTATCCAGATCGCTGAGGGTCCTAGCAGAGGGCGAGCATGTGCAATCTCCAGAACCCCAATATCAAGATCGATGAGAGTCCTAGCAGAGAGTGAGCATGTGCATCTGCAGAGCACCGATATCCAGATCAGTGGGGGTCCTAGCAGAGGGAGAGCATGTGCGTATCCACATCGATGGGGGTCCAACAGAGGGCGAGCATGTGCATCTCCAGAGCCCCAATAATTGAGATTGCCAGGTGTCTTAGCAGAGGGAAGGCATGTCCAACTCCAGTTCCCCAATAATCAAAATTGCCAGAGGTTTTAGTAAGAGAGAGAGCATGTGCATCTCCAGAACCCCAATATCAAGTTCGCCGAGAGTCCTAGCAGAGGGCGAGCATGTGCATCTGTAGACCACAGATATCCAGATCAGTGGGGGTCCTAGCAGAGGGAGAGCATGTGCGTATCCACATCGCTGGGGGTCCAACAGAGGGCGAGTATGTGCAATCTCCAGAGCCCCGATACCCAGATCGCTGAGGGTCCTAATAGATGGCGAGCATGTGCATCTCCAGAGCACAGAGATCAAGATCACTGAGGGTCCTAGCAGAGGGCGAGCATGTGCAGTCTCTAGAGCATCGATATCCAGATTGCACATGCTCGCCCTCTGCTAGGACCCCCAGCGATCTGTATACATGCTCGCCCTCTGCCAGGACCCCCAGCAATCTCCAGAGCCCCGAAATCCAGATCGCTGACAGTCCTAGCAGCTGGCAAACATGCACATCTCCAGAGCAAAGATATCAAGATCGTTGAGGGTCCTAGCAGCTGGTGAGCATGTGCATGTCCAGAACAAAAAATATTCAGATTGCTGGGGGTCATAGCAAAGGGCAAGCAAATGCCTCTCCAAAGCCCCAGAGGGAGAGCATGTGCTTAGAGATCGCTGGTGGTCCTAGCAGAGGGTGAGCATGTGCAGTCTCCAGAGCATCGATATCCAGATCACTGGGGGTCCTCGTAGTTGGACCTCCTGCAATAAGCAAGGTGGATAGGGTAAAACTTATTGAGTCTTCTAGAGTGAAGAGATTCCTTTTTACATTCATAAAATTACCATTTTTAATTGGGTCGTCCCATCTAAACCCTTCTGTATTAAAGTGCAAATCTTGTTAAACCTCCTAATTACTATATTCTCAGTTATTTGCACATTTCACCCCGGCATTTTGCCATTTTATAGCACTGGTGGGCACAGCTATGGTGGTCACTCACCAATATAGGACGTCACCTACAGCTGGGGAAGGAGAAATCGGAGGATCAGAGGTTCTCATCAGCAAGCTGACGTCAGATTGTTCCTCTAGAGAAGTCTTTCTGCATCTGAAGCTGGATTTTACTATGGGTTATGCCAACCACCACTGATCTCTGTAGCCTATTTGCACATTTCACCCCGGCATTTTGCCATTTTATAGCACTGGTGGGCACAGCTATGGTGGTCACTCACCAATATAGGACGTCACCTACAGCTGGGGAAGGAGAAAACGGAGGATCAGAGGTTCTCATCAGCAAGCTGACGTCAGATTGTTCCTCTAGAGAAGTCTTTCTGCATCTGAAGCTGGATTTTACTATGGGTTATGCCAACCACCACTGATCTCTGTAGCCTACCCCTATAAAAGGGGTTTCTCTGCATTTTACCCCCATGAGCTGTTATTACGGCTGCATAGGTGAAACGCCATTTTTAACATGTAGTCTTTATCTCTATGTGGAATGGCGGTAAGTACAAAGCTTGCCTACAGATCTGCTCAGAGGATATGCCATAAATGTCTGACAGAAACCGGTCCTATATCTGCCTAGACAACGAGGCCCCATCTCATCACCAGGAAAGGAAATGGGGTACCTAGCTGTTTGTATTTACTTTTTGCTAGGATCTACCAACCCCAGTAAGCACCCTCTAAGTCCAAAGTCTGGGTGGTACATGGGCATCGGTGCAGCAGGTGGGTGAAGGATGCAAGGCACAGACTGCCGAGAGACTGGAGACCACTGAGAGGTGGGTGCCATATTAGAAACTGTAGGCAAGCAGGTGACGTCCTGAAGACCACAGACTGGTGGGAGCGATCATGGAAACCGCAGATAGGAATGTTATGACCCAATGACCACAAACAGGTGGGTACAATATTAGAAACCACAGGCAGGCAGGCGATGTCCTGAAGACCACAGACAGGTGAGTGCGATATTGGAAACCACAGGCAGGTGACGTCCTGATGACCAGTTAGATGGGTACAAGAATAGAAAGCGCAGATAGGCATGTTATGGCTCGATGACCACAAACAGGAGGGTGCAATAATGCAAACCACAGGCAGACAGGTGATGTCCTGAAGACCACAGACAGGTGGGTACAATATTGGAAACCATAGGCAGGTGATGTCCTGAAGACCACAGACAGGTGGGTACAATATTGGAAACCATAGGCAGGTGATGTCCTGAAGACCACAGACAGGTGGGTACAATATTGGAAACCACAGGCAGGTGATGTCCTGAAGACCACAGACAGGTGGGTACAATATTGGAAACCACAGGCAGGTGACGTCCTGAAGACCACAGACAGGCGAGTGCGATATTAGAAACCACAGGCAGGTGATGTCCTGAAGACCACAGACAGGTGGGTACAATATTGGAAACCATAGGCAGGTGATGTCCTGAAGACCACAGACAGGCGAGTGCGATATTAGAAACCACAGGCAGATTCTGAGCAGGTCAAGGAGCAAAGACCAACTAGGAGACTTAGAAACACTGAAGTCTTAATACCAAGACACAGGCGAGTGTCTTGGTGAGCCTTCAAAGAGAATCAGTCGCCACGTGTTTGCTCCCCCATCTGAGAGCAGCATAATGTAGAGATGTAGAGGCAGAGACCCTGATTCGAGCGATGTGTCCCTTACAGAGCTGTTTGCCGTCATTGTGATAAAATCAATGTTTTTTTCTCTGCTGCAGATCTAGCAGTTTTACAGAGATCATGAATATGATGGACTACCTGCAGCATGCCAAGTAGTCCTCTAGTGATGATTAAACAGTGATTTTATCTATACTACACTAAGCAGCCCAGTAAGTGATACATCACTGGAATCAGGATCTCTGCCCCTACATTATGCTGCTCTCAGATTAGGTGGCAATAATCTGGTGGCAGATTCCCTTTAAATAGGCCTGGACAGATGATCACAGTGAATCATCTGCAAAGCCGGACATGGAGCATAACAGAGTCTAGTGGACAGGGGTGAGGGACGAAAGGCACAAGTCCAGGTCAGGTGAGTAATATGGGAGCCCCAATGCTGGATCTGTTCTCCATTGCCAGATGGAGTATTATTCACAACTGATAGGATCGGGACCCAATGATGACATTTTAACACGGTGGCTCAGTGGTTAGCACTGCAGTCTTGCAGCACTGGGGTCCTGGGTTCAAATCCCACCAAGGACACCCTCTGTAAGGAGTTTGTATGTTCTCCCCGTGTTTGCGTGGGTTTCCTCCCACACTCCAAAGACATACAGATAGGGACTCTAGATTGTGAGCCCCAATGGGGACAGTATTGCCAATGTATGTAAAGCGCTGTCGAATTAATAGCGCTATATAAATGAATAAATTATTATTATCTTTTGAATATCCCTTTAAGTCTGTATTTCGAGATCACAGAGTAAATCCTTCACTTGAGCATTATAATTTTAGCTGGTATAATAATGTAATATTTTTTACAGCATCCATTATGCAGGATTTTCCCAGTGTCATTTTTAATCGTCCCAACAAAGTGATTATTACCCAATAATCAAAACATTCCGTATTTAATTAACACCATGTGTCATAACAAATGCTTCCAATGTGAAAACGCATTAAGAAAATGTCAGATTGGGAAAGATGCAAGAAAACGTAAACAGCGTCTTGAACTTTCTAAAGCACTTTCTCACCAGACGAGTACATTGTGACATTTTACCCGGTAATTTCTAACCCACGGGAGAGCAGATTGTCATTTATTATGTACAGCTTGGCGTCCAATTACAAATCCGTTTGGCATATATTTTCTTTTCATTATGTTCTGTAGCCTTTAAGTTATTAACATCAGCAAAATGGGAAAAGTGTTAAAATAGATTTTCCATACCGTCTGCGGCAGCCGCTTCTTCATACTGACACTGACCGCGGAATCTGCTATTACCAATGACATTTTAGGAGCACGACGATAACTTGGAATATTCCATATAAAAAAATCCTGAAAGTCTAATAACCTATTGCAAATTCCTATTCCCCCCATAAGTCCCAGTAGGCAGTGCCCAGTCTGCCAGCATGATTATTCACATCGTTAAGCCGCTATTGCTTACCCTTCAACAGTCCTTTACCCACAGTGAAAGCATACTACTATTTACTTGCACTTAAAGGGGACTGGTATGGAAAAAAAAATAAAGCCACCAAGACAAACTATTTGGTAATCTCCAGGTAAATACCATTTAAAATAGGAGCAGCAATCTACATTGGGAATGCAGTTGCAGGGCAAAAATGAAGTTCTATTCTCCCTGCAGCTGCTCGACTGCAGTAATTGTGGTGGTGCAGGGAGCCATTATATCATTGCTCTCTCCCCCGCACCTTGACTCACATGCTACTCTACACAGCCACATGCGGCAGGGCACGCCGTCAGTCAAAGAGCAGGGGGAGCGATTACAGAGCACTCACCAAGGAGGCACTGGGGCTCTAACAGTCACTGAGTGCACAGTAATCACTCACCTGTTGACGGTTTTTTGGTTGACCTACCATAGACCATTTTTGTTAACTAAAAAACACTATATTCTTGGAACACTTCAAAAGACCGGCTGTTTTGTAAATGTTATGATCCAGTCATTCAACCATCACAGACTGGCCTTGGTCTAAGTCTGGTTAATGTGTTTATAAATTACCTGGACAATGGTATTATTGGGGAACTCATAAAACGTGCATATGATACAAAGACAGGAGGAGTAGCCAACACTAGAGAGTAAAGAGCGCGTATTCAAGAGCATCCTACATCTGCGTAAAAGAAATATAAAAAGCAAATATAGTATGGGAGGAATAGAACTAGGTGACAGAACTGGGGAAAAGGACTTAGGCATAATAGTAGATGGAGCATTCAACATGAGCCAACAGTGCAGAGCTGCAGCTAAAAAGGCCAACAAAATTCTGGGATGTATCAAGACAAGCATTGATTCTAGATCAAGAGAGGTCATTATCCCCCTATATTTGGATCTGAAAAGTTTATGACCTGGCTCTCCGTATATGGTGGACTCAATAGAGTCGTGCACAGGAGCTCAAATAAGAATACCAAAATTGGCACTTTTAATTATTATTATTATTATTCCCCTATACTCTGCCCTGGTCAGACCCCACCTAGAATACTGTGTACAGGTCTGAGCACCCCAATTCCAGAAAGACATCGATATATTGGAGCAAGTCCAGAGAAGAGCAACCAAGATGGTAGAAGGTCTGCAAACCATGTCATATGAAGAACGGCTAAAAGCTAGGGATGTTTAGTTTGCAAAAGAGAAGGCTGAGAGGAGACTTAATAGCGGTCTACAAATATCTGAAAGGTAGTCACAGTGCAGAGGGAACTACTCAATTCTCATTAGCACAAAGAAGTGCAAGAAGCAATGGGATGAAACTAAAAGTAAGGAGATTCAGATTAGACATTAGGAAAAAGTTTCTAACAGTGAGGGCAGTCAGGGAGTGGAACAGGCGACCACGGGAGGTGGTGAGGGCAGTCAGGGAGTGGAACAGGCGACCACAGGAGGTAGTGAGTAATATAAATAAATAAATATAAATATTGTATATATATATATATATATATATATATATATATATATATATATATATATATATATATATAACACACACACGCACACACACACACGCACACACATATACACACACACATATACATATATACACATATACACACACACACACACTTTATATCTAAAAAAAAAATAAAAAATCAAGGAGCCCAGTAAGCGATATCACATCACATCACTACTAGATTCTGGGTCCCTTCCCTTATATTATGCGGATCTCAGATTAGGTGACAGACTCCCTTTCAAATGAGAGCAAAGACAGATCTAAACCCAGTGTATCCACTCCATGGCCCATTCTGTTCAGAGAGGATATCTATCCAGAATAATTAACAGAACCAACGTTTTCTCAGGTTTGGGTTTCACCCTATGGGGATAAGGGTAGGCATGGCGAGTACAGAGCTGATTACACACAGCCCAATTAATATGCAATATTTCCCTATAATATAATGCTTATATTTTCTTTTTTTTGTCTCCAAGTGTGCATTAATCAATAGCAACTTCACAGGAAGGTAAAAATAGTTGCACTCCAGGGCCCATCTCCGGCTAATTAGCCACCTCCTGGTGCTGAAAGGTTAAGCCATAAAACAGGGCAGAAACATTATTTTTAGTCCGCCAGGTCCTGAAGATCAACGTACTTAACGACATAAATATGTAATAACACCGCAACGAGGCATAATAAACAAATTAGTAGATAGAAATGTCAACATGTATAAACGGATAGAACAATTACCGCAATAATCTCGTCTTCTAACATCAAAGGAGCTGAAAGGTACAAGCTACAATAAGTAAAAACTGTTCATGCATTCCCCACCGCTCCAGTGCTGGAATCACCCCTCATAATGCTCCCAGCAGACGTCCAGGGGGCTTCTCTGACCATGACCCCGCACCATTTATTCTCCAATTAGGGGAAAAATACAGAGTACAACAATATCAAAATATTTTGTAAACACAGAAATAATCAATATATATCTAGATCAATCTCTATCCCCATCCCTCTCTCTATATCTATCCATCTCTCTACCCATCTACCTATCTGCCTCTCTCTTTCTATCCATCTCTATAATATTATATATATATATATACATACATACATACATACATACATACATATATATATATATATATATATATATATATATATATATATATATATATATATATATATATATATATATATATAATCTGCAGGGGGTTGAATACTACTTGTAGGCACTGTATATATATCTTAAACAAATCTTTACAAACACATGAAATGACGCAAGGTAACAACTTAATCTGCAAAAGATCAGTCAGATATGGTTTAAAGATCGAGATTTTTTTTCAATGTCTGCATTGGGTAAATCTTAGGAAAAAATTGCCATATTGGGGCTGCAATATTACGAATAGCATGGCTTCTTACAATGAAGCTCAGCCTCCTCTGCTCTTCTGTAAGGCTGCTTTCACACATTCGGTTTGTGCTGAGCGGCACAATCCGGCTCAAAAACATATGCAACGGATGCAGCGAAAAAAAATGGAACCGTTGCATAAGTTTTTCCATGCGGCCCGTCCGTGTTTTGACGGATGTGGCTTGATACTGAGCATGCGCAGTGCAAAAAACCGCATCCGTCGGCTGGATGCGGTTTTTGCCGCAGGACGCCGCTTCCGGCGTCCATAGGCTTGCATTGTGAATCGCGCCGCATCGCGCCGGATCCAGCACGATGCTTTTTTTTTATGTCGCACAAAAAAAACGTGCAAGGCAACGTTCCATCTGGTCGCTGCATGGGCTAAATATGCCGCATCCAGCAAAAAACGGACGCAACGCAAGGCCATGCAGCACAATACGGCGCTAATGCAAGTCTATGCGGGAAAAAAAAACGGTTGCGTTTTTTCTGCCCCTCGGCAAAAACCGGATGTGTGAAAGCAGCCTAAGTGAAGCTTTACGGATGCACCAGCTGCTCAGCTGAATCATGTCTGACAACTGGGATGATTGCTTGACAACCAGTTCTTGGAATAAAGCTGTGTATCCCTGTCTGGTCACTTCTGTATGATTACTCTGGTCTTTAACAATTCAAACTTACAATTAAATCTAGGGCCGAGATTGGATAGGAGACAGCAAAAGTGGTGCCAGAATGGATACTTATCACGGATTTAAGGGGTAGATAAGGTCTGATAGCATGGAGCCCCAATGCACGGACTACACCAATCTCTGAAAACAGGGGATCAGTTCTGCATCCCTGCAGACCAACTTCCTATTGGTTTGGGAACTGAACACATTCACATTAGGCACAATGAACAGAACAGACCCGATCTTTTACATTGAAGCATCTAATGTGCGTGTGCAAGGTCATTGTGAAGAGAGGGGGAGAAGTCAGCTGTGCCATCTGTTATTGGATCTTGTGTTATCAGCTTTGAAGAGAGGCGTTTCCCCATCACTGTAATTCTGCCTCTGACTATAGGGAAACTCCTGCAAACTCTTCCTGAAAGTATGAGAAGTATGAGTATAAGGCCGAAGTCACACTTGCGAGTGGCTTGCGTGTGACTCCCATGAGGCTCGCATCACATCACCCAGCACAGCCGCACATTCTCCTGACAGGAGCGGGTCACCTGCATGTATTGCTATGCAGCTGAGACACTCCTGCTGTCCGGAGACCACCCGATTCCAGAGAAGATCCATCATATCCCGTCATTACACAACCCACAAAGGAGGAGAGTGTCAGAGCAGCGTTTGTCACTTACCTTACAGAGTGATGTATGTGACAAATGCTGCAGCTCTCCCAGTGCCGTAAAGACAGAAAGTGATGGCAATGAGATGTCAGCGTGATACAGACAAAGCTCACCACATCACATTGAAAAAGCAGGTTCTGACCCTCTCTAGGGGGCATTTACCTACCCCTTCCCCTTTATCATGTTGCCCAATCTTAAGAAGGCAGTATCATAGAGAGGGGAAAAAATAGCAAACGCCCCCAAGAGAAGGATCTTTGGTTAAAAGGAGAAATGTTCCTAAACTTCTAAACTTTAAAAGCCTTGAACTAATGTGGAGAGAAAAACAAACACATATGAAATTATCCCCTCTGAATAAATGAATAATATATATATATTACACACACACACATATATTATTTTGTTATATATATATATATATATATATATATATATATATATATATATATATATACACACATATACATATACATATACATATACATATACATATATATATATATATATATACATATACATATATATACATACATATATATACACACACACACTAGAAGGTGGCCCGATTCTACGCATCGGGTATTCTAGAATTTACGTATTGTGTAGTTAATGTATGATTTTTGTTATATATATAGATGTTGTTGTGTGTAGTTACCAAGTGTTTGTGTAGGCGCTGTACATGTTCTGGGTGTTGTCTGGGTGTGGCGGGGGGTGAGAGCGGTGTTGTATGTGTGTTGCGTTGTTTGTGGAGCGCTGTGTGTCTCTCGCGTTGTGTGTGTGTGTGT
This sequence comes from Anomaloglossus baeobatrachus, assembly GCF_048569485.1. NCBI lineage: Eukaryota > Metazoa > Chordata > Amphibia > Anura > Aromobatidae > Anomaloglossus > Anomaloglossus baeobatrachus. The sequence continues at coordinate 184,964,621 of NC_134360.1, read as the reverse complement.
GTTGCGCGGTTTGTGTGGGTGTGGTGTGTTTTGTGCAATGTGTGTGTTGTGTGGTATGTGCGTATATTTGTGTGTACCGCGGTGTTTGTGTGTTGGGTGTTGTGTGTGTGCAGCGTTGTCTGTGTGTGTGTGGGTGTCTGTGTAGGGCAGTTGTTTGTTGTTCCCAGTGTGTGTGTGTGTGTGTGTGTGTGTGTGTGTTGTGTGGTGTGTTGTGCGTTGTGCAGTGCGCGCGTGTGTTGGGGGGAGGTGTGCACTTCCCATCGTGCTCCATCCCCCATGCAGCGCACCCCCCATCGTGCTCCATCCCCCATGCTGCGCACCCCCCATCGTGCTCCATCCGCCATGCTGCGCACTCCCAAACGTGCTCCATCCGCCATGCTGCGCACTCCCAAACGTGCTCCATCCGCCATGCTGCGCACTCCCAAACGTGCTCCATCCGCCATGCTGCGCACTCCCAAACATGCTCCATCCCCCATGCTGCGCACCCCCTATCGTGCTCCATCCCCCATGCTGCACCAGCATCAGCCTCTCTACCCGCAGCATCAGCCTCTCTGCCCGCAGCATCAGCCTCTCTCCTCCCAGCATCAGCCTCTCTCCTCCCAGCATCAGCCTCTCTACCCGCAGCATCAGCCTCTCTACCCGCAGCATCAGCCTCTCTCCTCCCAGCATCAGCCTCTCTACCCGCAGCATCAGCCTCTCTGCCCGCAGCATCAGCCTCTCTGCCCGCAGCATCAGCCTCTCTACCCGCAGCATCAGCCTCTCTACCCGCAGCATCAGCCTCTCTACCCGCAGCATCAGCCTCTCTACCCGCAGCATCAGCCTCTCTGTCGCCAGCATCAGCCTCTCTGTCGCCAGCATCAGCCTCTCTCCTCCCAGCATCAGCCTCTCTCCTCCCAGCATCAGCCTCTCTCCTCCCAGCATCAGCCTCTCTCCTCCCAGCCTACCCCAGCCTCAGCCTCCCCCAGCATCAGCCTTTTCAGTCCCCAGCATCAGCCTCTCTCCTCCCAGCCTACCCCAGCCTCAGCCTCCCCCAGCATCAGCCTCTCTTCTCTCAGCCTCCCCATCCCAGCCTTCCCCAGGATCAGCCTCTCTCCTCCCAGCCTCCTCCAGCACGCCGTGCTCCTCTGCCGACACTCACAGATCCGATCGCATACACTCACACACACCCGATCGCATACACTCACACACACACACATTGACGATATTGCACATACGCGCTCACACTCACAACATCCGGAGATACCACATGCTTCTTGCCATGTGATCCTCCGGCAGGTCCTGGAAGCTCACAGCACAGTATCGCCGCCGAGAAGCAAGCGATATCCCAGCATGTTGTGTGTGTGTGGATGCGATGTGATGTGTGTGAGAGGTGTGTGTGAGAGTGAGTGTGATCTGATGTGTGTGTGTGTGCTGTTATGTGTGTGCGTGTGTGTATGTTCCGCCGCTGCAGGACCTTGATGCGCTGGTAACTATGCTACCATGGTTACCAGCGTATCTCGTCCCCCGCTCGCACGGGAGCCCACACCAGCATACGCCGGCCAGCCCCAGCAATGCGAGGGTATGTGTCGGCGGCGTACGCTGATGTGGGCTCCCGGGGGTACAGTACTCACCTGGGAGTCGTGACCGTGTCGGTTCGGGGAATGCGTGGGGGGGCGGAGCCAGAGCTAGCGTGCATTGCGTGAGGGGGCGGGGCGTGGCAGAGTTGCCAATGCCTGCAGGGTGCCGGGGTAAGAGGCCAATCTGTGGGGGGGGGGGGCGAGCGGCCGGCCAATCCGTGTGGGGGCGCAGCCTGGGCGAGCGGCTATTATATATATATATACACACATACACACATATACATATATATACATACATACATTATATATATATATATATATATACACATACATACATATATATATATATATATATATGTATATATATATATATATATATATATATATATATATATATATGTATATATATATATATATGTATATATATATATATATGTATATATATATATATATGTATATATATATATATATGTATATATGTATATATATATATATATATATATATATATATATATATATATATATATATATATATATATATATATATATATATATATATATATATATATACACACATATATACACATATATGCATACATACATACATACACACACACACACATTTATTATATATAAAATTATTTCTTTGTTTTTACACAATACACACACAGTTTAAACAGGACCTACTCATACTATTTTCTCCTTTTAAAAAGAGTTTTAGCTCCATATGTAGCAATAATCCAAATCTAAATCTACCATCTTGATCTGACAGCTACAACAGAATACACTTTTTTCGCTCACTTGGTTGGAAAGGTGCAACATTGAAGACTTTAGAACAAACCTTCCTGAATAAAGTGTTCAGAGCTGAAGTTGTGCAGTGCAGTGTATAGCAGAATGAATGTAGAGGATATCAGCAGGCCATCCTGATCCATCCCGGAACTAATCTACGAGTGCAGAGGAATCTGTAATCTCCGGTCCTCTCGAGCCCTCATTCTCTCCTCCACACTTGTACGTTCTTCACCCAACTGCCTCCAAAACTTCCCCCGAGTGGGCACAGAATTCCAGAAAACTGGGGACAATTATCCCCCACATTTGGAACTTTCAGACAGAAATTGAGAACCCAGCTGTTCAAGAAAGTTACAGCCAGCAATATCCCCGCTGCCACCCTACCATCCCACCAGAGGGGCCGCCTCACCACCCAACCAGAGGGGCCACCCCACCATCCCGCCAGAGGGGCCACCCCACCACCCAACCAGAGGGGCCACCCCACCATCCCGCCAGAGGGGCCACCTCACCACCCAACCAGAGGGGCCACCCCACCATCCCGCCAAGAGGGGCCACCTCACCACCCAACAAGAGGGGCCGCCCCACCACCCCGCCAGAGGGGCCGCCTCACCACCCCACCAGAGGGGGCCGCCTCACCACCCAACCAGAGGGGGCCGCCTCACCACCCAACCAGAGGGGGCCGCCTCACCACCCAACCAGAGGGGGCCGCCTCACCACCCAACCAGAGGGGGCCGCCTCACCACCCAACCAGAGGGGGCCGCCTCACCACCCAACCAGAGGGGGCCGCCTCACCACCCAACCAGAGGGGGCCGCCTCACCACCCAACCAGAGGGGGCCGCCTCACCACCCAACCAGAGGGGGCCGCCTCACCACCCAACCAGAGGGGGCCGCCTCACCACCCCACCAGAGGGGGCCGCCTCACCACCCAACCAGAGGGGGCCGCCTCACCACCCAACCAGAGGGGGCCGCCTCACCACCCAACCAGAGGGGGCCGCCTCACCACCCAACCAGAGGGGGCCGCCTCACCACCCAACCAGAGGGGGCCACCTCACCACCCCACCAGAGGGGGCCGCCTCACCACCCAACCAGAGGGGGCCGCCTCACCACCCAACCAGAGGGGGCCGCCTCACCACCCAACCAGAGGGGGCCGCCTCACCACCCAACCAGAGGGGGCCGCCTCACCACCCAACCAGAGGCGGCCGCCTCACCACCCCACCAGAGGGGGCCGCCTCACCACCCCACCAGAGGGGGCCGCCTCACCACCCCACCAGAGGGGCCACCTCACCACCCCACCAGAGGGGCCGCCTCACCACCCCTCAACCTCCTGTCTCCTCCCAATTATCATGTAGACTGTAAAGCTCGCCTGAGCAGGACCCTAACCCCTCTGTACCAGTCTATCATTGTTAGCTTGCTCATTGCAATTTGCATTTTGTATGTAAACCCCCTTTCACATGTACAGCCCCATGGAATCAATACTGCTCTAAAAATAGCAATAATCCTGCGTCTGCCCATTGTCATTTTTGGACTTGCAAATCACCAGATGATAGACCTTATTGTACAATCTCAATGGAGTGGTTTATCTCCTCAATACAGAGATAAAAAAAAAAGCCAGATTTAATATCTGCTGACTATATAAGTGACGGTAATCAGATCTGTACATAAAGGCTGGATCCCATCACCTAACAACCTTTCCAGGGGCGCAGGGAATGCCTTCAGGATTCAGCTCAATGTCAGTGCTATAATGGGGTAATTGTTTGCTCGCTGAATGCTCTCCTCTTATTTCCCAGATCCTGCAGACACCAGACCTGGTAACATGAAATCAATCACCACTGATCGCAGCACAATTTCCAGGGAAGCGATAGCACATGACTTGCTGCATATAGATGAACGGCGGCAGCACAATAAAACCAGCTCAAATGTTAGAGAAATTCCTCTAAAATGCAATTAGCCAATTAGCCATTGCAATCATTCATTAGAGCCCATCAGACGCCCTGAAGAATCATTTCTGCAACCCGGATGTTAAGCAGTGCCAACCCAGTACCAGCGGCTGCCTAGCAACAGGCCCTCCACTACACAGGGTAGAGACTGCTGGGCAGTATTCATGTGCCCCTCCACTACACAGGGTAGAGACACTGCTGGGCAGTATTCATGTGCCCCTCCACTACACAGGGTAGAGACTGCTGGGCAGTATTCATGTGCCCCTCCACTACACAGGGTAGACACTGCTGGGCAGTATTCATGTGCCCCTCCACTACACAGGGTAGAGACACTGCTGGGCAATATTCATTCGCCCCTCCACTACACAGGGTAGAGACACTGCTGGGCAGTATTCATGTGCCCCTCCACTACACAGGGTAGAGACTGCTGGGCAGTATTCATGTGCCCCTCCACTACACAGGGTAGAGACACTACTGGGCAGTATTCATGTGCCCCTCCACTACACAGGGTAGAGACTGCTGGGCAGTATTCATGTGCCCCTCCACTACAAAGGGTAGAGACTGCTGGGCAGTATTCATGTGCCCCTCCACTACACAGGGTAGACACTGCTGGGCAGTATTCATGTGCCCCTCCACTACACAGGGTAGAGACTGCTGGGCAGTATTCATGTGCCCCTCCACTACAAAGGGTAGAGACTGCTCTGGGCAGTATTCATGTGCCCCTCCACTACACAGGGTAGAGACTGCTGGGCAGTATTCATGTGCCCCTCCACTACACAGGGTAGAGACTGCTGGGCAGTATTCATGTGCCCCTCCACTACACAGGGTAGAGACTGCTGGGCAGTATTCATGCGCCCCTCCACTACACAGGGTAGAGACTGCTGGGCAGTATTCATGCGCCCCTCCACTACACAGGGTAGAGACACTGCTGGGCAGTATTCATGTGCTCCTCCACTACACAGGGTAGAGACTGCTGGGCAGTATTCATGCGCCCCTCCACTACACAGGGTAGAGACACTGCTGGGCAGTATTCATGTGCCCCTCCACTACACAGGGTAGAGACTGCTGGGCAGTATTCATGTGCCCCTCCACTACACAGGGTAGAGACTGCTGGGCAGTATTCTTGCGCCCCTCCACTACACAGGGTAGAGACACTGCTGGGCAGTATTCATGTGCCCCTCCACTACACAGGGTAGACACTGCTGGGCAGTATTCATGCGCCCCTCCACTACACAGGGTAGAGACTGCTGGGCAGTATTCATGTGCCCCTCCACTACACAGGGTAGACACTGCTGGGCAGTATTCATGCGCCCCTCCACTACACAGGGTAGAGACTGCTGGGCAGTATTCATGTGCCCCTCCACTACACAGGGTAGAGACTGCTGGGCAGTATTCATGTGCCCCTCCACTACACAGGGTAGAGACTGCTGGGCAGTATTCATGCGCCCCTCCACTACACAGGGTAGACACTGCTGGGCAGTATTCATGTGCCCCTCCACTACACAGGGTAGACACTGCTGGGCAGTATTCATGTGCCCCTCCACTACACAGGGTAGACACTGCTGGGCAGTATTCATGTGCCCCTCCACTACACAGGGTAGACACTGCTGGGCAGTATTCATGTGCCCCTCCACTACACAGGGTAGACACTGCTGGGCAGTATTCATGTGCCCCTCCACTACACAGGGTAGACACTGCTGGGCAGTATTCATGTGCCCCTCCACTACACAGGGTAGAGACACTGCTGGGCAGTATTCATGTGCCCCTCCACTACACAGGGTAGAGACTGCTGGGCAGTATTCATGCCCGCTCCACTACACAGGGTAGAGACTGGTGGGCAGTATTCATGCGCCCCTCCACTACACAGGGTAGAGACTGGTGGGCAGTATTCATGTGCCCCTCCACTACACAGGGTAGAGACACTGCTGGGCAGTATTCATGTGCCCCTCCACTACACAGGGTAGAGACACTGCTGGGCAGTATTCATGTGCCCCTCCACTACACAGGGTAGAGACACTGCTGGGCAGTATTCATGTGCCCCTCCACTACACAGGGTAGAGACTGCTGGGCAGTATTCATGCGCCCCTCCACTACACAGGGTAGAGACTGCTGGGCAGTATTCATGTGCCCCTCCACTACACAGGGTAGAGACACTGCTGGGCAGTATTCATGTGCCCCTCTACTACACAGGGTAGAGACTGCTAGGCAGTATTCATGCGCCCCTCCACTACACAGGGTAGAGACACTGCTGGGCAGTATTCATGTGCCCCTCCACTACACAGGGTAGAGACTGGTGGGCAGTATTCATGCCCGCTAAACTACACAGGGTAGAGACTGCTGGGCAGTATTCATGTGCCCCTCCACTACACAGGGTAGAGACTGCTGGGCAGTATTCATGCGCCCCTCCACTACACAGGGTAGAGACACTGCTGGGCAGTATTCATGTGCCCCTCCACTACACAGGCTAGAGACACTGCTGGGCAGTATTCATGTGCCCCTCCACTACACAGGGTAGAGACTGCTGGGCAGTATTCATGCGCCCCTCCACTACACAGGGTAGACACTGCTGGGCAGTATTCATGCCCGCTCCACTACACAGGGTAGAGACTGGTGGGCAGTATTCATGCGCCCCTCCACTACACAGGGTAGAGACTGGTGGGCAGTATTCATGTGCCCCTCCACTACACAGGGTAGAGACTGCTGGGCAGTATTCATGCGCCCCTCCACTACACAGGGTAGACACTGCTGGGCAGTATTCATGCGCCCCTCCACTACACAGGGTAGACACTGCTGGGCAGTATTCATGTGCCCCTCCACTACACAGGGTAGAGACACTGCTGGGCAGTATTCATGTGCCCCTCCACTACACAGGCTAGAGACACTGCTGGGCAGTATTCATGTGCCCCTCCACTACACAGGGTAGAGACTGCTGGGCAGTATTCATGTGCCCCTCCACTACACAGGGTAGAGACACTGCTGGGCAGTATTCATGTGCCCCTCCACTACACAGGGTAGAGACTGCTGGGTAGTATTCATGTGCTCCTCCACTACACAGGGTAGAGACTGCTGGGCAGTATTCATGTGCCCCTCCACTACACAGGCTAGAGACTGCTGGGCAGTATTCATGTGCCCCTCCACTACACAGGGTAGACACTGGTGGGCCGTATTCATGCGCCCCTCCACTACACAGAGTGGGCAGTATTCATGTGCCCCTCCAGTAATAATACAAAATATACACTACTCGCAAAAAGGGATATTTGGCTTTCAGGTGAAACATCAGGAGGATCCTAAAATAACCTCTAATCTTTTCTGGTGACCTTAAAGGGGTTGTCCACTACTTTTACGTTTGATAGCCTATTGTTAGGATAGATCATCAATGTCTGATCAACCGGGGTCCGACACCCTGCAACTTCACAGATCAGCTATTCTTGGTGCCGGCAGGAAGAAATGCTCAGTTCCGGAGCTGCCCAGTCTCCTGATAGCGGCTGTGGTTGAGTACTGCACATCCACCTGCCATTCAAATCAGTAAGAGGCGGAAGTCCAGTACCCAGCCGCGATCAGATGACGGATTAGCTCCCGCGTTCTGGTAGCGCTCAATCTTGCTTTGTCATATAATGGCTGGAAATAATGTTACTTCTCATGTAGAGACACAGGACAGATTATACAGAGAACTTACTTAAAACTATAATTCCCCTTGAAACAAAAAAAAAAAAAAACCAACAAAAAGAAAAAACAAAATCAATGAAAATTTCTTTGTGCCTACTTTTGATGATGCTTTTGGAGGGTTTGGCATACAGCTTTTTCATAGTTTTTTATGGAATGGTATAAAAATGTTATAGTTTACAATGTATAATTGAACAAATTATGTGTATTTTCCACATTGATTCTACGGGAAAATTGAAGAATATTTTTATTTTAAAAATAATTCAACTATTAACTTCTTTTTATTCCTCTAAAAAGGGGCTTCAAGTGGTGATTGTTTGAACAATTAGATAGACAAGCACCGGCTCCAACTTACAAATGACATTTCAGTAGCAATTAGCCTAGAGAAATATAAAGAGGAGGGGGCCACTTCGAGACCACCATAAAAAGAGGTGACTTGGAAGTCATTAGGGGTTAACATTAACAATCTAACAAGATCAAGGAGCCGCGTGTCCATCACAGCACATGACCAAGGAGCCGCGTGTCCATCACAGCACATGACCAAGCAGCCGCGTGTGTCCATCACAGCACATGACCAAGGAGCCGCGTATGTCCATCACAGCACATTACCAAGGAGCCGCGTGTGTCCATCACAGCACACGACCAAGGGGCCGCGTGTCCACCACAGAACACGACCAAGGAGCCGAGTGTCCATCACAGCACATGACCAAGGAGCCGCGTGTGTCCATCACAGCACACGACCAAGGAGCCGCGTGTGTCCATCACAGCACACGACCAAGGAGCCGCGTGTGTCCATCACAGCACACGACCAAGGAGCCGCGTGTGTCCATCACAGCACACGACCAAGGAGCTGCGTGTCCACCACAGAACACGACCAAGGAGCAGAGTGTCCATCACAGCACACGACCAAGGAGCCGAGTGTCCATCACAGCACACGACCAAGGAGCTGCGTGTCCACCACAGAACACGACCAAGGAGCAGAGTGTCCATCACAGCACACGACCAAGGAGCCGAGTGTCCATCACAGCACACGACCAAGGAGCCGCGTGTGTCCATCACAGCACACGACCAAGGAGCTGCGTGTCCACCACAGAACACGACCAAGGAGCAGAGTGTCCATCACAGCACACGACCAAGGAGCCGCGTGTCCATCACAGCACACGACCAAGGAGCCACGTGTCCATCACAGCACACGACCAAGGAGCCACGTGTCCATCACAGCACACGACCAAGGAGCCGCGTGTCCATCACAGCACACGACCAAGGAGCCACGTGTCCATCACAGCACACGACCAAGGAGCCACGTGTCCATCACAGCACACGACCAAGGAGCCGCGTGTCCATCACAGCACACGATCAAGGAGCCGCGTGTCCATCACAACACACGACCAAGGAGCCGCGTGTCCATCACAGCACACGACCAAGGAGCCGCGTGTCCAGCACAACACATGACCACGACGAATTTTTCTAAGCAGGGTGTAAACAAAGGTTCCTATTGATTGACTTCAAAATCTTAAAAAATGTGAAAAACCTACAGAAAAAGTATATTAGAAAATTAACTAACCTTTCATTACACAAAAAATATAAAATAAAAAAAACTAGATCAATGGTGGTTTTTGATAATGTTTCATTTACAACTCGAGAAGGGTCAAATAAGCTGATGCCAAAATCCCCAAAAACTGAACCACCCAAAGTCATAATGCAAGCAGCAATATGGCTATGCAAGCTAGAAATACAGTAGTCCATTTATTAGCCATCATCCACAAAGACATCTGCAGATCGGTCGTCAACGTTTCTTAAGCTTGGTATCAGCCTAAAGTCGGAGACATGACGGCCTCCGGCCAGAAAGCCGCGGCGGCTCGTAGTTACAAATGTTATGAGGAGTGTCAAATACCGCTTAGATTACTTTCGAAGTAACTACCTGAGGTTTAAAGAGGATCAATATTTCCCCTGCCATGCGCTGCTGAAAAATAAACTGGCTAAATAAAACAAATCTGACAACGCTCTCCGGCTTCACGCGCACATTGTGATTTAATGCCAATTACTCAAGCCCCCTGCAGAATGACTGCGAGCCTGCAGAAATGGCCAGCCACACCGCACGCCCTACACACTGCCACAATCACAATCTGCTACCGCAGGATAAATGGCGACAGCAAGTCAAAACATGTCAGGCGGCTGGAGGACAAATGAATGATGTTCAGGTGAACTGGCCCCTCAGGACCAATGAATTATACTGTGCAGAAGTTTGTTATCGGAAAGGTCTCCGGAATATCTGCTGCGGGTGCTGTGCCCAAAGTGGCCTCTTTTTTTATAACTTGCATTACCAAATGTCAAATCCGACCAGAGATCAGGTTAGGAGAGGACAGAGGTGCAATATCCGACTGTTAATCTGTAAATGGCCGATGTGTGGATATCAGAATACTACCCATATATTAGGAACAACTACTTATTACCTTTTAAGAGGCCATTCACTATTTTTTTCCCCATTTAGAAAGAGCACCTCCTCCAATTGGTGCTTCTCCACTGATTCTGGAACAGTTTTCCTTTTTCTTCTGTGCCCTTCTATTCCATTGTTATGACCTCTGTAAAATGGTGCAATTGTCCCGTTAACCAAATGGGCGTGTACCACAGAACTTCTCTGATGCTGGCCAATCAAAACACGGCCACACCCACAGAAGTTCTGCGGTATACGCCAAGTTAGTTGACGGGAAAATCTGCACCATTTTAGCAGGGGCATAACTTTAGAACAGAGTGGCGCAGAAGAAAAAGGAAAACTGTTCCAGAACCTGTGCTGGCAATTGGATGAGCTGTTATAATTAACCTTTAAAAAGGGAACCGGTCACCACTTTTTCGGCCTATAAGCTGCAGCCACCACCAGTGGGCTCTTATATACAGCATTCTAACATGCTGTATATAAGAGCCCAGGCCAGGGGTATAACAAACACTTTATAATACTTACTTAATGGTCGCACAGTGGGCCTAATGGGCGTCTCCGTTGTCCGGCACCATCTCTTTGGCCATCTTGGTTCTCCCTCTTCTCTAGCCGCGGTGCATGACGGGTCTGACATCATACACACTCGCCGGCATTCAGGTTCTGAGCAGGCGCACTGTGATCTGCCCTGAGCAGGGAAAATCAAAGTATTGCAGTGCGCCTGTGCAGGACCAGCGAGTGTGTATGTCGTAGCCGCATCATGCACCCAGGCTTCAGAAAGAGGATGAAGATGGCTGAAAGAGGAGGCGCCGGCACCGGAGAACAGAGACGAACATATGGCCAACCGGGCGACCGTTAGGCAAGTATTATAAAGTGTTTATGTTATACTCCCGGCCTGGGCTCTTATATACAGCATATTAAAATGCTGTATATAACAGCCCGGTAGTGATGGCCGCAGCTTATAGGCCAAAAAAGTGGTGACAGGTTCCCTTCCATTTCATTTTTTTCTGTAGGACAAAACAGTACATAAAAACAAAAAAACCCCCACAAAAATAATAATAATAATAATCTCTATAGATGATTACGTGTTCTATCCGCGAATAACATGGACAGAAGATGAATGTGAAAAATGGATGTATGAATAAGGCCTTAAGTCAAATGGCAACAACATTCAACAGCGCTGTACATGCCACCAGTCTGTCTCCCAATGAGCCTCGCAAACTATGGGCACCGCTTCCCTCACATTATGGATCTATGATTCCGGTGTAAGTTGTGTATCCATAGGGCATCAGTCACAGAGGACCTTTATAGCCCCACCAGTCCAGTATAGACCAAAAATAGACGGAATTTTCCAGCAAATACTGTATTACCTTCTGAAGACAAAAAACTTAGGACATCGCCACACCAATGCCCAAGAGTTTACTCTATGTACCCTATGTAACAATACATCGCTTTTGGATATAGAATGTAAAATGATCATTACCATTTGATGAGCAATAAAGCAATAAAACTTCGGCTCAAACAATACATGCACGAGTCCTAAGTGGCAGATTAGAGTCTCCAATTTCTGACCAAGAAGATGGACTATACGGCTATAAATCCTGCAAATACGGCCTAGACTTAACTCCTTCCAACACAGCTATTGAGACTGAGAAATAAGCAAAGAGAAAGATCATTCAATCATTTCCTTATTCTTTATTAAAAGAAAGAGACTGATCGTATTCGTCACGGCAAGAACAATGCCCGGGTTCTCCATTGACTTGCATTAGGTTCGTTATCCAGGATGAATACTGGAATAGTACTTTGGGATTCGTTACGAATAATGCGAACACGAATAGTTACTATTCACCCATCTCTATTTACTATGAATTTTTGTCAATTTTCCTTTGTGAACCACAGAATATACACACATATACATATACATATATATATATATATATATATATTTTTTTTTAAATTGTATTATTTGATAAGAAATAATCTTAATCTAATCTTAAAGTGATCCTGTCAGGTCCTGTATGCACCCACAACCACGAGCAGTTCAGGGTGCAAATTAGTGATTCCTGCCTAACCGTCCCTGTATACACTGGCATAGATAAAGGGATCTTTAGAAAAAGTAGCATATAAGAAACGATCTTTAGAAATAATGAGGCCAGCGAGTAGTCGTAAGGGCGTTACTTTCCTTGGCTAGTTGGCCCAGATAGCATGTAAGGACGCCCCTGTGGGCGGACTAACATGCTAATGAATACGCAGTGATGCGCACATACCTCATACTTGATGGCGGCTGGAGATGGATGGATGCGCACTGGGCATGATCCGGAATCCTCAACACTTCTGATCATGCGCTATATCTCCCTGAAGCCGGGAAGCTAACATCCGGCATCAGTTTAGTGCGCATGATCAGAGGTCCCGGGAACACTGGATCGTGCCCAGTGCACATCCATCCTCCGCTGGTCGCCATGAAGAGTGAGGTACGTGCAGCGTTACTGCATATTCATTAGCATGTTAGCATGGTAGCATGACCCTGTGGGCGTACTATGTGGTCCGACTAGCCAAGGGAAGCAAGTACCACCATTTATGATTTTTTTTTTTCCCTCTACTTTTGAAACAGACCATCACTGTGTAGTTGGTTTTTTTGGGTTTTTTTTTTTTTTTTGATAACCCTCTTAAAAATGGAAGACCGATTCACTTACTGCAGACACAATAGTCAAGCTCTTGCGTACGGCCATATAAATCTGGAGGAGTGACTTCCGGCTCTCACACAAACCTCAGTGTGATCCAGTGAGAGAACTGAAATCACAGTAGTGAGAAGAGGATCGGAGCACCGCTGGAAACTGGTGAAGACGACGATTGCTAAAGATGCTTTCACACTTCTGTTTTTCGCCGTGCGGCACAATCCGGTAAAAACCGGAAAGAACAGTTCCGGCGTTTATTGCCGCCGGATCCGTTCTTTCCCGCTTAGACTTGTATTAGCACCAGATTGTGCCGCATGGGCTTGCGTTGCATCTGGCTTTTGCTGGATCCGGCATAAATAGCTGATCCGGCGGCCGGATGGAACGCTGCTTGTTGCGTTTGTCTCTGGCAAAAAAACGTATGGCGCCGGATCCGGCACCGTGAGTTTCAATGAAAGCCTATGGGCGCCGGATCCGTCGTCATCTGGCATATGACGGAATCCAACGACGGATCCGGTGTTTTGAACTGCGCATGCTCAGTAGCACAACGGATCCATCAAAAAACCGAAGGAACGCATTGAAAAAGTGATGCAACGGATCAGTTTTTACACCGGATCCGTTGTATCAGTTTTTTTGCCGGATTGTGCCGCACGGCAAAAAACGGATGTGTGGAAGCAGCCTAAGAATTTACAACTACACTACAAACTTACTTATTTAGGATGTTTTAGGCTATCAAAGAGTACTTTAACTGGTGAGATGTATTCGGGGTGTAAGCAGTTAATCTACGTTTCAGAAATGGAGCCCTCTGAGAACCAGAACACTATGTCTTCACCGCTATGCAGCTGCAGACTCGCTGGCTCAAAAATCTGTTGTGCCAATAGAATACCAAGCAATACATTATGAAAGAAAAATGATGCTTAAGTAACATTAGGCTGCAAACAGTAACTAATCTTCACACACCAAAGGACGCACCTGGTGCTCTGCGTTACTAGTGTGTGAGCGGAGAACGTGGAGCGGTCAGGACGGAATTCCAGCTGGGCCTCGAGATCATTAACCAAGATCTAATGCAGCAGCTGTCTCACAATCCTCACCTACTGCTGCCGGAAAGCCGCTACTGTTCAGGCGCATTTCATATTCCGCCTGTAATTGGATCTCTGTTAAACCGTTATTAAGTGCAACATACAGTTCCCCAAAACGGAGAACAGCAGCCGCAGCAGCAGCAGCAGGCCCCGAGAAGGGGAGATACAGAGTGGCAGCTCCTTCTATTAACTAGGACAGAAAATAGGAGAAAGGATTTTTTTTTTTTTGTTCATTACATGTAGTAAAAAGATATGGACATGCTGACCAAGCAGGAGACAGGACAAGTGAAGGGGACGGTGGAGGGAAGATCAATGAGCGCTGCGACCATCAATCTCTCAGCATTTAAAAAAGCCAAAAGCATAGTGCTATAATTCACTCTTAAAGAGAAAGAGAAAACAAGAGCAAGAGGGAACGCAAACAAAAGGCGGGAACGCAAACAAAAGGCGGGAACGCAAACAAAAGGCGGGAACGCAAACAAAAGGCGGGAACGCAAACAAAAGGCGGGAACGCAAACAAAAGGCGGGAACGCAAACAAAAAGGCGGGAACGCAAACAAAAAGGCGGGAACGCAAACAAAAAGGCGGGAACGCAAACAAAAGGCGGGAACGCAAACAAAAGGCGGGAACGCAAACAAAAGGCGGGAACGCAAACAAAAGGCGGGAACGCAAACAAAAGGCGGGAACGCAAAAGAAAAGAGGGGACGCAAAAGAAAAGAGGGGACGCAAAAGAAAAGAGGGGACGCAAAAGAAAGGAGGGGACGCAAAAGAAAGGAGGGGACGCAAAAGAAAGGAGGGGACGCAAAAGAAAGGAGGGGACGCAAAAGAAAGGAGGGGACGCAAAAGAAAGGAGGGGATGCAAAAGAAAGGAGGGGACGCAAAAGAAAGGAGGGGACGCAAAAGAAAGGAGGGGACGCAAAACAAAAAAGGGGACGCAAAACAAAGGAGGGGACGCAAAACAAAGGAGGGGACGCAAAACAAAGGAGGGGACACAAAAGAAAGGAGGGGACGCAAAAGAAAAGAGGGGACGCAGAAGAAAGGAGGGGACGCAAAAGAAAGGAGGGGACGCAAAAGAAAGGAGGGGACGCAAAAGAAAGGAGGGGACGCAAAAGAAAGGAGGGGACGCAAAAGAAAGGAGGGGACGCAAAAGAAAGGAGGGGACGCAAAAGAAAGGAGGGGACGCAAAAGAAAGGAGGGGACGCAAAAGAAAGGAGGGGACGCAAAAGAAAGGAGGGGACGCAAAAGAAAAGAGGGGACGCAAAAGAAAAGAGGGGACGCAAAAGAAAAGAGGGAACGCAAAAGAAAGGAGGGAACGCAAAAGAAAGGAGGGAACGCAAAAGAAGGAAAGCAAGGCAATTCATAAGTTGCAAAAAATCTGGATAAGAAACAAAAAAATAAATAAAAATCAAATTACTCCAGATCTGGAATAAACAGCAACAATGAATTGGGGCCTAAATGCACAACTGCAGCTAGTAATGTTCTATGCTAAATGCTGCGCTGTTTCAGAGTAAACATTAGTGATGAGCGAACACCATCATACTCCATACTCTTACCAAGCAGGTTGGACGCTCGAATGGGCGTGACACGAGTTCTGAGTATAATGGAAGGCAATGGGAACTCAAACATTGTTTAAGAAGATCTGCCAGAAAAAATGCTCTAGTTCCCCATTAACTTGCATTATGCTCGGTAGAAGAGTCACGCCCATCTTAAAGGGGTACTCCACTGCTACTTGTTTCCATAATGTGCCTCAATACATTCAAGACTTAAAAAGTGCCCTGAGAGGGTGCACCCCAAGAGGCCATGTTTAACCCCTTTGCCCCAGGCTGATTTTCCGTTTTTTTTTATTTTTTATTTTTTGCTCCCCTTCTACCGAGGGCCGCAACTTTGAGGCAGCTGACATGTGCGCGAATCCCCGCCGGCAGCCCGCAGCAGCCGGTGGGAATTAACACTATGACCGCAGGGACATAATATAACTGCCTGCGGTTGTACGTGCTTGTCTGCGTACCTTATGCGTGCATGCTCATCTGCTAGTTATCAGCAAGCATTACCAAGCTTGGGTGGTTGGTCTCGTAACGAGCAGTCGGACGCTCGGATGGGCTCGACTCGTGACCAAGTATAATTGAAGTATATGGGGAACTTGAGCATTTGGATCATTCACCAGATTTGCTATAGTTTACCCTTTATGAAAAAATTACCGTGTATCAAGTGAGCGCACTTACTAGTCCCTAATGTCAGGACATGGCACAAGAAGTAATTGCATTTGTATTCTTCATCAATTGTCTACAGACTGGATCAAATTGTGGTCTTTGCATGTAGTGATTTTCCCCAAGAATAGGGGAAAGCCATTCCTTATTTAAACAATTATTTGCAGTCTACATTCCTGGGAGAAATCGCTTTGCTCATGTTACAGCACTAATGTAAAAAGGGGTTAAAAAATAAAAAAAAAAAAAAAAAAAAAAAAAAGTCTGATATTTCTGTACATTTTGTTTTAATTACCGTAAAAGCTACTACAGCGAAATCCATCGCGGGTTCCATCAATGTCTAATAAAACAGTGTCCCCTTCCATCTAATCTACATGAGATGTAACCGGCATCAAAGACAGACTGCTGGGAAAGTAAGGAGAATGCAATTATGGAACAAATAAAAAAAAAAATAAGACCATAAATCAAAGACCCGAAAATAAATAGCAGAAAGCACTATGGGACTTTCATCTAGAAATTGCACAAAGAAACCAAAGGAGCAAATGGCCTTAAACAAGAGGATTTGCTTTTTAACCAAGCTTTTAGTAGAGCATGGAGTCCGGCCATTGTAGACACATATGTACTTAGAAACAAAAAGCCTGTCATTTGTATCCAAGACGAAAAGGCAAGCAGATCAATACGATGTCTCCTGGATCCCATTTATACAGTGGAGACAGTTTGGCACTTTATAGCTGAAGACTCACAAAGACACTGTATATGGTGAGCAACCAACTTCCCCTGCCAAGAAGAAAGCCACCCACAAAAGACTATTAATAAACAATAACGAGCGGAATCCGAGGAAAAGAAAGCAATAAGAAAAATAGCCTTCAGAAGATTGTGAAAAAATACTAAATGTAGACGCCTGCACCTCCCCAACTTCCTGCCGGAAGAATCTGCATTAAAGGGGACCGGTCATAGAACCGCATACAGCAGGAATCAGAAACACGGGCCCCGATTCAACATTCATCGTATTGTGAAGGCATTTTTTTAAGGCTAAATTCTTCTGCCACGTGTGGTTCACCAACATGACACCAAATCAGAAACGTCCTTTTGTTTAACCAGTGTTTGGGACTTTCTTCTACAACAGAGTTACTAAACCTAAAAGGTCTCTTTAAAACTACACCAAACTGAAAAACTCATCCAGAAACCTGAATCCACAGGCAGGGACCAGAGTGGAACACAAAAGAAAAGAGGGAAGGCAAAAGAAAAAAGAAGAGGGAAGGCAAAAGAAAAGGAGGGAAGGCAAAAGAAAAAAGAAGAGGGAAGGCAAAAGAAAAAAGAGGGAAGGCAAACGAAAAAAGAGGGAAGGCAAACGAAAAAAGAGGGAAGGCAAACGAAAAAAGAGGGAAGGCAAACGAAAAAAGAGGGAAGGCAAACGAAAAAAGAGGGAAGGCAAACGAAAAAAAGAGGGAAGGCAAACGAAAAAAAGAGGGAAGGCAAACGAAAAAAGAGGGAAGGCAAACGAAAAAAGAGGGAAGGCAAACGAAAAAAGAGGGAAGGCAAACGAAAAAAAGAGGGAAGGCAAACGAAAAAAAGAGGGAAGGCAAACGAAAAAAAGAGGGAAGGCAAACGAAAAAAAGAGGGAAGGCAAACGAAAAAAAGAGGGAAGGCAAACGAAAAAAAGAGGGAAGGCAAACGAAAAAAGAGGGAAGGCAAACGAAAAAAGAGGGAAGGCAAACGAAAAAAGAGGGAAGGCAAACGAAAAAAGAGGGAAGGCAAACTAAAAAAGAGGGAAGGCAAAAGAGGAAAGGCAAAAAGAGGGAAGGCAAAAAGAGGGAAGGCAAAAAGAGGGAAGGCAAAAAGAGGGAAGGCAAAAAGAGGGAAAGCAAAAAGAGGGAAAGCAAAAAGAGGGAAAGCAAAAAGAGGGAAAGCAAAAAGAGGGAAAGCAAAAAGAGGAAAAGCAAAAAGAGGAAAAGCAAAAAGAGGAAAAGCAAAAAGAGGAAAAGCAAAAAGAGGAAAAGCAAAAAGAGGGAAAGCAAGGCAATTGGTAAAAGTCACAAAATATCTGGATAAAAAAAAAATAAAATAAAAATCAAATTCCTGCAAAAATCTGGAATAAACAGCAACAATGACTCGGGGCCTAAATGCACAACTGCAGCCAGTAATGTTTTATGCTAAATGCTGCGCTGTTTCAGAGTAAACATTAGTGATGAGCGAGCACCATCAGACTCAGTACTCTTAACAAGCAAGTTGAACGCTCGAATGGGCGTGACGCGAGTACTAACGGAAGGCAATGGGAGCGCAAACATTTTTTTAGGAAGATCTGCCAGAAAATATGCTCTAGTTCCCCATTAACTTCCAGTATGCTCTGTAGAAGAGTCACGTCCATCAAAGCGTTCAACTGCTTGTTTTGAGTACCAATTACCCGTGCTCGGCAGTGTTCACTTATCACTAGTAAACATACCTTTAACTGCTTCTCCTTGCTCCGATACAGTTGATTGACAAGTCACTTTTTTTTTGTTTACACCAACTTCCTACTTGACGGGAATCTGTTGCCTGGTTTTTGCCACCTAACTTGAAAGCAGCATGATAAAGGAAAAGTGACCTTGATTCCAGCGATGTGTCACTTACTGGGCTGCTTAGTGTAGTTTTGATCACTAATTAATCAGCAATAGATCATTACAGGACTACTTGGCGTGCTGCAGGTAGTCCAGCATATTCATGAGCTCTGTATAGCTGCTAGATCTGCAGTAGAGAAAACATTGCTTTTATCAAAATGACAGCAAACAGCTCAGTAAGTGACACATCACTGGAATCCGGGTCTGTCTCTACATTGCTACTCTCAGATGAGGGAGCAAAAACCTGGTGACATATTCCCTTTAAAGAGAGTCTGTTACACCCCCAAAACACAATTGAATCTACTTCTAGGACTTGTAGACTTGTCTACTTCTAGTCATTTAAGTTGCATTTTTAGGTGTGACAGATTACCTTTAAAGAGATTTTTCCAGATTCCAAAGTAATCCCCCATCAACGAGATAGCAGATAAATTACTGATTAGTGGGGTCTGACCTCATGGGCAGGGATTTGAATCCATGAAGCTAGGCTTTGGAGACCCCGGTAGTGAATGGAGCAGAGGTACACATAGGGACTGCAGAGTACAGTGCTTGGCTATTACCGGATGTCTCATGGACAAGGAATAAAGTGGAGGCTGAGCATGTACTCCGTTGTAAGAAGGGGGTCTTGCAAGGCCTTGTTCTTGAGTTTCCAGAGCTGTGTTGCCAGGATCGATTGTATTCCCAGTGGTTCGGACCCCAGCAATCCACACGTTACCCTACATTCCATTAACCCTTTACAGGATACACACAAAGGGCTGATGCTCAGATGATTTCTCACCATGGATTTGCACACTCCCTGCACATTACAGATTGTTTTATGAGGTTTTTTTTTTTTGGGTTTTTTTTCTTTTTTCTAAAAAAAACAAACAAAAAACAAAAAAACAAAAAACAAACCAATGGCACAGCCTACCTTTCTAATGTGAACAGGTACACACTGAACATGAAACGGTAACAAAAAGGAGACAGCTGCAGTGCTAAGATATGTGGAATAATGATTACAGGAATATAGACATGCATTACTGCTATGGAAGACATGTAAAAATTGAGATACTTAGCACACAAAAATGGCGAATTTTGTATGAGCCCAACAGCCAACGCGACCTCTTAGGGCGGCGTCACACGGTACGGCGTTCCCACCCCCGTCGTTTGTGCGTCACGGGCATCTAGTTGCCCGTGGCGCACAAAGTCGTTAACCCCTTTCACACGTACTTACCTCCTGGACGATGTTGCTGTGGGCGGCGAACATCCTCTTCCTGAAGGGGGAGGGACGTTCAGCGTCACAGCGACGTCACACAGCGGCCGGCCAATAGAATCGGAGGGGCGGAGATGAGTGGGATGTAACATTACGCCCACCTCCTTCCTTCCGCATTGCCGGCGGGACGCAGGTAAGTTGTGTTTGTCGTTCCCGGGGTGTCACACGGAGCGATGCGTGCTGCCACGGGAATGATGAACAATCGGAGCACAGAAGGAGGACCAACATTTTGAAAATGAATGACGTGTCAACGAGCAACGATAAGGGGAGTATTTTTTGCTCGTTCACCGTCGCTCGTAGCTGTCACACGCTATGATATATCTAACGATGCCGGATGTGCGTCACTAACGACGTGACCCCGATGACATATCGCCTGATATATCGTAGCGTGTGATGCCAGCCTTATGGTTGGGTCCACATAGTTGCACTTTGTAGTGCTAAGGTTTTTTGTTTTGTTTTGGCAGTGGAAATTGGCCGATGCGGAGCGTTTGACATTTGCTCTATAACTTGACGCGTTATGAGTTTTTATCTTTGCAATGCAAAAGGGGAAAAAGTACAGAATTTATGCAGCAAAATGCACTTTGTTCAGTGGATCAGACCCTTAGTATAGCGATACAAATCCTGCTATGATATGTAGCAATTCCAATAAGAGGATCGGTCACCTCAATTCTGTAACAAGCCGGGTCCTGGAGATCTGGAGCGGAGCGTACACTAGTTCATACATACCGATTGATCTGGCCGAATAAATCCACTTTAATATTTAGCAAAGAGGTGTGTAATCCGCTAACCTTGTATTGCTTACTTTGTTTAACTGCAATCTAATTAATGGCTGTCTCGCTCCTGGGAGTCCTTTCCATGGTTAACAGTGGGGAATGATTGGAGGGAATCCATATCGGCTGACAGGTATTGATAAAGTCAGTCTGTTGGATTTTCCGCTCACATGGAATAACATCATAAAGAATTTACTGCATGTTTGTCTTCAGCTCGACAAGAACATTATTAATGTGCAGGATTTTTTTTTTCGTTCTGCTGCAAACTTTTGGCACAAAAGGAACATCGCAGGACAGGGTTTTTTTGTTTTTTTTTTTACGAAATTAATGTGCGAGGCCATTGACTATTTGATCTCGTCGGTGGTTTATGTACACTAGGCATGAGGATCCACATTTATCACAGTTTCCGGAACAAAATTAATAATGCAACAGTGCCATGGCCCTGTGCGAGGAATCCAGGAAATGAATACCGTACGCAATAGGCTTTATCACCATAGCCGAACAATAGCCGCGTCACCGCAGCACACAATGTATGGGAACCGGGAGGAGGATTACACACAAGCCTTCACAGAAAGGAATAAGCACCAGATCTGAATTATTAACTATATGTGTAGGTCAGGATTGGGTCTGGGTCACTGTAATAATGTATGTATATGGCTTTATTAATGGCACGGAAATGACAAAAATAGGTCCAGATTCCCAGCAGGGGCAAGCAACGACCTGTCCGGTACGTGCAGCTTGTGACCTCAAACACAAGAAAGCCCTAAAGGGTGAATGGCTGGTCCTGCCTGATATATGGGCAGATAATTCACAATGCATGTATAGACAATCCTTACAGCCTTAGGGCACATGAGTAGGGCCATAGCACAGACTACAGGGGCACGGATGGCTGCTCGTGGTCTATTAGCACCTATGTTACCTCCATCCAAAGATTACATCCCTTCTATCCTCTATGCTCTATTAGAAGTCATATCTGAGCAGTAATCCCATAGAAGCATTGCTTTTAAGAGAATAATCCTGTACTCGGGAGCTACACAAGCTCTGTATACACCTATGTAGTACGAAAAGCCCGTCTAGCTACGAAAACTCTGGGGTGTGTGGGCTGCGCATAGAGCGCACTATCGGCCATTGCTGGACAGTTGCTCAAAGTGGATCGGGCACCAGATTAGATAATACAAATGGCAAATAATTATTAAATGGATCTTAAACCAGCTGATGTACTTACTGTAAAAATCCCAAGTCAGTATGACTGTATAATCCCTTTAAAAGATTAAAGTTTAATCTGCACCCACCTTGCCAGGTTGACAGCTCCTCAGTACCCCTCCTCCCTGCTACTGAAGTTTCACACTGTTTAGTACAAGCTGCATCTGTCAGTCAGACTAGGTGGGAGGAGGATGAATATACTGGATCCAAGAGATCACTCATGACAGCCATCGCTGCCACCTATCCCATACACAGGAGCACTCGTCCGGCCAGCAGCCATCTCTGCCACCTATCCCATACACAGGAGCACTCGTATAGCCAGCAGCCATCTCTGCCACCTATCCCATACACAGGAGCACTCGTATAGCCAGCAGCCATCTCTGCCACCTATCCCATACACAAGAGCACTCGTCTGGCCAGCAGCCATCTCTGCCACCTATCCCATACTCAGGAGCACTCCTATAGCCAGCAGCCATCTCTGCCACCTATCCCATACACAGGAGCACTCGTCTGGCCAGTAGCTCTCTCTGCTGTCTATCCCATACTCAGGAGCACTCCTATAGCCAGCAGCCATCTCTGCCACCTATCCCATACTCAGGAGCACTCCTATAGCCAGCAGCCATCTCTGCCACCTATCCCATACACAGGAGCACTCGTCTGGCCAGTAGCTCTCTCTGCTGTCTATCCCATACTCAGGAGCACTCCTATAGCCAGCAGCCATCGCTGCTGTCTATCCCATACACAGGAGCACTCCTATAGCCAGCAGCCATCGCTGCTGTCTATCCCATACACAGGAGCACTCGTCTGGCCAGCAGCCATCTCTGCCACCTATCCCATACACAGGAGCACTCCTATAGCCAGCAGCCATCTCTGCCACCTATCCCATACACAGGAGCACTCGTATAGCCAGCAGCCATCTCTGCCACCTATCCCATACACAGGAGCACTCCTATAGCCAGCAGCCATCTCTGCCACCTATCCCATACACAGGAGCACTCCTATAGCCAGCAGCCATCTCTGCCACCTATCCCATACACAGGAGCACTCGTATAGCCAGCAGCCATCTCTGCCACCTATCCCATACACAGGAGCACTCCTATAGCCAGCAGCCAGCTCTGCCACCTATCCCATACACAGGAGCACTCGTATAGCCAGCAGCCATCTCTGCCACCTATCTCATACACAGGAGCACTCGTCTGGCCAGTAGCCATCTCTGCCACCTATCCCATACTCAGGAGCACTCCTATAGCCAGCAGCCATCTCTGCTGTCTATCCCATACACAGGAGCACTCGTACGGCCAGTAGCTCTCTCTGCTGTCTATCCCATACACAGGAGCACTCGTACGGCCAGTAGCTCTCTCTGCTGTCTATCCCATACTCAGGAGCACTCGTACGGCCAGTAGCTCTCTCTGCTGTCTATCCCATACTCAGGAGCACTCCTATAGCCAGCAGCAATCTCTGCTGTCTATCCCATACACAGGAGCACTCCTATAGCCAGCAGCCATCTCTGCCACCTATCCCATACTCCGGAGCACTCCTATAGCCAGCAGCCATCTCTGCCACCTATCCCATACACAGGAGCACTCCTATAGCCAGCAGCCATCTCTGCCACCTATCTCATACACAGGAGCACTCGTATAGCCAGCAGCCATCTCTGCCACCTATCTCATACACAGGAGCACTCCTATAGCCAGCAGCCATCTCTGCTGTCTATCCCATACACAGGAGCACTCCTATAGCCAGCAGCCATCTCTGCCACCTATCTCATACACAGGACCACTCGTATAGCCAGCAGCCATCTCTGCCACCTATCTCATACACAGGAGCACTCGTATAGCCAGCAGCCATCTCTGCCACCTATCCCATACACAGGAGCACTCGTACGGCCAGTAGCTCTCTCTGCTGTCTATCCCATACTCAGGAGCACTCCTATAGCCAGCAGCCATCTCTGCCACCTATCCCATACACAGGAGCACTCGTCTGGCCAGCAGCCATCTCTGCCACCTATCCCATACACAGGAGCACTCGTATAGCCATCAGCCATCTCTGCTGTCTATCCCATACACAAGAGCACTCGTCCGGCTAGCAGCCAATATCTGCTGTCTATCCCATACACAGGAGCACTCGTCCGGCCAGCAGGCATCTCTGCTGTCTATCCCATACACAGGAGCACTCGTCCAGCCAGTCGCCATCTCTGCTGTCTATCCATTACACAGCATTCTCTCGGCCAAGTGCTCCTGTTTCGAGATTGACAGATTTTTCATAGAGAACAAAGCGATATGAAAATCGAACTTGCACGAAAAATGTCCCCCCTGACAGTCAGTTGGCTGGTTACCATCAGTGTAATGTGTATAGTTTATAGTTTCCATCCGTGCAAAATTAAAAAGCTTTAACATTTTCACCAGGTTTGTTTCAGATGTGGCCTGAATGAGTTTTGCATCTAATCAGATTTTAGTATGTACATACACAGAAAATAATTATTTACACTGTAGTGAACTATTTAAAAGGTTAAGCAGTTCCTTGAAACAGAAAACTAAAAAAATGAAATGGCCAGCTCAGAGTCCTGATCTAATCCCAATAGAAAACCTCTGGAAAATCATTGGTGACAAAGTTATGGCCAAGAAACCCACAACAAAGAACTGTGGGAGAGACTGGAAGAAGAGTGGGCCAAAATCCCACCAGAGCAATGTGAGAGAGTAGTGTTGTCCTGTGGCCACAGATGTGCTGAAGTCATTCACAGCAAAGCCCTGTACACGTCCTACTGATTGGTGACTGTTACCTGCAGAAAATGAACTTATAATCTTTCTCTGTGCTACAGGCATTGTTGTTCTCTAATTATGATCATCACATTTTGGGCAAAATAAAGGGTTTGTCGATAAACTTTGGATCTTTTGTAAAAAATCATTCTAGGTTCCAGTGGCATGGTGCACCACTTACAAAAAAAACCCTTCAAATGTTGATCAATGTAGATTACATTATTTCTGAAAAAAGCAAGTGATCAGACATTGTTCTCCAATTTTGATCTCCAGTGTACAATTAGTGATATCTGAGCAGAGAAACCAAAAAAATTGGCAGGGTTTGTTTTGTTTTTTTTTAAATACTGTACATGCAATAAAAAATATGTCAATTTTTCAGTTTTAGTGCCATGGAGTTCCTCCAATGCAGCTTCTGATTTTCATCTGTCTGATCCGGTGCAGGGGAGCAATGGGCTCTGGAAGGTGAAGCCATGAGAAAAATCCTTTTACATTTTCAAAGCAAATACAGATATTAAATTATATTCCGCAGGATACCAGAAATTTCCAATTCCTTGCTGCTGCCCTGCGGATCAATTAGCAGCCCACATATTGTCAATGGATGTCAGGCTATGGGCTGTCATCAATCAAACCACATGAAAGATCCAGGTAGACCTGCAGGTTATTACAAGACGTTCAGGGAAGCTATTCCACTTATTGCCATTTCCCCAGGTACATCTATTCTATGAAGCGGCTCTGAAAATGGAACTTTTAAGACCCTTTTGCACTCGGTGGATAGAGACCGATCAGAGATTGGTGTAGAGGCTCGGATGGGTAGCTCCGCTTCTCCCCAAAAATGTGCATTTATGGAAAAGCCAAAAAATGACACTTTCAATTTGGCCAAAGTCGTGATTATTTATAAAATGAGTTTATGATAAATACAAAAGACACCAAATTAAATGGGGAAAAATTGGATTAAATAAAAAAAAAAAAGACATTTCACGAGATAAAACCAGAGAGGACTCACAGCTCCAACGGAAGAGGAGAAAAAATATAATTATTTTATCTTTCCCATTCGCCGATTTGCTGTGTGACCATTTTCCATTCCATAGAGGAGGTAATAAGAGTCGGAGGAAAATGAAATGACATCATTCTGTAAATGAAGATTGCTTTTTACTGATGGGAGGGAGAAACTGCAAACAGAGATGACACCCCTAACAGGATGACAAATACGGCCACTGCCATGTGAAATGAATGAGCCGGCCGCCGGATGGGCCCGGCACACGATGGTAGGACATATCTCACAGCCGCTGTCTAAGGGAGAAAATAATTGACTGAAATATTGGGTTATATTGCGGAGCGCGAGAACAATACATTTCTGTACGTGGCGAGGAGCAGCAATACAAGGCACCAAATATGACCAATGCCATCAGAAATGTCATATATAAAAATTAGGTGCCAGAAGAGAGAAATAAAAAAATTATAGGAAAACAATGAGCCAATATCAGAAAATTAAAAGGGAACCTGTGACCAGATTTGGGGCCTATAAGCCGTGGCCACCACCAGTAAGCTCTTATATACAGGATTCTAACATGCTGTGTATAAGAGCCCAGGCCGCTGTGTAGAACGTAAAAATCACTTTATAATACTCACCTAAACAGTCGCTGCGGTGGAGTTGAGTCATATGGGAATCTATGTTCTTCGGTGCCGGAGCCTCCTCTTTCGGCCATCTTTGTTGTCCTTCTTCTGAAGCAGGGGTGCATGGTGCGTCCTACATCATCCACACTCGCCAGCATTGAGGTCCTACGCAGACGCACTTTGATCTGCCCTGAGCAGGAAAGATAAAAAGTACTGTAGTGCGCCTGCGCGGGACCGGTGAGTGTGTATGACGTAAAACTTGTCATGCACCCCGGTTTCAGAAGGAGGAAGAAGATGGCCAAAAGATGAGGCGCCCGCACCGGAGAACGGAGACGCCAATATGACCCAACTCCACCTCAGCGACCATTTAGGTATTATAAATTGATTTTTACGTTCTACACAGCGGCCTGGGCTCTATATACAGCATGTTAGAATGCTGTATATAAGAGCCCACTGGTGGTAGCTGCAGCCTATAGACCCCAAAACTGGTGACAGGTTCCCTTTAAAGAATCATGGGCACATGCTTGTGGAAGACCTGTTCCATTTCAGGCTGTGTGCACACTGTTTTTTTAATCCATTTTTGAGTGCAGTTTTGTCACAAAAACCTGAAAGTAATCCTGATCCCAGCAAAGTCCATGAGAATCCTGAGGTCTCATGCACACGATTGAGTATTTGGTCCTTGCAGACTGATATTGGTCTGAATAGGCAAAAATTGTTGGATTACATGGAGGTGTAGAAAACTTTTCTCCTTGCGAAGACTGACAAACCAATCTGGCTATCAGTGGTGAGGAGACTTATAGCTGCAATGTTCCTCTGGGTAATATTAAAATGGTCTCTTCAGGGAGGAAGGAGACAAACTCTAGCGCCACCTATTGGAAGTAGCAATCCTACAAGTCAAAAGTGGCCCTTTAACAAGCCTTTTCATATGACCTAGGATTATGCCGGATCAAAACCTCAATTTGCAGACACTGTGTTTCGGGATGATTGTCCTTCGTCAGGACGAGGGCTCGTTAAAGGGCCACTTTTGTCTTTTAGGATTGCTGCTTCCAATAGGTGGCGCTAGAGTTTGTCTCCTTCCTCTGTGTAGAGACAATTTGGAAGTGTATAGACACTTGTAAGAAGTGTGCCAGGTTCTGAGGCACCGAACAACTCCGCACAGCTGCTCTGCATGCAATCCAGAAGACACGGGCTGACAATGTACTATTCATTAGGCCTAAGACACACGGTATGAAAATCGGACCGAGTGGAGTATGATAAAACACCGCATTCCACTCGGACCAATATTAGCCTATGTGCCAGCAACTATAAACAATTATTTTCTCGGCCCCAATCGGACCGAGAAAACAATCGCAGCATGCTGCGGGTGCAATGCGATTCTGTTTCTCTCACACCCATTCAAGTCTATGGGGCGAGAGAAAGATCGCACTGCACTCGCATACACCGGTGTACGGCGAGTGCAGGGCAAGAATGGCAATAGCCGGCTACGGAGGAGAGAGGGAGATAAATCACTCCCTCCCCTCCTCAGTGCCGGCCCCCCGCAGCTGAGGTCTGCTCGCATGATCAGACCTCAGTCACTCGCAGTGACACTCTGCTCCCGCTGTGCTGCCAGTGTGAGCCGAGTGTCATGCGAGGATCGCATTAATCCCAGTGTGGACCCGGCCTTATCGCAAGTATCACATATTCCTCTAATTAATGCAGCCAAACCATGATCACTGAGGAATGTAGCGATATAATACAGGTGACCCTAAAGTCCTGGGGACACCTTACATCTAGCGATGAGCATGCACTACCATGCTCGTAATGAGCAGTTGGGTGCTCGAGTGGTACCCGTCTGAACGGCCGAGTATAATAGGTCAATGGGGGACTAGCATTTTTTGGTCATATCTGCAATTTAAAGGGTTAGTCCAGTGAAAACAAGTATCCACAATACAGGTGACAACTTATTACTGGGGGGTCCATCAGGTGTGACTTGCACTGAATGGGGCAGATTTATTGAGTAGAATAGAGCAGCAGTGCAAACTTCCAACTGCAGCCCATTCATTCCTTATAGGTCAGCTTTTTCCAGCAGCCCCATAGAGTATGAATGGAGCGGGGGCCAGAACAAACGACTGTGGCATTATGCAATGGTTAAAGAAGTCCCCTGATTCCAAAGTAGGTGTATAAACATGTATGGTCAAACTGACGATCATTCAGTAGACATATGCGTGCTCTATCTAGTGGAGGGTGCAGGTGCTTTTAATAGGAAGACAGGGGGAGCCATTGGCAGACACCTATCACAGGGACATACGATGGGAACAAAACTAAAATCAGACAAGTGAGAATCAAATGGATACTCATCTTCCACCAGCAGCAATCATCAGAGGGGAGTCAGGAAGCCCCCATACACATTACATTGCCCTGTCCAGTCTAAATTGGCTAAAAAACGATTGATGGGGATGACCAACTTTAGAGATTTCCAACTCTGATTACTACACTGTGCTGATGTAATGGTGACATGGCCAGGGAGGTAAATCATGAGAACAAGCCAGATGGAGAAATTTAGTCTGCAGGAATGTAAAAGCAGCTCTGGCCAATATTTCTTGTAATTCATTATCAATTAATCAGCTAAGCATATTAAACACTTAGTACCTGGTACTGTGGGGTCATTACATGGGGTAAAGACACACAATAGTTTTCTCAACATCCAAGAAAAATGGTCGGATTATGAAAATTTTGTTAATTGTGGGATCTTTTTCCCCTGAAAAAGCATCACCTTAACTAAGTGAAACGCGAGTTGGTGACGTTTTGTGTGGTGGTAACTCTGCAGTGTGCACCAGTGCTATGGGTATGAAAGCTTCCCTGTCATTTTCAGTCTGCATTTGGGTTAATGACCATGGTGTCCCTTTATATGTATACAAAAAATACATCTGTGCATGTCAAATTATTTCTGCCACTGTGCATATACTGCATTGTTGCCAACGTACCATTTTGTCTGTCTATGCTTTGTTGCTTTTTAAACTATATGTATAGCTAATAAGTATTTAGTCCAAACCTTCATTTTTTTCTCCATTTTGACAGAGAATTTTTTTAAAAAAATTAAAAAATAGTTTTTCCATCTCCTTTATGTGGTTAATCGGTGAAAATTGGACTGCGCTCAGACGTCACCCAAATGTGGCGCTTTGTTTTCCACAGATCCATAGACTTATATTGCAGATTTTGACCTGACATGTCACCTATTATAATCTGTTCTGTCCGAAAATAAAAAATAGGGCATGTGGACAAAAAGAAGCAGGTTTCTCTAATAAAGATATTATACAAATGTTCTTATTTTCATGTGCACTATTAGTATATGGGTAGGTGGTGATTATGGTTACACTTTAGAGGGAATCTGTCACCAGGTTTTTTCCACCTAATCCAAGAACAACATAATATAGGGGAAGAGATCCTGATTCCAGTTATTACTGGGCTGCTTAGCAGAGTTGATTAAAATCACTGTTTTCTGCTTCTCTCAGACGGGGAGCAAAAACCTGCTGACAGATTCCCTTTATTGGCAGCAATACATGAAAACAGAATAGTGACTACACATGAAACACTTATCTGTTCACTGTGTATACCTATGTGGGACACCACTTTTTTTGCAAGACCAAATTGGCATGTACAATAATTTCATAACTCAAAAACCTCCGGAACGTAGGAAAAGAAAACAAACAAAAAAAAGTGCAGAGTCATAGTGTGATGGTTTGTTACTGTGGGTTATCTACCATTTTGTGTGGGTTCATGTTTTGGGCGTGGTGGTCTGTCTACTCGATGTATTGTTTGTCCTGTCTGCAGGGTTATAACCCCTTGCAGTGCTTCTGTCCTTAAATGTGGGGGAGGGGGCCAGAAATCCACTTAAACTCTGTGGTAAGGCCGGTCTCACACATCCGGCTTTTGCGCACACCAATACAGAGTATACAGTACAATGGCAGCGCCTCAACTTCCAAGTCACATGCTCCGGTCACATGACAGCATGTGACCGGTGCTTGTCGCGCTGCCATTGTACTGTATACACTGTACTGGCGTGCACCGAATCCGGCAAACCGGTGAAAATCCTAGATGTGTGAAACTAGCCTTACCTGAGGGATTAGTGATTCATTCTGGGTGAGACTTACAAGACAGAAGAAGGAAGATTGAACCTCTGAGGGGAAAGTTGACACCCCAGAGAGACTGAGATCTCCAGGGAAATCAGGGGTAAGGACTGCTGGAGGAGTGTGACTGATCCCCAGGACATTTATGCGGAATACTGGACTATATTAGTGTTTCTGGACTATTTTTACCCTCTGTATGGTGGATTATGTTATGGACCGTTTGATTTGCTTGGAATAAATATTGTTGGATTGCTCACTCATCTCTCGCTCTGTTGATTGTGTGAAGAGAAGGACCCCGTGACACACAGGCTATGCAACACTTTTATTTTCCTGTTTCCCTGCTTCTAAATGATAGAAACGGTAAATTGATAATTGATTCATGTTGTATAAAAGACAGAATCCTAAAGGCCCTGTGCAGTTTACTGCATTTTTGTCTTGCAGATTTTAATCAGGATTCTCATAGACTTTGATGCGTTTTCCCTTGCATATTGAAGTGCTGTGCCCATGTTGCAAATTCTCATGCAGAAAAAAAAAAAACCTGCACCAAATAATGAACATGTAAATTGTTTCAGGTTTTTTTTTTTTTCAATATATAAAATAAAAATGTGAGAATGCAAAAAAAAAAAAAAAGCATTTTTCTGCAGCGTTTTTCCAGCCAAGACCTGAACGTTTTGTGTGCAGACAATCTGCACACAGATATGCAATGTGGGCACATACCCAAAAAGTGTCCAGAAGCAGATTTTTTTTTTATGGTAATATAAACTAAAAACAAAAAAAAAAAAAAATTAAAAAAAAATAAACAAAATAAAAATGTGTGCTATATAGCTCGCTCTACAGAATGCATGAAACCCTCTGCACTCCTAATGGCAGTTTCACATCTCCGGTATTTTGCCGGAAGACGGATCCGGCACACATGTAATACAGTTACATTCATTTACAATGGAATCGCGACACCATGCGGACTCATGCTTCATGCACAACCGCACGTGTCCGCATAGGGTCGTGCTTCCACTGTAAATGAATGCATGTGTGCCGGATCCGGTTTCTGGCAAAATACTGGAGATGTGAAAGGGCCCTTACCCGGACTAGATACAGACGTGTTCTGCCCGCTTGGTATACACGGATACACAAGGACCGTCAATGTAAACTCCGCCATGATGCATCATTTCCCTTAATGAGTAGTGCCCGCACTGGCTCGATAAATCACACGACACTATACCCTTCAACGCTGGCGCAGTTGCATATTTTTACACCAGAGAGCTTTTTAACAGGCAGTAAAAGTGCTAAATTCTTCACATTATTCCCAAGGTTCCCGAGAGATGCAGACTGTTATGACTAAACTGCCGCTACGAGCGTACGCCTAATCGATGTCGGAGGATGCAAGGAGTAACACATCAAACCTTATTTAGGAATTAGAGCACCTGTCATAACTTAATTACCGGCGCCATTGCGCAGGCCGCACTCATCCCGTCACTCCGCACTTTGATTGAGATCTGCTCATACAGTTACTCTGCCCCCACAAACCGCACATTAGGCATCTTCGGGGCCCCGAGGCTAAATCCCGCTGTCAGCAATGGCGGTGGTGCACATGTTCCATTTTTATACATTCAGCTTGTTGGATTTTTTGTAATTTTTTTTTTTTTTTTAAACAAGTGTCGTTTGAAGAAAATGTATTCAGATAATGAGGTCAATGTAATTCTATTCCAACCGAGATGAACATGCACATTTATAGGGAGCGAGCAAAAATCGCAATCTAGTTCCCTGTAGCAATTGCTTGTGCGGTGCTGGGTGCCTGATTGCTGGGAATTATGAATGCTACATCTACATAAATTATTTCCTGCAACCGTCTGACGGTTCAAGGAAAAGAGAAAAGAAAAAAAAAAAAAAAAAGGGCATGGCCATGTCATAGCCAATAATACTATATTAACTCGTCTCCATAGTATATAATCATAGACACAAGTATAGAAAACCACCACAGGTATCTATACTAAGCCATATATTGGCACCAGCTTTACTGTACTTCTGTATGCCCCTGTATGAGGTGATAGGTATACAGTTCTTCTATTAGATTTCATAGCAATCAGCCAGAAAAAGAAAAAAAAGACTTCATATTGCATATCAAACTACAGAGCACAGCACTACAGAAAAGCCATCTAAACATACAGCAAGAGATATTAAACAAAAGTGGTCCTCAGCCTCTTTTACCTTAAACACTCCCATCAAAACGTTTATCCTCTTAATATATTGCAGTCAGCATATTATACAGCACTGTGCACTAAGAATTACTCATTTTGCCTTTCTACCCAGTAAATTCTTCTCTTTTCTTTGCTCTATGTAGAAACAGGAAGTTTTTCCTTGCAGGAATCCTTTACCTCTTCAACGTCTGACTCCGCTGCTCCCTCCTCCTTTTCAAGTGTGGAAAAGAAACTCCCTGTTTCTACATCGAGCTTAGAAGGATTCAGCTAGACAGTTTTTAATGATATGAGATCATAAACCTAATGGAAAATAGAGGAATTATCTGGGTAGAAGGACAAAATGAGCAATATTAAGTACACGGTGCTATATGAGATGAGGATAAAAGCTTTGATGAGAAAGCTTCTTTAATAGATGAACCACTTTTAGAACTGATCGATGGCTACAAGCCCAATTCCATGTAACCACTGTGTAGGTCTTATTCTGTGCACAATATCTGCATAGTATGACAAGGCTGTGTCATTAAGTGTCCCACAGGGGAAGCAGCAGAGTCCATGTCCACTGTCAAACAAGAAAATCTTCTTAAAGCAGACCTATTACTGCGTGGAAAAAAAGTGAATGGATTTTGATTTTCCTTTATTACCTGTTGTTCCCACAAGGTTTGCAGTAATGCAGTAAATAAAAAGCTCAAACCTGTAGAAACAGGTGTTTAAAAAAACAAACAAACAAAAAAAAAACAACCCGGCATTCTCTTTGGTGCGCCAGAAACAAATAAGAGCAAAATTGACCACTTTACCTGGTGACAGGTCCTCTTTAAAGAATCACCACCAGTTCCATTTTTATTTCATAAATCAACAGTACACATGAATATAAGAAGCTTTCTCATATCTTAGAGAAATCTGCCCTTCTCTTCCACTGATCTTTCACACTGAATTCATGAGGACAATTGGTGCTTTTATAATTCTATGGAGAGGGAAGGGAGGAGGTAAAGAGAGACATTCTGCAAGTTCTCCTGAAAGTTAGGGTATATACTACACACACGCTGCAGATTTGGTGCAGACATTTTCTGCATGAAATCTGCACCTTCTGGCAGAAAAACGCCAAAAAACGCATGTGTTTTTTGTGCATTTTTTTAGTGAAACCATTGGCTGGAAGGCAAAAAAAAACCAAAACAAAATTAAGGGGGAAAAAAAAAACAAAAAACAAAAAAAAACACCAACTGACATGCTGCAGATTTTTTCTCAGCACCAAAATCTGCAAGGAAAAAAATAAGCAACTTGTGCACAACACTTCAAAAATGTCAGACTTTGCTGCCTTCAGGATAAGCATGCAGATCTTGTTGCAGATTTGTAAATAAAAAAAAGAAAAAAAAAAGAAAAAAAAAACCACACAGTTTTTGCTCAGCTTTTCTCTGCAGCAAAAACACAGGCTGAGCCAGGAAATAACCTGCGGTTTTGCAGTTCCTCAGTGATTTGTATGGGTAAAACACGGCGGTAAAATCACAGCAAAGCTGCGGTAAAAACACCGAAAGAATTGACATGCTCATGTTTTCAAACTGCAGCAAAAACAAAAAGGTAATTGATAAAATAGTCATGAAAAAAAAAATAAATAAATAAATAATCGCAGGTGTGTGCACATGACATTTCAGGAATCTCAGACTTTGTTCGGACTGTGAAGGCAGCATTATAATCCCATGGATTTGCATAAAATTATGCAAAAAAAAAACCAAAATGCCCTGTGTGAACATGGCCTTACAGTTCTCCTTAGACCTTTTTGAGCACCAACTGCCATCTATCCCATTAATGGAATGGGAAGGTCTGTATTCGGCAAGGACAGGTTTTACCAGTAAATTGAGAATTTAAAAAAAAAAAAAAAAAACAAAAAGAAGAATGTACTAGGACGTGCATCATCCATCAACATGGCTTCTCATCTCCACCCAAAACGAAGGACCACGCAGCGTTGCCTGCAGAGGTAAAGCGTAGGCACTGGTTCTCATACCGAGGAGAGAGTTGAAAAAAACTGAGATACTCCATGGCTCCTATTTCTCCGATGACTGCTACAGGCTTCCCCTACCCTACATAAAGTCTTGTCAACAAACCACCAAAATGTTCCAGTCTGGTGCATGGCCTATGAGGCACGTAAAAGAGCTAACAAGTCATTGTTGGGTTGGGGGCCATTGGTGCTGGTCAGATAGGATCGGTTGTGCCATTGGACAGTAGCCACTAGAGCTTTGGCTACTGTCACGGGGGTTTTCTCTGATATCACACAATCAACAGAGCAAGAGAGGAGTGAAAAATCCAAAAAATATTTATTCCATGAAATCCAGAATGTCCATCAAATAATCCACCACACAGAGGGTAAAATAGTCCAGTAATGGCATAAATGTCCCGATGAGGAGTCACAATCCTCCAGCAGTCCTTTTCCAGGTAAAAGGGGGTTTCTCAACGGCTCTCTGGGGTGCTGCCTATAGCTCCAGATTCTCCCCCCAGAGGATCAATCTTCTTCCTTCTCTCTTGAAGTTCTCTGACAGACTGACCAATCTCCCAGGTAAACAGAGTTTAGGTGGATCCCAGGCCCCCCTCCCCCAGACCTAGGAACAGAAGCCCAGCAGGGGGTGATCAACCTAACTTAACAGGACAATGTATACAACGCACAGACCACCAAGCCCAAAATACGAACCTACACAAAACCACACCACGCCCCCCCCATATTCCACCATCACAGCTACCAATAGGAATAGTAGTGATTTCCCTCCGTAGATTTTATAATGTTAAAGTTTAAAATTAGCAGTAGTTTCCAAAAAAAATCTAAAGCGCATTGAGCAAATTGGAAAATTTGTGAAGAATTTTCTTCTTCAACCATGTGTGAGCTGCCAATGTCCTCATTGAGGGTTTCCAGTAAACGGTCTACAAAACACGCCAACATTTTTTAATTATACAGCTCATTATCGGTTCTAGACAGCCATTAGCATGACTGAGAACAGACTTTACGACAAAATATTACTTCCAAACAAAGCCGCTGTGACGTACGCCAAGAGAACCTGCACCAAAACGTGCAGCACCGGGAGGAGAATGTTCCGGAACATTTACATGTAACATCTGATTAGCACTAACACGTTTGACGCGTCACGCTGAGCTCCAGCAACAACAATGAAAAAAAATAAAAAATATCAAACATCCTGCGAAATCTCCTTGAAGTTTATCCAACGCTAATATTTCACTCAACGGTATGGCTCTATTGTAAAAAAGGTTCAAACAGAACGTCTGCCTTCCCAACAAAGTCACTAATTACCGTGACAGAGACCAGACTACCCTCCTCCTCCTCCTCTCCGGTAGGGAATAATGCACCGGTGAACAGTTTTATTTTTATATTTCTTACTCGGCTAACGTTTGAAGCTGATAAAAGAAAAAAGCCTTCAGGTCGGCTGCACCGGATTACCTAAAATCACGGTGTTCAATCAGCTCCTTTGTACTCTGCATTCCATAATCACCGGTAGAAAGAACAATAAAGATTCCCTTTGAGTGATCCAAGCATTGAAATATCTGGTGGCTCACTTGGATTTCTCGATAATAGCCGGCCTTCGACCACACATATTTGCAGTCAAGTGCAGCGAGTGCTCGGTGGTATACCGTTACAGGTCAATGCGTTTTCTATTGAGCCATTGCCGAGAACTACTTTTAAAGTATCTTCACTGAGATGATCGTCCCAGCCGATATGTCTGCCACCGGGTAAGAACAGCAAATAAACGCCATTGTTAAAGGGCCGGCCATTTATTTTTCATTTGCTTCCATGATTTCTTTTCATGTTCGGATCCCGTTTGCCGCAGCATCTGGGTTCCTGCAAAACTACAAAGGATTCTGCGCTGCAGCAGAGATGATCGCCCGCTTTCAGGGCTTTAATGTCCGACCCCCCCTGAACCACAACATTTGCTTTCTAGGAGATAAGTATGTCTGTCTGCTTTTTCGCATTGTTACTTTTTCATCCCCGTAATTAACAGCGATTAACCTTTTCTAAATTTCCCTTTTGTACTTTTGTTTGGCAGGCTGGTTTATGGTAGTATAGTAAGGGGGGGCATGAATGACTGCCCGGAAGACTCACTTTCTGCTGTCTATTATGACATTTTTTATAGCTATACAGAAAGGATGACCACTCACGGCCGGAGAGCTGCCCTACAGCAGGAGGCGTAAAAGGGAACCCTCTGATGTGGCGATCAAGCTTAAAGGGGCTATCCACTAATCCAACAACTCCTTCTCAATTAATAGGTTTTCCCCAAATAAAATATGAACACTTCTACTCTTCTTCGGTTCCGGCGCCGTTGCAGCTGTCTCTACCAGCATTGTGTTACATTACAAGATCCCAGTGGCCGATCTGCAGCTGTTCCACTCTCCACCATACCGGGAGAGACTGTGCCGACACCGGAGGCAACAATAAGTGTTATTTTGAAGTGGAGGTGGGGGAAACATATGGATTGAGATGGGGTTGTTTGAGGGGTATTCAATTCTTTTAAAAAAAGGTAAGACATCAAAAAAACAAAAATAAAATAAAAATGACCTTTTTGCTTAAAACAGATCCTTTCTAGTGATGAGCAGGCACTACCATTCCCAGGTGCTCAGTACTCGTAACTAGTAATGAGCAGGCACTACCATTCCCGGGTGCTCAGTACTCGTAACTACTGATGAGCAGGCACTACCATTCCCGGGTGCTCTGTATTCGTAACTAGTGATGAGGGAGCACTACCATTCCCGGCTGCTCAGTACTCGTAACTAGTGATGAGCGGGCACTACCATGCTCAGGTGCTCGGTACTCGTAACTACTGATGAGCAGGCACTACCATTCCCGGGTGCTCTGTATTCGTAACTAGTGATGAGCGAGCACTACCATACCCGGGTGCTCTGTATTCGTAACTAGTGATGAGCGGGCACTACCATTCCCGGGTGCTCGGTACTCGTAACTAGTGATGAGCGGGCACTACCATTCCCGGGTGCTCTGTATTCGTAACTAGTGATGAGCGAGCACTAACATTCCCGGGTGCTCTGTATTCGTAACTAGTGATGAGGGAGCACTACCATTCCCGGGTGCTCAGTACTCGTAACTAGTGATGAGCGGGCACTACCATGCTCAGGTGCTCGGTACTCGTAACTACTGATGAGCAGGCACTACCATTCCCGGGTGCTCTGTATTCGTAACTAGTGACGAGCGAGCACTACCATTCCCGGGTGCTCAGTACTCGTAACTAGTGATGAGCGGGCACTACCATTCCCGGGTGCTCTGTATTCGTAACTAGTGATGAACGAGCACTACCATTCCCGGGTGCTCAGTACTCGTAACTAGTGATTAGCGAGCACTACCATTCCCGGGTGCTCAGTACTCGTAACTAGTGATGAGCGGGCACTACCATTCCCGGGTGCTCTGTATTCGTAACTAGTGATGAGCGGGCACTACCATTCCCGGGTGCTCTGTATTCGTAACTAGTCATGAGCGAGCACTACCATTCCCGGGTGCTCAGTACTCGTAACTAGTGATTAGCGAGCACTACCATTCCCGGGTGCTCTGTATTCGTAACTAGTGATGAGCGAGCACTACCATTCCCGGGTGCTCTGTACTCGTAACTAGTGATGAGCGAGCACTACCATTCCCGGGTGCTCTGCATTCGTAACTAGTGATGAGCGGGCACTACCATTCCCGGGTGCTCTGTATTCGTAACTAGTGATGAGCGAGCACTACCATTCCCGGGTGCTCAGTACTCGTAACTAGTGATTAGCGAGCACTACCATTCCCGGGTGCTCTGTATTCGTAACTAGTGATGAGCAGGCACTACCATTCCCGGGTGCTCTGTACTCGTAACTAGTGATGAGCGAGCACTACCATGCTCGGGTGCTCTGTACTCGTAACTAGTGATGAGCGAGCACTACCATTCCCGGGTGCTCAGTACTCGTAACTAGTGATTAGCGAGCACTACCATTCCCGGGTGCTCTGTATTCGTAACTAGTGATGAGCGAGCACTACCATTCCCGGGTGCTCTGTACTCGTAACTAGTGATGAGCGAGCACTACCATTCCCGGGTGCTCTGCATTCGTAACTAGTGATGAGCGGGCACTACCATTCCCGGGTGCTCAGTACTCGTAACTAGTGATGAGCGAGCACTACCATTCCCGGGTGCTCTGTACTCGTAACTAGTAATGAGCGAGCACTACCATTCCCGGGTGCTCTGTATTCGTAACTAGTGATGAGCGAGCACTACCATTCCCGGGTGCTCAGTACTCGTAACTAGTGATTAGCGAGCACTACCATTCCCGGGTGCTCTGTATTCGTAACTAGTGATGAGCAGGCACTACCATGCTCGGGTGCTCTGTACTCGTAACTAGTGATGAGCGAGCACTACCATTCCCGGGTGCTCTGTACTCGCAACTAGTGATGAGCGAGCACTACCATGCTCGGGTGCTCTGTACTCGTAACTAGTGATGAGTGAGCACTACCATTCCCGGGTGCTCAGTACTCGTAACTAGTAATGAGCGGGCACTACCATGCTCAGGTGCTCAGTACTCGTAACTAGTGATGAGCGGGCACTACCATTCCCGGGTGCTCTGTATTCGTAACTAGTGATGAGCGAGCACTACCATTCCCGGGTGCTCTGTATTCGTAACTAGTGATGAGCAGGCACTACCATTCCCGGGTGCTCTGTATTCGTAACTAGTGATGAGCAGGCACTACCATTCCCGGGTGCTCAGTACTCGTAACTAGTGATGAGCGAGCACTACCATTCCCGGGTGCTCTGTATTCGTAACTAGTGATGAGCGAGCACTACCATACCCGGGTGCTCTGTATTCGTAACTAGTGATGAGCGGGCACTACCATTCCCGGGTGCTCGGTACTCGTAACTAGTGATGAGCGGGCACTACCATTCCCGGGTGCTCTGTATTCGTAACTAGTGATGAGCGGGCACTACCATTCCCGGGTGCTCGGTACTCG
Organism: Anomaloglossus baeobatrachus; assembly: GCF_048569485.1. Lineage (NCBI taxonomy): Eukaryota > Metazoa > Chordata > Amphibia > Anura > Aromobatidae > Anomaloglossus > Anomaloglossus baeobatrachus. Next base: position 184,924,843 of record NC_134360.1, on the reverse strand, counting down.
TAACTAGTGAAGAGCGAGCACTACCATTCCCGGGTGCTCTGTATTCGTAACTAGTGATGAGCGGGCACTACCATACCCGGGTGCTCGGTACTCGTAACTAGTGATGAGCAGGCACTACCATTCCCGGGTGCTCTGTATTCGTAACTAGTGATGAGCAGGCACTACCATTCCCGGGTGCTCAGTACTGGTAACTAGTGATGAGCAGGCACTACCATTCCCGGGTGCTCTGTATTCGTAACTAGTGATGAGCAGGCACTACCATTCCCGGGTGCTCTGTATTCGTAACTAGTGATGAGCAGGCACTACCATTCCCGGGTGCTCTGTATTCGTAACTAGTGATGAGCGGGTACTACCATGTTCAGGTGCTCGGTACTTGTTAAGAGCAGTTGGACACTCAGATGAGCGCAACTCGAGTACCCAAGTATAATGGAAGTCAATGGGGGACACAAGCATTTTTCTGGGAAATCTTCTGTGAAAATGCTCTAGCCGGAAAAGTCAAGCGCACCGATTTAGGGCGGGTTTCAGCTGACAATCTAATATGAAAAAAAGCCTCTGATGGATCAGGACATGGTAAAAATGCAATGGAATAATAATCTGGCGACGCAATTGAATGTGCCTTGTGTGTCCAACACAAGGCACATTCAATTGCGCTGCCAGACTATTATTCCTCCTTGGATATAAGATGCCACTTGAGATATATAAGCAATGGAAGGATTGGCATAAGCCACTGCCAAACACATACGTCCACAGACCATGCACCTGGCTGACCTGGCTTACAGTGGACCTTTGGCATAAGATTGTCCAGATTCTCCATACGATGCAAAGTTGTGCAGTAGGTGAAGTGATTTTTTTTTTTAATCCATTATTAATATTACTAAAATGTTAATATTATTATTATTATTATTATTATTATTATTATTATTATTATTATTAATTCAGGGATATTGGGTACTAGTCACGATGGTAATGCAAACCAATAAGTGAAAATGGCGTTATAATCTAAAGCAAAACCAAAGAAAAAGCACCACATGGAAAGAAGATAATAAGGTAGAGGGGAAGAAACTAGGGTAAATGCTCCAACTACTCAGAAGGTGGCTCATATGTTTCCAAAGCTGGTTTACAGGCATTTGTTGCATTAATGAGGTGTCTCGGGAAAGCCTTTCACAATGGCGGAGCAGAATGAATACTGGAGAGAAGGATAGAGTGCACCCTGCTAAGGTTGGAGGATTGCTTTTACCAGTAGAGCTATATAGCAGTATTTAGTTTATTTTTTAGATGGGGGCGGAGGGTGGGTGACGCAGGAGGGATAGAGTGCTTATCTACCGGCTCATTTTGAAAAAACTTTGACTGCAAGGGTCACTATATACAAAAGATTAATGGTCGCCCAAGCCCACAAAATCTGTCCAAACATCTGGTGTAAATGGAGGCCACTAGTGCCATAGCGGGAGTCATCCACAACGGCAGATGGATTGGGCATGGCAGAGCTGGTGTTACTGTGGAGTGCTGTGGAGTACAGCTTCTTTTCAAAATACAGGCGCTCTTAGCTTTCTGGGATGTGGATGGGGCTCTTCTCATTGTGATCTGCTTCTAAGAAGTAAAGAAAACTACAAAATGTGTATAAAATGATGGCACTTATTACAAAACCAAACTCGCTGTTCCAATGTTGATTGTGGAGCCACCATTCTAGCCGACACCGCACATGGCCTACTTCATTTCTTAGGTTTGCTCTACAATCGTTTTCTATACTGTTCATTTGGACCACTTCTAATAGCTGCATTTCTCCTTTCTAGATAGATTCACCACTGATTTAGGGATCAGAAAATTGTCCTTGAGAGAACCCAACAACAGGAGAAACCCGCTGCCATGTTATTTAATCAGCATTTGACGTTTGGGTTTCCTAAGCTGTTGGTGAATTGAGATGGGACTGCAGTTCTGGTTTTTGGCTCTGCCTCGTCCCCTTCGATGTCTCTGGTGTCGTATCTTTTTCATGTTTTAAAGCTCGCACTGGCATCGTCCTATTTGCGGACGGCCTTTGCACAGATTGATCTCCTGGCAAAGTTCAGGAAAATGGTCTATGTGCAGATTTAGATTTCAGCTCAATGATACCAAAGATCTCAATCAGCGCGTACACCTCCAATGGCGCCATGTCACTGAAGCTTTCTGGAAGATCAATCCGCGTAAGCACTGCCCACAGCTAGGACGGTGCTGGCAAAAGCTTTAGGGGTACGTGCAGACAATCAGGCTTCCTGCCATTCTGGACGCAGTGTGTTTTCTCTTGCGGAGACGCTGGTGTCCTGAACGGGACAATGCACTCTCCTCACCCATGATCAGGGTTACTGACATGGCGTATTTTTGAAGTGTTCTCCCTGCTGCGTCTCAGTGAGTTTATGGAGCGTTAGAGGCACAGATTTCTATAAATCCCACCACTGTGCTTGTACTTTACACCGCAGTGATTTGGTCACAACGAAAAACGCGCTGTATCCAAAACACTGCAAACACTGATCATGGGCATGGGCCTCATTAGAAGAGGAAGATACACACACCAGACACAGCAGAGGGTTTGGGGCAGAGACCATACCCACAATCCAGCCTCAATGGATGCGTAGGAAAACCAAACTTCAAATACTGAGAAAATAACCAGATGGTGGATTTCTTCACTGAAGGTCTCTATTGAATCTGTATAGCAGTGCCATTGTTGCATACCTTTATTTTAACTTGCATAATCCTGATGACCGGGTCTCTTTAAAGGTCTGTTTGGTCTTCACCCATAATTTAATGGATACCACGAGTCACCTACATTTTTCCCTACCAAAACCACAGCGCCCAAAACTATCCAGAGGAGACCTGCCCTTGCACCTTGGAGCTGGTCAGTGTAACTATGTAAGGCTATGTGCCACAGGAGATTGCACCTGCGGATGTATCTGCAGGTACGGCCGCATGTTTCCCGCAGCTGCTCGCCGGAATCCGCAGCTATTTTTAGATGCGGTATTCCAGCGATATAGCTGCGGTAAACCTGCGGACTTTCATGCGAATTACCTGCGGACATCCCGGCCTCTATCTCCATAGCGGAGGGCCGGGATTTCCGCAGGTAATTCCGCATGAATAATTGACATGCAGTTACGTGCGGCTGCGGGACATCTGCAGCATGTTCCGCAGCCACACTTTCCGCAGCGTGGACACAGACACTCCCCATGTCCCATAGGATAACATGGGGAGTGTCTGTACATGCTAAAACATGCGGATTTATCTGGAAAATCCAGAAAAATCCACAGGTTTTCCGCTGCAAAATCCGCAGAAACAAGCTCCCGTGGGCACATAGCCTAAGTGTTCGGCCATGATCTACAAACCTTAAGGGTATGTTCTTATATTGCATTTCTTTCAATGACTGCATGTAGTAAAAGTCCATTGTTGAAACAGTTGAGAAAATGAAGTGGGATAAATCCTCACATTTCACCCTTAGCAATACGTACTGCCATCCACAGGATACATTGCCATATTGCAGATTTGAGAACAGTAGCACAAGTGCATGACATTTCATTACATTTTTGCTATGTTGGAAAGTAAAAACTTCAAATAAAGACCAAAACACAACACGAGGGGCCACCAACATTAGATAGCCATCAGCCGATCTCGCTCTTTTCATAATCTCCATACACATGCATGCGCAGCTCAAAACTGGAGCATGTTCTCCTTGGAGATAATCAAGGATCGGGTTATCTGATCTTTTCTACCTTGACATCATATGTCAATGAACAGTCAGGAGCCCCCTAAAGATCAGATGTTCTGCAAAACACAAGGTGTATAAGGGCATTAAAGGGACTGTCAGGACAAAATGACTGCTCAAACCAAGCAGATGCCCGATGCATACTTTGACTGTCCAAATAGCTCGATCCCATCTATCGGTGTCTCATACAGAGCCAGTGAAGTCAACAGAGAAAGAAAGGAGGTGGAAGGAGATGAAAAACAAGCCGGTAGGAAGTGACATAGACGTGTTGATGTACCGAGTGCCTGTTCCCGGTTTGACCCGTCATGTTGCGCCGACAGACTCCTGTTACATAGTCGTCTTTGCACATTCACCTCCAGAACGTCTCCCACATCGTTCTGCTTCTTTGGAATGGTCTTCTGCAGATTATCTGATACTCTTCAAGCCTTCAATCAAACCCTTAGACACGCACGGCTCATTCAGAGAAGCTATTTGTAGAGTCATTCATACAGTCTCCGAGATCTTAGCACTGCAAAGGCAATTAACATTTCTACTCATTAAATGTCATTCTTGAATAGCTCGGTAACAAGGTAAAATATAAAATAAAAGTAGTGATCATATTGATTGCTAACAACAGCAATTCAGATTACGATTTTCAGAAACCAAAATTTCTCCTATAATAACCATTATTCTGAAATTTTTATTAAAAAATAAAAAAAAAAAAAAAATTTAATAGGTCTTACATGAATGTCACTATATACTCAATTTACTCCACCACCAGCAAGATGAAAATTAAACTGTATCACGACTAATGGAAGATTTAATAGTTTAGCCAAGATGTGTCATGATGTGCGAGTCTTGTAAAATGAAATGATTATCATACACACTCCACACACGTTCTTCGCTCCGCTCCAAAGGAGCTCCATACTATATAGCAGGAGGGTGACTAATTAGAGACTGGAGCACTAAATGGGTGGTAAAAAGAACTGATATGGAAACCCAAACCCCCAAATGATTTGTGTTGAGGGATAAGTAAAGAGAAATCAAAATCGAACGCAACAAACTTGAGCAAAAACGGTTCAAAAAATCCAAGCAACTTTGTGAAAAGACTAATAATGATAGACTAGTAATGTTTAGTCTGTGACCCTCATGTCAATTGAATTTCTCACTTGAGACTAGCTAAATCAATGGAAGTAATAGGTGAAGGCTTTAATCTGGATGATTGACACGTCCTATACCCAGGAGATAGCAAACCTGGTGTCTGAAGACGGAAGAAAAAAGTGCTCGGAAACTTAAAGGGGCCATGGACAGTGCATAAATACCTCGAGGATCTGCAGATTGTTTAATGCTACTCAGTGCGGACGTTCTTGGACATTTTAGGACATATTCCCCTACTAGTGACTTCTACACTATCTGCCTTAAAAGAGGGTTGACCTAGAAATTAACAATATTCCATAACATAATATAAATATGAAATCTAATAATCTTCAGTGTGTAACAACATTTAAAACAGACTCCGTTACACCTTCCTCTGGTCTTCTCATTACCCTCCTCTCAGAATAGGATTTTTCGGTGTATTATACGGTGTAATATTATAATATATATATATATATATATATATATATATATATATATATATATATATATATATATATATACACATACATACATACATACATACATACATACATACATACATACATATATTTATATATATACATACACATACATACATATATATTATATATATATAATATATATACACACACATACATACATACTCTAATTTCCTTAACTATCTGACAAACCTTATTTAACTGGCAGCCTAACTTTCCAGTTTGGACTGGCTTTGCAAAAATGGTGTGCCATTCCAAAGTGACTGAAACCCTCCGGCAGCAGGTTGTCCAGATGAAAGCCAAAGGGGTAACCCTATCAGCCATAGCAAGAGAAGTTGGTTGTTCCAAGTCTGATTTCACGAATATTGCATCTTTACAACATCACACACTCTTTCAAGTCCCCCTAAAAAGCTGATTGCCCTCGAAAGAAATGCAAGATAGGACAGGCTAATGTGGAAAATCTCCATGGGTAATCGTTTCAACACTGTAACTGGAATTGCTCTCCAGTTCAGCACTGAATAGGGTAAGGATCAGTCTTGTCATACAGTGTCACAACGTTTAAGAGGATTTGGACTAAAAGCCTCTCATTAGCATAAAGAATCAAAAGGCTAGACTCACCTTTGGTGAGGAACATGTTGTGTGGACAGAGGAGAAGTGGTCCACAGTTCATTTTAGTGATGAAAGCAAGTTTAATGTATTTGGGTCTGATGGGAAACATTATGTTCGTCGACAAACTGGGCAGTCAGTGAAAGGTGGTGGAGGAAGTGTCATGACTTGGGGAGTGCTTTCTGCAGCAGGAGTTGGACCTCTCATACAGCTACAAGTGTGTATCAGAAGCTTCTTCAACAACACATTGCTCCATACTTGCGTTCATCACTCAACCAGCCAACAATTTTCATGCAGGACAATGGCTCCTGTCACACAGAAAAGCGGGTAAAGCAGTTCCTCGAAACAGAAAACACTGAAACAATGAAATTGTCAGCCAACAGTCCTGATCTAAACCCAATAGAAAACCTCTGGAAAATCAGTGCTGACAAAGTTATGGCCAAGAAACCCACAACAAAGTACTGTGGAAGAGACTAGAAGAAGAGTGGCCCAAAATCACAACAAAGCAGTGTGAGACTAGTGATATCCTGTGGCCGCAGATGTGCTTAAGTCATTCAAAGCAAGTCCTATATATCTATATCCTATATATCTATATCTATCTATATATCACACACACACATAGCTGTGGTAAAAATTGAGACCACTGCAAAATTTTTGTTTTTCTGATTTTTCGCTTTGTAGGTATATTTTTCAGTAAACTGTAAATTGTTATTTTATTCTACTGAAATCAATATTTTGTGGAATAACCATGATTGTTAATCACCGCTTTCATGCGTCTTGGCATGCTTTCCACCAGTCTTTGACACTGCTTTTGGTTGCTTATACCACTCCTGGTGCAAAAATGTAAGCAGTTCTTCTTTGTTTGATGGCTTGTGACTATCCATCTTCCTCTTGATTACATTCCAGAGGTTTTCAATGGGGTTCAGGTCTGGAAATTGGGTTGGCCATGACAGGGTTTTTCATGTGGTGGTCCTTCATCCACACATTGACTGACCTAGCTGGGCACAAGTGTTTTTTTATTTTTTGTTTTAACCATGCATGATGAATTAGGCAAAATGATTAACAATGGAGCCAACCATTGTCATACTGACTTATTAAAAAAATAAAATGAATAAAAAAAAACCCTTAACAAAGCAATATGGATATTAAATTGGGGGGGAGGGGGAAGAAGAAAAAAAATAAAGTTTAATTTTCACAATGAAAAACCACTAGAGCTACAATAGGCCTCAACATGTAACACACACTAGGTTAAAAAAAAAATATCTATGTCACTAACCAAATAAATCTGTCAAAATAACATCAACGTATACAAGATATATACTAGAACACACAAACAGATCACGTTGTGCTCTCCTATATATGTACGAGCCTCGCGCTGACTTACTGGCATTTGTCCAAGTTGAACATCCGAGAGAAGCGCCAAGTTCAGCGACCTAAAAAAAAGTTCACAATCCAGTGATGGGGGCAGCAAAATTATTCTTAGCATGAAGGCGACATGTCCGGTCCTACCAGGCACATGTCCGTAATCACGAGAACAGACATGAGGAGTGGAGTGGTTTGCTTCTATAAAACCACACATCCGAGGAACGAATTAATGACCTCAACCCCGGAGAAGGATACTGCACGTCTCTACTTAGTGATCCATAAAGCACAAACCAAGGTCATGGAATTGTGTGATGGATACAATAGCCGTCAATACCGGCGCGGAGGCACTGCGGAATAACTCCAGAACTGGATCTGCACTGAAGAAAAGCAGAGCAAACCTTGGGATTACATCTTGCAAAGTCAAGAATCCCTCAAGGAGCAACCTAGTAATCATTAATTTAGATGTTACTTTTTGTGCTAAAGAGCGCGGCTCAACAAGACAGCGAAGCGAAAGAATGACTACAATGGAATGAATTTTGGGAGTCTAAGCAATTCCGGCAGGCCGCGTACCTTGGCGTGTTGGAGAGATGGTATATGCATCGGCTATCTGTCCAAAAATCAAACCCGACCTGACTACAGGTGGCCGAAAAGCCGAAAGCAATTTAGTGATGTGATTACTTCTGCCAAGTACGAGAAAAAAAATCTGAGAGTGAAATAAAAAGTTCCTTCACATCCAAAAATCATCCATGTTTGCTAATAACGCCTGCAGCACATACAGAGGAAAGAAGATTCAACAGGAAAATGGAGCAGGTACCATATGCACAAACCCTGCAAAAGTAGAAAGCACAAAGAGGCCGGTGTTTACTGGTTTATGACCCCCTAAAACCCCAAATACTAAGCAATAAAGAAATAAGTCTCGATAATTAAAGGGGGTGTCCATTTTTAGAAATTATTCTGTCCCGGCTGCAACTTGTTAAAACAAACTGTGCTGCACTCACCCTCCCCGGGTCCACCAGTGATTATCTGCGACTGCTCCCCATGTCTGTGCCGCTGACGTTACATCAACCTCCTGTGTAGACCGATCCCTTCAGGACCGCCGAGGTCAGCAATTGGCTCCCGCAGCAGTGGAGAATTGCATTTGGACCTGGGGAAGGGTTTGTTATGTTCTAAATATTAGCTGGGGCAGAACATTGTATGAAAAGTAACAACCCCTTTAAATGTTGGCTTTAAAAGAGTAGTATAAAAGGGAGTTCTGGTCCAGTAAGACAAGCCAATAATTGGCGAATGTGCTCATAGTAACATTCCAGACTAAGCAGCCTATCCAAACAGGATGGCAATTACTGGCGTGCACCGGGTGCGATGAATGGGCATCAAAGTCATTGTAATGGGTAGCACACGGCCGCTGTAAACAGGTGATGTGCTGCCGAAAACCTGACATTTTATGGGCACAAAGCATGCGTATCAACAATGGTTGTGTATGCACCGAAGTGACTGCCGAACAGCTGGCATGTAGCCCATCAGAAGTATCATTTATACAACGCTCCAACATGACCAGTCACCTTTTCAGCTGACATTGGTCGAAGGTCTAAATCAGGGGTGGGGAACCTCCGGCCCGCGGGCCGTATGCGGCCCGCGACGACTCTTCCTGCGGCCCCCGAGCTGATTCCCGGGGACTGTAGTGCTGGAGCGGCAGCCGCATCTTGCTGGCTGCTGGCCCTTTAAAACCCCCACACAGCGCGTTCAATGCTGAACGCTGCATTTCCTATACCTGAAAGACTACGTCCCCACGCTGGCACTGCCTACGTGAGGACGTACTTTGTAGGTGGGGTCAGCGTGAGGAGCGCTACAATCAAACAGGAGAGGATTGACTGCCAATCATCCCCCTGGTCTGTTCCCGGCGGCGGCGGCTCCCTGTACCCGGCGGAGGTGGTGGCTACCTGTGCCCGGCGGCGGCTCCCTGTACCCGGCGGAGGCGGTGGCTACCTGTGCCCGGCGGCGGCTACCTGTGCCCGGCGGCGGCTCCCTGTGCCCGGCGGCGGCGGCTCCGGCTCCCTGTACCTGGCGGCGGCGGTGGCTCCCTGTGCCCGGCGACGGCTCCCTGTACCCGGCGGCGGCGGTGGCTCCCGGTGCCCGGCGGCAGCTCCCTGTACCCGGCGGTGGCTCCCTGTGCCCGGCGGCGGCTCCCTGTGCCCGGCGGTGGCGGTGGCTACCTGTGCCCGGCGGCAGCTGCTCCTCTCTGTGCACCAGCAGCGCTCTCCATGCCCGCAGCCACCTCCAGCACTCAGTGATCCAGGCCTCCCCCAGTTCTCTAACTGCCTCCAAGCTCCCCCGGGTCTGCCTGTGCCCCCAGCGCTCTGCTCCACTCCTTTCTCCCCAGTGATCTGTGCCCCCCCCAGTCTCCCCAGTGATCTGTGCCGTCTCCCCAGTCTCCCCAGTGATCTGTGCCGTCTCTCCAGTCTCCCCAGTGATCTGTGCCGTCTCCCCAGTGATCTGTGCTGTCTCCCCAGTGATCTCTGTGCCCCCCCAGTCTCCCCAGTGATCTCTGTGCCCGCCCAGTCTCCCCAGTGATCTATGTGCCACCCCCAGTCTCCCCAGTGATCTTTGTGCCACCCCCAGTCTCCCCAGTGATCTCTGTGCCCCCCTTAGTCTCCCAGTGATCTGTGCTGTCTCCCCAGTGATCTCTATGCCCCCCCCCCCCCGGTCTCCCCAGTGATCTGTGCCCCCCCCCCCAGTCTCCCCAGTGATCTCTGTGCCCCGA